>NC_091480.1:18876393-19537643 GCF_036971445.1 Narcine bancroftii
TCCAATGAATCTGACCTGCAATGAATCTGACTCCAATGAATCTGACTCCAATGAATCTGACCTGCAATGAATCTGACTCCAATGAATCTGACTCCAATGAATCGGACTCCAATGAATCGGACTCCAATGAATCTGACCTCCAATGAATCTGACCTCCAATGAATCTGACTCCAATGAATCTGACTCCAATGAATCGGACTCCAATGAATCGGACTCCAATGAATCGGACTCCAATGAATCGGACTCCAATGAATCTGACCTCCAATGAATCTGACTCCAATGAATCTGACTCCAATGAATCTGACTCCAATGAATCTGACTCCAATGAATCTGACATCCGAATCAGTCAGGAATCTCCGTTTGACATGAAGAACAGTTCGACATTGGGTCCCTGTTGGCCAGGCCGGCGCGTGCGCATTTTCCGACCAGCCTTCAACCAATGCAACCCCCCACCCCCCTCCCTTAACCTGTTCATCGCGTGACATCAGAGGGGAGGAGGAGGAGCCCGAAAGGGAGTAGCATGGAGTGAGAGGGGGAGTGAGAGAGAGAGAGACAGTAGAGAGAGAGAGAGAGACAGTAGAGAGAGAGAGAGAGGCGTGGGCAGCGAGCACAAGCATGGAGCCGAAGCCATCGCCCTCAGCCTCCCTCGACAGCAAGCGATCGCCGAGGAGCTACGGGGCAGTGGAGGAGACGGAGTGGAGCAGGATGACCGCGGGCAAAGGCAAGTACCCGCCTCGCTCGCAGCCGTGTTCCACCGCAGCTCGGCTTGGAGATCGGGCGGGACGTTGCAGGTGGCGGAGGCGACACATTCAGGCACCGGGGCGGGGGGGTCTCGGTCAGGAAGGACCACACAGCTCAGATCTGGCCCTTGGTTTTGGGAGAGTGGGATCCAGCGCTGATGGGAGCGGGAAGAGGAGGGGAATCCCGAGAGAGCCTGCAGCCCAGGGCTTTCTTTCGATTGCGCGGCCAAAACCCATTCGTTGGTTGAAATATATTGTCTTGATGTGGATTTTTTTTCTCTCTCGTGGCAAAGTTTTCGGGTATTGTTTACTTTGGCCACGATGTTGGTCTTTAAATGTTGGGTCGGGCTTTTACTCACGCACAAACTTGGATGGCACTGCAGGGCAGTTCCGAAATGTTGCCATAAATAAGAGGGAATCCGTCCTGATCGGGTCAAGATGTAGCAGGTTACGCGACATGGATGGAAAAAGCAGTCTCCAAGCGAAATATTAATGGGCTTTATAATGATGGAAAGAGAAATGCCGGGGATTTAGAAAAAAACCCCAGCGAGTCCATCAGCATCGGGGAGGGGGGACTAAAGAAGCCGGGGGGGGGAAGAAAAGAAGCGGGGGGGGGAGAAAAATAGCGGGGGGGGGGAGAAAAGAAGCGGGGGGGGGGGGAAAGAAGCGGGGGGGAGAAAAGAAGCGGGGGGAGAAAAGAAGCGGGGGGGGAGAAAAATAGCGGGGGGGGGAGAAAAGAAGCGGGGGGGGAAAAGAAGCGGGGGGGGGAGAAAAGAAGCGGGGGGGAGAAAAGAAGCGGGGGGGAGAAAAGAAGCGGGGGGGGAGAAAAGAAGCTGGGGGGGGAGAAAAGAAGCGGGGGGGGAGAAAAGAAGCTGGGGGGGAAAGAAAAGAAGCCGGGGGGGAAGAAAAGAAGCTGGGGGGGAGAAAAGAAGCTGGGGGGGAGAAAAGAAGCCAGGGGGGGGGGAGAAAAGAAGCCGGGGGGGGGGGAGAAAAGAAGCCGGTGGGGGGGGGGGAGAGAAAAGAAGCCAGATGGGTGTTTTATTCATGCAAGCCTGGAAAATTCAAATGCATTTCCAATATCTTACTCCTGTAAACATGATAGTAAATCGTCCAAAGTAGCCAGCATGTTTGGGGGGGGGGGGGGACATGGGAGGGGAGGGAGGGCGGAGTAGGAAGCCGGTCCGAGTCAACAACTATTGACCATTTGCCCAGCGGACAAGCTTCATGGCCACAGAAGAGGAACGGGCAGGGTCCAACACAAAACGGGCAGCGAGAAGCAGTTTCTTTATAATCACGCCAGTCTTTGTAGAACAATGATGCAGAATCTCACCTGATGTTTGTTGATTTTCCAATGTTAATTGTTTGATAGAACAATCCACAGGAGTATATGTCATTAAATATTGCAGGTTTAGAATGGTCACCTGGAATAGAAAACGGTGGGTTGCCCTATTCCCCTGTAAAAGCAGCGCAGATTAAAGTGACCACTGTTAACTTGCAAATTGGGCCATTTTCCTTGGACAGAGACACTGCTTCATAATGCGATTGTGAACTTGACATCGAATCTCAGAGAAGTGATTCTTGTATAACTTTCGAAACACTCCACCGGAGTAAAATTCAGCGTGAAACCTTGGGTCAAATCAAGTTGAGTTATTGAGCAAGATAATGTGATTTCCAGGTTCTCATCTGTGAGGTCTGATAAAATGATTGTAGGTTTTAGTGATTGTAGTGGCGAATATTTTGATTAGCAATGACCAATAAAACACACAAACCCTGTGAAATAAGTATCAGTTTGGAAAATGGGGTCATTTATTCTCAAATGAGAATATTTTAACATCAATGGCATATGTTGAAATTTAACTATCGTAACAGGAAATATTTTGATATGTAAATAGATTATTCTCTTCGTTTAGTCAGTCACACACTCACACACAAAATACATTTATCTCACTGTTAGGTTGATGACTTGTAATATTTCTTATTCATCACCCACTATTCGAATGTGTAAAACTGAAATCATTTGTATGGTGAGGCATATTTAATCTTTTGAAGAATAGTTTTCATTTTTTTTTCTAATGCGGCCAACTTTACAAAAATACCTTCATGATTTATGCTTCCTTATCTAAAAATAATATTTTGTATCGCTTCTTACAATGGGATATGAAGTTTATTTTAGTTTCCGTCTGGAAAGTTTTTTGTATCTTTCAAAAAAGATCCTACTAGAACAAAATTAAATATAAAATCTTGGATCTGGAATGTGATAGGACAGAGTCCAGTGAAGAATCAGGCAATGTTTCTTTATTACTTCAAAAAATAGCTGAATTTGTTACCTTCAGTTGAGATGTTGTCTTGCCGACGTCTTGCATGTCCTGACTGTATGGAAGAATTTCACAAAGGTACATACCAATGACAAGGCCAGTGAATACTTGAGTGAAACACAAAAGTCTGCGGATACTGTGATTGTTGTGAAACACAGAAAGGCTGGAGGAACTTTTTCCATACCTTGAAGAGGGCCTAGGGCCAAAACATCAGTGATAGATCTTTAACTCTAATGGACTCTGTGAGACCTGCTGAGTTCCTTCAGCATTTCTGTGATTTTAGTGAATACTTGAACTTGACCAGACAGGGCAAAACTTCAATGTAGGCACATTACCTAAAAATTACCCAGGCACAAATTCAGAAATTTATAATGATCAGTATGGACAGTCACAAATTTCAAGAGGACACAGAAAGAGGTGAAACTAGTTCAACAAACAGCATGCAAAATTAGGAGAGAGACATTATGTTTTTGAATAGGAAGATTGAAGATAAGCAAGAGAATTCAATCTTAACATTTTATAGGGCCCCACGTGAAGAATTGTGATCAGTATTTTTTTAGGAAGGGTATTAAGACCCTGAAGAAGGTTCAGTGAGATTTTCTAGGAGGTTATCAGCAATTAAAAAAAAACGAGTTATGTTGAGAAAATAGAGAAATTTGGATTGCTCCCCCCAACGAGTGGAGAAATTGGAACAGTAAATCTAATTGTGGTATTTAAAAGCATGAAGAATTTTGTTAAAGTAGATTTTTAAAAATATGTTTCCAGAATCAGATGCCCCAAGTGAACCTTGGGAACATGTCAAAGGTAATTAGAAAAAGAAGAAAGGTGACACGTTTGAACTGATATGGTTTGCATTCATTCCCAATAATAACTTTCTAAAAATACTCTGAAAAAGGGACAAGAAATGCAGGGGCTAAGTAGAAAGTACAAAAATATGGGTTTAATTGGAAAATTTGTCAAAGAGCCAGCACATATATGATGGGCTGAATAGCCTCTTTTGATTCTGCATTGTTCTCAGTGATGAGTCCTAAGAGTCAAAGGAAGTGAGCAAAAAACACAATCAATTTACAAAGTAGGATCCAGTAAGAATTAATGAAGTCTGATGACAAATATTCCAAATTGTATGAAATTTTAACAGAGGGAAATTTGGAGAATAGGAGGATTATTTACATCATAGAAAGTGGTCTTCGGGGAGTCACGTGATGGAGTAGTGGCCGGTAGGGTAAAACCAGCCCTCTCCAGAAAAAAGAAAAAAAAGTCAAGAAAAGACAAAGCTTAACAAATATAAAGTATAAAAAATAGAAGATAAAGTTGCAGAGAAGAGAAAGAAGATGGCACCCAAGAAGGAAAAAGTAAAAACAACAGGGAAAAAAGAAAAGTCACTGACCGGAAAAGAAAGAAGGCCTTACCTGCACAAAGGAACGGGGAGCCATGGTGGCGAAGAGCGCCCGATCTCTGAGGTTGGTGACCCGCGGAGTTGCGACCCCCCCCGACCAGTGGACTGCAAAAATGACTCTCTAAGCCAAACAAAAGTCCACAATCAAAGGTAAAAAGAAACACTGACGGGAGGGGGGGTCAGCTGAGGAGTGGGAAACCACGGCGCGACCAGCTGAGGGACGCCCGACACCAGGGCTCTCAGCTGGAAGATGAGGAAGTCTGCACGAGAGGGAGTGAGGAACCAGGTGAGGAAGAAATCCGACGGGGTGAACGGCAAGAGGAGCAGCAGCAGGAGGCCCGACAGATCAGCAGACCAGGAGGGGGGAGGATCAACAAGAAGAGGCCCAGCAAGAAGAGGCCTGACAAAGTGATACAAGCAACTCCTCAGGAGAATCAGAAGAGACACAGATACAAAGAGGAGAAGACGACACAAACATAGGTACAGACACAGAAGAAGAGGAAGAAGACCAAGATCTTCACAGTGAAATAGAAGGTAAAACAGATGGACAGAATATAGATAAAGCTTTTTTTGAAGAACAAATGAGAGCATTAAAAGAATGGTTGTCATTAGAATTTAGTGCAATTTTTAAAAAAAATGAAAAGAACAGAAGATAAAATGCGAAGTTTAGAATGGGTCATGAGGGAAATAGGGAAAAGATTAGAAAATGTGGAAGAACAAGAAAAGGCTGTAGAAATGGAAGTAAACGACTTAAGAGGAAAATTGGAAGAAAGTGACAAAAAAATTAAAGAGACACAAGAGTTGTTAGCTCAGAAAATTGATATGTTGGAAAATTATAGTAGGTGAAACAACATAAAAATAGTGGATCTGAAGGAAGATGAAGAAGGCACAGACATGAAGGAATTTATAAAAGAATGGATCCCGAATGTCCTGGGTATGACAGAAATGCAGGAAGAAATGGAAATAGAAAGGGCACACAGAGCACTAGCTCCGAAACCACAGACACATCAAAAACCAAGATCTGTCTTAGTAAAATTTTTGAGATATACGACAAGAGAAAATATATTGGAGCGGGCAAGGAATAAAGTTAGAGAAGATAATAAACCATTGGAATATAAGGGTCAAAAAATATTTTTTTACCCAGACATAAGTTTTGAACTCTTAAAGAAGAGAAAAGAGTTTAATACAGCAAAATTGATTCTGTGGAAAAAAAGGTTATAAATTTATGTTAAGACATCCAGCTGTGATTAAAATATTTATACCCGGGAGCAAAACAGACCGTTTTCAGATCCGGAGAATTCGCAGAACATTTGCAGGATAGAAGGAGAGATGAAGAGATGTAATAAGAATGAAGAAAGGTGATAAGGTATATATAAAAATGTAAAAACAATGTATATGTAAAGAACTAAAGAGGGAAAAGAGAGGGGAAGGAAGGAAGTAAGGGGGAAAAAAGGGGAGTGCTTTGTGTATAAAAAAAAAAGTATTTTCTGGGATGGTTGGGTGGGGAGAGAATAACCGTCACTGTGAAATCAGTTGATGCTTGCGAGCAAGATCACAACCCAAATGGAAAGGGAAGTTGTGGTTGCCCAGCAAGGGATAAGGGGCAACTCAGAGAGGGGGGGCATTTGGGGTTAGGGTAATATTGGGTGTGGGAATTGTTGGAGTATTTTATGTTTTAAATGTATTGTCATACATTGAGTTTAAAAAGGGAAAACTGAGAGATGATAATGGGAAAAAGGGGATGGAGGTGGTGAGGAAGCAGAAAAGAGGTGTAAACAAGACATGATGGCCACTTTGAACTATATGACTATAAACATTAGTGGAATGCATAACCAAATTAAAAAGGAAGAGGCTATTAAATTTACTGAAAAAATAAAATATAGATATAGCATTTGTGCAGGAAACACATCTAACTGAAGTGGAACATAACAAATTAAAGAGAGTCTGGGTAGGGCACGTAACGGCAGCATCATATAATTCAAAAGCTGGAGGTGTAGCCATATTAGTTAACAACAAACACAAGGTTACGCATAATACAGTATAATTGGTTACATGGGTTACATATCACTTCTCCAAGATTATCAGATAGATGTTTTCGCTGTAAGAAGGAAATAGGAACAACAATACATACAATTTGGGCATGTACGAAAGTGAATATGTTTTGGGAAGATCTAAATCAGATATTAAATAAAATCACAAAAAATAACATACCAAAAAATCCAGAGATCTTTCTTTTAAGTAACATAAAGAGTCATGAATTAAGCCTCAAACTGGATAAAGCGCAAAAAAGATTCATTATGATAGCCTTAGTAGAAGCAAAAAAGTCTATAATGTGAACTTGGAAAACAGAAGAGAGCCAGAGAATACAGCAATGATACATAGAAATGAATAAATGTATTCCATTGGAAAATATAATGTATAATTTAAAAAATAAAGTCACATTATTTGAATAAATTTGGGAACCATACATGGAACATAACAGGGAGAGCTTGCCTCGGACCTCCACGCCCTAAAATGATAAGAAGACAAAATGATTTGATTCAGTGTGTAAAAGTAGATGACACATTTTTCTTGTTTATTTTTCATTGTGTGAAGACATTGTTTTATAGTTTTATTGTATTGTATATGTTGAATATTTATTGGTTTTGGAGGGGGGTGGGAAGGGGGGGAGGGAGGGTAGGGGGGAAAAAAAGGGAGAAAATGCCACTGGGTATATTTAATGAGAAACATTGTATATATTTTGGTTGATCTGGTTCACAATGTGAAAAATTAAAAAAAAATTTTAAAAAGTGGTCTTCAGCAAGAGAGAATTAAAGAAAAACTCAAAGGCTGTAAATCTCTTGTAGAAGCTGATAAGAGCCCAGAGGACCCCAAAACCCAGCAGCAATAGATATTCACCAAGACAAATGGTTACTTAAGCAAAAGTTGCTTTTAATTATCTTTAAACATGAAAATAGAATCACACTTTAATTTAACTTAACTAACCTAGCTTAACCCCCTTCTAATTCTAAGCTCACATGTGTGTAATGTGTATGTAAGCTCAGAAAAGTTATTTGGTTCACAGTCCAATCTCACTTCTCATTCCTCCAAGTTCACTGGTTACAGGCAATTCTTATACTGTGCACAGAATTTAACATTTATAATGTTCACCAGGCTTTGGTGCTTGAAAGGTAAATGATTACCACTCAGGAAGGTTCTTATCAGTTTTCAGAGAGAGATTTGTTGTTCCAGGACATCCACAACTGATTCCTTTTTAATCAGCCACTCCAGTGTCTTGCTGACAAATCTTGCCCATTCAGGGTTCTCCAGATGATAATCTCCTTCTTTCGGGTCACCACAGAGTTCCTTTTAGTTTTACTTATTCCAAGTGAAACATTAGACAGCCAGTCCTCTCCTCTTGCATGAACCACAAGGGCTTTGACCAGGCCATCTTACAAATGGAGCTTTCCATAAGCTTGCCAGCTTGTCCTGTTCCTGTCCTAGCTGCTTCTGCTGGCTCTAACACTGTAGAAGAAGTCTTTCTCTCTTTCTTAGAGAGAAAGCCTGTTTGACTCTCTCTGCTTGCAAAACCACATGACCCTCTTAGAACAGCAAGTTCTCTTCCAGACAATCTGCAGCTCCAACAAGATCTTTCATCTGTTGTCTTTTGTAAATAACAATCCATTAGTGAAGTCTCTTGAGCGCTCTTCAAAGCTCTTGCAAAAGTTGTGGGCCGATATGTCTCGCGTTAGCAGAGCTCCAGTATTTCAAATAAGATCTGTTCTAAGGTTCTAACAAACCTTTTCCAATTGATCTCACAAAAACATTTGTATATACTCTCTCACAGAGCTGAAACACAAAACTCTGCAGATGCTGTGATTGTTGAAAAAACACAGCCTCAAGCCCAAAATTATGGTAATATATCTTTATCTCCTATGGATGCTGTGAGGCCTGGTGAATTATTGAAGAGGCTATGCACAGATGCTTATAGCAGTGGTGATTTGAGAAAATCTATAAATGCAGAACTTAGAAAAATACATAGCTGGAATAAGTTTGTATGACACAAAGTTCTAACTTTAATGACAGGAGAATAGTGCAGTTCAAACCATGAAATGATGGAAAACATTCACAATGTATTAGTACCGTGTTGTAGAACAGGCAGTGGAAGAGGCCACATTGAATTTGTGATGAAGGATGGAACAGACTCATTTTGGGCTATGACTAAACCAGAATTAATTTACTGTTTGATGGTAAGGGAATTTCTTGTAAGCAGTAACTATGATAAATTGAATTTGTTATTAGGTTCGAAAGGACGAAGGAGAGTCATAAACCAAGCTTTTAAATTCAATTTAATTTACTTAATTTTATTTAATTTAGAAATACAACATGGTAACAGGGCCACAAGCATTCAGTGCCCAAATACACCCATATGACCAATGTTACATTTTACATTTTTGGAATTTGTCTTTAGTAAGATGAATGTTGTGGAGTAGAAAAATGGGCAGAGCTGAGGTGTTAATGGGTAAGCCCTTCTAGAAAACAGTCGTGAGCGAACTATTTGGTATTTGCAAAAACCAGAACATGTATTTGAAAAGCAGAGCCCCAGGGGAAAACCCATGCAGACACGGGTAGAACATACAAACTCCTTAAAGATAGCGTGGGATTTGAACCCTGGTCCCGATCGCTGGCACTGTAAAGCCGTTGCGCTAACCTTGTCACCCTTGCTAAAAGAATCAATGGGTGTGATCCTGTGGGAGACCTCGTGCATGTCAGCCAAGCATTCACGCTTACTGTTCATGACAACACGGCTCCTAACATCTTCTTACCATCACTGCTGCAGCCCCTCTATTGGCATCAATTAGGCCGCAGGTAGCGAGGACCCTCTGACGGCTTATCCTCTCCGATGTTTCTCCCCTCTTTCTCAAAACAAATCATTTTAAAAATTCAAAGTATTTATTAAATATATTAAAAAAAAATTAAAAATACTTTAAACACAGACATTAACTGGAAACATTAATAAATGAAGTGTAACAAAACCCAGCCATTTACCTTCATTGCCTTTATAGTGGAGGTCAGAGACCCCCCTTTCAGATGAAAGATGAGGCCACATGAAATATATTGGCTGGAGCTAGAGGGAAACCAATGGGCCAGAAATGAAATATAATTGACCTGTCTGCTCAGAATTCTCTGGATGTCCCTGAACTCCCTGGTGTATGTAGTGGAATGTCAGTTGTGCTCATGGCTTATCATGGCCTCTACACCACAGTGGAGAAATGTAGGCAATGCCATAATGTAGATTCACAATATGTTGTTAAATTGCTGCTGGATATTTATTTTACTCTGGGGGAGGGGAGGAATAGAGATAAATTGGTGCTGTAATAGGGAACATTAAAATGAATCAGCCGGGGATCTTCGTGAATTGAATGGATATTTAAAATTATAATGGCAATAGTAGGAGAAACCAAAATAAGTTGGCCTCTTCCCAAAGGTATTAAAAAAAAATACAGTAGTTGGTGGTATGCGAATCCTTTCAAGTTGAAGTTCTAGCTTCAGGAACTGTGCCTTTCGATTGGGAATGCTTTGCATTCAATATTTTCAGTTGTTACTTCATTACTTCAAGAGAAGAAAATAGTTGCGTAATTGTGAGGAAATTAGACTGGACAACAAGTTTTTTTCAAAAGGTTTGCTTCCTGAAAAAACATTGGGGATTATAATATTGACAATATCAAGCCGAACCCAAAGATAATTTTCAGATTTTCTGTGTCATGTAGAATGTTGGAGAAACATTAAATGAACTTTTATTAAATTTGGCATGTTTAATCGCTTAATGATGCGGACACATTGATTAGTTCAACTGACCTAAAAATGATTTGCCTCTGATGTTCATTTGGACTCCTCCGCATCTGATGCTTCTGGTGTCAGTGTCCAACAATAGTGGGCCAGCATCGATGGATTCTAGTTGCCCTGATGCAGCTTTTCCATGGTCAAAATGTCCTGGTGAAACTTTTCACCGTGTTCGTCACTGACTGCACCAGGAAGTCCAAGGGCGAAGGCAGAAAATGTATTTGCAACGACGTGCTGCACTTCGTGGTTTTGTATGGTTGAAGCATGTTAAAAATATGACAGGAAATCACAAAAATACATCTAAAGAAGTCAGTACGTGATAGGAACATTTTAAGCTGATTTTCATGATCAGCAGCTCAAAATCCATAAAATATACCCCAAAGTGTTCAGGAAGCAAAATCCTTGTTGCCAGTGTTCATCATCGTTACCAGGGCCTTCCTCAAATGCCTGCTCCCAGTGGCCGAAGAGCTTTTTTCCCCCAAATCACAGTGGGGATTTTGTCCTTTGGGAGCCACCGCTCAATGATTTCACCTCAAGTGCACTGACACCAGCCTTTTTGGGCAGCTGAGTGAACAACAGAAGTTTTGAAGATCTGATTGTTAAAAAAGTTAAATTTGGCATGTCTACAGGGCAGCTTTGATTTCATGTAAACCTACACCAGGTATCTCAAAGCAACAGAATGAAATCACTGCTGTCTCATCCATCAGTGGGATAAATGAACTAACTTTAGCGTTCCACTCCCTGGTCAAATCTGGAGGGCTGAGTACAGTGAGGCATTGAATTACATTCAGTCGGCTCAATCCTTCATCACTCACATGTCCCGACAGCAGACTTCCAAACATGCGCTCTATCCTGAACTCCATGAAAATGAGAGATTGCTAGAGAACAGAGGAAACAATTTGTTATACTTCTTTGAGAACACATACAGGGTTAGTGGGTTAATTGGTCACACGGGCCTATTTGGGCAGTGTGGGCTCGTGGGCCAGAAGGGCCTGCTACCATACTGTGTCTCCAAATTAAATTAAAGTGTAACGGCCACACTCTCTAATCGTATATCCCTGGGCTATGACTTTGCAAATGGTAGAATTCAGAATCAGAATTTATTGTCATGAACATGCCACAAAATTCATTGTTTTGCAGCAGTATCACGGTGCAAATACCACTTTAAATTACATTTCAAAATAAATAGTGCAAAAAATGGGAGAAAATGAGGTGGTGTCTGTGGTTCATTGTCCATTCAGGTATCTGATGGCAGAGAGGAAGAAGCTGACTCCTGGACCTCCTTCCTGATGGTAGCAGCGTGAAGAGGGCATGGCCTGGGTGGTGAGGATCCTTGAGGATAGAGGCTGCTTTCTTGTGACACCGCCTCTTGTAGATGTCCTCGATGGTGTGAAAACTGGTGCCCGTGATGGCGAAGGCTGAGTTAACAACCCTCTGGAGTTTTTTTTTCCTGTCCTGTGCATTGGCACCCTCAGTGATCCAAACAGTCAGAATTCTCTCCATGGTACACCTGTAGAGGTTTTTGAGAGTTTTCAGTGACATATTGAATCTCCTCAAACTTCTCACAAAGTATAGCCACTGGCGAGCAAACACAGAAGTGTAATGAAATTCTTGAGTAATTTACACTGTGTTGTATTCTCATTTTTCCTTATGAAAGGGCAAAGATGTCAGATGGTTCATTGTGTCTGTTCCCGCTCTCAGAGCAGCCCACCAGTCCCATTTCCCCAACTTCAGTCCTGGTAACCTCTTCTCTCCCATTAAAACCTGATTCTCCTACCATCCCCCACTCTCCCACAGTGATTCTCAACCTTTTTCTTTCCACTCACATACCACTTAATGTCACATGTACTCTGTGGTTAGTAAGGGATTGCTTAAGATGGTATGTGGGTGGAAAGAAAAAGTTTGAAAACCACTGTTTTAATCGTCCCTCATTGACTCGTTATGTGCATGGTTTCAGAACTCCAAAGAAAATGGGCCAATGACAATTTTTCTCAAGCAAAATATTTCAGTAACAATTGGGTCTGGAGTAGTGGTTCTCAACCTTTTTCTTTCCACTCACCTACCACTTTAATTAATCCCTATGGCATCGGTGCTCTATGATTAGTCAGGGATTGCTTACAGTAACCATTTACTAACCTAACAGCCATTATGTGACAACAATGTTTCCTGATGTGGCAAGGATGTTTTCCATGGTAGGCGATTCTCGGAAAGGAGTGCATAAGTTCAGGATAAAAGGGCGTCAATTTAAAACCGAGATGCAAAAAAGTTAATTTAGTCAGAGGTTTGTGTTTGTGGAACTTGTTGCCACGGGTGGCTGTGAAAGTGAGGTTGATGGGTGTATTTAAGGCAGAGATTAACAGGTATTTGATTAATCAGGGCATCAAGGGTTACAGGGAGAAAGCCAGGGAGTAGGGCTGAGTGGGTAGATGGATCAGCTCACGATTAGAATGGCGGAGCAGGCTCAATGGGCCATTGGGCCTACGTCTGCTCCTATATCGTGTGATCTTATTGTTAGAATATGGGAGTAAACCGAAGTGCCCTGAGAAGCCCATGGGAGACCACGCAGACACAACTTGGAGTGCAGCAGAGGTCACGATCAATCTGGAGCTGTAGGTGGGGAAGCTGCGCTCCCTGGTCTGCCATCCATGGAGAAGAAGGTAAATATATTCTCAAATTAATCTCATTACAAAATTCAAAATTTATAATATTAATAATATACTTATTGTTTTGGTACCAGGAGCACAAGGCATGCTTGTACTGACAATATACAAAACTAACAGAGCAATTAACATCTCAAAAATATAACACTACATAATCCCATGTGGAAACAACTCAATCAGTAATAATTAAAGATTAATTAATAATTGCACTTATACTAGCAGCAAAATTAACTTAATAATAGGCGTAACTTGCTGATTTTGGATGTTTAAGAATGTTAGGAATTGTGTGTAGTGGTTAGTGGAAATAAATTGGGAATAAATACATGAAGTATTTCTAAAGCTTTTTGAAGTTATAGAATAGATACTAGAATAATCAATGAATTGCTGGAGAAGCTTGCCAGGTCAGGCAGCATCCATGGGTAGAAATGGTCTCAATGCTTTTTGCTGGAGGAGGGGAGGAGGTGGTGGTGATATGATATTTACAAAGGTGGAAAGAAGCTGGGTAGTAGCCAAGAAGTGATAGTGATTTGGACTGAAGGTTGGAGCGGTTGAGAGACAGGTAGAGGGAGATCCTACTGCAAGGTGTGGGTAGGGGTGGTGGAGGGTGGTGGGGGGGTGTTGTGGGGGGGAGCTGGAGAGAAAGGTTAGTACAGGAATGTGGTGATACACCACTAGCCTACTGCAGGGGCGACCTGTGTACCTGCAGGAAGATTAACGGAGGACAGACCACACCTGGCCGGCTGTCAATCATCCACAGGGATATAAGCCACATCCAGCCCCTCAAGGTCAGTCACACGGAGTTGCAGCTGACTACAGCAGAAGACTTTAATTAGAATAATGACTGTTGTTCAGTCTTTCAAAGTTTTTGTCTGCTTACTGTCACCGCAGTGCATCACAAGGAGTAGTTAAAGAAGTGACAGTGGAACCAGATGGAGGCCCAGGTTACCTAAAATTTGATAAATGTGCATCTCTTTTTCCTGGATACTTGCACAGTTACAGCTGAGAGTTTACTAATCTTTATCCTCAATAAAATCTACTGGCCGCTTCCAGTAAGAAAAACATTTCAGATGTCTCTTAAATGATGAATAATTAACTAGGTTGTTCACATTAGATTTATGAAACCCTACCTTGATATTTCAGAAGTTTATTTAAACTTCAAAATCACATAAATCCTACATGCTGCCAAGGATAATATTATTTATTGTTTTCTGTTGTGATTCTTGGAACCATGGGTTACACTTTGAGGGCTGAATCAGCATTTTGATTTTGCTTTTTTTTAAAACAAATTTTAGACCCTCAGCACAGTAACCGGCCGCTCAGTTACACCAATTGACCTACAACCCCAGTACATTTTTGAAGGGTGGGAGGAAACCAGAGCACCCGGAGGAAACGCACGCAGACACAGGGAGAACATACAGACAGCACCGGATTCAAACCCCGGTCGTTGGCATTAACCACTACACTACCTGTAGGTACAAAGCTATATTAATCAGTAAAAATGAGGAAATAATAGACCCAGCAGGGAGATATGTAATGATAAAATGTCAGATATATTCGGAATTTTGGAATTTACTCAATGTATATTCACCTAACGAAGAAGATCAAAAATTTATACAAGATATTTTTTTGAAGATAGCAGACACACAAGGGAACATACTAATAGGAGGGGATTTCAACCTTAATTTGGATTCAAACATGGATAAAACTGGGAAAAAAATTAACAGAAAGAACAAAGTAACCAAATTTATAATTAAATCGATGCAAGAAATGCAACTTTTGGATATATGGAGGAAACAACACCCAAAGGAAAAGGAATATTCATATTATTCGGGTAGACATAAAACATACTCAAGAATAGACTTATTCCTGTTATCAGCTCGCATGCAAGACAGAGTAAGAAAAACAGAATATAAAGCTAGAATATTATCGGACCATTCACCCCTGATATTGACAATAGAGTTAGAGGACATCCCTCCAAGAATGTATAGATGGAGATTAAACTCCATGCTACTTAAAAGGCAGGATTTTAGAGAATTAATTGAAAGACAAATTAAAATGTACTTTGAAATAAATACGGAATCAGTGAAAGATAAGTTTATACTATGGGACGCAATGAAAGCGTTCATCAGAGGGCAAATAATAAGTTATGTAACTAAGATGAAGAAGGACTACAATCAGGAAACAGAGCAGTTGGAAAGGGAAATAGCATATATAGAAAAAGAATTAGCAATGAAGGAAGACACAACTAAAAGAAGAGAATTGGCAGATTAAAATATGAAATACTACAAACATATAAGGTGGAGAAGAACATAATGAAGACAAAACAGAAATATTATGAACTAGGAGAAAAAACGCACAAAGTTCTAGCATGGCAGCTTAAGATAGAACAAACTAAGAGAATGGTATTGGCATCAAGGAAAAAAGACAAACAAATCACATATAATCCAACGGAGATCAAGGAAAACTTCAGAGAATTCTACGAACAATTATACCAAACCAAAAAAAAAGGCTAATAATTTCAAATCTGGCTTTATACGTATTATTTAGCCTGTGGATATTTTATAATTCAATATATTTAATGTAGTTTTCTCATTTAAATTGTCCAATTATTTTATTAATATTGAAATGAATGTAAAATACCTCATTTTGTTTTTAATTCTACCACACCAGTTTACATGTGGCGCTGTTGAAGAGCTCATCATCATTTAGAGTGTTCTTTGTTTTTATGCAAAGTATTCACATTGAGAATGTATCACATGAGGACACAATCTCAGCTGCACACATTCTCCAAGCAGCACAATCCTGAAAACTCTATCTCAAAGGCTGATGAGCAGAGCACAAAAGATACACGAACTGGCCTATGCATCAGTATGCCGTAATCTCAGAATGCCTCAGGAAACTAATAAATTACGACCAAAGACTTGTCACTAATTCTTATGCCGACAAGGGCCGTGCATATCAAGATCCTCCAGGCAAAAATTAGACACTGGACTTTTTCAATGTGTAGGAAGAAATGTCAAAGGGATCAGCTAATATCTGCCCCTTTTCAAAAGACTGACACGGCATAGATTTGTGGCCCTATGTTAGTGCCACTGATGTTGTCATATCATGGAACGACCGACATACTGTCAATAATTTTTTGTCCTTTAAAGTCAGGTGCAGATGCTCTATTGGGGAAGAATTCATCTGAATCTTACAGATGAAGGAGAAACATATAATGTGATATCTGAAATTATTTCAATAAAACAATGAAAGCAAACTGTAAAGGAAAGATACATGATTTACTGAGAGCTCAGAGTCCATGGATACTCAATATATTAAACACGTTGAAGGAAGAGAGATTTAATTTTTAAATGTAAACATAGAGCACAGTAACAGGCCATTTTGGCCCAGGAGCCTATGTCACCCAATTGACCTACAATCCCCAGTATGTTTTGAAGGGTGGGAGGAAACCGAAGCCCCAGGGGAAAAGCCCATGCAGACATGGGGAGAACGTACAAACTCCTTACAGACAGCATGGGATTCAAACCCCAATGCGGTAAAGGCATGGCACTAACCACCACACCAACCGTGTCGCCCGAGGCATCTAAAGTGTACAGTGTTTGCCTAACTAATACATGATTTTGGTATGGTTGTGTGTGGTGTGCAGAGGGAGGTGGTCAATTCAGGAGAAGGAATTTTCACATGCGTTTCCATGTCCCACATCATTGTCACTTCAGGGGGTTTGTCTGCACTGGGAAACAGTCATTAATACAAACTCTCCCAATCCTGAATCAAGCCTGGCCCAAAATAAAACTCCCAATCTCTACCCCAAATCTCCAGCCTGATCCCAAGGATGGCTGACTGCTGTAATTTGAACCATCTCCTTGCCTGCCCTCAGTGGTCTTTCGTGACCATTTCTGTGTCCAGTAACCAGATCCTCCTCAGTTCCAGTTACTCCCCAACTGAGCATCCCTGTAAACAAACAGCCTTGGACCACACAGAACCTGCAAGTTTTATTCTCTTGCACATGACGTTTATAGGCACTCTAAAATTCCATCGTTTCTGGTGCTCAAAATAAAATGCCACTAAATTAATGTACCTTTCTTGTCTCCAAACAATTTCCAGGCACAAGCCTCACTTTGACACCTAATCCAAGCAGAATACCTTCAACGAGGCATCACTCTTTCAGGACTGTGTTAAAGACTCAGCTAAGCTTGTGTGTTAAATCTCCTGACAGAGAGGCAGCTGCTAACGGTTCAGTCCAGTTAACAATGTCCACTCAAGCATAAAATGCAATTCTGAACTTCCATGATCATTAATGAATTTCATGCAGTCTTAGCAAAGCCATTATTAGTGAAATGATTGCCTTAATGTAGATTTAGACCCAACCACCTGGGAGGAAACTGTCCAGAAGCTTCCTTCATTCGGATTAGAAAGGGGTGCTGCTCTGTTCTCGCTGCTGCGATCAGGAACGAGGTATAGGTCCCTCAAGACTCAGACAACCAGGTTCGGGAATAGCTGCCTCCCCTCCACCATCCGACTCCTCAACAACAAATTCAATCAGGGACCCATTTAAGGACTCTTGGACTTGATTTTTTTTGTCTCTCTGTATTGCACAGTCAGTTGGCTTACATTTCTTTATTTGTATACTTGTGTACGGTTTTTTTTGGCACTACCAATAAGCAGGAAAAAGAACCTCAGGGATGTAATGTGATGTCATGTATGTACTCTGACCATAAACCTGAAATCTGGTCATTTGACCCATTGCTGGTAATGCAAGTTAGAAAAGGCAACACAATGAACAAAAATGCTGGAGAAACTTAGCAACTGTCCTTATGTAGCAGAGATGAAGATACACGGTCAACATTTCAGTCGTGAGCCGCTTGTCAAGGAATGAGCGAAAAAAGCAAGCGGGGAACTGGGCTCCGAGGACAAAGACCCTGAGGTGAAAACCTACTCACTCCTTTTCCACTCTGGAGCCATTTCAATGAATGGAAGTGTAACTTCACAATTAAACTTTCATCTGCAATCAGATTTCATATTAATACTGAGGTCATGCTGAAATATTCAAAAGCCCATGAATGAAAAAATTAAAATAACTTCGTGACTTGGTTCCTTTATGATTCTAAGGCCCAGGACAGTCACCATCACAATATTATGGCAACCAGTTTGTCTGATTAGAGCATGATAACACCTTAGAACATTATTTAATTTTGCCTCTTTCCACTGATTTTGGAGCAATAATATCTCATGCTACCAGGCCTTCAGAGTCGTGTTACTATCCTGTACCGAGCACTACCAGCAAGCAGGTGTGAGAAGTGACGATCAGGAAACCTTCAGTGCATTTCCTAAATACTATCAAACCCCTGTTATCCAGAATTCTAGCAACAGGCGACCCCCAAGTAATTGGCAAACCAATCGCGGAAAATAAATGGGCAAAAAAATACGGAAGTTTAAAATTGGTGTGGCTTGATGTTAGTTGTGCATTCAAGCAACCAGAAAACTCACTTATCCCGCATCTACCAATCCCTGCAGGTGCCGGGTATCAGGGGTTTTATTGTATATGATAAAGATAATGACGTGCAGCAGTTAGCAGCGTATCTTATCCCTCCTCCCTGCAAGTGTCCATGTAGCTACTGAGAGAAGGCACCTTATTGGAGTATAGATGCTCTCAAGAAAGATGGAAATTCTAATTTTTACAGTTTATCCAATGTGGCTTTACTATCTCCACAGTGGCAGGACAGCTTGACATCATCTCCATGGCTGATATGACCACGACTCCGGATGAAATTGAGATGGAAATGACACGAATCCAGCAACTTCGGGAGGTGTTGGTCAGGAGGGAATCTGAACTCCGATTTATGTACGTATTTGCGCGTCTGATTCACCATGAAACTTGAACATATTTTCCACAGATGAACTACAAGTGTGTTCTCAATAATGGAAAAGTTAACATCATAATGCAAGATTTTTAAAAATTGGTTTGATTCAGGGTCATTTTTTTTATTGTATTATGCCAAATGTCTAATTGTCAGTTCTTTTAAAAAAAACAGTCAAGATACAGGAAAACTCCTGGTATCTGGCACTTAAAGGGGATTGGTAGATGCCGGAGAAGTGAGTTTTCTGGTTGTTTGAGACTCACTCTTAACAATGCTTAACTAATATACCTGCATTAAGAAGAAACAGTTTAAAGGACAAAAATACCATACTTACAATGAACAAAATTCACGTATGAATATATAAACCTTAAAGCATTTTACTTTATTTTCAGTCACATTCTTTGAAATGATTTAACCATCGCTACATCTGCAGGTTCCTCCCCCTCCACGGAGCCACCCAACAATGAACAATAACATGGCAATTCACTCCCCTCCCCCAAGTTTACAGATAAAGCTTACTAATATATTTATTAATACATTAATAAAAATAAGTACTCTTACTAAGCAGGGATAAGGAGACATGTTAAGAGAGTCACCCTCACGGCGAGTGGTATCAACCAGCTCTTCATCCTGGGCGATGCCACTTTATTCAAACACAACTTTGTTCAAGCAGTCGCTACGAGCAAAGCCCGACCAAGGCCCTCCACAGACTGAATATTTGCTCCCATCTTCACCAAAGGTTTATGTGTTACTTCAGAATTAGAATTTAGAATTTTAAACTTTTATTTAATTTTTTATTTCTACTTATTTATTTCCATTTGTTTACTTATTTATTTTCCTCTATTGTTTTCGCCAGTTGCTTGAGGTTTCCGCTTGCTTGAATTCCAGATAACAGGGGTTATCATGTATATTCATTTTCCTTTTTTGTTGTTGTCCAAAAGCACAGCTAACAAGAAAGTAAAGGTCTGTGCAATGATTTCCATTTCTTCTGTTCTTCATGAATCTAGATGCAAATCTCTGTTGCAATTTAACAGGAAATAGGTTCAGCATTGAAAATGATGGCTCTCCACCATAGGGGCCCATTTTCATATTTGGAGACTCACAAGAGGCTGCAGATGTTGGAATCTGGAGCAGACAACGAGCTGCTGGGTCAGGCAACATGCCTGCGAGGATTTTCCCTGGGGTCTCCGGCTTCCTCCCACCATTTGAAATGTACTGGGGAGTAGGTTAATTGGGTGTAAATTGGGTGGCATGGACTCATGGGTTGAAATGGCCTGTTACCGTGCTGTATGTCTAAGTAGTTGTCGTAGGCTTGTCCTTGAACCTGCGCTGCTACTTAAAAACAACATAACTATGAACATCGTAGGAACAGAAGCAGCACGTCCCGAGGCCACTGTAAATGACTGCTGCGCTGCCATTTTGTCCCTTAGCCGCCACCATCCCCCCACAGGACAGTGAAATATCACAAAATTAAACTATCTCTCTGACACGCACTTCTCCAATTACACAAAACTACTTAAAATGTATATAAAACAGTGCCACAATACATTGGTTTTCAGAGAATGGGCCATAGTTACAGGGGAGGCAGGTTAAAATATGTCTTTAGGTGTAAAAATGTCCACTAGAGTCCGTTCACTTGACCCGAAGAGGCCGCTGCAGGCTACTACCGCGCCGCCATCAAGGCCAGATTTACTGGATATGCCACAGCATCTCCCCCATGAGGCCCCAGTGCTCTTGAGGACCCCTGAACTGGGCCCTCAACTCTGCCTCGCCGGACACCTCCTCCAGGATGCCTCCTCCCACCGCGCCGTGCTGTCTTCTTGACTCCCGGCCACAGGCAACGTCAACTCCGGCACCAAAGACTGAAGGCCACATCGCCCCGCAGAGGCCTCGATCCCTCGGTCCGCAGCGTAAGCTCCGTTCCCCCGGTCATCCGGTCTGTACACTTGGTGGCCTCTTTTGGAGGTCTACTCTTGTTTGGAGTTCCCCAAATTTCAACGCCTGACTCTGTGTATTCCAGGCTCCATCCTCATCAACTCAGGGATTGAGCATGGCACTGACTTGGGGAGGGTTCCTACAGCACCCGCTCCGGAGAGGCCGCTGAGGCCATCTTGGATAGTTTAAATCTAAATATAGAATAAATTAGATGAACAGGCCCTCTGGCCCACGAATCTATGCCATCCATTCAACCTACAGCTCCTGTATGTCTGTGGATGGAAATGGAGAGTCAAAGTTTCAGGTTAAGACAACTTTATTGGTATTTGATGCAAAATCTTGATTTAATTTTCATGGAATCATACACATCTTTCCTTTTTCACCACGATTTTACCCTTCTTGCATTTTTCTGCATTGTTACACCATTGCCCATCGTGTTCCACTGACAAAACAAATTGATGTGTGTGCTCTAGATACATATTGAAAGCCACATGAACCTATTATGGGACCCATTAAGAAATAAGTTGTTTACTAATCATTAGGAGATGCAAAGCATTTTGTGGCACACAGCTTCTTAGAGCCAGTGCCGCATTGAACTTTATTATATGGCCAAGTATCCACACATTGGACATAAGCAATGTGGCCTTCAAGTGCTGAATGCTCACAGATGATTAGTTATCTGTATTTGAATTTTACATCATTCTTAGACTTTTGATATAAAGTTGCCCTTTGTGTCCTTGACAAGAGCAGCCCACATGAGAAAAGCTCCAAATGAAAGAGGAGAGATTTCCATGATGTATTTAAGATTTCTATCCGGTTACCTTCCCTTTGGAGACCTGTCCCCAACGCGAGCCTGTTTCCTTGGAGAAAGGCAGGAAACATGATTACAGTCTGATCGTCAATGGACGATCGTCAATGAAGCCATGCCTGAGAAATGTGAAATTCAAGGAAGTTCATGCTGAACGATTGCCAAGATTGTAAATGGCAAGTTTTGTTAAATATCCACATCTGTGAAGGCTTTCATTCAAATGAGATGTCAATTTCTATCAGCAATTTTGTGGCTTTGGCAAAGCTAATTACAACGGATAGCAGCAAACAAACACACACATACTCCATTTAAAAACACATTTGAAGTAGTGAACAGTTCCTTGGTGATTAACATTATTCCCAGGAAGCCTCAGAAAGTACAGATTTCAGCTGCATCAGCTGATTTGTTCTGCAATTCATTCCTCTCTGTGCTTGTTGCGTGAAGACAGCCATCCTGGGGCTTCACCAGTTTCATTCAAAGAGGGAAAACCTTACTGTTCATCGGGAATGGGAAATGCTCAAATATTTCTGACAAACCACAATTTAAGACCTACGTTTTTCTACCAATTTTAGAAATTATTATAGAGCCGCACAATTATGGTATTTATCAGATTTTTACCAGACAAGGGAAAAACCAGACTGGATTAAGATAGAACTAGGAAAATGAAATAAACTATAAACCTAAGCAGAAGTGGGAAAAGGATCTAAACATAAAAATAAAAAATGAAGTCTGGGAAAAGTTATGTTCTGGAACTATGAAGAATACAATAAACAGTTGACGTGGACTTTTACCCCCTCCATAAATCTTCGTCCGCGAAGCCAAGCCAAAGACACATGATACAGTATAATTGGTTACACAGGGTATATAATCACTCCTCAAAAATTAAAAAAATGGGATTCAACATTATCGGATAAATGTTTTCGCTGTAAGAAGGAAATGGGAACAACACTAGATGCAATTTAGGCATGTACCAAAGTGAATACATTTTGGGAAGAACTAAATCAGATACTAAATAAAATAACAAAAAATAACATACTAAAAAAACCAGAGATATTTCTTTTAAGTAACATAAGAAGTAGAAAATTAGGCCTCAAATTGGATAAAGTGCAAAAAAAAAAATTCATTATGATAGCCTTAGCCATAGCAAAAAAAAGTATAATGTCAACTTGGAAAATGGAAGAGAACATGAGAATACAGCAATGGTCCATGGAAATGAATAAATGTATTCCATTGGAAAAAATAACATATAATTTAAAAAATAAAGTCACAATATCTGAACAAATTTGGGAACCGTACATGGAACATATCAGAGAGAGCTTGCCTATGACCTCCATCCCCTAAAATGAGAACGAAAATGATAAGACAAAACGACTAGATTCAGTGTGTGATAAATAGATGACGCATTTTTCTTGTTTATTTTCCTTTGTGTGAAGATCTTGTTTTATGGTTTTATTGTATTGTATATGTTGAATATTTATGGGTATTGGAGGGAGGTGGGTGGGGGGGGGGAAGGGGAGAAAAGACCACTGTGTAAATTTAATGAGAAACATTGATACATATTTTGGTTGATATGGTTCATAGTGTGAAAAATTAAAAAATATTTTAAAAAAAGGATTCCTTTTAGAGAAGTATCACTGATTGGAGATGAGTTTGTTGTGGTGACATAGAGTAAGGGTACCTTAAAAAATGGAATGGATCACAGTTTGACCAATGCAGTGTTTTACCAGCCACTGTTGTTTTGTTTAGATTTAACTGCCTTTTGATAAATGGTGCTGTTATTGACATTTTATTTGCCTTTGCAAGGTGTAAATCTTAAAGAATCTTCAGGCACTCAAGAAGGGTTGCATGAAATCATAAATTTAATAATTAACCTGTTACTGTGAGGTCGGATGATCTTGGCCCAATAATCCTCCTCCAATGTCTCCTCTGACCCTACTCTGTGTAATTTCCAGTGAGGGAGGTGGTGTGTTTGAAGCTTTCAGTCAGGCAAGCTGCCTTGAGAGATTTAATTGAGCAACAGAAATGATGAAAGTATAACTCTGAATGAACTCATGCACCTGTAAGAAACCAGTGATGTCAAGTAAATATTCTCAATGGAAATTCAGATCCGACTCAGGGGATAAGCCTCTTGTTGGCACTTTTCCCATCAGCTATGCGTTAGGTTTTTAATCCTCCCTCCAAGGAAGCCAGTTTTAGCATCTCAGTTGCTAACTACCTTGACTACCCAGTGTTTTATTGACACGAGCACCTTGTGTGTTTATATGACTTAGACACGGGCACCTTGTGTGATTATATGACTTAGTGCTGCACCATGAAGTGCCTTTAAGACCTGAATTACCACAGGACCATATAATATACAGTAAAATCCCTGTTGTCCAGAATTCGAGCAACTGCCAGCCTCAAGCAACCAGCTTAAAAAAAAATTGCTGAAAAGAAATGGGAAAAAGATATGGAAGTTTAAAGTTGTTGCACCTCACTGTACGTTCTCCATTCACACAACACACAGCCTCAATCAACTGGAAAATTCACTTATCCAGCATCTACCAAACCCCCATAGTCAAGTCACCTTTAGTTACCGTTCATACCATTTGCGCACAGTAAAGACAAGATAGCGTTTCTCCAGGACCACGGAGCATATTTACATTAATAGAAGTTAGAATAGAAGTTAAACATATTGAAATATTAAAATACTAGGACGTATACAGTAAAAGTTTGCTGTACCCTAACCATATATTCAGGAGCCTGATGGCTTGGAGGAGAAAGCTGTTGCCCATTCTGGACGTAAGCTCCCGAGTGCTATGGTACCTCCTATTAGATGGCAGAAGGGAGAACAGCTTACGTGAGGGGTGTGTGGAGAGTTATGTATGTCTTTCATGGTAGGAAGAGATTCCCCAATGATTTCATGAAATCAGAGTGATTCAACTAGAACATGGAATGATGCTACTAAGTCTGAGACAACTGAGGGCTGGAGGATTAAACGGGAGCCAAGCCAATGCCATTGCTATGCATTTACTTGGGTATTTAAAGGCAAGCATCTGTGTAGGCCAGTGGTTCTCAACCTCTTTCTTTCCATTCACATACTACCTTAAGTAATTCCTTACTAACCGCAGAGCACCTATGGCATCCTATGGTGTGTGAGTGGAAAAAGGTTGAGAACCACTGATGTATGGTCATCAATTATCTTAATAGATTGTGATATTTCATGTAGATTGTGGGACCCCACAGCAATGGTGTTGCCACACAAATTGAATTTCCACTGTTTCCGTGAACATGCCAATTTCATTACTGGCTGCTGTTTTAGAATGGTTTTTCAATCAAATATAAACAAAACTGCATATGATGGGAATCTGAAACAAAACATAAAACACTTTGACAAAGGGTCCTGAACTGGGAGCTGTAAACTGTTTCTCGTTCCTCAGGTTCAGACTGACCTGCTGAGTGTTTCCAGCATTTTCTGTTTTGAGAATTATTATTATATCCAGGCTGTACGAACTTGATGTTCATTGGATGGGCTTGTCACCAAAGGGCAAGTATTTTGTATGGCAAGCACAATCTAAAGCCAGCCCCCACCTTTTAAAGAAGAGATGTGTTGTATCTGTGATGGAGCTGAAGCTCTCCTTCATTCCCTTCTATTAACCTCTCCTCCAGATAGATCAGCTGGGATTGACAAGTGTTCAGCACCCTTTGTTCCAACCACCATTTTTAATCTCCCTGAGTCTCCACCCACACATTTCCTGTGTTCTCTTCATCCCTGCCCTGCTCTGAAACTTAAAACATGCCTGTTTCCTGATGAAAGGACATCAATGAAACTTTAATCCTATTTTTCTCTCAAGAGATCCTGCCTGACCTGTGGAGCATTTCCATCATATTCTGTTTTTACCTCAAAATTGAAAATTTGGAACAGGATTTGAACCAGTATTTTTCTGAGACACGGGTGCTGTCACTGAGCTACGATTGGTTGAAGGGATATATAATGTTTCCTTTTTATTAATCTTGGATTCAAAAGTGTAAATGATACAATAGGTTGTGTTAAGGTATTTATTCACTGATAGATTCAAGGATGAAGGTACGTGCCTAAAAATGACAAAAAATGTTGTGATTTTTTTTATTCTGATAGTTTTCTTTTATCTTCCTTAAATTATTATGTTGATTTGCAGGATGGATGATATTCAGCTGTGTAAAGAAATAATGAATCTCAAGCAGGAGCTCCAACAATTAGTCTCCATATCAGGTATTTCAATGTTTAAAATCAACAATCATCTTCTTCAGGATATTTTAGTTGTTTTAAACTTCCGTTTAACAGCTGTGCATTAATAGAGAAGTGAAAGTTTGGGGTTAGTGAGTCATGACTGCTCTTAACAACTTTCCTCAGAGCTCTTGGATTCCAATGCTTATTCTAAGCTGTTGACCACTTGATATACTACAATGGTTACAAGCTCCAGTGGACTATTATAAAATGCGGCAGTGCTCTCTGATTGAATGGTAGTAAATTGAATTGAGGAGTGTTTTATACCATTAATTCAAAAGGAAGAAAATACGGTGAGTGAAATTTGTGCAAAGCATTTTCTGTCACCCAGGAACACAAGCTCAGTATCCAGAAAGAAACTGGATGAGGCAGCAAACAATGTGATGACATAGCTACTTGTGAAATGACAGCATCACTATGGCAGCACCTTCCCAGAGGAGGTGAGGTTTCGAAGAAGATGGAAGACACTTAATTGTGTTTTCTTTTCCAGCAGTAACTTTTAGATTGCTAGTTTATATTTTAATTGAAGCTGTTTTTCAGTTGCCAGAAGCTGTATTGCTATCAGAGATGGGACAGAATCCGCTGCCAAAATGAAGCAACAACAATTGTTTATAGTCAGTCACTGCTCCACATATTTTGAATTCTGGAATGAATGATCAAGAGGATTTTTTGTTCATTCGACATCACCAGATGGACCAACGCAACGTTCCAGTCTTTGCACGTGGCCAAACGAAAAGTCATGGAGTGAAAGGAGGGCACAGCACGGTTAAAGACCCTTTGGCCCACCAGCTCCATGTTGACCATCCACAGTCGATTTACACAAGTCCTACTTTAATTCCTTTTTAAAAAATTCCACCCATGTTCTTTGAACCCTTCCCAGATTTTACTACTCACCCACATTAGAGGTAATTTACAGTGACCAGTTAACCTGTCAACCACATGGCTTTGGATTCTGGGAGATAATAGAAGCATTTGGAGAAAATTAGAGCTGTCACGGGGAGAACATGCCAACTCCACACAGCCGACACCTGTACTAATGGTAAGGTCAGGATTGAACCCAAGTTTTTGCCGCTCTCCTAGTAGCTAGTCATTTTGTCACTTTTATTAGTCATTACATCCAAATTAGATTTCGAGGAGCAATTGGGTCAGAGATTGTGAAAACACTTTTAAATATAGTTGCTTTATTCCTTTAGAAACTACTGGCATTACAGTACATTTGATGGAATTACTACTTTGTAATGTTGTGGTCTTTGGGAATAAATTGCATTTATCACTCAACTGTACTAACAGTCTCTGTTTTAAGATTCAAATTATTATGCACAAAAATCTTTCCTTTGTTCAACAGGGGGCAAAGAGTCACCTTTGCACAATTCCAGCAGCATTATTAAAAGAAGAAAGAGAAACAAGAATGGTCAAGGATCTCCGCCTTCTCTGATGCAGCTGCCTTGGGTGCCCCCGTGACTTCCGCCACCTCATGCCATGTTGTTTGGCAGAAAACCCCAAGCTGAAGGTCCCTTATTCAGTTCCCACCCATCGACACTGGTTCTGAATCCCCAGATTTGTTTAGGAAGCTGTCAGGCTGCTCACCATTGCCCGCTCACGAGTCCTGGACCCGATTCCTGGTTTCAAAAAGGTAGCCGCCAGCAGCCCTTGGCTGCCAAGCCTGAGCTGGACCCTGCATCACAGCCACGTTTAGCAGCTTGTACCCAATTCTGCAATCCAATGGGACTGGCAGAAGCCTCCCCAACCTATATGGGCCCTGATTTTGTATCTGGCAGTAATCTTGCCTGCAAGGTCAATTTCCCCACTTTCTTCACATCCCCCCCACCACCCGCCCCCACTCCCTCCCTCCCTCTACCACAACCAGTGGTGCTTTTATAATTTGTCAAACGCTGACTCCTGGACTGCACCAATGGGTGCGAGATGAACTGTTGGTATTGGAGAGGGAGTTGTGGGGTGAAGTGCGTGTTGGGGGCATAGTGTCAGTCCAATTCATGAATGGGAGATTGGAGAGAGGATGGGAGATGCCCAAGATATTCCACAGGAAACTAAAACAGCATTACTGATCGTTTCCTCCTGTTGCCAGGTTGCAAAACCTGGAGATTGCAGGTCTCCATTGTATGCACTTCAGGTGCATTGTGGTATTGTGTCTGCAATGAACCACACATTCTTGCTGTGCAACTTTGCCATTTAAATTAGGCCCCAGCAACTTCACAGAATACAGCCAATGTAAGACAGGGGTTAAGAATGCAATCAAATTCCCCCATCCCCAATCCTTCTCTTCAGTTGTACCCTTTTTTTCTCATTGTCTTTGTCAGATCAGGGAAGTCATGCACATATTTTTAATGTGCTATTCTGCATTAGTTAGTTATTGTATGTCAGGGTATGAGTGGCAAGTCACATTTGTGTCAAAATAGGGCCATCTCTAAACAGAGAGAGTCTAACCACTTACCCTTGATTATGATCACTGAATCTCCTTCCATTTTCCTGAGTTTTACTTGTGACCAATTAAACACAGGTACACCATGGCTACAAGATTCTGGATATCCTGTGGGGAGTAACTCCTCATCTGATATCCAGACTCCCCCAGTCAAAGTCTTTCAAAAATTTGCCATAAATCAGGCCATCGATGGAACATCCTCCATTGTGTGGATATGCGCAGCTCCAAGAACTTTCAAGAAGTCCCATACTATTCAGGACAAAACCACCCACCTGACTGGCATCCAATCTATTCACATGCATGCTTCTTTCTATCCCTCACCCATTTTTCCTAGTTCTTTTCATCTTCCTCACATTCTGGGCCTGCCCTCCACTCACACAAACATCCCTTCCCTCTCTATTCCCATGTGTCCACCACCTCTCCCTTATAAGTTTGCTCCTTTCTCCTTCCTTCAACAGTAGCTGCACTGCAATGCAGTCACCAAGGAATAAGCGAGAAATTCAAAGGTTTGGGGCAGTGTAGAAAAAAGATATTAACTCTGATTTAAGTGATAACTCCAGGTGGAATTTGATTATGAACTTTGTCAAGGGTGTTTTTCTGAATTGAACCCCGACTATTAAATTCTTCAGAGAAAACAAAGGGAAGATGGAAATGTCAGTACATTTTATTCTTGAATAGTAATCACGACATACAATCAACTTTCAGATAAAGGAAGCAGAAATTTTGGAATTATTTAGGAGACTATTGGATACGAGAGTGGACTGATAGATTCTCTGGTCGCACGAAGGAAGAAATGCTAATTAACCTTCCAGATGCATAATTGTAATGTGACCTTGTGATCACAAAACAAATAAATGGCAAAATAAAATTGCTGCCAAATTCTATCAGATCAGGCAGCGTCCATGGAGAGAAAAGTGAAAGTCATTGCATAAGCTGTAGTGCAGTGGTTCTCAACCTTTTTCTTTCCACGCGCATACCACTTTAAGTAATCCCTATGCCATCGGTGCTCTGTGATTAGTAAGGGATGGGTTAAGGTGGTACGTGAGTGGGAAGGGAAGGTTGAGAGTCACTGCTCTAGACCCAATTGTTACTGAAATATTTTATGAAACTGTGCCCATAACGAGTCAATTAGGTACGATTAAAACAGTGGTTTTCAAATTTTTTCTTTCCACCCACATGCCACCTTAAGCAATCCCTTACTAATCACAGAGCACCGATGGCATAGGGAATACTTAAAGTGGTATGCGAGTGGAAAGAAAAAGGTTGAGAACCATTGCTGTAGAGTGTGGTAACAATAGTTATCCTCCAGATGCTCCCACTTCAGGACCTTGAAAAAGATAGCATTAAGTACTTAAAAGGGGTTATCATGTACATGAAACTCATCTTGTATTTTGGTGACTACAGCGATTCCTGGAAACTGAATAAATGAATGCCCTCGAGAATAATAGTCTGGAAATCTATATATAACAAAATTAGGTTTCTAGAAGTCTGGTAAAAGTTTCCATTTCTGTGATTCAAATGTTTTAATCAATGTGCAGAAGCAGAAAATAATGTCATCTTTATGTAAAGGGTTAATTCATATCTAAAAATGCAAAAAATTAATTTGGAAGCACACAAATGCTTATGCAATGATATCAGCGTCAAAATAACAGATTTTTTAATAAGAAGCCTTGAACGAGGCCTAATTCTCTACTTCTTATGTTACTTAAAAGAAATATCTCTGATTTTTTTGGTATGTTATTTTTTGTTATTTTATTTAGTATCTGATTTAGTTCTTCCCAAAATGTTCTTGTATACATCTCTTTTCCACTTCTTTGCCACCTCCATCCCTCTTCTCCCCATTTTCATCTCTTAGTTTTCTCTTATTACACTTAATATACAACAACACATTTAAGACATAAAGTACCCCCACAGTTCCCACATCCACTAATACCTTAGTCCCAAAGTTCTCCCCCCCCCTCTAAGTTGCCCCATACCCCTTGCCGGGCAACCACAACTCCCCTTTTCATTTGGGTTGCGATCTTGTTCACAGCGTCAACTGATTTTGCAGTGACGGTTATTCCCCCTCCACCCAGCCCTCTCCAGAAAACACTTTTTTAACAGATAAAACAAAGCTCTCTCTCTTCTTTTTTCCCCCTTACTCCCTTCTTTCCCTTCTCTTTTCTCTTTTTAGTTCTTTACATATACATTGTTTTCACATCTTTATATATACTTTATCGCCATTCTTCATTCTTGTTACATCCCTTCATCTCTTCTCCTGTCCTGCAAATGTTCTGCGAATTCTTGCACTTTCTCTGGATCCGAGAACAGTCTGTTTTGGTCCCCCGGGTATAAATATTTTAAGCAAGGCTGGATGTCTTAATATGAATTTGTTAACTTTTTTTCCATAAAGTTGATTTCGCTGTATTAAATTCCTTCCTCCTCTTAAAGAGTTCAGAACATATGTCTGGGTAAAAAAATATTTTTTGACCCTTGTATTCCAATGGTTTATTATCTTCTCTAATTTTATTCCTTGCCCGTTCCAGTATATTTTCTCTTGTCGTGTATCTCAAAAATTTTACTAAGATGGATCTTGGCTTTTGATGGGCCTGCGATTTCACAGCTAGTGGTCTGTGTGCCCTTTCTATTTTCATTTCTTCCTGCATTTCTTTCATTCCCAGGACCTTCGGGATCCATCCTTTTATAAATTCCTTCATGTCTGTGCCTTCTTCTCCCTCCTTCAGGCCCACTATTTTTATGTTGTTTCACCTACTATAATTTTCCAACATATCAATTTTCTGAGCTAACAACTCTTGTGTCTCTTTAATTTTTTTTGTCACTTTCTTTCAATTTTTCTCTTAAGTCGTTTACTTCCATTTCTACAGCCGTTTCCCGGTCTTCCACATTCTCTACTCTTTCCCCTATTTCTGTCGTTACCAGTTCTAACCTTTGCATTTTATATTCTGTTCTTTTCATTTTCCTTTTAATTGCATTAAAATGATAACCATTCTTTTAATTATCTCATTTGTTCTTCAAAAAAGACTATCTATATTCTGTTCATCAGTTTTACCTTTTATTTCTCTTTGTCCATCAGTTTTACCTTCTGTTTCTCTGTGAAGATCTTGGTCTTCTTCTTCCTCTTCTTCTGTGTCTGTACCTGTGATTATGTCTTTTTCTTCTCTTCTTTGTGTCTGTGTCTCTTCTGTTTTTCCTGATGAGCTGCTTGTAACTCTTTGTCGGGCCTCTTCTTGCTGGGCTTCTTGTTGTTGTTCCTCCCCTCTTGGGCTGCTCATCTGTTGTGCTTCTTGACATTAGTCTTCTTGTTGATCTTTCCTCCGTCTGTCTTCCACGTCTGTTTCGTCGCTCCCTCTTCTGCTGTCTTCCTTATCCTCCAGCTGAGAGCCCTGGTGTCGGTCTGTGACAGCCCGTTCCTCTGCTGAGCCCCCTCCCGCCGGTGTCCTCTTTCTCCTCTGATTGCGCACTTTAGTTTGGCTCCGAGAGCCATTTTTGTAGTGTACCGGCTGGTGGGTCGCGACTCTGCAGGGCAGGTACTGACCTCGAGGGTCGGGCGCTCCTCATCACCACAGTGTCCTGTTCCTTCCTTCAGGTAAGGCCTTCTTCCTTCTTCTCTGGCGACTTTTTAACTTTTTTTCCAGCTGTTCGTACTTTCTCCTTCTTGGAAACCATCTTCTTTCTCTTCTTTGTATCTTTATCTTCTATTTCTTGTACTTTATTTCTGTTATGCTTTGCTTTTTCCTGACTTTTTTTTCTATTTTCCTGGAGAGGGCTGGTTTTCCCGACCAACCACTACTCCATCACGTGACTCCCTTTTTTACTTATCAACTTTAAAGCCATCTGAGAAAGATAGCAAAAAATCTGATGATTCCAGTAAACCAAGCAGTCCCCAAAAACTGACACTTCAAGAAGGACTTTGATGTTAAAGTTATGTAATTAATGCCAATAATGCCGGAGGCAAAAAATTTAGTCAATAGATATGAAATTGTGTATTCTCAGGGAGAAGCAAGGACTATATTTTGTTACATAATAGAACCAGACTGTGTGCAAGCTCTTTAAAATTCTACCATATGCATATAAATACATCAATACAGAGTTCTAAATGCAAAACAAATAATTGATACAGGAAGTGTAGATATTTGGCAATCTAAACTGCAGTGTGTGAGTTGTGTAAACATTGACCTTATTAATACTATTTGTGGTTGGCTCCATACAGCTCCAGGCACAATCAGGCCAACCTCAGCCATGCATGTGAAACATGCCCTAGTTTTTATCTTGCTGCTTCTTCAGTGCATTTCTATTATTATTTGATGAAGGGAGATTGCAATCTAGTCTCTGCTGAGAAAGTTGAATAGGATGGCACGGTTAGCATAGCGATTAGTGCAATGCTATTACAAAGCCAGCGACCCGGTTGGAATAGGGCACTGTATGTAAGGAGATTCTATGTTCTCCTTGTGTGTGTGTGGGTTTCCTCCCATCCTTCAAAAGCATACAAGGGTTGTCTTATTATTTGAGCTATATGGACGCATGGGCCAGAAGGGCCTGTTACCGTGCTGTGTGTCTACATTTAAAAAAAATAGGCTATTCAGCCCAATGAGTCTGCCCTGCCATTTAATAATGAGCTGATCCATATTCCCACACAGACCCACTGCCTGACCTTCTCCCCATAACCTTTGATGCCCTGGCTAATCAAAAACCTATCAATCTCTGCCTTAAATAAATCCCATGACTTGGACTCCAAAATCACCTGTAGCAACAAATTGCACAGATTTACCACCCTTTGGCTGAAGAAATTCCTAAGCATCTCTGTTCTAAGCAAGCGCCCTTCAATCCTGAAGTTGTACCCTCTTAAATAGAGCAATACTAATTTGACCAAATGCGTAATTAAACTTATGATAAAGATGTTTACCATAGCATCAATTCATCAAAATCTGTTTGCTAAATCCTTCTTTGCAGAAGGTGCCAGGAAATATCAGAAGACTTGTAGATTTTTTTTTAAAGTATTGATAATTTGTCCATTTGATGATTTAATTCAGCTTACATCATTGTATTTTTAAACATAACAAGAATTGTAAAATATGTTTTCATTGATGACTAATGGTTTTCTCTTAGTGCAAAAAATTTCAGATATCTTTATTCTGTGGATACATTTTGGTGGGGTCAGCCTTGGGGGTTGGCTGAATCCTGGTGATCAGTGGTGCTGTTCACTTCTTTATTACTTTAGTGGAAGCCTTGGTGGTTCTTAAAGTGTAACTTCTTTAGTGATAGCCTTGATCACGCGCACAACCTGTCTCATCTCGCAGATAGCAAAGTGACCTAGAGATGGATATTCTGAAAAGCTCTGCATGGGCTGATTTGAAACCATGTCAGCCAATAAGACTATGACAGGATTCATCAGCTAAATATAATCAGTAGCTTTTATGGAAGGGCCGGAGGTGTTTATAGTTGCTCTTTGAAAGCAGTACTGTACTGACAATAACAAAAGCAGCAGTGCGAGTATAAGACAGCTTTAATCAACTAATATGTCCACTAAGAGGTCTTGTCTCTCCGCAAGACGAACCTGGAAGGCTAGACTTGTAGCTCTGGACTGCTTGTACATGGTCACTGGGATGACCCCTGGTGGCCCAATGGTGTAATTATGTACGGACAATAACCACACCAGTAGTGCGAGTATAAGACAGCTTTAATAAACTAATATGGACACTAAGAGGTCTTGTCTCTGCAAGACAAACCTGGAAGGCTAGACTTGTAGCTCTGGACTGCTTGTACATGGTCACCGGGGTGACCCCTGGTGGCCTTGTGGTGGAATATCATATCACCACAGGTACAGCTTCAGCACATCTCTCGCGACTGGGTTCAGAGCACGGCACTGAATTGGTTGTAACCTTACTTTCAATATTCTTGTGCAGAAAAAGATAAATCCAAGCAGGACAAGCTGATGGAGGATATATTGATCCAGAAATTCCAGAAGTTAGTGGAGAAGAGGGACTTCCTGGTTGAGGATGCAGAAGTGGAGAGATTGAGGTAAAATAATTCATGTGTAGAGTCACTTTCTTTCTACCCGTGTTATTCCTCAATTGTAGAATACGAGGACCAAGGAAATATTATGTTCAACAGTATTGCTGACAAAAATATTCCTTTAACAAGGGTGTTGCCGTAATTGGATCTGCAATAACCTTTAACTGTATGACCCTATTCATTAACCATCACCCAATTTAGTTTGAGTTCTAGCAACAATAAATTTCAGCAGGGATCCAGCAATGCCATAGTTTATTGTCCTTTAGCATTGAATGGTGATTTTTTGAAAAAATTTTTTTTTAGATGTACAGCACAGTAACAGGCCCTTCTGGTCCATGAGCTCGTGCAGCCCAAATATATTATTAACCCACAAACTCTGTCCGCTTTTGGAAGGTGGGAGGATACCCGCGCAGACATGGGGAGAATATATAAACTCCTTACAGACAGCATCGGGTCACTGGCCTTGCTGAACCCTTGATGAAAGTGCTCTTTCACTGATGTTGGAGAAGGTGTTTGAGCACTCGAACCCAGAGACAACAAGGAATTAGTTAAATATTGGACTACGTATGGGGGCTGTGTCCTTCTTGGTGGTAGAGATTGGGGAGATGCTGGTGGATTAGCCTGTAGTGCATTTCATAGATGGTACACACTGTAGACACTATGTATCTGGGTGGTGAAGGGAGTGAATGGTTATGGTGGTGGATGAGATACAAATTGTGTGTGTGTGTGTGTGTGTGTGTGTGTGTGTGTGTGTGTGTGTGTGTGTGTGTGTGTGTGTGTGTGTGTGTGTGCGCGTGTGAGAGAGAGAGATTTGTGAGTTTGTAAACGTCTTTTCCTGGAATCTTAAAACATAAATGACACCTCATGTAAAAACATAATGCTGGAGAAACTCAACAGGTCAAACAGTGTACATAATAGAGCAAAGATACATAACCAATGTTTTGGGCTTGAACCCAAGGGCTCAGTTTCTTCAGCATTGTGTTTTTACTTCAACCATGGTGTCTGTTGATGTTCATGTTCTATTTCTATAAATGACACTTGATGCTGGCTTGTCCAGGTCTATCTGCTAATGGGTACTTTACAAAGATTCTGACCAGAATTCAACTATTGTTCAAAACTAACAAAGAATATTTTTGTTTGAATTGTACTTTAAACCATAACCAGAGCCACATTAACCTACTGCTCCACTCGGACTGACCAGTGAGACAATGCAACAGTCAGCAGTTACGGATTAAGACCGGATTGGTTCTGGTGTGTCAAGTTGACAGACTGACAGAGTAATGGGTGTGAGCTGAGAGGTCCCCTCTCATTCTTCTAAATGACAGCAAGTACAGACCCAGAGGACACAATCTCTCCTCATAGGCTAACCCTCTCGATCTCTGGAATAATCTCCCCTGCACCACCTCCAAAGCCAGTTCATCCTTTTTCAAGTAAGACCAGAAATTGAAGGCAGTACTCCAAATGCAGCCTCACTAATACCTTGTACAGTTGCAGCACAACTTCCCTGTTCTTAAATTCCATCCCTCGAGCGGTTAAGACTAACATTCCATTTGCCTTCTTGATAGCCTGCTGCACCTACATTTTAATCATCTTTACACCATAAAAAGAAAACATAAAGCAATAATTTTCAACGAGGCCCCTACAGTCCCTCCTGGTGGGGTTGGTGGTGGTGGGGGGGGTGGGTGGGGGGGTGGGTCACAGCACATTTTTTAAAAAGCTTTGTTTTGTTTTCACCTCATGTAAGGTAATTATTTTTTATGTATTTTTATGTAGTGGATAGGAGAAAAGTACAAATGTGGTGCACTGCTAGACAGAATCAGATACATACAAGGTAAAGACTGTACAACAGGCTTTGATCCACAAAGATTTCCACAGAGCCAGGCTGGCTGCAGCAACTCTGTGTGAGGCTTCGGGAGGCCGGCGCAGGCTTATATCCTGGAGGGTGATTGACACCCGACCAGGTGGGGCTTGATCCATTCAGGCCGACTGATTGACAGCCGGCCAGGTGTTGTCCTGTCCCCTTACACTCGTGCAGGTACAGATGTTGACCCCTGCAGTTGGCCAGTGGTGTACCAACACAATGAACAAAACCAAAATTTGACTACTTCACAAGGAAGGGGGCCGATAAACTTTGAGCAGGGTTCTGAGAGGGGCGGGGATGGGAGCATAGCTGAAAAAAGATTGAGAATGGCTGGCTTAGAGGTTTTGAACTTGGCTCACCCTGAGATCTGCACATGGAACTCTTTCTAAAGGCAAATGAACTATACCTGGTCTATCAGTGAGCAGTGTCTGACAACCAATGGACAGGAGAGAGAAATGGTACAGGGATATTGTGTCATGCTAGTTGACTAGACAGTGGTCAAGTGAAGCCTTGGAAAGTAGTTTCTGAGACACTTGGAACATTCATAGACCACAGAACTGTGCAGCATGGGAACATGTCTTTCAGTCCATGATGTCTGCACTGAACATGATGCCAAATAAGCTTCATAAACACTTAATCTTGTCTGCTTTCACCACTACTCAGGCCATCCAGTCCAGCCTCGTACCACTCTCTGTGCAAAAGGCTTATACTGCATATCTCCTCTTCCCCTTCCCCTTCTCACTTTAAATGCATATACTTTAGAATTTGACATTTTTACCTTGGAAAGAGATTCTGGCTGCCTACCCATCTATGGCTCTTGTCATTTTATAAAGTTCTACCAGGAAAAAAAAACAAAGGAAGGAAATGTACCTATCAGTGATTTGTTTACTCCGCAGTTAGTTGGTCTTCTTGTGCAGCACCACCTGCTGGTTGTTGCCATAAATCTCCCTCCCAAGTCTCATGCCAGCATGCACCTACTGTACATATGAGGGATGGAGCAGACACCATTCTGATTGATAGTTTCCTGGGCCCATTTAGACACTAACCATCACCCTCTGTGCAATAGTTGGCAACCACCCTCCTGTAAATCATCCCAACCCTTCTGTGAGGCAGTCAGAAGGAGATGCAGAGGAGCTACTCTTATCTCCATATTGTGCATCCTGCAGGGAGCAGGAGTTTTGGCTTAAGTCCAGAGAACCCTGGTAACTTGCATAAATTACTGGAAACCCTAAAGAAAAATTATTTTTGAGGAATTTGAATCTCATGTAGTTGGTAATTCGGAAGGGCAGATCTGGAGAATTATTATTACCAGCCACACTGATCAAAAGAACTTAAGATATAGGAGCAGGAGTCAGCCAACCAGTCCATCAAGCCTTCTCTGCCATTCAATGAGATCACAGCTGATCTAATGATAGGCTCATCTCCATCTACCTGCCTTTCCCCATATCCCATTCCCTTTACTATGTAAAAATCTATCCAATCTTATCTTAAATGCATGTACTGAGGTAACCTCCACTACTTCAGTGGGCAGCAAATTGCACAGATTTATCACCCTCTGGGAAAAGTAGTTCCTCCTCAATTCCATCCGAAATCTACTCTCCTGAGGCTATGCCACCACATGAAAACTTACTTACATCTTTTTTTATCTATGCCTTTCATAATTATATTCATTTTTATAAGGTCCCCTCTCATTCTTCTAAATGACAGCAAGTACAGACCCAGAGGACACAATCTCTCCTCATAGGCTAACCCTCTTGATCTCTGGAATAACCTCCCCTGCACCACCTCCAAAGCCAGTTCATCCTTTTTCAAGTAAGACCAGAATTGAAGGCAGTACTCCAAATGCGGCCTCCCTAATACCTTGTACAGTTGCAGCACAACTTCCCTGTTCTTAAATTCCATCCCTCGAGCGGTTAAGACTAACATTCCATTTGCCTTCTTGATAGCCTGCTGCACCTACAAACCAACCTTTGGCGATACATGAACAAGCTGCCCCAAGTCCTTCTGCTTGGCAGCATGCTGCAATCACTTGCTATTTAAATAATAATGGCTCAAGTTCGATTCAGATTCCTTAATTAAATAAAATTTTAGTGTCTGATTCCAAGCAAAGTTGGTGACCTGAAAAAGTTTAGCCAAACTTAGTCATTTTCTTTCTGGAATATTTAAAAAAAAGTTGGTGTATGTGCGTCAATTCATATTAATGGGTGCTTTAAATTAGCTCTGGCCAGAATTTGCCACACTAAACTATGAACTAACACCACCATTTGGGACATAGAGGTTCTTATCAGAATTAGAGTTGAATCAGTCATAATAGGAAGCTTTGGCAATACTTTAAAAAAAAACACGAGGTATTGGTTTGAGCTTCCTCAAAAATTGGTGACATCTGCAAGACTTGACGATGAAACCTATGAATATTGAGGTCATGACCTAATGTTCCATCTCTCAATACACAAGGAGGTTGGTGCATGTTTAATGCACAAATGTCCCCTTTTATGCTCAAGGGCCATGGTGCTCTGTGCAAAACTGTAGGTTCTGATTCAGCAAACACCAAAAGCCTTTACTCAAATAACTTCAGGATGCTAGAACAAGCTGAAGAAATTTGAGGGGATGGGTGTAGTTGAGGGAGATCTATTTGAGTAGATTTGCTGTGGAAGGGGTGGGGGGGGCAGGGGGAGAAAATATCACACCTTGAGGATCAATAGTTGGGGGAGAAGTATCTGGAGCGATCGAATAGTTATTTTCAATGTTACTGTCAAGTCAAGAGGAGCGTTGCCTCTTTAAAGGAGATCAATCAATTAAGGGGGTTTTGAGTCAATAAAAGACTGCTGCATGCAAAGAATTTGTCTGCCTGGAGGTAGGGTGGCCATTCCAAAAGGAGGACACGGTCTGTCTATATAAAGAAAAAAATTTTCCTTTTGGAATGGCCACCCTAGCTGGAGGGCATTTTACTATGAGATATTAGACTGCATAATGCTGAATATATCAGAGGGACTGCAGCAAAAACTCAGTCTGAACAAGGCATCCAGTGTTATCACAATGTGCACCCATTCCCTGATTTACAACAGAAATGCATCCCTCGAAAACATTTCATTAAAGTTGTAAAGAAAAAGGCTGGCTGAAATGTATGATGGGACTTTTGATTCAAAGTATTACTATGTATGGAAAGAGGGACACTGTTTATTGTAGTGAAAAATATATTTGTACCTCAAAGATTCAAAGGCAAAATAACATTTCATAAATTGAACATCCGTAAGCCAAGAAATGCATGACTTTTTAAGAATAGAAACCAGGAGAATATTTCTTTATTTCTATCCACTTCAGGACAAATTTTTGGAAATTTATATTTAAAGGGTAGCACAGTTAGCCTAGTGGTTAGTGCACCCTATTGCACCCTCACGACCCGAGTTCAAATCTGGCACGACCTGCAAAGAGTTTATACATTCTCCGTGTATCCGCGTGGGTTTTCTCCGGGAACTCAGATTTCCTCCAACAACGTATGGGGTTTGTACATTAACTGGTATATTTGGGCAGCACTGGCACATGGGCTGGAAGGAACTGTTAGCATACTGCATCTCCAAAATTAAAAAAAATAGCTTGGTCATTTCTAAATGAATCGATGTCTAATAGTTTCTTTCGAGTTGGTTAAAGTGATAATCTTCGAGGATGAAGGTTAAGCGCCTTAATCTGTTTGATATTTGGCCTGCACGGGAACCATTCAGGACTGCTTTGCAAAGGCAAATTGAGTACACATGGCATTGTGACCTATTAAATTTCTCCAACACATTTGTGTATTGCACTCGACTTGGCATCTGCAGACTTTCTTGTTTTAACGCAGCAAAACTTGTTCCATTCACCAGCATGGTGTCTCACTTCTTAATGCACGGTACAATTCACAATAAAAGCAAACAGAAAGTTTCTTCCTGCATCTTGCAAGAATGTTAAATATCACTTTCTTTTTGAAGAGAAAAAGAAGAAGACAAGGAAATGGAAGAATTTCTCCAGTCTAAATTAAGGCCATTAAAATGTGAAATTAAAGCACCTTTGGGTAAGTCAATTGATTTAAAAAAAAACACTGATGACAAGAACATGAGAAAGTATGGAGGAAAAAGAACTCTTAGGCTCTGCAAACCATACCCTAAACTGCAGAGAATTCTAACCTCTCCCCATTTTATTTTCTGAGAAAGCAGGTCTACAAACATACTAATCCTGAACAATAATGAAGATAAACTACAGAACATTGTTTTGTGAAATCTCAGGGAATCACTGACAAAGCCGGACAATGATTGCCTTGTCCAAACTGTTCGACTTGCTATAAAAATAGATAATGTTGGAAACTTTCAGTCAGGTAGTATCCGTAGTAGGAGAAAGAGTTCATTTTGTGGGTTGAAGACCCTGCATCAGAACTGGGAAAGAGAGGAAACAAGTGACTTTTAAGTTGGAGAGAAAGTGTAGGAGAGATGAATAGGACAAAGAATAATGCAATCCCAGGGTTGCCATTGAATTGAGTTGCCAAGGCCAACCAGTCCATACATTATGGAGGTAGAAGTGGTAGAAAGACTTTAAGCCGAGGGCAGTTGAGTGAGGAAAGAGGAAAATTGTGGTTGCTTGTCCATTTCAGTAGAGATAGGTTCATAGATTTTTTCACATACAGAAAAGGTGAGAATATTCTCCTGAGAGTCAAGATGATTAATTGAGATACTCAACATTGTGAAGATTTTAACAGGCCAAACATGGAAAATCTACTTTTTGCAGCAAGTGTATCCAGGGGTTAATTATTAAAAATACAATTAGGAAGGAAATGAGAAATTCTTTTATGCAGAGAGCACCCGAGTCTCAGACTGTGCTAACATTTGTGTCCTGCAGGCCTCACTGTCTCAGCTGTCTGGCTGGTGAAGAGATCAGGCAGAGGATCTAAGGTCCTGTCTTCAGTCCATCTTGATGGCCATTTGTCAGGCCATCATTATCAAGGACTTTTAAATTTCTTTGGCAGCACTGGACAATGCAAACTTTGCATCCTGAACACTGTCAGAAATAAAACTTCTCACACATGAGTCTCTTTAAAACTGATGACACGACAAGCTTTATTTACAAGTCTGCAGAGTTGGACTCAACTGGCTTCTCACCAGTTAAGCCCCGATACATACAGTGCATTGATTTTTATACCCTTATTGTTTGCCCTTCCCCTTCTTATTAATACTGTTTTAATTGGTTAGTATTGCAAAAGCATTCTAAGTATAACTGCATTTTTAATTATCACGTTCGTTACGTACGCTGTGAACTCTACATACACTAAATTCTGTTTCTCACCCTTCTTATCAATCTTTTGTCTCCTGCATGTCTCTCACTATGACCATGGAAAGATAGGTTTAAAAAAACATATCCAGCTGAACCTTTTGTCCTTGGCTGCTAGTAAGCTCCCTGTCCGTTCTGGCTTCCCTTTTTATGATTAATCATCACATTTTAACTTAAGTCATTTTAACCTAAATTCTCTATATAACAAACACTTGGGTGTATTTTATGGATTTTGGGCTGCTGACCACAAAAATCACCTTAAAACTTTCCTATCATGTACCTTTTTTAAAGATATAATCTATTTTTGTCATTTCCTTTTCATAATTTAAGTCTACTTTAAGCCAACAAGACCAAGTGCAACATTCTATTGAAAATTCATTTTCTGCATTCATCAATGCCGGCTGACTATTGTTAGACCCTGGCATGAGAGGCATCAGATGCTGAGTACAAACAAAAATCAGCAGATAAACATTTTTAGGTCGGTTGAACTAATGCAATGTGTCAGCGTCATTATGCAACTAAACATGCTAAATTCAATAAAAGTTCATTTAATTTTTCTCCAACTTCCTACAGCAAATCTGAAATTATCTTTGTCTTCAGCTTGAAGTTTGTCTATCGTAATCCCCAATTTTATTTCAGGAAGCAAACCTTTTGAAAAAAAATTGTTGCCCAGTGGAATCAGAGTAATTTGACCTCCCAAAGCATATCAACCTGATACTTGTCCAGAGTAAATTCTATCTGCCATTTCTCCACCCATATTTGAAACTGACCTACATCCCGATCTGTCCCTTGACAACTTTCTTTCCTGTCCACAGCTCTGCCAATTTTTGTGTCATCTGCAAACTTATTAATCTGAGAAAAGTTAGTTTTCTCCCTTTATTTTTATGCATGGTAAATGACTGTGTACTTAAAAACATAGAAAAGCTGGAGGAACTCAGCAGGTCTCGCTGCATCCAGTGGAGATAAAGATACTTATCTAACATTTCGGGCCTGAACCCTTCAAGGTAATGAGTGAAAAGCAGGCAGGTGCTTAAATAAAAAAGGCTAGAGAGTGGGGGTGGGGGGAGCAGCACAGGCCAACAGAAAAAAGGTCATAATTGGACATGGATAGGAGGGCAGGAGGTGAGAAGTGATCGGGAGAGGAAGTGGTTCTGTGAATGCAGAGCTGGAAGAGACAGCAGGAAAAGGTAAGGGGAAATAGAGTTGGGGCTAATGGAAATTGGAGGTCAATGTTAATGCCATCTGGTTGGAGGGTGCCCAGTCAGCATATAATGTATTTTTCCTATAAAAGTATTGTAGCCTTGCCCCTACCCTTCCTTTTTACCCAACCTTTTAATTCAGGTGCCTGCCTGAAATGTCAGTAATGTATCTTTACCTCCGATGGACGCTACGAGACCTGCTGAGTTCTTCCAGCACGTGATTTTTTTTTCTGCAATCACACCATCTGCAGGCGTTCACGTGTCGCTTAACGAAGAAAGCCCACTGTTTTTATTATTTTAACATTGCAGAGAAACCAAAAGGGACGTCAGCAGTTAATGAACCTCCTCCAAACAAGCCATCAGCCACCAAAGCTGGGATGGCCTTAATAAAGGATTGCTGTGGAAGTACACAATGCAATATCATGTAGTCCTCACTAAGCATATGTGAATCTGATCCCTTATTGTTTGTGAAAGAGAATTACACTCAAGCTGGACAACAACTGAACACATCATATTGCCCTTCGTGCATGGATTCCAAACTCTGCTTGCTGAAAAGGAAAATGCATCTTATTTCCAGTGATAAAATGAGAACTTTATACCTGGCATGTGTAATAACAAAGTAGTTTTATGAAATTATTCCAAAGGTAATAATTGGAAAAATAAATCACTTCTAAAATTTCCTACCTACACCAATAGGAATGTACAGGATTTTCATGGAAAAACCCTTCGAGGCTTATTTCCTATGATTCTCTAGATTCCACCGGGCGAGGCAGCTGGGACTCACAAACAAAATGCTTCGCTGTGAAAGAGCCTGAAAATCAGGTAACAAACTTTACAAATTAAACTCAGCGATTTTAACAGGGATCAATACAAATTAGTAGTGGAGTAGAAAATGGTGTGGTAATCAAGTAGAAATTGTCATGTACCATCATTTCAGATGTTTTTGTGCTACAATCAAGTGTTTCCTTATTGATGAATAGGGTATCGTTACTGTACTATAAAAGTAAATTGACACGTGTCAGTAATTAAATGTAGAGCAAAGGCAATGTTAAAAAGTTGCGGGTTGAGTCATGAAATAAAAAGGTCATCCAAAAATTACATTGGTGGTCGGGGAGAAGAAATTCAACTTTGGGAGGGATACAAAATGGGTTGCAATTGATCGCTGCCCAAGTTGATTTTTTCTCCATGTCTCTTGAAGTACTTGCAATTAATTTAAAAGTATTTATATTTAACTATTTTTTTCCTTGGTTATGTTTGGATGAAGGTTCCTTTCCTCCCTTGTGCACTACCTGCTACTGTTTTGCACAAGGGCCACCAGCTGTGGAAGGTGGTGAATGTAGTTGATGAGCTAATGAGAAACAGCAGAACCAGGTGGTGCTGAACTTCATTCCCAGAGTTTATAGCAGATTTGCACACATCAAAACTTAAATGATAGTAAACTTTTATCTTTCTTCTGAATCTTTGTGGTCTTGTATTTAAATGCTGTTGATTAATATTTATTCTTATTTAATGTTGAATTCTTTATCCGTTTAGGAATTCTATTTTAACGAAATGTACAATTTTGAAATGTAGTTATGAACAGTTTTGTGTTGCGGTCGCAAACACAATAAAGTTATTTGCTTGGGAGCGAGATGTTTCTTTACTACCCAGAGGGAAATGCATTGTTCATTTTAGTTGCAAAATTTTTAAAAAATGCAGATATTGGATATCATAAATAAAAACAAAATTTTGGAACCAGGCAGTAGGTCGGCAATATCTGTGGAGGGAAAGAGGCAGTCCAATATTTTGGGTCAAGATCTTCCATCAAATTTGAAAGTGTAGAGCGGAAATAGCTAGCCTGAGGGGAGAGGTGAAGCAAGAGCTGGCAAGCCACAGGTGGAACCAGGTGAGAAGGGGTTTATAGGAAGAGTCAGGTCAGGAGGGAAGGGTGTAAAGGGACTGGGAGATAAGTGGAGACAAAGGGCTACATACCATGAAATCTGACAATAAAAGCTGGTGAGTGGAAACAGATAAGAAAGGGACAGTAGGTAGATGGGAACAGTAGGGGGGGGGGGGAATTATCTGGATCCACCCATCTCTCGACAGCTCCACTGCTTTATGTGGACTATCTCCCTTTGCTTCATTCCCAATGCACAGTCTTGATCCAAAACATTGACAATTTCTTTCCCAGATGCTACCTCACCCATTAAGTTCCTACAGCAGATGCTCTAGGGCAGAGGTTTTAAAGTGTCACGTCATCTGTTCCTCTACTCACCCCTTATTTCCTAGATTAGCCACCATCTAGTCTTATGCAAGCTCAAAGCAAACCCATTTTCCTACAAATTACCTTTTTCCCTAAACTTTCCACAATTCTCCTACCACCCAGCCTCACGAGGAGTAATTTACAATGAACTATAGTACCTACCATCCAGGTGATTTTTGGTCTGTAGGGAGGAAGATGGAACACACAGGGGAAAACCTGGCAGTCACAGGTGGAACCATCAAAACCTTCATTTCCCTCAACTTTCACCCACACTCCATTTCCAGCATTTACCAGTCAACAGGAAAGGAGGAATCAAACACTTGCCAAATGAAAGACTTGGGTATAATCACTTGCTAAATCAAGCCCAGGCATTTTTTAAAAAATGAAGTTGATCCTCGAAAATAATGTTTATAGAAATACTATAATCAGAAAATGTTTGTACAATATTCAAAATACTTCAGCCAAAATAGATGCAAGCTGTTTTGATTTATAAACAGCATTGTCTACCAATATCCATGGACTACAGCAGGAGGGATTTATTCAAAGCAGTGTCTTCATTCAATTTAATTTATTCTGCATTTTTCTACAAATGGACTGAGGTGCTATTTTTGAAAGAATACTTTGCTGTACTCATCTTTCAGTTTGGTGTTTGAAAACTTACGGCATAATGGGAACTAATAAATGTTAATAAAAGCTGCGCATGCAATCTGCAGAGGTATCCATAATGTTTTGCACAGATGGTAAAAAACTACATGGCACCTGTGTTGCACTCATAGCTGAAGGGAGAGCCATTGTTTGGAACAACAAACTTAAGATTTTCTTTTAATTAGCTTTTAAAATTAATACTTTAACTTGCTATAGACGTTCTGTAATTCTCTGCCATTCAATTTTTTTTGTCTCCCTCAAAGGAAAACATCTTGAACCTATTCTGATCGCTAAAGTGTGGGGGGGGGGGGGGGGGGGAATCATTTTGTTTTATTAGTACATTTGCATAAATCTGGTATTAGAATAGATTAGTGACAGAATTATGTTAAATACCAGCACTGAAAGTTCAATATCCAAGAGTTCAGCTTTTCTCCAATAATTGAAAAATCAGAGACTGTAGATGCATGCAGAAATTACACAGAAAAGGATTTTTTTTATATATATAGTTTTTTTTCTGAAATGTTATCACCATTTCCCTTTCCATTGATTTTAATTTTAAAATTAATTTTTAAAAAAATGTAGGTATGCAGCAAAGTTCCTTCCAACCCAGAAGCCTGTGTGCTACCCAATTGACTTCCAACCCCTATACATTTTGAATGGTGGGAGGACTGGAGCACCTGAAGGATATAAAAAGTTTTATCAAAATGGCAACAAATCAGCATTCAGAAGAGAGATTGGTCAAATGGTGCAGCGAGAACAATCTCACGCTCAGTGTCACCAAAACCAAGAAGCTGATTGTTGACTTCAGTAAGGGAAAACCAGAGCTGTACAATCCAATGATCGTTGGGGGATCAGAGGTGGAGAGGGGGAGCACATTTAAGTTCTTGAGAGTCACTGGCTTGGAGGACCCAACACACTAATGACATTGTGAAGAAATGCCTCTTCTTCCTCAGGAGTTTGTGGAGGTTTGACATCAGAAACCCTGGCATATCTCAAGAGATGTGGTGTAAAGTGTGCTGACCACCTGCATCAGTCTGGTATGGGGACACCAATAACATCCAGCGTAAAGCCCTGCAAAAGGTAGCAGACACAGCCCAAGACGTCACTGGACAAACCCTCCCCACCATTAAGAATATCTATGGGGAATACGGTCATCAGAAAGCAGCAATCATCAAGGATACACATCACCCAGCACACACACTGTTCTTGTTGCTACAATCAGGAAAGAGGTAATAGTTGCCACAACTCATCACCAGGTTCAGAAACAACTGCTCCCCCTCCACCATCACTCCAACAATAAACTCAATCAGAATTTAAGGACTTTTACTTGTGCACTTTTAATGTTTCTCCTTTCTATATTAGTTTACATTCCTTTATTTTTACATGTGTATATATTGTAGTTATTTTTGCATTACCAATAAGTGGCAATTTTGCCTCATCTGCAGGACAAAGAATCTCAGGGTTGTATGTGATGTATGTACTAACAAGAAATCTGAAATAGAAATCTGATCTGAAACAAACACAAACATGGAGAATGTACAGACTCCTTTCAGACAGTATAGGATTTGAACCCAAGTTCTGGGTGCTGTTAGAGTTACACTAATTGCTATGCCAACTGCGCCACCTCTTGTACGAGGATCCATCCCACGATGTTGCTTTGCTTAACCTACTGGCAGTTTCTGATATTTCCATGTTTTATGAAATTTTCACTTGGATTTGTTCATAATTACAAATTATTGTTTATTTTTAAAGTTTAAAATACAGAATGCAATGATTAAAGTGAGGACTCTCAATGGCCTCACATCAATAGATCCCAGATTTTGGACAATTGTATCTCAAACATGATATGCCTAACTCCTCCCATCCCAAATATATTGTCAAACATTAATTCAATAAGGATAATCCCAATACAAAGTATGCTTGCTGTAAAAAATTTTTTTTATTTATATGGCAAAATAAATTTGGTCCCAAACAAAAGTATCCAGCATATGTTTTTTTTTAAAAACTGGTTTTAATTTTGTTGGACAACCATAGGAAGGAAAAGCAGAAGCCCTTGCCATATTTTCAGAGATCCAATACTTAGCCAACATAATAATGTTCGACGACCTCAAGCCAATCCGTTTCTCCCAGTTTACATACATTGTACAAAGTTTGTATCTCAAAAATCAATCTTTTGAATATCAACACAAATTTATGCAAAACTGCATAAATATATCATTTCAGAAGAACCAGACATCACGAAACAGAAATCTAGCACAAAGTGACTTGAGTGGCTTGTAATAAAAACACAAAATTATTGGGATTTAAAAAAAATGATATTCCACACATGGACTGTGAAACAAGTATTCAGCAGTAGTTACTGCAAAGCTGCTGTTTTCAACAAGATTTTTCTTTAAAAATCCATGTGTATTGTCCAAACTTGCCTTCAACATTTGAGCTCCAGGTTTAACGTGGAGCAGACATCCCAAAAAGTGCTAATTCCAGGTTTGCTTTTTTTTTTAAAAATATTTCTGAAGCTCGTACATCAGGTGTTGATTATCAACTTGTGCTGTCGCAGGTGCCCATCCACAGAAAAATATTCAGTCAACACCTTTTACTACTAAACAATCTGACAAGTGGGGAATCTTTATTGTGAACAAAAAAATAGCTTTAGAAAGTTTGTGACCTGGCAAATACAACCCATTGTAAAAGCCTGGTTCTGTCCAGAAGACCAAATGAAACCACTGTCACAACTCCAATCCTTCCAAATCTGCACCCATGTCCTCCCACTGGCACCAACACCGAGAGAAAACTTCCCAACTGCAACTACCAAAATGAAAATTGGAATAAAAGCACTCCACAATAAAAAGACACTATCCTGCAACTGTTACTTTACACAACACTCCCCAATGAAACATGGTTTTATAAAAAGGTTTAACATCAAAACCTTGACATTTCTACTTTCAGTAGGACATTCAGTACCAATAACTGTCAAGTGCAAACGATAACTTTAAAGCAGCTTTCCTTACCTGAGTCATAATGCGATTTATGCAATAAATGCATATTTCACAGTAAACTCTTTTCTGCACCAGTGCCACCTCTGGCATCAGACTGGAGACTCAGCATAAGAGTAGCAGACTGCTTGAGCGATGGTGAATTCAGGTTCTGATGTAACTCAAGGTCAGGCCTGAGATAACTGATTAAACCAACTTGCAGTGAAATGATCAATCCAAATGGGACATCATTACGTCCAGCAGTAATAGGAGCTTTTGAGTTTCATTCTTTAACTACAGGACATCAGCAATAAATATAATTCTTTTCGTGAACAAAACTGGGAGTGAGTTTGTAATTACAAGCCAGTCAAGTGACATTCTAATCATTTAAAGTACACTTGTATTGTTAAATTATACAAGGACCTCCTGTTGTTCCACAGGTGTTGGATCAAAAACATTAACCAAATTTTGAGTTGTCAATTATTCAATTGTATCACAGAAGTTGGGAAAATAGGCATTTTAGTGCAAGAAATACATTGCTTTCTTTGACCTTCCGAACAAAAACACTGGTCAAACAATACAATTAACCAATTATAAATTATACACAAATATTGGAATCTTAAGTTGAAGCCAAGAGAAAAAAATGGACAATAGTAAATTGAACAAATTATTTGGGTCAAGCTCCAAATACAAACTACATTTTCTTCCTGCAAGCTTTACATTTGCGGTTAGTTTTAAATAGGTTAAATATAGAAATAGGAAGCAGATATAAAACAGGTGTTCAATTCTTTGGATTTAGCACTTCGGATTCAATTTTAATGTTTCAAGTAAAAAAAAATGTACAAAGATTTTTTTTTTTAATTGATTTCATTATTAATGGAAGAGGCCATTGTGAAATTTGCTGCCAACTTCACTTTATTCCTGGGCTTCTTAACAGGGCTGTTAGTCACTTCCAAGTGCAGTGACCTGGATTCATGCACATCTTGGGATACACCGGGAACCTTCTCTTCCATCTGGTAGTCAACACTGGTAACTGCCTCTTCAGTCATTGCTGCAGGAAGGACAGTTTTCTCCTCCTCTGTCAAGATCAACATGTCTGTTTAGAAAATTATACAGCATTACTAACTTAAATAATTCTTTATTAAGACTAATTTCTCTCTCCACTCTCATTACCACTGTGACTTTAAACACATTCTTACAACAATGTGTTGGATATCACTTTAAAAAAAAACTCCCGGCATTTGTCATTTATTTGCTGAAGATACCAGTGTAACATGGGATTTCCAGGAACTTCTTGAAACAGACAGGCTGGGGCAGCTAGCATGGAGAGGTCGCAAATGTGACAAAAGTGAGCCTGATGGGATAACAAATGTTCAGGTGCTAGATGCAGCCAAGGGCCACAGGCTGTGCACCAAGTGCAAAGGCAAACTTTAACAAATGAAAGGTCAAATTCTGTCAAAAGTCAATAATATAGACACAAACACACACAAAAGTAAATTAGCATTTTAACCTTGAAAGTTAGGTTCCTCAAATTTAATCAGATCAGTATTTTCAGGAATAAATGGATCAGGTCTGAGCTGAGGGGATGGCAAGCAGGACGGAACGGGTCCACACAGTAAGTCAATTGGAGAGGGGATACCAAGGGTGAGAAGCTCCTGTTCGATCTGGCTTGAACCTATGAAAGGTAATACAGGTTACAAAATTGTACATTATAGATTATAAATTATGCATATCCATGTTTTTAAAAAAATTGTACGTTGATATGACTTTTGGAAACAAAATACTGCGGAGTATTTGGCGGAGCAGTTAGCACAATGCCTTCACAGCGCCAGTGATCAGGTCAGAGTTGAAAACCTGCGCTGTCTGTAAGGGGATTGCACGTTCTCCCCGTATCTACGTGGGTTTTCCCCGGGGACTGTGGTTTCCTTCCACTGTTTGTAATGTACTGAGGGGCGTAGGTAAATTGGGCAGTACAGATTTGTGGGCCGAAATGGCCTGTTTCCGTGCTGCATGTCTAAATTTAAATTCTCCAGCACTTGTGTATTGCACAAAAAAGGCCCAAGTTTACATCAACACCAGCCTTATTTCAGTAGATCACAATGCAAAATATCACAAATATTTTTTTTTTTTACTACCACCCACAGTTACAATAGTACTTTTAACAACTGCTACTCTCATGACCTGGGCCATTTTTTAAAGAAGATTCTTTACTAAATACTAAAATACCAAATTCAAACTGTATTGCAGTGACTATGGACTTGGTTTGGTGCAAGGATTCATTAAAAACATGCAGTACAATTTGAAGGTACTTATCTTACTACATGGAGACAGGTATTCTAGAATCAATGTCTCCCCTGATTTACTAGTTATACACTGAGTGCAAGTGTTAATCAACCATTTCCCAAATTATTTTTCTAATTCTGTCTTCAGTGAATGTTCTATATTCATGGTAAAGGAACCTAGAGGATTATATAGCCTTCTCTCAGAATATTCACCCATGTTAAGATTTTAAAATAATTTTTCATCATATTGTCATAGCCTATGTGGGATGGTTCTAAATAAGTCTTCCTTGGAACCAGTTGACTCACTTTCAGAATAATGACCCAATTGTAATGAGAAGGAAAGGCAATGTGTGCTCAAATGAGAGGTGTGAAGTGCATCAGGCGATATGACAATGCACCTGTGAGCTACATCATTCTCAGCGGATGAATTCATGACTTTGAAAGGTGCCAAAAATTATTTTCTATTCCAGGCCTATAGGGCCAATTACAGTATACAAAAGTCCTGGAGAAACTCAGGTCAGGCAGCATCCATGGGAAATAAAAAGGCAGTTGATGTCAACTGCCTTTTTGCTTTCTATGGATGCTGTGCAATCTACTAAGATTCTCTAGCACTTTTGGGTACTGCTCCAAAGCCCAGCATTTGAAGATTTACTGGTTTACCTTAAAGAGGACCAATTGTTTAAATATAATGGACTGACAAAATGTATTACTTACAGGAACTGAGAGCTTTAAACTCGCTTTTGTTTTCACTCGAGTTCTCCAAAACCAAGGTTTCTGGTCGTTTTGGGTCTTCAGATTCTTCAACCACAGGTTCAGGAGAACAACTGGTGGAGCTATTTTGAACTTGGAAGAACAACAAAATATTGGTTCAGTAAAAATAAGCTTTGGAAAAACAGGCCCGATTATGAAATTAAATGGTGGAGTAAATGGACTCGCCAATGACCTTAAACAAAAAGTTTTCACGACATCTGCAGTATTCCACTTCTTTGATGTTTGCTGTTGGATATCAATTTAGAACCTAACAGCCTGAATACACCTGGGATTGTATGATCTCAGAAGCTAAGCATGCACAGGACTGGTAAATACTTGGAGGGGAGATTGCCTAGGAACACCAGGTGCTGTGGGTTTCTGTGAGGGACGGTGGACAAAGTGATGACTCTGCCTTATGGTAGACAAAAGTTAAAGAATTTCATGTAATTCTAAATGTAATATTATGTGACAATAATTGAACCTATACCTTTAGAAGTGATCACTGGCATCCACCAACAATGACATCATCAACAATAGTGAGGACCCAAAGAAGCAAAAGCAAAATTCTAAGTTAGGTTTCTGAAGTGCAAATAAAGATTTAAATGACTAAGATGGGGGCTTAAGCACCAAATTTTAAAAATAAATTTAACATTTTTGAACAATACAGGGAAAATTACATTCTTGGGACAGAGAATGCCAATTATAGCTTTACATACCATTATATTGCCACTTTAGCTCATGCAGAAAAAACACTCACTATTTTCAGAATATTTTTGAGAAAGGCCTAGTTCATAAGTGTTTTCAATTAACTGATTAAAAAAAAGTTCTCCAATTATTCCAAAAAACATTGAAAGCATAAAAACATTCATAATCACATTTCCAGATGTGGACAGCTTTTAAATTCATCTGGAAAAAAAACAGTAGAAATTTCCACTTCTTCCATTGCATTATTGACAAAAAAAAACAAGGAACTGGCACTTAAAAAATACCATTTAAACTTTACCTTTCATATCATTTTTCAAAACCACTATTCTTTTCTGTCCATGTCCTTGTAACCAGATGACCTGTTTGAAAAGGGAAATATTAAGACCATTAGGGAGCAGAAATAGGCTATTCAGCCCATTATTTAATCATGAGCTGATCCATTTTCCCCATACAGCATCCACTTCATTTAGTTTATCTAACCTGCTTGTCACTTCTAGGAATTTCAATAGGTTTGTCAAGCAAGATTTTCCTTCATGGAAACTATGTTGGCTTTGGCCTCATCCATATCAATCGACTTCAACATCTTCCCAACCACTGATGTCACCCTAACCCTAAACTATCTACAATATCCTTTCTGCTGCCTCCCTCCCTCCCTTCTTGATTAGTGGGGTGACATTTGTGATTTCCAGTCTCTGGGTTCATAGCAGAATTTATTGATTCCTGAAAGATTATTACCATTCTCAACCACTCAGAACATAGAGCAATCCATCTGGTCTGGCAGACTGATGCACCTTCAGACCATTCAGCTTTCTGAGCACCTTCTCCCTTAAAATAGAAACTGACCTCACTTCCCTTCCGATATCCTTTGACATACTGTTAATGTCTTCCACAGTGATGAATATACTCATTTAGTTCCACTGCCATCTCCTGGTCTCTTGTTATTATTTCTCCAGTGTAATTTTCTTATGTTCCTATATCTACTCTCACTTTTTACTCTAATGTACTTGAAGCTTTTTGTATTCTCTGATATTATTTGCCTCCCTGCTTTCATACTTCATCTTTTCCCTCATGAATTTTAGTTACCTTCTGCGAGATTTTTTCTTAAAAACCCCAATCCTCCATCTTCGAATTCATTTTTATTTTCTTGCATGTCCTCTTTTGCTTTTACATTGGCTTTGACGTCTCATCAGCCACGACATTTTTCCATTTGAATATTTCCTCTTCTTTGGTATGCATTTATCCTGCATCTTCCTTATTTCTTGCAAACTCCATACATTGCTGCTCTGCCACCTTCCCTACCAGTTCCCCCTTTCAATTTACTTTAGCTTATTCCTTTCTCATGCCAAACAAACCAACTAAATAGTTTGAGAGGAGTCTAAAACAAGAGGGTATACACAGAACAAGTTGCCCAAGTGGTAGGTACAATTACAATATTTGTAAAGACATTGACAGGTAAGTGGCTGCAGAAGATTTGGAAGGATGTGGGCCAACTCCCGAGCAAACGAGACAAGCTTGGATGGACAACCTGATTGCTTTAAAGGCCTTTTCCCTGTGCAAGGCTTGGACTCATTAAAATGCTTGATTTGAAAGCACAACTAATGGAATCTTAAGAGGCATTGAGGAAAAAAAAAGTATTTTAGGAGGGGATAAAAATAAAATGGAAACCATTTAAAGGAGGGAAATTTGAAAACAAAAATTATAGACAAATGATAACAGTAAATCGTTAATGTTATAATTCTTTAAAATAATATGCTGGCCCAAGTAGACTAGATGCTAACAGGTCAACGTAAATAACATGTGTAAATGACAAGATAGCACAGAGTAGAATCACAAACTTAATAAACAGACTTTACCTGTGGTATAGCGACAAGAAGATCCTCAATGCTTGCATACCCGTAGATTTTCGGCTGTAGCACTTCACCAGTGTACTTATGGTAAGTGGAGGGAAATTCATTCAGAAAAATTTGCTGATAGTGATAGGTCTGTAACAAGGCCCTCACATTCTGAGCAAACTGGTACACTTTGGTGAGTTTCACATATTCTTCTCCTGTGTCATCTGTAAATACCTGCAACACATAGGCCAAAATCCTAATAGACCACATTTCTCTGAATGAAGATTGGTGCAAGTTATTACCACACGGCAAATTAAAAGGCAAACCACCTCAAAAGAACAAAAAGTATTACTTAACTACACCACTAAAAAATAGCTAATACTAGAAACAGATTTCACCCTTTAAATCTTTTAAATTTAGACATACAGCACAGTAACAGGCCATTTCAGCCTGTCGCCCAATTTACACTCATTAACCCACACCCCGGTACTTTTTTTTTTGAATGGTGGGAGGAAACCAGAGCCCCTGGAGAAAACCCAGGCAAACACGGGAGAAAGTACAAACTCCTTACAGTCAGTACTGAATTCGAACCCTGGTCCTGACTGTTGGCACTGTAAAAACCATTGTCACCCTATTATTCAAACCCTTATTTGAACTTTCCCATCAACTGATGATTTTGCACACAGAAGTCACCATCTGGAAAGTGTTGGCACTTAGATCACGAGGTAGTATTGCATTGTCCTACCCATCCTGCCTCCCACACTCCTTTAAATCTACAGGGTTCACAGGGAAACTTATCACTAGGTCACCCTTCTATTAAAAAAAAGCTAAAATATTAAAGGAAGGAAATAATATCCAATTGTTGGTAAAGATGGTAATTTGGTTCTGTGTGCCAAATTATCAGGTTTACTCTACTCCGAATTGAAATTAATTCATTTGAAAAGGGATAAAAGGTCACATGTTATATTAATGCTATAACAAATGTTATTGGAATAACTGATAAGCAATGGTAGTTTTGAAGTACTGTTACAAATGTAGTATACAGCAATCAAGAAACTCCTCTAAATTAGATGGAGCACATGAATTCCTTGAGGGCGGCTCATGCAAGGCCATCGTGATTATGCACATCATGGTATTACATCAGGAAAATGAAGCGATTTTCTTGAAGAGTGCATCATCGGGGTACTTGAAACAATTTCCATGCCAATCTAAAAAACCACTCAACTAGAAAACTTTCCAAAAAAAAGAAACAAAAGCTCTATAATTTCAGAATTCATACCTCAACCAAATATGGCAAACTCTTCAACAGTTCCGTCAAAGACACAAAACCATACTCAGATGGGACAACAGGACTTCCATAAGTAGAGTCAAAGTATTTCCCAAGATCATCGATTCTCATTTGTGAGGTGCCATCCAGAGACATCAGCAACACAAGAAGTTGAGCAGTTAAGGTGCGAAGAGACTTCCTGTTTATTAGTTGGAGCTGCTTACCCGCTGGTGTGTTGGTAACCTTTTGAGAGAAAAATATGCAATTTTTAATTAAACAAATAAAATCCCAATGGCTTATTTGTAACAAAGTAACCATACCTTTGCAACATGGCAGAATTTCTGCACAAGTTCTCCAACAGTATTGACATCATAATCTTGGAGGCGTAGAGTATATCCATAAGTATTGTTATACTCCGAAAGCAGATCTGATAGTATTATACAATTGTCTTTCTGTAATCGCAGCAATTTTACAAGTTGTGCTGTCAGTGCCTTCATTTGCTCATTTTCTGTTAAAACAAGAATTTTTTCCTCTCCGCACTCCAGGACCTGTTGGTAATATTGTCAAATGCGTCATAACCACTTTAACACCCAAAAAGATATTAGCGTACTACCGAAACAAATGTTAGACACCTGTATCTAGATGCTCAAAAAAAAAAATCAATATTTTGCATGCGCAACAGATGAAAATAAATATAGCAAGTTGACCGCTGCAAAATCAGTAAAAATTCAGACTTGAAGTGGATAAAAAGTGAAAGACGCTGCATTTGGATTAATTGAAAATATGACTGATATTAATTTGGCTTACTGAACAAGTACTTGAAAGCATCATGCAATATATGGATTTTGCTATTTGGCTAATGAAATTTAATTGCATCATGTCTTTTGTGTAGACCATTGAATAAAGAATTGAAATATGTTAACAAATGCAGCTTGTCAGAGGGTCAAATTCATGGAAAATTCAAAAGTGCTGGACTGAGTCAAACTGAAACATTCAAGTTTTAAATACTTACTGTATTTACAATTCTTTACAATACTTACTGTGGATCTGGCAATTTGCTTTGCTCATCCACTATACCACATTTAAAAATGTTAGGATGTCAATAAATTTAGTTTCAGATTAAATTTTACACTTTTTAAGAATAATGTCCAATATAAACAAGTCTGTACATTTTACAAGAATATATAAATAATCCAGAACAACAAAGATGAACAGTCATTTTGGTTTAACATGAGTAAGAGAACACAGTTTTAATTTCTAGATAGTGCTCAACTCACTCAACTTCCTTGGCTTGAGTGAAGTTCGTTATTCAACTCTCATGTCTTTGCACTTACCTGCAATACTTCAGGTATTGATTCAAATAATTCCACTAGTTTGTTAAAGCCATAATATGCAAGTTTGCACTGGCGTCCAAAATGGTGATGGTAAGTAGGTATAAATTTACTGAAGGGCATTCGGTAATGAGACTGATGTCGTAACAAGTCCACTACTTCTTTCGCAAATTGCTTTGTCCTCTCTATTTCTTCTGGAGTGCGGTCTAAATTAAAATGCAACAAGATTGAAAGGTCCAAAGTTATGAATCCATACAGGATGGTTGTTCGAAAGTGTACAACATGTGGCTTTATTATCAATGCATGAATGCAATAGTGCCATGGTTATGGCACTGGATTAATGACCAAATGGCTGCAAATTCAAATCCAATTTGGCATATTATGACATGGATTTCAATAAATCAATTGAACAATGCTATAAAACTCAACTGCTGGAGGTCCTAAACAAGAAAGTTGCCAAAAAGGCTCTTCAGGAAATGAAAATTGTCATGCACTACCCAATCTATCCTTTATGGACATGGTCATTGCTCCCAACTTGACTTTCTAATTTTGGAGTAATTAGGAATACAAATACATCCAAGAATAGTCACATCAGGAAGGAAGGAATAAGGAACATCAGCTTCATTTTTGGATTCATCTCCAATTCCTCCACGAAGCTAAAACCTCTGGACAAATGAAATACAAATTAAAGATTGGAGAGGATGGAGTGAAGAATTCTGGTATGGGTAAATTACAAAGGTGGATGTTAGAGCTAGTTTTCTCTTGATACCAAAAATGCTCAATGTCATTATTTTTCTGCTTCCTTTCATTCTATCTAAAAGTCTGAAAGTGAAATATTTCAATTTTTTTTTGACAAGGTATAAAGTGCAGAGAAAAATAAAGTGGTCTCTCACCAATATTTCACCTTCTTGGTCAAGGAAATGATCCCTGTCCAAAGAGAAATGTAGGCTCTGTCCTTGCAGAGGGACACATTCAAATATGAGCATACTCCATATTGCACCCTTTAGCATTCCAAGATCTTGTTTTGCTGATGCAAATTTACATTTCAAGAAAAAGCCCAATTCAGTCACCCAACAGTTTTAAATCCACTTGCAAGAAAGGCATCTCAGGAGAAGAAAATTAAAATGCATTGGGGACTTGCCACTTTATCTACATTATTACATGCTACATTAACAACACTACTGATGGTGTACAGATAGACCACAACTTACAATATTAATTGAAAATATGACTAATATTTAATTTAAATTCAATCAAATAGATGATCAGAATCAGTTTTGAATAAAGGTAAGTCAGGGTCTACCTGTTTCAAAGTGGTTGTCTTCCCTCTGAAGGGAATTATTTCCATCCAATCAGCCCACGCAGATCAGTTCCCACTACCACCTCCTCCAAAACATCATCATTTCAGTGTTCCTCTTATAGTTACATCAAGGAAACATGCTTTGATGGACCCAATGGCGTTTTTATTAAAAAATTATTTGGAATGCACGTGCAGATTGCTAAAGCCAGGGAGGGAGAGAGATTGAAGAGGGAGAGAGCGACAGCAATCTGCGCATGCGTTCCCAATCACAACGTAGAGTAATGAGGTGATGCTACTGCCCCTAGTTACCCAGCACCACCTAGGGCTCCCAGCAACAATGGGGACATCAGCCTCCGGGCATGGACATAGCAAACACCAACTTGTGATTTGAGTCCCAGAACCCAACCCCATAAGTCAGGGTCTATCTGTAGCTGATTTTCGAAAAAGGAAATTCACTGAATCAAATGTTGCAGTGTTATTGCTAAATATTACACACTGGAACAAGATCAAGTTCAAACAAAAAATACCTCTTTTTGGGATAGAAATCACTGTATCTTCATCATGTTTTGAAATACAGATTGTAGTATCTGGTATTTCTGAAAGCAGATCAGCCAATTCACACACACCATAGTCTGTGACATCCCAATCCTTGGAAAAACACCTAACAGAACCAAACAATGCAAAATCTTTAGTTTTCTATGGTCCTTCAAGTAAAGGAACATCAGTTACTTTTTGTATATATTCTGCAACTCAAAATTTCCATACAAGACTTTTCATGGTTACCAAATGTCAGAAGAGTTCTTTCTACTTCTGTCATTTCATTATTTGAATAGTAATAATGATCAGGTACAGGATTCTCAAAATGTTTGCTGGTTTCTTATTTACTAATTAGCAAAAAAATATTACATTGTGCAGCAATGGAAAGGTGAGCATTTATTGCCCGAGCCAGTGGGGGGTAAGCCACCATAGTTCTTCTGACTGTGGGAGTGAGTCCCAAGATTTAGACCCATTGGCACTGAAGAGTGGTATGTGCCTTAGAGAGGAACCTGCAGGTGGGTCTCCAATATATATACTGCCATTGTCCTTGGTAGTCAAAGTAGTGGGTTTCAGAGGTGCTGTAGAATTAGCCTAGGCAGGAAGTTGCAGTGCAGTTTGTTGTGATAGCAGTGGAGGCAATGAAAGTTTAAAGAATTGGGTGGTACACTTTGTCTTGAATTGTACCTAGCTTTGCATATTATTGAAACTACACTCATCCATGCAAGTATTCTATCACACTCTGGACTTGCATCTTGTAAATGGTGGAGAAGAATGATGGTGTCCTGATGTAGGTCAGAATACATTTTAAAGCAGACAAAATGAAATTTTTTATAGTTTCAATCCAGAAAAAGATGAAACGGCCCACCAAATCCAACTGCCTCAAAATTGATGAATACCTAGAAGTCAGTGTGGGAAAGATTCACCCCTGTGCTTTTGGATTACCTGCTCAGGTAATCCAAAAGCCTGGGACTCGTATGTGCCAAAGTTGAAGAATTCCATCCCATACTTAAATCACAGCAAGTAATGATATCTAATTAATCAAACAGAATTCTGATACTTACCAGTGGTATGCCTGTCCAAATTCTCTAATGAACACCTGTTTGCTGGCCTGAGATTTAAGAAGCTTAAGTATATCTTGGGTAAACCTCTTTACTTGTGCACGATGAGTTAATGTAAGTAGGCGTTTGGTGCCCAAGCCAAGGATCTAAAATAGTCAGAAGAAATGGTCTGTAATACGGTATTGCAAGATTGTGCACATCTCAGGAGAAAAGTTGACAGGAGGATCTCCCATATTTTTTTTAAAAGATCAAAACATTTTACAACTAATTTTTGGATACTACATCATAGTTTTAAAAAAAACCACAAAATGTATTGACAATGATTATAATAAAAGGCTTCTTCGACCTTCAATGCTTTCTATTTGAAGCAATAAATTTTAGGGTTTTTTTCTTAATTAGTTCACATCCTAATAGGTCAAGCTCACAAAGAAATGGGATGATTTAAGGCCACAAGATGGGAGAACAGGGCAGAAAATTTAAGAGCTCTCAGTCTCAGGAAAATAGCAGTGTCAGAAATGAACACAATAACATCAGGAAACAAGTAGGAAGGCTGGGAAAGCAAGGTCACCAATAATATCAAGCCAGTACTTCAAGGATTTTTAAAAAGAATGGGATCAACATCAAAGACAGCAAGTTTGTTGATGCACAAGAACATGACTGTGGCAAAGGTGACAACGGTTCGACTGAGAGGGTCAAAATTATATCCTCAGAGTAGGCAGTGATAGACAATTATGTCCCATATCCCAATCATCCTAAGATTGTTGGAAAGGAAATGGGAGCATTACGAATAGGAAGGTTATTTATAAGATTTAAACAGAAATTATTATATAAACTATTGCCACCATCTTAATAGCTATACCTCCAAGTAGTTCTTCCAAACAAAACCTTTAAATTTATTCAATTAGACTTTGGAACAGATTACAAACAACTTTTTGCTGTACATCCTACAGCTTATTCTTACTTCTGAAATTGTTTAATTGCTGTATTGAATGCAGTAGAAATTTTTAATTCCAAAAAATAAACTGGGTATTAATCCAGTACTCACTGAAACAAAGTACTATGAGACACGTCTAAAAGATTTCTGATCTATGCACAAAAATCAATAGGACAATACAAGCACTTCAGACCAGTGTTGTGTTGATATTATAACCTACTCTAGCAACTGCCTGGAATTTCCCTATTGCACAACCTCCATTTTCCTCTGTTCCACGTACCTAATAATCTCAAAAGTTCCTATTGTACCTACCCCTACTTCCACCACCAATGCCAGTAGCACTTTCCATGCACCCACCACTTCTTGCATCCACCTTGTACTTATTCCTGAGCACCTTAAAACTATGCCCCCTGGTGTTAGCCATTTCAGCCCTGGGAAGAGCCTCTGGCCATCCATACAATAAATGCCTCATCATCTTGTTCCTTGTAACTCACCTGCAAGACATGAGGCACTGCTTCCAATAGTTCCATTAGCTTGGAATAGCCATAATCTGAAACCCTGCACTGTTTCCCAAAATGATGGTGATAAGTTGGTATAAATTTGTGTTGAGATAGGAGACAGTGAGTCTGGTTCTTTAAGAGATCAATAATTTCTCGACTAAACTGAATGAGTTGAGGATTTCCAACTGGACTCTTACAGCGCAACAAACAAGGATCTACAAGGAAAAATAGGTGAACAATTATTTATCTTTGAAGAGAAGTAAGCTTAAAAAAAAAATCACTGTATCAAGCCACAATTAGTACTAATGCACTGCTCCAAATAACATGCAAAAGAAATTCAGATTTTTACCAGCAATTCCCTGCATATAAAAATATTGATTACTATGCAATTGTTTTGATGCACGGTTACAAGTTCAGTTTTACAATTTAAATTTTAGCTAAATTCCTGTGTTGACATTTATTAAGAAATCAGAGAGCAACTTATCAGACTACAAGCAGAAGGTTATATATGCAGTGTCGTGGTTATAGATGTGGATACAGAGCCTTTATACTGGTGATACAAGAATACAATGGATAATAATGATCGGGATTTACTTTCTGTGCAGTTATGCACTCAACCTTATTTTCATAGGAGATCTGATTGGAACCATAGATTGAATATCATTACCTCATGAAAATGGACCCCTCCTCCCCTCACCCCAGAGGGGGCAACATAAAGGACCAGAAGAAAGCCTGTTTGACTCTCTCTGCTTGCAAAACCACATGATCCTCCTAGATTTCCTGGAACCAACACACCAATGGCATCATGAAGAAAGCCTCTACTTTCTCAGGAGTTTGTGGAGGAGCTAGTGGAGTTGTTCAAGTGAACCGGTATGGACTTGAAGGGCTGACATGGCCTGTTTCTGTGCTGTAAACGGTTATATGGTCCACCTGGGGTCATGCCTTGTGCTCTGTTCTCACGGCCATGTGAACCTTTAGCGGCAGCGTAACACCAGTACCCTGTAACATCATTGTCAACTAACTTATGGATGCACCATCATTTTGATAGGAAAAGGCCTTCTCAGCGGATCCGTCTCTAAATGAATTGGGGGGGGGGGGGAAATTTAGAAATAACCACAAAATATTTAGATCATCAAAAATTTAAAATGAATATGCATTTAAAAGAATTATACATTCAGCATTGTAACAGGCCCTTCCAGCTCACAAACCAGTGCTGCCCAAATACACCAATCAACCGATTATTCCAGTATATTTAAGGGTGGGAGGAAACCAGAGTACCCAGAGGAAACCCACGCAGACACAGGGAGAACATACAAACTCCTTACAGTCAGCACCAGATTCAGTGGTACTGTAATAGCATGGTACTGTAATAGCGTTACACTAACTGTGCAGCCCAGTTAAATATTTTGGCATTACGCCTATTCTTTGTCGATCATAGATTAATCCAGATTTTTTACCATCTTAATTTAAATGAGAATGCTATCTTACCATTATTATGTGAGGGTGGATTGTTGTGAGTCCATTTTACAACTTTAATACCATTCTGCGCTGTGACAATATTAACACCAGGGACACAGGTTATGAGGTGTTCCAAAGGAATTCCACCTTCCCCCTCTTCTACTATCTTCAGAACTGTGAACTCAGAAGCATAACAAGCTAAAAAGCTGGAAGGAGAAAAGGTTCAGAATTTTACTGGGGGGGGAGAAAAAAAATCACTAAGAATAATAGTTATGGAAAGAGGTTTAAATAGAGCCTGGATGAAACTTTAACATGAAAGTTCCGTGACAAATAATCCAACCTCCATTGCCCACTCTAATATAAATTGTAATATTCAATACCAATAAGGCATGCAAAACCCTCAGGACTCCACTGCACAATGAAGCTAGCCATTGGAAGATCTTGTTCCTTGAAATATCCCATTCCAAGATTTTAACCCCATATCCCATGAAATCAAGAGTTCTCAGAAAAAAAGTCTTATTGGCCCGGTGTTTTCACTTTCACACAACAGATAGCGGAGACTAGTTGATGCAGAGTGAAACATTGGGGACCAGCAGTTTCTGCAGAGTGGAGAGTAACAGCAATAAAATGAACAGAAGAGACAGGAGAAAACAAATACAACTTATGGAAGGCAAGGGACAAGGGTAAAAGGTGGGAAGAGCAGGTTGGTTCAGAGAAAGCAATTAAACTCAGAATGAATTATTAATTTCACTGGAAGGATCAATGGGTAGAACTGCTGCCCTGGTAGAGATATCCTGGAGAAATAAAAAATAAAGCAATTTCTTCTAATAAAAGGTCATCAAATGTGTCAAGCAGACTAGAAGATTTAAAAAGAATGCATTAAATATCCAAGAGAAACAAACAGAATGAGATTCCATAAAACATAACAGTATCCAGCAGAGACAGTGGAGGATGAAAAGTCTATTTTTTTCTTTCTGCATTGAGAAATATTTTGGACCAACACATGGAAGGCAGTGGCCAATGAGACCAAATCCATCGTTTCTTGTGCAAGTTTGGTTCAGGTTGGTTTATGTCAGGCCATTTCAATCTATTAAATTGTAGTAAGTCACAATCATAGGCCTTTCCAGCCCACAAGCACGTGCTTCAAATACATCAATGAACTTACAACCCCGTACGTTTAAGGGGGAAGAGTAAACTTAAGCACCTGGATGAAACCCACAGACACTGGGGAGAATGTACAAAGAGATGGTGCTAGATTTGAACCAGGTCACTGGTGCTGGAAAAAAGATTTGTGTTAATCGAGCCACTAATATCCATATAGAAGTCAATTATGACATATTTGATCATTCATAGTGTCAACATCAGATTCCAAAGAGACAGGTGTCTAGCCCTATCAGGAGGTAACAGTGGCTGTAAATTCAGGAGTACTGCTAGTTATTGTAAGTGGTACTTATACAGACAGCAATTTTGACGGTATCCAGATATTGCTGTTATTAGCTGGTCATTGATATTCACTCACTGTTAGCTAAAAGGATAAAAGTCCTTAAAACATTAAGAGTTCCAATATAGCAGTATTTTTCAATCTGTGGCAGGCAGCAAGGACAAATATTACTGATACAAATAATATGTAAAACTAGGTTATAAATTTCATGGCAAAAATAATAGAATAAAAAAATCTCAGCGGTCTGCTCAAGCTCACCAGCACCTCCCCCAACTCCACTGCTGGTTAGTGGGTGAAGGTTGAGAACCATTGACATATTATGTTTTCTCTAGCTTCCTAAAGTGCTCCTTGATTATCAGTTTATCAGGCAACTATTACTCAAGACATTTGGACCATTCAGAACAGATTTATACAACTAACACTCACAGAAATTGCCTGATCAGAACTTACAAGTTGAAAGTGAATGGTTCCAAATTGGCAGCCCTCGTTTCTAAGAGGGATTTTCTTGTCCATAACTAACCTTTTCAATACACAATCACCAATTGAGTACAGGATCAAACTTAATTTTGTAGAAGCACAAAATTAGAAACTGTTGATATTGAGGTGCAAACCCAATAAATTAAAAAAAATTATATGCTGCTCCTGTACCTTGGCACCCCTAAACAGTTTCAGGTGATAAGAATGCAGAAATTTAGGCAGTTTATGCATCAACACATGGCAAATGTGAACCTTGTAGAAAATATTTTCTTCATCTCTCAAACTTCCCAGATAGTCAAAACAGTAACATTCAAAAGTTCAGAACTCACCTGAGAAGTGGTACAGTTCCCTCATGTGTATGTAAAAGAGTATGAACTTGTGGTGCAAAGGTCTTAAGGGACAATAATATGAATGGTATTTTATAGGAATCAGGATCAAATTCATTCTCACTGCAAACAAAAAGGAAGCGGATTATTCTGAGCCTCACACCAATCAATATTCATTCTCATTTTTTTTTAAATTAAGGATTTGTTGCTTTCTTAAAAAAAATGCTAACAGAAATCTCGGTGAATGATATTTAACAAAATCACATTCATTTTTACAAAATATTTTGCTTCATGTTAATAGAAGCGCATCACAACATCAGGAATAATGTACAGACCTATCTTTTGGAATGTTAACAAAATATTTCACAAGCAGAGATGGTCTCTATTCTGGAGGCCTAACCATTGAAATTGTCTAAAATTGGAGTTACTGCCAAGTGTCTTTCCACGTTCCATTATCAAATATATGCAGTTTATGATTCTTGCTGCAAATTCTTGCCAAAAGTAATTTCTCTACATTCTCAATTGATCATTGATTAAAACTGAACAAAGTAAGCAAGAATGAAATAAGCATTGAAATATTTGCCCTCCTAACACATCCAATACATTTATTTTCTTTTGGTTGTGCAATTACTTGAGAAAGTTTATTTATAGAAAACAAAATGTTAATTTTCAAGACATATTTAAATGACAGCAAAAAGTCTCGATTCTCATATGCAAGAACCAACAGAAATAAATTTCCTACCTGTAACCTCCATCTGAACAATGCTGTTTGCAGATTGGTTCATGATATTCTATTTCCTCAAATATCACTGGGCTACAGTTGGCTGATGAACCATCACACACTAGGACAGAAGACAGTGGGCTCTGTCTTGTCTGACTGCTGGACAGGAGGCAAACCATTCGTCCATTTATTTGGTCACGAATAGCTAGTGTGTCAGTTAATTTGTACAAGTCAGGCACAGTCAATTTGTGTCCAAATCTGGAGATAAATTTAAAAAACATTACTAAGAAAGTGGCATTTTATGAATACTGTAATCAGCTTATACGCTACAAACAATGCATTTTCAAAAACAACCATACTTGGGCATAAATACTGCTGAACTGAGCAAAAGTAAAAATTATATATTTGATATAATTGCAAGTATTGAAGGAAAATTGGTGTGCAACATCTGGAAAATGTAGATATTTATCTTCACCAGAAATGCCCAAACAAAAAAATCTTAATTCAACATTTAATTTGCATCTTCCTCTGACACAGAATTGAAGGGGCAATAGTACAGATTTCCATAAACAAAAGTAGTGCATTACAACTTGATTTACAATCCATACCTTTTCTCATACAGTTCTGTGAATTTTAGCAACGGCAAGCAACATGCTGGAGCGTCCTGCAAGATCGATTTGGCCTCCGAGCTATACAAAAAAGATCAGAGATAGAGGCTCGTTTATGACATTTCTAAATTCTTAATGTTACAATAACAAGCTGCGTTGCAATGTTCTTTCTTGAACTAAAGCAGGCACACAGAGGAATCCAAGACCCAGATGAAAAGGACAATTCTTGCACGAAACATTATTTCATACTACCAAATTCAGTCTTAAATAATTCAACCAAAGTTGCAGGAACTTTTAATCCATTCCATATTTCACAATGCCTACTTCACAAAAGTCTTGAACATTTATTATAATCACAGATTTGTACAGCGCAGAGACAGCTCCCTTTGGTCCACCATGTCTATGCCAATCATCAATCCAATTTGTCTGCATTAGACACATCCTTCTATGCCTTTCCAGTCCAAGTCCCATGATCAAATGCTTTTAAAAGATGTATCTGGCTCTACCACCTCCTCAGACAACCCATTCCAGACAACCACCGCCCTGTGTTTAGAAAAAATTTACCCCTCTGATTTCTTTTCCATTTACAGGTACCTCCTCTCACCTATGTCCTCACTCCCCTGCCCTGGGAATGAAGATACTGACAATCCAACTCTGCCCTCAATTTTATAAAGTCCTACCAGTTCACCTGATCAGCCTCTATGTTTCAGTAATAAACATAGCATAACCAACCTCTGTGCAACTACAGGTTTCTATTCTTGGAAAGGTTCTGGTGAGCATTTTCTACATTCTATTGCTACACTATCTTTCCTGTGACGTGACAACCACAACTGGAAAAAACATTAAAAAATAGGGTCCAATCAACATTTTGAACAGCTGTGACATCAAATTCCAATTCTTGTACTCAATACCAAATGCTTTCTTTACTAACCTGTCCACCCTTTTCAAGAACTGACTTGTATCCCAATGTCTCTCTGCACAACCGCACTCCTAATATCTCTGCCATTTACTTTATATATTCCAACAGATTGTAAACGCTCAAATTTGTCCACAAAATTCCATCTGCCATCAGCCCATACAATTTTCCAGTTGATTGATATTCTTGGACAACCTTCATTGTGTGTGACTCCACCAATTTTTGTGCCATCTGCAGATTTGCTCATGAAATTACCCACAGTCTCATCCAAGTCATTTAAATATATTACAAACAATTCTTTGTCCAGTGAGATAAGCTGCATCCACCACCACCCTCTGCTTCCAATCATCAAATCAGTTTTGGACCCAATTTGTCGAAATACCCAATATCCTTTTTGCTTAATCTTCTAGACAGGCCTTTCACATGGGTCAAAAGTCTACAAAACTCTTATGTATATCACTCCTTATTAATGCACAATTAGAAAATAGTGAGCTTTTCATTTCCAATAATTAAAATCGATTTTTGTTAGTTCGGGATTTCAATGAAAATAGTTCTTTAAGCCATCCTGGAAGCAAATATGCTAATACGACCATGCTGTTCAGTTAGTTTTCATCCACTAATTAAACACTACCAATGTGTGCAATGGGAATAAGGAATTCACCTTTTATCAGGCCAAAAAATATTTCCCATTAAGATTTCTTGCTCATAATTGTTTCCCCAAAAATGGTTCTAACTGGTAATGTAATGAAAGACTTTTTGAGTGAACAGAGATGTTAACCAATTCAGTACATAATCAGCTCAAAGTAATTAAAAAAATGCTTCAACCATCAATAGAGATTGTATTTATAATAGCAATTAATTTTGAGGGGGCAATTTTGGATTATTACTTCAATGTACACAATATACCATGGGGATAAAAAAGATAGATATGCACATTTTCTTGGTGAGCAATCAATTCTCTACTTCCACCCCAAACTGTCAGCATTACTCATGAGGTCTATTATGTGAATAATATACTTCAACCCACTCACAACTCTGATTTCTGTCAATTAATTTTGAAATGTTAAAGAGTAAAGAGAATTAATAGCTATTCTCAAAATAAAGTGAGTTGACACATAATAAAGGCAAAAACAGTTATACCCAAGTAAAGTCAAAGATTTATTGACATTTCCGGTGGTTAATGATACTTGAATTCTCTTGCATCCTATTCGGTATCTGTGCAAATTAGTGATGGCTGAAATGGCTTCCTGGAGATTCTCCATCTTCACAGTTCCTTTCAGCTGATAGTCAGTATGAGGACTTAGTTCCACATTCTTCACCTAGATACCCAAAAGTTGAAACAAGAAACCACTTTCAGCTATTTAAAAAAAAATACAAAAATCACTGAAGTTTTCCTAATTAATTAAAATACATTTTTTAAGAAATCAATAACAGGTCGAAACTCTAATCTGATGATGTCAGGACCTAGCCATTGCTGACCACAGAAAATGCCAGAAAATAGAAAATGACCCCCAAGGGAACCCCCAATGTAAACACATCGAAGGTAGAACGAAGCTTAAAACAGGAAATAATACTGTGGTGCAGCAGTTAGTACAACACCTCTACAGTGCCAGCGATTGGGACTGGGGTTCGAATCCTGCACTGTAAAGAGTTTGTACTAACAGCAGCAGATTCAACCTTTACAGTGCCAGTGAATGGGACATTAGTACAAACTCCTTACAGACAGCGCAGGACTCGAGCCCCGGTCCTGATCGCGGCAGATTCAACCTTTACAGTGCCAGTGATCGGGATTCAAGTCCCACACTGTAAGGAGTTTGTATTAACTGCATCAGATTCAAAATGTGCTGGACCACAGAGTCGGATAAGAGGTTCAACCTGAATTTATAAGTTTTTCCCGTAGAATATGTAAGGAATATTACCATATTTCTGTAGGGTGACATTTCTACACGTGTGATAATGATCACATTCTCACTCTCTTTTCACTATAACACCGAAAGGTTTTTAAAGTCATTCTCTCCATCATTCCAGTCATACACTAAAGATACATTACTTCATCAGGCCAGCAATTTTGCCGATCCAAAATATATCCACATGGTTTGCAGTCTTCTTGAACCACTGCAGCCCCGCTGGTAAAGGTTCTCCCATAATGATACTAGGGAGAATGTCCCTGGATTTGGATTCAGTGACAACACACTTCCAAATCAGGATGTTGTGCCACTTGGAGGGAGTCCTGCAGGTGGTTGTGTTCACACATGTCTGAAGCCTTTGACCTCTTGGAAGAGAACTTGGAAGTGACATTGATAGATTAGTCAAGTATAAATGGTACATACTGAAGCTACTGAGCAGTGGTGGAGAATAGGGTATCAATAAAGCAGGTTGTGTGATGGTGGATAATACCAAGGACAATTGTTGAAGTGACATTCATCCAGGGAAGGGCTTAAAAACAACTTGTGCATTACAGAGAGTGGTAAGGCTTTGAGGTGTCTCGCTGACTTGAACAGTTGTTAACCTGTCTAGTTGAATTTCTAGTCAAAGGTGGCCCCCAGGTTGTTAAATGTGGGGTACTCAGTGATGGTAATGCCATTCAATGTCAAGGGTAGAGATCAGATTCTATCACTGGCATTGGTCATTGATTGGCAATAATGTGACAAATATTACTCGTCACTTATCAGTCAATTATTGAATGTTTGTCAAGGTTTTGTTCTGTGCAAATTACCTAATTTGTTGAATTGTAAATAGAATTGAACATTCATCAGCATTGATCTGATGAAACAGCTAAAAATGGTTGGGCCCAGGAAAAAGCCTTGTGGGAACTCTTGCAGTGGTGTCCTAGAGATGGGATAATTGGCCTCTAGCTAACACAATCTTCTTCCTTGACGCAACCATTGGTGGCTTTTCCCGTTGAAACACATAGATTTAAATTTTACCACAGTAAAATGATAAAAAATACCATACCATTCTTAATTAAATCCTGCCTTGAAACGAAGGGCAGTTTCTTGCACTCACCTGTAGAACTCAGCTCATTATTTGGACTGAGCCTATTTAGAGAACTGGAACCAGGGGGCCCTGAAAAACCCAATGATGCACAAGTGGTGAGTGCCACTTGATGGTACCATTTTCAACATCTTCCATCAGCTTTCTGATATTTGAAAGCATATTCAAGTGTGATCAGCTGGATTCATTTTATTAGTTTTGATCAGAGAATTAACTTGACTGAAGTCTGATAGGAGAAACCAGAGAGGGATCATTGACCTGGCATTTCTGCCTAGACACATTGGAAGGTGTGCGTTTTAGTCATTTAGGATACAAATTAGTGGGATGGTAGGCTATTTCTGAGAGTACTCATATTGGTGAGTCTAGGGAAGTGGTTCTCAACCTTTTTCTTTCCACCTTAAGCAATTCCTTACTAATCACAGAGCATCTACAGCATAGGGAACACTTAGTGGAATGTGAGTGGAAAGGTTGAAAACCACTGGTCTAGGGACAAAGAAAGAGTGGAACAGGTAAGAACAGTAGGTTTTCTCCTCTGAAGGCTCATCTTGTGACCAATAATGACTTGTTTATTTTTAAATGCCTGACTACTAGCTGAACTTAAAATGTCACAGCACCAGAATTATTCGCCTGTAATTTAACTGCTATTTCAGAGTACCCAATAAATTTACTCAAAAGGAAATGTATCAAAACAGAATAAACAGATTTTCATTCTGAAAATGTGCAATATGGAAGATGAAATCACAAATGATGAAACACAACTGAGGAAATGAAGGTAACATTTAAAATTTTAACTTGAACCTGCTTTGAGAGATTTAAAAAGTCAACAAAAATGAGGAAACAAGACAATTCATGGATCTCTGTACAAGCACTCCAAAACCAGTGATTGTACTACAGAAGCTCCATATTAAGCGTACTAACAGTATAGAATTAGATTTAAATGGTGAAAATCTTGGATAAGAATAAAGCACAACATAGTAAAATAGGAAGATTGAGAAGGTTGCCTCATCATTATATTGAAGGCAGTTTAAGGTGAAGTTACATTTTGCCAGATTTCTAATTCAACAAATAAAAACTAGTGGAGAAGAAAAAGACAAAGGAAATAAGAGCTTTATTTGAAAATTAAGGATAGGAATATGGCAAAAAAGTTTTACATGTACCATTGGCCTATTATTACCACTGTAGCTACAAAAACAACACCCAGCTTCAACCATTAGTCTCTATTCAACTAGAAAGTCACTTTACCTTGCCATGCCTGAAGAAAATCTCATATAATATTTGATGCAATTCTTTTCTCGACATTCTGTAATCCAAGTTGCTGACCTGCACATCTGCTCCATTTGCAAATGGGTCACTCTGGGAATCAGAGTAATGGGTTTGATTTGTGCTTATAGGAGAGGAGCGGTTTGACAAGATTGGTGATAGACTCCTAGAATAATTATCAAGAACCAAGCATTGTCACATTCTTATAATAACTAACAATTTTGAAAACTAAACATTAAGGAACAATTTCTGCAGTTCAAGTTCAAAACTCTACTATTATCTCCAAGACCAAATTAAAATACAATTCAGCTATCTCTGATTTCCCATTTCGTGATGGTCATTAATTTCAAAATTATCTCCAAATAAATCTTGAAAGTGTATTTGTTTAAAGATTTTGAAAAAAGTTACCTTGCAGACCAGGATCCATGGCTTGTAATAGGTGGTGTGCTATGCATTGAAATTGACAACTTAGAAAAAGCAGAAGGAGAACTGACTCGGAAGTCAACTTTCTTCTCAGTTCGGTCTGTGGGAGGTTCCAATGAACTTGAAAAAGTTGGAGATTCTTGTCTATTTAAGATAACAACATTTTGTGCTTAATTATCCATTGGCAGTTTCTTGGGATTGCCTTTTATTTAACACATTTGCATGTCAGTATTCGAAAACTTTCATTTCAGTACTTTACACGTGGCAGTTGCACAAAAAAAAATGAAACTAATACATTTCTGGAAGTACTCCGCAAATCACAGAGAGAGAAACCACCTCGCACAGCGACGCACTTTTCATTTGAACTAGAAAAGGTTATGAAAAGGGAAAGAAGCAAGGGATGGAAAGAATGCAATGTCTACGGAAAGGAGAAAAGATCAGATGACAAAAGAGATGATACAAAGTGGAAAACTGGTATGGGAGTAAGTACCACAGGTGGAGACAGAAATAAAATTTACTAATGAATTCAGTGCAGAGTCAGATCAAGTGACAAGATGCTTTTAAAGCATTGGGGTAGGAAATCAAAACATATTAATGGAAGAATTAAAGTGACTGGCCATTGCTAACTTGGGGATGTTACAGTAATAAATTGAAAATAAAACAGTACAGCGGGCAAGCAGGTCTTTCAGCCCAGAAATATCAGCGCTAAACAAGATTCCCAATTAAAACGTTGCTGTTTCTACATGACATATATTCTTCTATTCTAGAAGCCTCTTGTTCATTGCACCTGCCTCCACTAATACTCCTGGCAGCTCATTCTAGGCATATAGTACAGTACCTCATGTAAAACTCGCCCCATACATCTCCTTCTCTTCCCACCTTAAATGTACGTCCTTCCGTGCTGAACATTTTCAACCCTATCAATGATTCTCACTTTTATTAGGTTACCCCATAGCTTCCAACTCTCCAGAGAAAACAACTCAAGCTTGTCCAATCTCTCTTTGTAACTCATACGCAGCAAGGGAACGTCTGCGAAAGGGAGATATGCGCTTTAAATTGGCATCATAGACAAATATTGTGGGCCAAAGAGCCTGTTCCAGTGTGGCACTATTTTATGTTCTAGTCTCAGTTAAGAACATGAATTTCATATTTTCTGGAAATAATTCCTGTTTCACCATCTATCTATGTCAAATCAACATAGTCCCAAGTTCATCTGAAGATTCACATTAGTATAGACAACTGTACTTCATCCATTGCATTTATTGTTCTAGCAATGTTACATTATGCTAAAAGCAAATATTGTGTTAAATTTTGATACTGGAGCTTTCAGATGAAGTGTAAAGGTTGACAATAGTAACCAGTCTCTTAAACAGTCAGGCTGATCAGTGGTTCAGAAATTCAATACAAACTCACTTAATGTTTCCACCAAAAGAATCTCCATTTCCCGTATTTTTAGGAATGGCTGAAGCACAAACAGAATGGGTTACAGGTGGTGATTCAGATCCTTTCTTTTTGCCTTGCTGGGTCCGTAGACTTTGCTTGGCTTTGGATTCCATACCACAGAGTTCCTTGCAAAAATAAATAATTAATTATTTAAGATTGCACAACGATATATAAGCATCTTCAACAGCTATATCAATGTACTTTTTAAAATAAGGGAAAATGTTAAGTGTTGAATAAACCAAACAGCAAAATTCTCATCTACTAAACTTAAGTGAAGTTGAACTTTATTCATCAAGTCTTATTTGACAAAAAAATAAGAAGAGATCTTCAAAAAACATGTTTTGTTCAAGTTAAACTTAACAACTACAACAAAAATAGGGGATTTTAATAGACTTAACTTGAATTAAAATGAGAAGACAATCAGCTTATTTCCCTTAAACCTCAAGTATTTCAATACCATTTAGTCTGGCAATAGTCATCAAATTTTCATTCACTGGTCAATTCCTTTGTCACCTAGTTTAAAAATATCTACTTCACTTTTCACAAAATTTGTTTCAAGAAATAATGATATTCAATGAGAAAAAAACTCAAAATGCACAATCTCCAGAGGTCCTAAAACTCAGTACATCATTTATTAAGCATATTATAATTAATGTACAAACAAACATTTACAAGAATACTGGATACAAACATTTAAGCACCAATGACAATACCAAATAGTGTATAAAAGTTTGGATATTCGTATTACACCCTATTAGGAGCCGATCCAGCAACACACTATAAAGAAGACAAGTACTTACTAGTTCAAGTTCCAATTGCTTCAAGATAGATTACGTTTACAAGACATTAAAAATTAGCCTTTATAAAATGATTCAATTTGTGCTTACTGTAACCCAACAGGCTTTTAGAAACCAGTAGAAACACTGATAAAATTCAACTTTCATTTGCAGAGAAGCTGCTTAATTGTAGTCACTCATTCACATTGGATAATGGTAGGCCTACCAGAGGACTAAAAGATTCCAAAATAAAGCATTGAACATGTAGCCTCAGTACTGGATTAGAATCTAAACTTCCATACTAAAGAGCAAACAACTACCATATCAACTACTTAACTCTAAAAGTTATGGGGGGGGAAAAAAAAGTTTTCTCAACATTTTACTTTTAGGTGAAGAAGAGGTGAAATTACTCATTTTCTACCTTTTCATGCAATACTTCTTATGCAAAGCACCTGTTGCGCTCCAATTAATTAGTCACTTGTGAATTACATATGCAGCATTAACTACCTTGTAGAAAACTGCCTTGTTTACTTGAACTATATTGGCTTCAGTTTGTAAATCTGTACTTAAAATTTGTGTGAAAAAGCAGCATGGTGGCTCAATCGATGTGCTTTGCCAAAAAAATTGCAAGATACTGACTGCCTATTTTCCTGAAAAAAAATCCTCTTGTTTTAAAATACTTTCACTCTATTTAATTACAGCTGTTTATGTTGATCTTTCAGTACTTTTGGTAATGAAATCAAGAAATAAAAATCTCCTTAATCTTGATGAGATGGGCAAAGTCATCCTACTTTCCAGAAAATGATTACCTATGCCATTCATTCCACCATAACCATTCAAATAAAACAAGCATTTCAACACCTGTCCCACCTGTCCCAGTCTTCCACAAATAGTCTTTTCCATGGCATAATATACGAGCAGAGTTTTTACTTTCTGGAACACATTTTCAAACTGAACTGTTTTACCATGTTGAGAGAGATTGATTGGACGATATTACAATAGTTCCATGCACAAAAGAAAGTTCCATTAATCATATATTTAAATGGCACTTCTTGTAAAAAAAACATTTTATCTCATTTCTCATCCTTATTTTCTCCAAAATAGGGGACTTTAAAATAACATGCTTGATTTGTTCTTTTTTTATCTGATGGAGAGGATATTGTTGGGTTGTTATGAAAATTAATTAAGACCTTTATGGTTGAACAAACATTAAGATTTCTAATTTGCACAATATTCATAGCTCACTGAGCAAAGAAAAAAATCAAGGTCCAACAAATAAAAACATAATGGTGAATGAAGATTGTATTCTGAAGTAAGATTCCACCTGATCATCCAACAAGATATTTTTCTGATCAATTATATATTAGTCTAGTCATTAAAAATATGCCAACTCAGCAAAGGAGCATCATGTATACTGGACCAACTACCTTTTCATTGAACTGGGATGTGAATTAGATATTTGTACTCATGGTCTCAGTCTGGAGATCATAACTTTATTGTGTTGGTAAATCAAATCAGATATGGGGTACAACACATTCAAGGTGACATAGCAAAATCCAGAATTTACTTGGGTACAAAATGACACAACATACAGCCAAGAGTGTTGGTTATTTTAGGAATAGACTGCAGTTATTGCAGAGGTGAATGGTTCAGAAAATAACTTTGTATGCATTATCATGTATATTAGTAATTGTGTTACATCACTTTGTTCAACAAAATAGAGGAATGGCAATGACAAAATTCCAAACTTCAAATAAGGAAAAGCAAACCACACATTCCCTCCTATCCTAATCTATTCCTATCAATATACCCCAAATTCTTGGTAAATTGCTTAATGACACAATTTTCATCACTAATATAAAGAATATTTGTCTAAAGGAAGGGAACATTAGAAGTCAATGTCACCCTGTTCTCAAACAAATGTACACATAACTAATATAAATAGAGTGCTAGATACCAAGGAAGAATTATAAAATTGAATAGGTTTTCAACTCAAAAAAAACCTAGGAACTAAACCAGGTGAAAACAGTCAATTAATTTGAAACTTTGCATTGAACTTGTGACAGAATATGTTTGGGAATAGAAACGAGAATATAAATTTCTTAGCAAACTGAAACAAATGTCAATTTCTCCAAATCGCATCTGCGAGTATCCTTCTTTTCAACGTTAAATATATGGGCAAACGGCAACAATTTAAATAAAGTTTGTGCAAAATGAGTGGATTTTTAAAAAAAAACACACCCTTAATTGGCCAAAATCAATTGGCCAATTAACTTTTTGATAAGGGAATTGGATAACTAGCTAATTTGGAGTCAAATTATTGTGCTAAGTAGCAGACAATCAAATTATTTGTGAATACAGTAAGATAGGGAAGGGTGTGATATTATTTGAGGAAAACAAGGCTCCTGGAAGAGATTAGACATGTATTTCACATTATTTTGGGGTTTAATAGAAATAATTGTTTCATGAAAAATATCACTAATGTACTCTTAACGAGTATCAATTAATGCATTAGGTGACTTACAAACCAGCAGTTTACTGCTATATAACTTCTGGTATTTCCCTCCTTTCCTAACGACTCCTGGTTAAAACTGAAAAATTTCTGTCTTTTCAGAGAGCTCATGGACTTCCTCACTGAGGTGATAACCTTTGGCTCAGAACTCTCTTGAGATGCTGCTAATAGTGAGAAGCCTCGAGTTAAGGTGAAACTTCTAAGTAACAGTGACTTAAGGTTTGCCTCGATATTTTAGTATACTTCTATTGCTGAATAACAAGATCTCTTGATTTTAAAATGAACACTCCAAAAAAAAAAGTTCCTAGATCAGACTGGGATGCAGAAGAGAGGATTCATTGTTAGGGCAGCAAATTTAATGGTTTGATATTTTGGTGGTTTCTGATATTTTGTTGCTGATGCCTTAGATGTCCACCTGTGAGACTTTATAAATAAAGGAAGACACTTGAGTGTCCTATCCATCTGCTGTGGGATGGGGCATCTCCAAACAACAAAGTCCAGAATGAAAGGAGGTGATACACTGATGGAGGTCATACTTTCTTTTTTTCCATTTAGACCCTATCTGATTCAAACTTTGTTGCATCCTTACACAGTGTAGTTTATTTTAAATATTAAGAAAAATGACTTGTAATCTTCTATTCCAAAAGAGCGAGAGAATGGGTGGGGATAAGAGATTGGGACCTCCACGAGGGGAAAAACAACCCTGTAATTGTGGGACAATAGATACCACATCTGGGGGAAGGCAAGGAAAAGAAACCAGGTGTTTCCTAATGTTTACTTTTTAAAAAAATTTAGACATACAGTATGGTAAAAGGTTATTTCAGCTCAGGAGTCCGTGCCTCCCAATTTCTAGCCAATTAACCTACACCTATGATACTTCAAATAGTGGGAGGAAACTGGAGCTCCTGGGGAGACACTTGAAGAATGTACAAACTCTTTTCAGTGTGGGATTCAAACCCTAGTCCTGATTACTGCTGTAAAGGTATCGTACTAACCGCTGCTGCCCCCAAACTTCTAATTTTATAAACCTCATTCACTTCCCAAGGCAAAGAGGGGTTTACTTTAAAGCAGGATCTATGAAAAGCAATTAGTCTTCAAAGAAATTTAGTATTTTAGTTGACACCTCCCAAGGGAATAGATGAGTAAAGCCTTTGCACTTAATTGTCTATATCTGAAACATAATTTCACTTTGGGAACCAGATGCTTTGCTACCTCAAGTTTAAAATGGAGGATACTGGACCTGTGTGAAAGTTTATTCAAATTCCTGTCTATGTGGAGACAAAAATTGGATCCAACTAAAGTGTGCTTACAGGTGATTGTATGCAACGTGAACATTACACCATCAATTTTTTTTCTCACAAGTGAGATGTCATTTATTGAAGGCTGGAGAAATAAAACAGGGATCACATTGGGGTTTGCAGAGAGTCAGAGATACAAGGTTGGAGTGTGGATCCTGGTGTATTGGGGTCAATGGTAGGAAGTGTCATGAAACAATAGGACACAGAATAAGTGAAGCTGGTGTGAAGATGACTCAGAATGAAATAATATTAAACAGGTTTGCTATCAAATTTTCTCACAGGCTTTGCATTCCTTGTCTTAAACATGAACCTCTCATACATAGAGACAAAGTGCAGGCAAGTTTAATACCAATGTAGTTTTTTTTTAGTTACTCTTGTTTTACCTTGTTAGATTAATTGTTCTGTGCATCTAGTAGTACAAAAAAAAATGTACATTTGGCACGCTAGATAAAACGACAAATAATATGAAAAATTTAAGAAAATGTAAGTGTCAACAAATGAGCATTATTGAACACTTTCATCTTGCTGGCCTTCCTTCCTATATAATCAGAGATGCAATAAATGGGCAGTTTACCTGCAAACTTCTAACCTTTCCATTTTTAACTGCTGATCCTTGAGATGTCCGTGAGCTCTTTGCAGCAGAATGTTTTCCATTCTGTGATTGTTCATCAAGGTCTTTATTCAGCTGAGAGTGTTTAGTAAGTTTATTTGCCTTTTTAGGGGATTTTGTCTTTTCAACTGTTAGGCAGTTATTTTTGCTTTCACAAAGATCTTTATTTTTTGGTGTAAATGATACAAAGATCTTGTTGCCAAACACATCTTCATTCTCCATACGCTTCTGTGCACGCTCAGCACTTTCAAGGCTTGTAAAACGAAGGATCGCACTGCTACCGGTAATACTTAAAACTTTTCCACCACAATTATCAGACAAACGACGCAGTCTGTTGTTGACTTGCTTGCAATCTCTGTTGAGTGGCAAATTGTACACATACAGAAGAGTATGGCATTGCTGGAGAGAAAAAAAGAAAGTGAATGAGTAGAAGGGAAAAAAAATAAGCTTCCTGTAGCTTTGTATTCCTTCCTTCTAACTTCTCCTAGACCTACCCTTACTTGCTTCCCTTCCCCCTCCTTTCTCTGCCTTGACAGACCAATGAATTTTTAACTTTTCCCATTTTTGACACAAGGCTATCAACTTGAAGCATTATTACCCTTTCCTTCTTGGTAAATATTGTTTAATTGTTGTTCTAAGAAAGAGGGTTATGCTGTGAGGCAGGGAAGGATTAGAATGTTGTGTAGATTTATACAGGTCAGCACAAAAGAGCCTGTACTTTGCTGTAATGTTCTATATTGAGTATTTCCAGTATTGTTCATAATTCCAATAAATAGTGTCTGTTTGTTCAAACATGGAGAAATTAGCAATTTTTTTTTGGGGGGGGGTGGGGAGAATGAAATTTATTGCAGGAGCCCATTTTTTCCCCCAAAAAGCAGGTGAAAGTCATGATTCGATAACAAAGAAAAATTTCTACTGCTGGTACTAGGTTTCATTCCCTGGAGTATGATAAATGAGTTTTATTGGTAGCAGTATTGTGGTTAAATCGCTGGACCTGTAATTCTGAGGTCAGGTTAAGCAATGGCAGCTGTGAAACTTATACTTAGTTAATGATCTATAAATTTTGATAAATTTGTCTTTATAATGATCATAAAAAACTTTTTTTGTTCACTAATATCCTTTCGAGAGAAAATCTGTCATCTTTATCTGATTCCAAACACCCAGAAGTGTAATTGTATCTGAAATTGTCTAAGGAGAAAGGCAATCTGGGTTCTGAAAAAAAAAATTAAAATCAGCAAAATATCCAAACCGCCTATTACTGACACTCTCATTAGTAACAAAAATAGTAATGGAATGATATATTACCTAAGAACATGCACCTGATTTAGTCACGTGAAGTTTCACTGACAAGAAACTTACTTGAGTTTTTTCTGGTAATCTTGGTGGTAATTTTGAAACCAATTCCTCAAATTTGATATGTTTGTGTGCATGCTGTAAAAGTGCATCTGAAACTTGATTCTTGTGCACTAAAATGATTTGAAAACCATGGCGATGCCGAAGGTCACTGAGCTCTGAGGCAAAATTTACATCAGCTGTAAAGTGATAAAGCCACAGTTAGAAAACATTCTGACTGAAATCAAATTCCCTCTTCAATTTTAAACTAAAAATATCAAGAAAAGCTTTCTTAAGTACATTCTTCAAAGCCAAATTATTCAGAATTTGTAACTAGTACAATAAAATTCCACAGCTAAATGATGGACATTTTATTTGCACTAATCTACATTCGTAAGAATTGGATTTATTTTCATTATGGTTTGCATTACGGATCTTCAAATCCCAAAATTGCAATATTTATTTCCAATTTATCAACTTCCCAATGAAGAAACAAAGCTGAGTTGCTATTCTACTAATTATTGCTCACAATCAATTTTTCCTAATGAAATTAAAATTGTTTTAGTCGACTGACTACTTACAAGATACTAAAACAACAGTGGAAGGAGCCGTATGAGTATCAGCAAATCGCCTTAAACTCTGTCTTAGCTTGTCATCTGCAGCATTCTTTGCTGTTGCATTGATATGTGCAACTGTCACCTGTGTCAAAAAAAGATTAAAAAAAAACTCTTTCATAAATAAACTCATTGCAAAAGAGTATATAGTTTTATCTTGCAATATAATAACATAGAGGAATAATGCTAATCTAAATCTGAAAGAAATTAACACCAAATTTTGAAGGTAGTGGAATGTGGAATATGTGAAGTGTGGTTCAGTATTTGGAGGGTTGGGGGATTGCCTATTTGTATGCACAGGACATCACAAGGTTTTAACAGTTCTTAAATTTTAATATTTTTTGTTGAAAGTTGACTTTTTAAGAAATAGCATGTGATATCTTTCTGTGTTTTCAGGATCAGATTAGTTGTGCAGATGACTTACCTGGCAGTTATTAAGTTCCTGGATAACTTCTTTGTTCTCTTTGCTAATATCACACACACACATGAATTCTGCCTCTCTGTGGCCTTGGAAAAATTGTTCACGGATTCGTTGTACTATTATCATTGCTGACCGTCCTGTTGGGACAGAGCAATTTTCTATATCCCAAAACACCCCAATAGGTGGTAGATTCTCCTGTTGTTGACCTGGTATCCCTATATCAGATGATCCTGCGAACATTTATCAAAATTAGAAGAGCATTTTTGTGTGTACTTTCTCAGTAATTTCCATTGGTCATGATTAATATTCATTTTTTTAAATTCTAAATTGCTGAATTAGATAATACCAGCGCAAAACTGTTCATTAAAACATAATTTATGTTCAATTTATATCCATTATTCTACACATCTGAAACATTTCAATAAACAATAAAACTGTATATACATGTAAATAAAATTCTTGAAAGGCATACAAAGGGAATAAGATTTATTATTTTCTGGAATGTATTTAAAAACTATTTTGAAAGAAACTTTTCTATTAAAAATTAAAAGTCCTTTAATTTTTTTTGGTTTCAAGAGAGTTTTCAGTTCTTCAGTATATGCAATTTTCAAAATTAAATAAACTTGGGCTGAATTTACTGTTGACCCTAAATTACATCAACTGTATGCAAAACTGGCCTCAATTTCGTAATGTGGGAAATTCCACTTGTTTGAAGCAGCATTTTGGAGCAACTTTTCTAGAACAAAATATACTCAAATATATAAATAAATTTCCTAATTTATGAATATATCTTAAAATGTCAGTTTTTTTTATTTAAACACTGTTTAGAAATAGAACCAGCCAGGAATAAATCTTGCTGAAAATAGTGAATCAGGTGTGGTTTTCTAAATCTTTCTCTTAAAAGTATTTTCAAATTTGAAATATCTTATTGATAGGAGCCTCAGAAACATCTGTGCTCTGACTTCTTCAGTTCCAATACTCGATTCTATGGCAATGCACAAGAAGGCAGGCCACTCCATATTCCAGCGAGGCATGATTTTCTTCTGGAGAATCTATGCATTTCCCCATTGACCACACCCTAGCTCTGCAATTGCTATAACAGATTTGCCCTGTGTATTCCCATAGTGTGTGTTTATGGCTGCCTGTGTGACTATTGGAAATTTATCATTTGATTGATAAATGGAGCATGAATGAGACAGCAGCTGTGGACAGATTTTATATGCCACGCTTGAACACAATTTGATTTCTTTGCTTCTTCAACAGAGTAAACCTTAATAAATTTTAAGGATGTCAGTTCTGCAATTGCATAAGACAAAAGAGAAACTCAGTAGGCCATGCAGCATCGATAGGAAATAAGACCTGCTGAATTTCTCCAACATTTTTGCATATTACATTCAGCCCCAACATGTAGATTTTCTTGTTTAACCTCAGTTTTGCAATTGCTTTAATCCCCACTTGGCATCAGGGAAAAATGTAGTGGCCATTTAGCAAAAGAAAACAGGTGAAATCTAATGAATAATTTACAAGTCTTTATTAGAACTAAACCTAGTTTTTTTGAATGGATAAAATGTTCAGTATAAAATGGACTTGGTTCAGTCTGGTCAAAGCCCTTGCGGTCCGTACAACAGGAGAGGATTGGCTGTATTATGTTTCAATTGAAATAAGGGATGACCTGAAGGAAAGAGGTTATCATCTGGAAAACTCTGATGGGGCAAGTTTCTTCGGCAAGACACTGAAGTGGCTGATCGGAAGGAATTAGTTGTGGGTGTCCAACAAACAACAAATATCTCTGAAAACCAATAAGAATCTTCCTGATTTACCTTTTAAACCCTGGTGAAGATTCATAAATGTTAAATTCTGTGCACAGTACAAGACTTGGAGGAGTGAGAAGTGAGATTGGACTGTGAATTAAAGAACTTTTCTGAACTTAACACACACATTACATACACATGTAAGGGGGTTAAGTTGCTAATAGAAATAAGTTAAAGTTTGATTCTGTTTTCATGTTTAAAGATGATTAAAAGCAACTTTTGTTTCAGTAACCATTTCTCTTGGTCAATTTCTATTGCTGTCCTCTGGGGTCACAACAATACGGTAATCAATCTTCTATCAATTTAGTCCAATACTCGTTCTTATCATACATGGAAAATACATGACCATTGGCTCAATCAGTTCCCTGTTCCAATGACAGCTTCCAGCCTCGAACATTAAGTGTTCTTATTCACTGTTTTCAAGGGACAACATTTCTATCTTTTTAAAATGCTTTAGTTCTTCTGGTCAAAGTACTCCCAGAATATTGGACATTGGATTCTGAAATTTAGCCCAAGTCAAGATGGCGTGTGACTTGATGGAGCCATGGTATTCCCATGCATCTTGAGGATAGTGATCTTGGATTTGGAAGATGTTATGATACAGTTAAGGCAAGTTACTGCAAAGCATTTTTCTACTGGTGCACAATGCAGTCTCTGTTATGCTTCAGCTGTTTTAAGTACCCATCCTGTTAAATTTCTGATTAATGGAGACCTGCATGATATTGGGGTGTTGGTGGATTTGGCCACTCTGAAGCATTTGTATGTTAGATTAAGTGTAGGTGATTAGATTATCTCTTGTTCAGCGAGTTCAATAGCTTTGGTGTATTGCTCAACAACATGTCTTGGTATTGCTGTATACAGTTCTGAGTAGGAATCGAATTTGCATTCATCAGTGAACATCTCCAATTCTGATGTTATGACTCAAGGAAGGATGAAACATACAAAAATGGCTGCGCTTTAGACAATTTAATTGCTGGATCCAATTCAGACTTGAAGGTAAGCAAAGGGAATGTGAATTCTTGCTCCGGAAGTTGTCTTAAAACTGGGTGCATGTGGTAAAGAATGGATTGGGCTGGTTATGATACCAAAAGACTTGTGCTTCTCTTTTGGATGTTAAAATCAACAGTAACCAGATGTTTTTATTCTATTTCTTTATGTAACTGACAATTGGTAGACTATTTCTAATTGTATTATCTTTATTGTTATTCTAATTAGAGTATGGATCATAGATAATATACTGGAACACCCTAAAACTTGTAAATCTTATGATTATCCCTCCCAGGGAGGCAGTTTTGGCAGGAATTTAAACATGACAATGAATTCTCATCACTTAAAACTAAGAATATACATGAATGGAAAAGAATATTAAAGCACATACCATACTTCTGAGGTTGGAGGCCCAAGTTCCCTGCTGTTAAGATGGGAGTCTCTGTCATTTGACCTTCATTCTGAGCACCATTGCATGCTGATGTGGAAACGGGAACAGACTGAGTTGGTGGGGGAATATTTGGCCAAATCTTTTTTGCATCCAAAACAGGATGCCTGGACGGCTAAAGCAAAGATTTAATAGCAGTAGTTTAGGGCTATATTTCAGATTTTATAATATTACATTTAAAAATGTATGAAAACTGGTTATTTCTTTAACTAATTCAACGTACATCAGATAATGGCTTAGATAAACCAGATGCCACTACAGAAATCAAGCATCCTGTTACAATATCTACAAAGATTTCAGGAAAAATAAAAAAGCTCTTTTTGAATTGTATTTTGTTTGGATCAATATCAAGTATTCTAAAATTATGAGATGTATTTACTTATATTTCAATAAATTTACCAATGACATAGCAATGAAATTACACACATTTATTTTCCACATGCAATCATTAGGAATTCAGTTGAATAATGAGAGTAGCAGCTAATTACTGAAGTTAGAAAAGACTGGAACAACAATGGACAACGTATGGAGAAAGTTACATGCAACAAACCACTTAGGAATGTGGACATTGGAGAAAATGGGGGAAATAAATTAGAAGGTAAATGTAAATGATCCAATCTGAATAAGTGCAATTTACTTGTCGTCAACTGTATTTCAGCCCACATTCGAGGTAGTGAACCTACATTTAAGGACAGATTATATTCTTATATTTTCAGTGAGGCTAGAGATGTGCAAAAGAGCAAAAAATAGAAAATTGGATGATTGTGGAGCTTTGCACATTAAAATTGATGTGAAAATGTCAAACATAGTTGGCTTCATGTCTGCAGCATCTGAAGACACATAATGACACATATAAATGCATCATTATCCTTCCATAAAATTCTTGAAAGCCAGGTAACGTGAAAAATATGCATTGAAAATATGCATTGAAAATATGCATTGAAAATATGCATTGAAAATATGCATGGAACAAAATACTTAAGGGCCAACTCAATATTGAAGGCTAAAGAACTGAAAATATCTTTAAACTATCACTTGCAAATCTTTCTTGTCTCCAAATTAAATAAAATGTAAAATTATACTAACCTTGTTCGCACAGTCAACACAGCAGTGAGAACTCTTCAGAAACATAGAAGACATGTGTAAAGGTAAAGAGTTTACGGTACAGAAATGTTTAGGTTGTTCAACTTGATTCCCATGATCTTCCAAGTGCCCACAAACACCACCAGTGAGCTCTGAGCAGGAAAAAAGACTAGATGTGTTATGGCTCCGCTGCATCGGAACTGGATGCACTATCGGAACATTGCCAGGGTAAGGTTGGGACTGTTTGAAAAGGTTTCCACAGCAGGACAGATTCTGGGAAAGTGGTGTTTGAAGCTGATAAGCAGAGGCAACATTCTCGACATAGTGACTAGACAAGTGGCATGGAGATCCAGCTAAATGGTTTTTAGTTACAGATGCTTTACAGTCCTTCGGGGTGAGGAAAGTAGGCCTTGAACTTATTTGACAGGTAACAGTTCCAGTATTTGTGTACTCTAAAGAGCCACTACTTACTGAGTGAATGCAACCTCCATCATTGTGAATCTGGAGGGAGCAATGTGGACAGCAGCTTACTTTCGTGCCAATTGACTGCTGCTTTGGCAAAGACTGAATTTTAGAAGTGGGGCTGCTTGTAAAGAAAGAATTAACATGATGGGAGGGAAGCTCAAAATCCTTCAACTCGAGCACAGGTTTGTTGCTCTCCATGTAATGTTTCTAAAAAAAAAAGACAAAAAACAAGGTTAGTATCTTTTCACACAAGGTTACAAAAGGAATTCACCAGGTACTGGGGCATACAAAGTTATATAAAGCTGTAAAAAATGATAATGTACAATTTTATATTTTCATAACTCGCAAAGATCGAAAAATACAACCATTTAAAATAACATTTATGGCATAATATGGGCAAATATAATGAAAGACGAGGCAGCATGTGTGATGTATTGCTTTAAAATTACACCAAAAACTAAGTGTATAATAAACACACCTGAAGGAGCAATCATTATACATACAGCATGGTAGCAGGCCTTTTTATCCCATGAGCCCATGCTGCTCAAATACATCCAATTGACCTACAATCCGGGTACGTTTTTGAAAAGAAACCCATGTATACATGGAGAGAACACACAAACTCCTTACAGACAGCGCCGGATTTGAACCCAAGTGCCTGGTGCTGTAACAGCGTTGCGCTAACCGCGCTGATTGGTCATGAAAAAAGACCAATTTTACTGGACTTTTCAATTCCTTTCTGCCACCACAGTCACAGAAATTAGACTTCCTTGCTTAAGACGGTTCAGAATTCTGATTTATTTTAAAATTCTACACTGCAAAAACTCCAACATGATTACTTTCATTTTTTGTTACCTTCCTACATCATTTTCTCTCTACGGATTATGATTCAAAACCACTCGATAAAGGCTGAAATACATACCAACCAAACTACTGCTTTAACAGGGTAACGCTTTGGTACTATTAATACACAGACTATTAGAATGCCATTTCCAGGTCTGAGATTGATGGAATTTATTTTTCCTTGATTCATATTAAGTTGACATGAGAATAGACAAAATAACTAAAAGGTAATCTCAACTATTATAATGAGACTTGATAGCTGTACTAATCAACTTGCTAAAATTAATTAAAAGGTGACAAAGAATAGAGCACAAATGTTTCACCTGCCATGTAAAAGAATGATTAAGTTGAAAAAAACTGCTGTGAACTGGATGACCTGTTTTCAATTCACTCTGCTGCTATAAAGCATATTTTAAAATTATAAGAAAGCAATGAGTATAGAATTTAAATATGAATCAGTGTGATATAAAATTAATTCTGCTGTTTTCCTACATGACTGCTCAACATAAATTCAATATCTTGCAGAAAAAAATCAGAAAAATCATCTGAAAATTTTGCTGCGACTGCTCGAACACGTCAGTCAATATGAATGCTTAATGTAGAACAATGTAGTAGATTCAACAGGTGGTAAAGTGAACTTACTGTTTTTTTATTGGACGGTAATATCTGCTCAACTGTTGAAAAGCAATTTGAGATTTTCCAGAGCCACTGTTTAGATATGAGACCATCATCATCTGGTTGACTCACGTTTCCAACAGGCCTACTGCAGAAGGAATTCTCCTTTCTGTTGCCATCCATGATAGAGCCTTACATACTTCCTCAGCATCCTTTTGTCTGTCTTTCCTTTCATTCTTCTCTCCTCGTCTTAAAATATAAACACACTTTGTTGAGAAGGAAATCATGGAACAGCAGCAGTCTGCATTTGGCTTTTTCCAACCTGCATCACTTTTACTTCATACCAGAAATTATCAACTGCATTTGCAAAGACAACATGAATGTGGCCCTCACACTAGAAGACAACTAGGTACACAAATGCTTCACATCATGAAGAGTAATGGTAGATTCAAATCAGACTTGCCTTCTCCCAATTAACAATATTGGACTGTGGATAGTAGATACTAACTGAATTAATTCAGAAAAAGCCAAGTTCAGCTAATTAGTCCAAATATATATTAAACATGAGACTGGGCACAAAAACAGTCATTTTATTAAATAGGAATAGAAGGTAGCCTGAGACACCAAAAGTCTTGCATGGTGGGGGCCACAGCACATAGAAGGTAGCCTGAGACACCAAAAGTCTTGCATGGTGGGGGCCACAGCACATTTAAGTAAAACTTTTCTTTTCACCTTGTGTAATATAAATAAATTTTGCTTTATTATGCAGTCAGTGGAGAAGTATGGAAGAAACCAAAACTTTAATGCTGCACAGTAAAGGGGGCCCATAAACACTCAGGAGAGCCCGGGGAGGGGGCGGGGGGCAGAGTCAGAAAAAGGTTGAGGATGGGTCGTCGTGATCATTGTTGCAAAATGGACAGCAGCATAATTGTGCCATGTCGGATTACTCTGAGGAAATGGCAGGTAATCTTATCAAAGCAAAATTAAAATACACTTCTGAAAGGTACGTTAAAAAACAGTGTGACTGCTCTTGGTCTCGGTGATCTTTAATAGAGGAAAGAATTCAATTGCTCATTTACAAGTCTGCCTGCAAGAGGTATCTGGATTTTGTACATTAACTTTTTATAGAAATAATTATACCAGTAAGAAGTATTTTGAATAAAATTCTCCAATTTGCAGAGAATGACGACTTTGAAGGCTGCTTTCGTTCCTGTCAAAGCATTTGAGTTGGAATCAGAGATTGGAGAAATGAATGAATGAATTGTTGTCACATGTCTGAAATACAGTCAAGAGAAAAACTGTAATATTAAACTCAAGTGAACCAACATTCCTTTTTCATTTGTAAACCAAACTAATATAACTTTTGTATTAACTGCTGCCTAACAGTGACATTTACTAAATGCAGCATCCAAGAGAAAGAATCATTAAAATCTCCTCATCTTTACAAATTCCTCATCTTTACAAAAAATTGAAAATTAAAAAAGTGACTTAAACCAAAGCCTGGATGGGTGGTCGAGGAAGTACTCCCACAACATTCAGTAATATCTATACAAGCGCTTGAATTTCCAAGGCATTAGTTTAAATGGGTACTTGATGGTCATCTTGGGATATGACAGACAGACATGGTGGGGCAAAGGGCCTAATTCTGCATTTGAAGGGCCTGATTCAATGTTACATTGTTATCATCAATTGAATACATCGTTGGATTGTTTTATTTCAGAAGACAGAACAATTCAACAAATATAGGTTGGCGTTACACACAAGAATTAAACAAATCTAATATAAACTATGAGGATTTGTACAACTCAGCTGGTTAGACTCTCAACTCCACTGAGATTCAAGACATTGTTGACTTAAACATATTACAGTAGAAGTTTGAAAATAAGGAACGGATTTTCGGGATCCTCAGGCAATACTATTAAAATTTGAATTTAGGGAAGAATAATGAAATGAACAAATAAATTTTGGTAGTTAACTAACAAAGCATTTTTTCAGAAATAAATAAATAAACATTTATTTGATCATTTCTGCCACTTCTGTGCACCTGCGGTACTTATGCATGCATGCACTCAAAAGCCCACTAAATTTTCAAAGTTTGAGTGATTTTGAAAAGTCTGGATTCTCGGGTGGTCTGGATTTCTGGCATCTGGATTTTTGGACTTCTATTCTATCTGTACCATCTCAGAAATGCATTATTTTCAATGAAATTTCAAACTGCCACCAAACCAGGATAGGAAATATGATTTGAATAGCACCTCTCTGGAGACAAGATCTTTATTTCTTCCTCAACAAACACCACCAAAACAAATAATCTGAAAAATTCTTTAAAATGTACTTCTTAAAGAAGTGTATTGGGTAATATGTGTCTTTAACATTCTCTTATAGGTTATTCATTTCTGTGATACAAATTCAACAAATATAACCTCGGCTGTGTGGGGACAAAAATGGCTTGCATGTAGAAAACAGAGAGTAGAAATGGAAGGAAAGTATTCTGCCTGGTGGTCGGTGACAAGTGGAGTTCTGCAGAGATCTGTTCTGGGACCTCTGCTCTTAATGATTTTTATAAATTACCTTGATGAAGAGGCAGAAGGATGGGTCAATAAGTTTTCAGATGATACGAAGGTTGGAGGAGTTTTCAAATGTTACAAAAGGATACAGACGGATACAGAGCTGGGTGGAAAAGTGGCAGATGGAATTCAATCTGGATAAGTGTAAGATGATGCATTTTGGAAGGACAAGCCAGAAGGCTAAGTACAAAGTTAATGGTCAGTTATTTGAAAGTGTGGATGAACAGAGAGAACTTGGGGCACAGGATGATAGGATAGTTAAGAAGATAACAGCTCATTTTGGCCCATGAGTCTGAGCCACCCAATTAACCTACATCCCTGGTACGTACTCATGGGCTGAAATGGCCTGTTACCATGCTAAATGTCTAAATTAAAAGGTTGCCCACTCCTGGCCTATGGGATGTTGGACCTTTTCATTAACAGGGAGACTGAGTTCATGAGTCAAGAGGACATGTTGCTTCTCTACAAATCTATGGTGAGACCACACTTAAAGAGTATTGTGTTCAGTTCTGGTCATCTCATTATAGGAAGGATGTGGAAGTTATGGAGAGGGTGCAAAGGAGATTTACCAGGATGTTCCCTGGATTGGAAAATAAGTCTTATGAGGCCAGGTTAGCAGAGCTGCATTTTTCTCTTTGGAGGGAAGAAGAATGAGAGGAGACTTTACAGAGGTCTCCAAGATTATGAGAGGCATAGATAGATAGGGTGGACAGCCAGTGTCTTTTCCCCAGGGAAGGAAGAGCAAACACCAGAGTTATGTACAAAGTGAAAGGAGGGAAGTTTTGGGGAGACAGAGAGTTGAGTGCCTGGAATGCTTTGCCAGGGATGATGTGGAGGCTGAAACATTAGGGGCATTTAAGAGACTCTTATACAGGCACATGGATGAAAGCAAAATAGAGTGTTATGGGGGAGGGAGAATTCAGTATTTTTTAAAAGGAATATATGATTCAGCACATCAAGGGTATGTACTATGATTTATGCTCTAAATTCATTTTTAACGAGGAGAGATTGAACATCTTGACTTTATTTAATTTGAATGGAAATTGAATCATAGCACCTGTATTAAATTCTACCTCAATCACATGTTCAAAATTGTCACAAATTCCATAAACTATTAACAAAACTTAATTATGGAAGAAGTAAATTGCACAGATTTATACAGTGGTTGGTATATGGATGCAGTGAACTACCCAGATTTAAAATTCTTGGATTTTCCATAGGGTACATGAGCAAAGCCAATATTTTCCAAAGTATTTCTGTCTCCAGCAGGAGCATCAAGCAGTCTTTGGCAGTTTAAATCAAGATGCACACTTTCTTATCAGGAAATGAAGATACTTGCCAGCATGATCTTCCACAAAATTGATCTAATCTTCACTGAAGACAAGGAGAGGAAGATGCCATCCTTGAGCATGTCACGATACTCTCAAGCTGCCTGCTATTAGTGTCTGCAGCTTCAATATTGATGCAAATATATTGCAAGCTACAGAAATGTTATGTTTAAAAGAACCTTCCTGAGGTAGTGTGAACATTTTTGTTATCCTGGCCTCATGCTCCATTAGATACTGCTGCCTTTCTCCATAAGCATAAATTGACTTGAAGGCACGTCGTGCTATGCTTAATGTTCCACACATGCATAACCTCTTCTCCACCTTCTCCATAAACATTGACCACATTAACTCATAGCATAATTAAAAGGATAGTTTTCTATCTTGTCTGAATTCCTCAAAATTCTTTGGAGAATGTGACTAAATTGAATCCATTTGGCACTCTGAGGAAGGAAGTTAATTTTTTTTCTGTATGCCTAGTATATAGTTTTAATCCATTAATACAATTATTTGTCACATTTTAAACTTTGTTTTTGTAACAACTCATCAGATGATGCAACCTTGCAATTCTCTGATGGAACCAATCTGCACTGTTTTGTGGTTTCATAATTGTGGCTACGTGATTGAGGCTCAAGATCTGCAGGATGATGCATGGTTGAAGTCACGAGCTACTGTACAAGGATTATCACTTAGAGAGGATCAACACCCGCACCCACAATAAAATGTTACTGAATAGCCAAGTAGCAATATTGCAATGCACTTTCATTGGTTGAGTGAACACAAGCAGACTGGACTATTTAGCAAGTAAGGTGAATTGTTAAGATGATCATTTATAACAATTTTATTTATTTATTATAATTATTGTAATTTTCACATCTTTTTCCAGGCCAAAAGTGCTATAACAAATCAAGGCTCTGCAGTATTAGCACCAAGCATTTAATATCTCTTCATGAATTTTGCACTTTCAAATATGAATTTTGCCCTTTCATGGTAAATACGTTTCTAAATGAATGTACTCAGTTTGTATATTTTAGGGCAAAAACAAAGTTACTGGCTCAGGGAGTTTCAATAAAATATCATATATAAGGGTGGCAGTTGGCGAAGCTGTTAGCGCAACACCTTTATAGTGCCAGCGATCAGAATTTGGGTTCGAATCCCATCCTGTCTGTAAGGAGTTTTTAACATTCTCCCTGTATCTGAATTGGTTTTCCCCGGGGCTCTGGTTTCCTCCCACCATTCAAAATGTTCCAGAGATGTAGGTTAATGGGGTGTAAATTGGGTGGCACGAACTCATGGGCCAAAATGGCCTGTTACCATGCTGTTGACATGTATGTCTAAATTTTAAATCATAGTTCACTTTAGTTATGCTAATTTGATATCATTTGAGATATTGTAGCTGCAGTAGATGAATACCCTGTATCTCTTCTCTTTGGCTTGGCTTCGCGGACGAAGATTTATGGAGGGGGTAAATGTCCACGTCAGCTGCAGGCTCGTTTGTGGCTGACAAGGCCGATGCGGGACAGGCAGACACGGTTGCAGCGGTTGCAGGGGAAAATTGGTTGGTTGGGGTTGGGTGTTGGGTTTTTCCTCCTTTGCCTTTTGTCAGTGAGGTGGGCTCTGCGGTCTTCTTCAAAGGAGGTTGCTGCCCGCCAAACTGTGAGACGCCAAGATGCACGGTTTGAGGCGAGATCAGCCCACTGGCGGTGGTCAATGTGGCAGGCACCAAGAGATTTCTTTAGGCAGTCCTTGTACCTTTTCTTTGGTGCACCTCTGTCACGGTGGCCAGTGGAGAGCTCGCCATATAACACGATCTTGGGAAGGCGATGGTCCTCCATTCTGGAGACGTGACCCACCCAGCGCAGCTGGATCTTCAGCAGCGTGGACTCGATGCTGTCGACCTCTGCCATCTCGAGTACTTCGACGTTAGGGATAAAAGCGCTCCAGTGAATGTTGAGGATGGAGAGGAGACAACGCTGGTGGAAGCGTTCTAGGAGCCGTAGGTGATGCCGGTAGAGGACCCATGATTCGGAGCCGAACAGGAGTGTGGATATGACAACGGCTCTGTATACGCTTATCTTGGTGAGGATTTTCAGTTGGTTGTTTTTCCAGACTCTTTTGTGTAGTCTTCCAAAGGCGCTATTTGCCTTGGCGAGTCTGTTGTCTATCTCATTGTCGATCCTTGCATCTGATGAAATGGTGCAGCCGAGATAGGTGAAGTGGTTGACCGTTTTGAGTTTTGTGTGCCCGATGGAGATGTGGTGGGGCTGGTAGTCATGGTGGGGAGCTGGCTGATGGAGGACCTCAGTTTTCTTCAGGCTGACTTCCAGGCCAAACATTTTGGCAGTTTCCGCAAAACAGGACGTCAAGCGCTGAAGAGCTGGCTCTGAATGGGCAACTAAAGTGGCATCGTCTGCAAAGAGTAGTTCACGGACAAGTTTCTCTTGTGTCTTGGTGTGAGCTTGCAGGCGCCTCAGATTGAAGAGACTGCCATCCGTGCGGTACCGGATGTAAACAGCGTCTTCATTGTTGAGGTCTTTCATGGCTTGGTTCAGCATCATGGTGAAGAAGATTGAAAAGAGGGTTGGTGCGAGAACACAGCCTTGCTTCACGCCATTGTTAATGGAGAAGGGTTCAGAGAGCTCATTGCTGTATCTGACCCGACCTTGTTGGTTTTCGTGCAGTTGGATAATCATGTTGAGGAACTTTGGGGGACATCCGATGCACTCTAGTATTTGCCAAAGCCCTTTCCTGCTCACATCACCTTTGTTGACCTCACCAAAGCCTTCAACACCGATACCCTGTATACTACTTTGCCAAATATGAGGTACTTTCTTGACCAAGTCGAGTCACTTTTATCTATTGTTCACACCATGCTCACACATTAAAGATGATATTTCTCCAGGACCATGAGCATATTGACGTAAATATAAGTTAGAATAGAAATGAAACAGATTAAAATATTAAGACGTACACAGAAAAGTCCACTGTACACTACCCACATATGTTCTGGGAATTCAGGAGCCCGATGGCTTGAGGAAAAATACTGTTGCCCAATCTGGACGCAAGGGGCCAAATGCTATGTTACCTCCAACCAGATGGCAGAAGTGAGAACAGTTTACATGAGGGGTGTGTGGAGTCCTTCACAATGTTTATTGCCTTTCGTCTACATTGAGTTGTTTAGAATGTCCTTCATGGTAGGAAGAGAGCCCCCAATGACCTTTTCCACTGATTTCACTATGCTCTGCAGGGTCTTGCAGTCCGAGGTGGTACAGCTTCCAAACCAGGCGGTGATGTAATACTAACATAGGACAAGGAAACGATGTGCAATTCTCTTAGCAGGACATCAAATGTAAGTGGCATGGTAGATTTATAATTTTGTGGGCCATCTTCTGACTTCAACTTTCTAATTTAACTGTTTTTCAATGTGCACATTCAAAAAGAACAAGTTAATCTCTGTATCTTTGATGAGTAGTCATTTAATGAACTTTAATAGTGACATTTGACATGAAAAAGACATGAGATCTGAATCTACATCACTTCTGATTCAAATTATTGTCTGGCCAACTTCTCTTCCAACTCGAGGGAGATTTTGGAGTCGGATAGCAGTGGAGACTGCCATCTACTCTCCATGATATATCATGTGAAATAAAGTCTGCAAAACGATTCTCAAGATCTCCGATCAGTTAATTTCGTCACCTAATTTACTAGATTTACTGACTGATCAGAAATTCCATCCTAGTATAGAGTAAATCTTTTGTAACATGGATTAAAGTGCTGAATAGTTATCAAGAAAGTAACAGATAATCAGAAACTCATGTGTTGGAATATAGGGGTTAATTAATCATAGAAAATATGTAGAATATATGCTGATGTACTATTCATTTTGTAGACATGAATCCAGTACTATGTAACAATTTAATATTTACCTCATGGTGAAGGGAAAGAGTAATGTAAGTAAGGGGCAGCCACAGTATGTAGCAAAGTTGGCTGATTACAGTAGGTTTAGAATTGCCTGCTCCCAAAATACAAGAGAAAATATGTATGAAACAATTTAGGAGGAAGGTTAAGGCAAAAGGAGGTGTTGATGAGCACAGGAGACTATGGCCAGACAAGAACAAAGAGAATCCTGACAGACTGTCAGAAACAAAGAGAATGGAAACTAATTCAGTAAGAAGGCTAAGACAGAAGGAGGTAATGAGTAGAACAGAAGAATATGGCCAGATGAGAACAAAGAAATAATTAGAAATATCTGGGGTATGAATTGATTTCTGATCAAAACAACAGGATATTCTGGCCTTGAGGATTAAGATGGGAGCTCTACACTCCAGATATCTGCAGAGCAGGAAATTACTTGTGATAAATCTTATGCAAGAAATCTAGCAAAGAAAGCCAACTTTTGTTCTGTATGATAATGAAATCTAGCAAAGGAAGCCAACTTATGTTCTGTATGATAAGGTTGAGCTATATAAACTGTAGAGACTGGACAGTAGAGGTCAGTCTTGAGGAATAGCTCACTGTGCAGGTGACCTATGAACTAATGACTGAACCAGAGCTCTGTTAAGCTTTATTCTTGTGCTGTGTAATAAACTGATTGATGAACCGAATACCTTCTCCTATCACTTCATTCAACGAGCACGCTGGACTCAGATGACACATAGACTAAATTGAGGGTAAGGTAAAGCCAGAGTCCGACACATGCTAGAATTAGGCAGAATGTCAAGCTTGACAAATTTTATTAGTGGTCTTTGAGAATGTAACTTGAAGGGTGGAAGGGCAGGAAGCAATGGACCTTGTAAAACTAGGCCCTTTCAAACTGCTGTGTAAAATGGTTCGATTTGCCCAGTTAGCGCCCCACTGACATGGCAATTAGAAAAGATCTGACCTGGTCAACCTCATCAGAATTCAACCTGGTCCCTGACCTACCTCAGAGGTAGTCAGGGAACCCAGTTAAATTTACCTAGGTCGCGTCCACAGGCGATTTGAACAGGAAAATGGCCGACCCGCTTATTCCGGTGACATTAGCGTTTGTGTGCATGCATCACCAGGCAGCCAGCATCTGAACAACTGGCAGTACTTCCGGTGAGTGAGTGACGCATCATTGCAGGGACGGGATCCCCCCCTTAAATCGCTGGGCTGGCAATTTAATGGATCAATCCCCATGCAATTTGAAAGGTTCTTCCAGCATCTTTGCCCCAGTAATCGCACCTGGCTCCCAGGAGGGCTACCCAGGTGCTGCAATTTAAAAGGGGCGACTGATAACCCAGTATTTGACTGCTCAGAAATCTTCATGGTCTGACACCTGATTCTCTCATTAGTCAGGAATGTAAGTTGAAATTCAAACTACAAGCAGGGAACATAGCCAGAGGTCTAGAGTAAGGCTGGGCCAAGGATCACACTGTGTGGTCGGAGCCTGGAATGGGATGGGGTCGGGAACACTAGAGGTTCGGAACATGGGTGAAATTTTATCTGGAGTGCATGTTGTACCTGGCAAGAAATATATTGCTTGCATATTTATATCAGTTCATTGTGAAATGCATTATTAAAAAAATGTGAAATAATGGTGTTTGGGAACAGATACAGGTAGTCCCCAATTTACAACCTATGCGACTTATATAGAGTTGAAAAATCTGCTAGTCTAGCCATCTCAAAGGGTGCTGGATTACTGGAGTTTTACAGTTTTTGGATTCCACAAAAATGTTCCACTTATAATCTCTTAGTATTGGTATCAGGAAACAGATTTTCAGACTGGGAAGCAAAAAACACAGAAATGATGAAGGAACTCAACTGATCTTGCAGTGTTCATAGGAGGTAAAGGGAGGGGAATAACTGATCTGATCTGGTGGGACACCAAGTCAAGTGTCATCTGACTGTACAAGTTCAACTGGATGAAACAGCATTCTCTGGGTGCAAACCATGCAGACACACAACCAGGCAAAACACCCACCCATAAACAACACCATATATACCAATAAGTAAATATTGTTTCTCGGATGGTTTGCGTGAGTAGTTCCCTCGCTCGTTCAGCATTCTCACTGCCCGTGGGAAAAAGGTTAATGAGCTCCTGGCTAAAATTTGCAAATTGGTGAGTGATAATCTCACTGAAACAACAGTTGGGCAGGACAGATGCAATCATTGATAATGAAATCTAGAACTTGAGGGGGGGGGGGTTTGACTTGGAGGAAAGGAAAGCCCTGATCAAAGCAAATTAATTTCGTGGACCCCCACCCTCCCTCTGAAATCTAAGGTGGCAGAATAAAGCAGTTCCAACGGGCGCGATGTTTCAACTAAACACAAGGCTTGTCCTTTCAGTCAACACCCCCACCCCCCACCAACCCAATGGGCACACGGGCCCGGGAAAAGACACGCACAGTTTCAGGGAGGGAAAGGATCGGCCGAGAAAACAGGCCTGTTCACCCCCTCTCCTACAGCCACTGATGAAGCCCCCCCCCTACCCTCCAGCCACTGATGAATCCCTCCCTTCTCCTCCAGCCACTGCTGAACCCCCCTCTCCTCCAGCCACTGATGAACCCCCCCTCTCCTCCAGCCACTGATGAACCCCCCCTCTCCTCCAGCCACTGATGAACCCCCCCTCTCCTCCAGCCACTGATGAACCCCCCCTCTCCTCCAGCCACTGATGAACCATCCCTCTCCTCCAGCCACTGATGAACCCCCCCTCTCCTCCACCCACTGATGAACCCCCCTCTCCTCCATCCACTGATGAACCCCCCTCTCCTCTCCTCCACCCACTGATGAACCCCCCCTCCAGCCACTGATGAACCCCCCCCTCCAGCCACTGATGAACCCCCCTCTCTCCTCCAGCCACTGATGAACCCCCCCTCTCCTCCAGCTTCTGATGAACCCCCCTCTCTTCCAGCTACTGATGAAACCCCCTCTCCTCTCCTCTACCCACTGATGAACCCCCCTCTCCTCTCCTCCAGCCACTGATGAACCCCCCCCTCCTCCAGCCACTGATGAACCCCCCCTCTCCTCCAGCTATTGATGAATCTCCTCTCCTCCAGCCACTGATGAACCCCCATCTCCTCTCCTCCACCCACTGATGAACCCCCCCCTCCTCCACCCACTGATGAACCCCCCTCCTCCACCCACTGATGAACCCCCCTCCTCCACCCACTGATGAACCCCCCCTCCTCCACCCACTGATGAACCCCCCCTCCTCCACCCACTGATGAACCCCCCCTCCTCCACCCACTGATGAACCCCCTTCTCCTCCACCCACTGATGAACCCCCCCTCCTCCACCCACTGATGAACCCCCCCTCCTCCAGCCACTGATGAACCCCCCCCTCCTCCAGCCACTGATGAACCCCCCCTCTCCTCCAGCTATTGATGAATCTCCTCTCCTCCAGCCACTGATGAACCCCCATCTCCTCTCCTCCACCCACTGATGAACCCCCCCCCTCCTCCACCCACTGATGAACCCCCCTCCTCCACCCACTGATGAACCCCCCCTCCTCCACCCACTGATGAACCCCCCCTCCTCCACCCACTGATGAACCCCCCCTCCTCCACCCACTGATGAACCCCCTTCTCCTCCACCCACTGATGAACCCCCCCTCCTCCACCCACTGATGAACCCCCCCTCCTCCACCCACTGATGAACTCCCCCTCCTCCACCCACTGATGAACCCCCCCTCCTCCACCCACTGATGACTCCCCCTCCTCCACCCACTGATGAACCCCCCTCTCCTCTCCTCCACCCACTGATGAACCCCCCATCCTCCACCCACTGATGAACCCCCCCCTCCTCCACCCACTGATGAACCCCCCCCTCCTCCACCCACTGATGAACCCCCCCCTCCTCCACCCACTGATGAACCCCCCTCCTCCACCCACTGATGAACCCCCCTCCTCCACCCACTGATGAACCCCCCCTCCTCCACCCACTGATGAACCCCCCTCCTCCACCCACTGATGACTCCCCCTCCTCCACCCACTGATGAACCCCCCCTCCTCCACCCACTGATGAACCCCCCCTCCTCCACCCACTGATGAACTCCCCCTCCTCCACCCACTGATGAACCCCCCCTCCTCCACCCACTGATGAACCCCCCCTCCTCCACCCACTGATGAACCCCCCCTCCTCCACCCACTGATGACTCCCCCTCCTCCACCCACTGATGAACCCCCCTCTCCTCTCCTCCACCCACTGATGAACCCCCCCTCCTCCACCCACTGATGAACCCCCCCCTCCTCCACCCACTGATGAACCCCCCCCTCCTCCACCCACTGATGAACTCCCCCTCCTCCACCCACTGATGAACCCCCCCTCCTCCACCCACTGATGAACCCCCCCTCCTCCACCCACTGATGACTCCCCCTCCTCCACCCACTGATGAACCCCCCTCTCCTCTCCTCCACCCACTGATGAACCCCCCCTCCTCCACCCACTGATGAACCCCCCCCTCCTCCACCCACTGATGAACCCCCCCTCCTCCACCCACTGATGAACCCCCCCCTCCTCCACCCACTGATGAACTCCCCCTCCTCCACCCACTGATGAACCCCCCCTCCTCCACCCACTGATGAACCCCCCCTCCTCCACCCACTGATGACTCCCCCTCCTCCACCCACTGATGAACCCCCCTCTCCTCTCCTCCACCCACTGATGAACCCCCCCTCCTCCACCCACTGATGAACCCCCCCTCCTCCACCCACTGATGAACCCCCCCTCCTCCACCCACTGATGAACCCCCCCCTCCTCCACCCACTGATGAACCCCCCCTCCTCCACCCACTGATGAACCCCCCCTCCTCCACCCACTGATGAACCCCCCCTCCTCCACCCACTGATGACTCCCCCTCCTCCACCCACTGATGAACCCCCCTCTCCTCTCCTCCACCCACTGATGAACCCCCCCTCCTCCACCCACTGATGAACCCCCCCTCCTCCACCCACTGATGAACCCCCCCTCCTCCACCCACTGATGAACCCCCCCCTCCTCCACCCACTGATGAACCCCCCCTCCTCCACCCACTGATGAACCCCCCCCTCCTCCACCCACTGATGAACCCCCCCTCCTCCACCCACTGATGAACCCCCCCCTCTCCTCCACCCACTGATGAAACCGAAAGTCAAGGCTTTGACGCACAAACATTGTTGTTCTTTCTCCCATCCGCTCCCTCCAATCTGTGGGGCTCATCACTAGGCCCTTTCCCCCTTGCAGGAAGGATCGGTACCTGGTTCAGCCACCGCACATTCTCGGGCCGTTCAGTCGCTCCAGTTCGGCGGCCTTTCCCCCTCCCCTCCCCTCCCCTCCCCTCCCCTCCCCGACTCGGTGACTGACCGCTCGCTCGCTCTCTCTCACGAACTCGCCGCAGAGGCGCTTCCGTCGCGAAGGTCGAGCGCGCTTGCGCCTCTCGCCTGCTGGGGGCGGGGTTTCCCGGAGGGGCTGGCAGGGGCGGCGCTCGCGAAGGCCGGAAGGACCGACTTCAGGGCGAGCCGGTCAGGTCGTCAGTCAGCGTGGCTGGGCCGGGATGGATGGTGAGATCACTCTTTCCAGCGCTTGTAGATGGCAGGTCACACGCCCGACGTTTCCCTTCCCCTTCCCCTTCCCTTTCCCCCTTTCCCCCTTCCTCTTCCCTTTCCCCTTCCCTCTTCCCCTTCCCCTTCCCCCTTCCCCCCCTCCCCTTCCCCCCCCTTCCCCTTCCCCCCCTTCCCCCCCTTCCCCTTCCCCCCCTTCCCCTTCCCCCCTTCCCCTTCCCCCCCTTCCCCTTCCCCCCCTTCCCCTTCCCCCCCTTCCCCTTCCCCCCCTTCCCCTTCCCCCCCTTCCCCTTCCCCCCCTTCCCCTTCCCCTTCCCCCCCTCCCCCTTCCCTTCCCCCCCTTCCCCTTCCCTTCCCCCCCTTCCCCTTCCCCCCCCTTCCCCCCCTTCCCCTTCCCCCCCCTTCCCCCCCTTCCCCCCCTCCCCTTCCCCCCCTCCCCTTCCCCCCCCTCCCCTTCCTCCCCCTCCCCTTCCTCCCCCTTCCCTTCCCAATACTTCTGAGCTACGTCTTAAAAGATTATCAGGCAGATAAAATAAGATGTCATGAATAGGTTGAAGAAACCACGCATCTCCACAGACTCCCGGGAACTTCAGACCCATGTCTGGAAGTGGAGGGCACTGGGAATGTTAAATGGTACAGACCACTAATCTGCCACAGTCACAAGAGCAACCTCAAACCAGAGGGTGCAAGTCGCCCCTTCCCCTGCCTGAAGGAGACAAATTTCAGTCACAAGTCAATGAATGGGGCTGGGCCAGCCCAATTCCGGGTCATGGGTGAGGCACCGTCTGACTTGTGAGGCAATGAGCAAGCAAGTGAAGTGAATCTGCACTGAACCAATGAGTTGGTGGGGTGTGTTGAATCTGACTGATTCATTTGGTGAGTGAGGTTGCAGGTGGGACCAGTTAGTAAGTGGAGTTGTGTTCAACTGCTTCATGGGTGCGTGGATTTAAAAAAAAAGTTGGAGAGGACAAGAGGCTGTGGCACACCTCTTGCTTGGTGAGTGTCTGAGTTGTATTGCTGGTCAGAGAGCAGGACCGAACTGAGCTGGTGGAGGAGCCGTGCTGACCATTTGCCTGCACTGTGTTAACTAGTGAATGTTTTGTGAAGTAAGTGAGTAAGGATGAATCATTTTGCTTAAAGATTGAATGAACCTGTTTTATATTGTGAGTCAGTAGTGTGGTATTGTTCAGAGATACTGATTTAATGTATATAGGAAAGTAATCCAGTCCAGCAATGGAGAAAGCAGGAGTGTGATAAGATACAGGAGGAACTTGCATCTATTTTACTGCAATGTATCTGGCTAATAAGACAGGTGAATTTGCAGCATTGATATTATTGCTATTTCAAAAATAGACTTGAAGGAAAAAGTCAAGACTTACAAATCAACATTCCAGGGTATAGAATCTTCATACTGGAGGGAAATGTTGTAAAAGAAGGTGTGGCTTCTTTGCAATATTGATTGAAAAGTCCATTACTAAATTAATGAGGAATTATGTCCTGGAAGGCTGTTCTAATGAGGTCTTGTGGATAGAGCTTGGGAACAAAAAGAGGGTGAGCACTTAGTTGGGGGGTATATTACGGGCCTCCTAATAGTGAGTGAAGAGCAGATATGTAGAAAAATTACAGTGATGTAAAAGTAATAGGAGTGAAACACAAAAGTCTGTAGATGATGTCATTGTAGTAAAAACACATAGAAATGCAGGAGGAACTCAGCGGTTCTTGCAGCATCCATAGGAGGTAAAGATATATTGCCTTTCCCTCAGCTTTGTTTGTCTGTCTATCTTTTCCCTTTTTTCTCTTTTTTTATTACATAGATCTTGCATGATTTTTTTTCCCCTGTTCTGAAGTGTGTCTCTACTTTTTGGCAGTGGCCGTTCACGTAGGAATGACCAAAACTCCAATTTTACATTTCTATGGCAACTACAACACTCAATAAAGGTGAAAGGCAATGAACATTGAAGGACTTCACACACCCCTCATGTAAACTATTCTCCCTTCTGCCATCAGGTTGTTACATCCAGATTGGGTGACAGTTTTTTTCCTCCAAGCCAGAATTCTGATTTCCCAGAACATATGTGGATAGTGTACTGTGGACTTAATATTTCATTGTTTGTCTTCTAACTTGTATTTATGTAAATATGCTCTGTGGTCCTGGTGAAACGCTGTCTTGTCTTTAATGTGCACGCATGGTATGAACAATAAATAAAGGTGACTTGGAATGTGAAAAGTAGGCACTGATGCCGGCAACATCGCAACCCAAAAACAGTTTATTTCCACTCTGTGTCATGGCATTTAAATGCATCCTCAACCCAGGACAGAATGTCCATTCAAAATGAATGGCACCCTATAAAAGGGCTTCTTAAAATCTAAATACATTGCATCCATCCTTCTTGTCTATTGATATTTACCTTAAATATAACAGATACATAATTTGAATGCTACATGTATCAAACGTGCTTTTCCTTTCATTAATATATATTTAACTCTGCCCAGAGCTATTATTGTTTTCCAAGTACTTTACTAACAGCTTCCACATCAATATTAGGTGACTGGTGTGGGGATCCCTATTTTTCTTTGTTCTTAAATATTTATTCATTAATTTTATTTCACTAGAACAGCTTGGCTTTCTATGCGACTCATTTCAGTCAACTGTTGAGGCCTTTACTCTCAGCTCATTAATCATGTGAAGTGACAAAATATATTGAATGAAGATGGGGTTCTGGGTTAATGGCTAACAGACCATTAACTGGGCACTTATGGCTGAAGATAGTTGCAGATTATTCATGTTTGTAATGTTAAATGACAGAAAGAAAAATGACAAAGATGATCTCTGAATCTGGAACAAACTTTTCCTTTTGTTCTCTTTCTCCATCTTAAATCTTTTTTTTCCTCGAACTGTTACTAGTCCTGATGTTACTTACAATGGCATACAAACAGGAACAAAGTTGGATGTCATGCAGATTTGAGCCTTTTTCACTGGTATATCAATAAAAATACTTGCAGACCAATGACAGATTTTCAGGTGACGTTGTTCTAGCAATTCTGTTTTGTAAAAATGGTTAACTTTGCATTAAATCTTTAATTGTAGATGTGGAACCTAATGGAGTAATTTATGTGACAGCAACTCATACACAGAACATGTTTATTATTGCTTTGTTTCTCCCATGAACTGTGTTCTTCACCAGAAGAAGATAAATCCTATGGGACCTTGCAAATGTGCAAGTGAATTTTGCCTGGCTGGGAAAATGGGTCTTGCTGTGCATTGTTTACAGTTCTCACATTGAACATGCATATACTCTATTGTACTGTCCCACTCCTCATGACAGTATAAGAAGGAAAATATTAAGATTTTCCATTGTTCGTGATGAATCCACATGAGCAGAGCATTTAAAAATGTTGTTAATCACTGCCATGGTTTCCCAGAAGAATATCGTTGAATCTTTGCTGTTTGCATTTATGCAACTGGTCTCTCTATATAGGTCTTCAATTTGTAATTTGATCTTTTAAGCCAATAAACATGACTCCATTGTTAAACTTAAAATTTGTTTCTAATATTTTGCTTTCAACTGATGAACAGGGAGTATTTGTTTATTTGTGCACCTTTCCATAGTTATTTTATTTTAGCATTTGACATGCATAATTGCCCTGCATGGGAAACTAGGATCTGAAGTAAAACCACTGAACGTTACAAAAAAGAGCTTGGTGGGAACGACATTAGCATTTGAATTTGCTATTTGTGATGATCAATTGATTCCTTTGTAAAATGATCCTATTGAAAATGGGCGGTGAGAAAAGGGGTTGTTTGCAGAAGATTTTCAAAGATTTCTTTTTGCTTGAACCCAGTAACAATTTCTCATGAAAACAATGGGGTTCTGGAAGACTTGACCATGCATTAACATGTGCAATTTAAGAAATGCTGATGTTCCATGCTAGTAGTTTATTCATAGCCAGAAAAACAACTTAAGTGTTCCAAATGTATATATAAAAAAAGATAAATGTGCTGTTCCTTTAAAGTTTCTGAAAGTATATCTAGTAATTAAATCAATTTAAATGTGGTTATTCCCCACATCTGACTTTAACACAGTATTTCAAAATGGTTATCAATTTCTTTTCCAGATTTAAAATGAGAACAAAAAAGACTGACATTCACCAATTTTCTTTATTAAAAATAAAGGAGGAAAGGAGCATTAGTGTGCTCATTGCATCATCCAGCACAGAAACAGGCCCTTTGGCCCATGAAGTTGATGTTAACTCAATTGAGGTCTAATCCTTCTAAATTGACTAACTACTTCATGTCAATTTAATTACTCACCTCAAATTTATGTTACATTTGATATGCATGTCTCGATAAGAACCCTCTCATTCTTATAAATTCCAGTGAGCATTGTTGAGTAGTTTATTGCATTATAAGGGCTGCTTAGACTAAAATGATGTTGATCATGAGTTTAATGTCATATACATTGTACAATGTCATATACATTGTACAATGTCATATACATTGTCCTGCTCCTTGAAAATATATTTCACTTTAATGCTCTTATTCAGTCTACATGTAGTCTGAACACTCCTCTTTCCTGCCAGTTTTGCATTCACCTCACAACTGGCAGGAATGAAATCAAACCAGGTTCGAGGTCTTTCAGAGGGGAAAACCAGAGGCACAAGATCCAGAGATCTTTGGGGAATCAGAGTGGAGAGGGTGAACAAATTCCTGGAAGTCACTATCTCAGAGGACCTTTCCGGGAACCCACACACTAATGTCATCAGGAAGCACCTTGGCATCCCTACTTCCTCAGGAGTTTGTTCAAAGTTTAGATTTATTGTCAGAGTACATACAATCCTGAGATTTCCTGCAAATGAGGCAGAATTACCACTTATTAATAGTGGAAAAATCTATTCAAGAAAATATGTATGCATGTAAACAAATACATGTAAACAAACTGCAAAATGGAGAGAAATAATCAAAGTGCAAAATTGTCCTTAAATGAGACCCTGATTATACTTGTTGAAGAATCTGATGGTGGAGGGGGAAACCTGGTGGTGTGAGTTGTGGCACCTATACCCCTTTCCTGATGGTAGCAGCAAAAATAAAGCGTGGGTTTTGTGGATCCTTGATGATTGCCACTGTTCTCTGACAACATTGTTCCCAGTAGATGTTCTTGATGGTGTGGTGGGTTTTCCCTGTGTTCTGGGCTGTGTCCACTACCTTTGCAGGGCTTTCCACTCGGGTATTAGTGACCTTGTTACCAGACTGTAATGCAGCAGGTCTGCACATTTCCATCACATATCTGTAGAAATTTGCCAGGGTTTCCGATGTCATAGCACCTGAGAAACTGGAGGCTTTCTTTTTTTTTTAACTTTTTTGGATTTCAAAGACTTGAAAATTCAAACAGTACATAGCATATTTTTTCCATGCAATATAATTTACAGAGTCCATTTCCAACCCACCCCCTTGCTCCTTCCCCTCCCATCCTTTAAATTATATACATATAAGAATACAGAAATTTAAAAAAAACACATAAATACTGCTGAAATAAATGATCCTCTCAAAGCTAAAGAACCCCAGGTGTTAAATAAAAATGGGTGGGGGCAAAAACACATCCGCGCCTCATTTCCCAATTCACGCTCAGTCATTTACTTGCTGGGATGGATTATTTCTTTATTTATTTGGGTGGCGAGGGGTGTAAAAAAAAAAATATATCTAGACCTACTGTGTTTCAGATAAGGTTGCCACACTTCAATGCACGTGTCATATCTCTTCCTTAGATTGTAGATGATTTTTTCCATGGGGATCCAATACTGAATTTCCTGGCTACTGTCAGGGAGACATTCACAAACTGAATTTGGTGGCTGACGTGCTTTCTTCATGATGCCAACATGTTGGCTTCATGAAAGATTCTCCCAGATAGTGACTCCCAAGAACTTAAATTTGCTCACCCACTCCATACATAACATGACACATGGCATCACATGCGAGGCAGAATGACCACTTATTGGTTTGGTATGACATCAGCAACCTTGGGAAACTTCCGCAAATGCATAGTGGAAAGAGTGCTGACTGGTTTCATCACAGTCTTCTGAGTGGAAAGCCCCATGATAGGTAGTGGTCACAGCCCAGTACATTATAGGCAAAATTCTCCCCATCATTGAAAAAATTGAAATAGAATGCTGCTGATGGAGACCAGCAGCAATCATCAAGGATTCACACCACCCAGCACGTGCTCTGTTCTTGCTGCTACCATCTGGAAAGAAGTATTGAGAGAACAGTTGCAACCTGTCAACCATCAGACTCCTTAACAAACTTAATCAGTGACTCATTAAGGACTCTTGCTTTGCATATTATTTGTTACTAACTATTTTTTTCTGTATTGCAATCAGTGTGTTTACATATCTTTTTCTTGAGTATGATTGACAGTTATGAATAAGTAGAAATTCTGCCTGGCCTACGTGAAAAAGATAGTCTCAGGGTTGCATGTGAGTTATATATGTTCTTGAGGTTAAACATATGAATTGTCACTAAGTTTTTTTCTCTCTTTATTTCTCACTTCCTTGCAATCCACCTCGAATTTGCAACTATTTTATGAGAGATGTGTATTGCCAGCTTTTCCCAAAGAAATTTTTTTAGGGATGGGAGTCAGCAGATGACACAGCAACATTGGGAAACAGGAAATAAACAAATTTAATAATTTAAATATGCCCATAGCATTTAAGTCAAGAAAGCAAAAAGAAATGTGTTATTTTCCAAAGCAATTTCAAATCCTTATCTGTTCAGAAAGATAATTAACATGAAGTTTCAAGTTTAATATTTTATCACGTATAATGCAAGTCCTACTTGCTACAACTTCCCAGGTAAATAAAACACAAAACGTAAAGCTAAAAAATTATCAGATAAAAGGAGGGAAAATAAACAATAACCAAGGTAGTCGATGGTCTGAATCAATGGTCATGAATATCCATTCTTTAAAGTATTTGCATAATGATCGTTTCACAATCTACGTTGATATTTTTAAATTACATTGTTATCAGGAGGTGCTGGCGTGTTTCCCCCCACCCCCCAAGTCTTTTAAAATGCAAACTTGGTGCTGGGATGATTCACTCAAATTTGTATTTGTCGGGAGTGACTTATTCCTATTGGCAAAATGTTCAAGGACCCCCAAACAATGTTAACAGTGCCAAATTGAAAGTTTGTGTCGAATTGAATCACCATGTGGTTTTGCCCCCACGGGAGCAAAGTAGTGAAAAATAAGATGTATCTTTCTACATTCCATTGATTCCACTAATTAAAAACTCGGCGATTCCGGCAGAAGAATCTGAGCGAAAACTTTCCTCGTCTTGGCTTTCTTTCCTCAAGACTGATTTTGACCAAATAGACGTGGGGAAGCTGAGTGCACCACATGGAATTGAAGGACGTGAGCGCATTGACCACACATGGGTTGGAAAAGCGTTCAGTGCATTGCAAAACCTCGCGTTGCCCAGCGTGCAAAGAGCATGGCTTTCACGATGGAACCCAGCTGACGATCGAGACCTTGCATTCCCATAGTCTGTGGTCGCGGCGTTGGGGACCGGTCGTGTGCCCTCCGTGAACCTCACTCCATCGGACGTTTGCAGATGCGATCGACCCCCCAGGAGCAAGATGGGTTTTAAAAGGAAAGAGAATTGCCTGAGGCACGGGAAGAAACGATCTGCATCCGAGCAGATTGAAAGTGGCTAGCAGACACTCAGCTGATGGGAAGAAAGGTCAATGACGGACGAGCCGCCCGCCATTCAGCAAGGCAGCTGACTGCGGGAGCGGCGCCGCGCCGCAATGGGTGCGTGACGACACTGCGCGCCGTGATTGGCTGCCGCTCAGCGTATGAGGTGGGGCGCCCGCGGCCGCCGGCCAATCGCGGCGGAGAGCTGCCTGGTTGTGATGGTTTGGATTTAAAGAGCCGGGGAGGCGGGCGCGCAGGGACCCACCCCGGGTGAGTAATAACGGGCCGCCGTCCGAAGAGCCCACCCGACGCGGGTGAGCCGGGGCTCCGAGGAGAGGAGGGGAGGTTGGGGGGGGGGGGCGCTCAGGCCTCCGACGGTTACCGCTTTCTCCCCCCCCCCCACCCTCCTGGGCCTTTCCCCCCCCCCCCCCCGCGGAGTATCCGTGACCTGTACCCCCCCCCAAACCCCAACATCGGCGAGGTCTCCGGCCCAGTCAATACCCAGGCTCACGACCCGAATTGCCCAGCTCCCAGGAATTTGCCACGTGTCCCTTCTAATGACTAAACTTTCCCCCTAACTTCTCCATTCAATATATTCTTGTTGTTTCATTTCGGAAATTTGGATCAGTTGGGGGTATGGAATGTGATTTTCTTTTTGGATTGACTGTCTAGTGTAACGTGCAACAGCCAGAATCAGATAAATCCCTATAAATGTATTTGCTAAATAGGATATAATGTAGCCTTTTATTGTTTCATGATCATAGTTTTGTCTATCTAATTTGGTGAATTGCTTACCCAGAGGCTCTAAGTATCTTGTTCATGTCTAACAAATTATTCTCCTTTTATAACCGAGTAGCCATCGACTAGCCCTTGAGCCCTTCTGTGCAAAATCTGCTTTTTCGTCTTGCTCTACGAATGCTGGACGTGGTTTTCAGAATGGAGGTATCGGGTGACGACACCACTAGGCCAAGACAGTTTACTCCTTGCAGGCAACAATAGCGAGGATTTGCTGGATGACTGGTAGAGCAATACAATTACAGGTTTACCAAGTAATTTAAAGGAAACTGTTTAAATTTGCTGAATAGGAGACATGCATAACACCTGGAAAGTGAGAGGCAAACTTGTCAAGTTGTTTTGATTTGTCAGGCATGCAAAACTCTCCTTCATCATGCACCTGTTAAGAGTGGTGCATTTAAGGTCCTTTGGATTACCAGTCGGAGAATGACGTGCCACAAAGACTGAGTTAAAGGTCTTGTGGTATTCCAAGCAATTTTCTGGTTTATACAATTTATTCTATACAAATACTCCAATCACGTGGATTTTATTGGAATGGCTTTGTGATCCTTTTCACCACATATATGTAACTGCATGACAGTGATGGAGAACCACTGGATTTTGATTAGATTTTTGGAACCATCCCATGAGATTATTGAGCAAAAAAAAATGAGGCACATGGGATTAGGGTGATGTAGTGGCATACTATGAAAATTGATTGGCAATCATGAGACTGGATAAGAAGATCTTGATCTTAAATACCTTCCTTGTAAAGTTCCAGTAATGATCAGGGATTTATTGTCAGAGTACAGACATGACAACCCCAAGATTCTGATTCTTATGGGTGAGGCAGAATTACCACTGTTTGGTAGTGCCAAAAAAACTATTTTTCAGTGTACACATGTAAACAAACTGCAAAACAGAGAGAGAAAAAAAATCAAAGTGCAAAAGAAAGAGTCCTTAAATGAGTCCCTGTTGAGTTTGATGGTGGAGGGATAGCAGCTGTTCTTGAACCTGGATATGTGAGTCTTCCCTGTTGGTAGCAGCAGGAGCAGAGTGTGTCTGCTGGGTGAGGTGGATCCTTAGTGACGGCTGCTGCTCTCTGTTGGCAATGTTCCCTGTAGATGTTCTCTATGGTGGGAAGGGTTTTGCCTGTGATGTTCTGGGCTTGTCCGCTACATTTTGCAGGGCTTTCCGCTCATTGGTGTCCCTATACCAGATTGAGATGCAGTTGGTCAGCACACTTTCCACCATACATTGTAGAAATATGCCAGGGTTTCTGATGTCACAGCAAACCTTTACAAATTCCCGAGGAAGTACTTTCTGACATGCTTTCTTCACGATACCATTCGTGTGTTTAATTCATGAAAGGTCTTCTGAGATGGTGACTCCCAAGAACTTGGATTCAGCTGCAACTAATTTGGTTTGGGTGTGGGAACTGTACTTAATGTTTCTTAATTTGCGGATGGCTCAAAATTGGATGAGTTATGCGGTAAACCTAAATGTACTTCAAGATCCTTTAGATGTTGAGTGGGCAGATACAACGTATTATGGATAAATGTAAACTATCCCGTTTGGCAGGTAAAACAAAGGTAGTGTTAAATGGTGATTGGAAAATGTGGATGTACAAAAGTACCTGAGAATGTGGCTTGGCCAGCATGTTTGCCTTGACTGGTGTTCAGATGATTAAGAAGGAAAGAATATGCTGGGATTTGTTGTGGTTTTGAGTACAGGAGCAAGGATTTAACATATTTTCTTTCTTTTAAAGTTATTTTTGAAGTTTTGTGAGAAAAGAAAACAAATGTATAATAAATCCATTGCCTTGAGACTATTACACATTTAAGATAACATATTTTAGAGACCAATAGTACTTGGACATAAGTCCCAATCCAATATGTATTTATACATAGTTGTATAAGTAGTAAAGAGAAAAGAAAAAAATTACCCCAATGCCAACTGAAGTAATTCCTATTGCAAGTAGAAATAATATCAAGCAACGGCCTCGGGATATCCAAACAAAGCACGCCCAGTAACAACCTAATTAGTCTGATTGTGAAAGTAAGTCGTATCAAAAGAAATTTTGATTTTCGTGTCATTATGCCTAATTTTCTCCAAGTTTAAAAAGGACATATTGTCTAATAGTCATTAGGCACTTTTAAGTAACCCTCCTGGGGCCCGGGTGTGATGAGTGGGGCAAAGGTTCTTCCAGCACCTTTTAAGCTGCAGGGGGATTGACCTATTAAATCACCAACCTGGCGATTTAAGGGGAATCCCGCCCCCGCGATGACGTGTTGAAGGACGAGCCACATACTCACTGGAAGCACCGAATCAAAGTCCAATTGGAGAATGGAAATGATCTTCAGATGCCGGCTAAGCAACTCTGCTGCGCTATAGTAAACATTGAGGCCATATGCCAGTTTGCTAGGCCCAGTACAGTCAAGGGCCTACAGGGGTTCATGGGTATGATCAACTTTTATCACAGATTCCTACTCTCAGCAGCCTGAATCACGTGACTCCTGTTCGGCTTGGCCAAGGAAGTCACCTGGAACATGGCGTCAGCTGTGGCCAAGGACGCTCATGCAAACTAGGGCAGAAGGTGAGGATGGCTTAGAATAAGAGTTGAGACATTTAGGGTTGATACAGAATTCTCTTACTTGAAATTATTTTTCTTTTGCAAACATAACTGGATTTAAATCTTGAATTTTTGCAATTTTACCTTGAAAAATTAGCTTGTTGGATGCAGATCATCTTGTAATCAGCTTATATTTATGAAGTTCAGCTAAGATTCTTTCTCTGCTGCCTATCTGTTAAATGTCTTCCTTGTGCACCTGATCATGCTTCACGGAATCATGGTTTTGGAAAAACATGGGCTTTGATATAACACAGTTTGAAATTTCAGACCTGCAATTTTAAATTTGCAACGTTAGTTTTATTGTTATTGCTATTTAAATCACCTCATAATACTTTGCAAGAGTCTAGTTTTAAATATTTGAAATGTACCGACCGATGGGTTCTGAGCTGTGGAATAGGGAGAGTTAAGCTGTAAGTTATTGCTCTACCCACTGTGATCGGGCTCCCTGCACTATCCTGCAGCACGCTGCCTTACACTGAAAGGAATCGGATTTTTTTTTTGTCTCTGCTCTGATGTGGCATACAAACCACTGAGCAATGGCAGTGTGCATAGAAGGGAACCCTGAGAATTTGCTAAGGAATAGAAAGAGTTAAGTGGCTGGGTTGAAAGTTATTGCTGTGATCAGGCTCCCTGCATTATCCCGCAGTGGCACTTTGTTGAAAGTCTCGTGGGTGATTTGACGCAAATCTATATTAGACAAATATTTTCTTAAATAAATGATGTTCAATTACAGGTATTGCCAATAAAGATTAGTTTTGTATAACCCTTTTGTAGGAGTGGAATGTATTAATGCTTTGAACAGTGCGGATTTCAAATAAAAAATTAAAAAAAAGAACAGTGCGGATTTCCATAGCACTGAAATTGCTTGGAACGCATTAACCATGTTATACAGGATATGCCTTGTAATCTGATGGCCTTTTAACTGCCCATTTCATTCAAGTTCCAAAACATCATGCCTTACTTGATCTTTATCCAAGGGTTTATCACATCTAATTTAATTCCCTCTGCATTTCTCCTTGGTTTTTGAATTTGTAAACTGTAAGTTGTTCAAACTCGGTGATAATCAAATGGCTAATTGCATTTGTGCTCACTTTTTTAAAAAAAAGTTACAGCAGAATTCATGTTTTTTTTTGTTACGTGATTGAATTGGATCCCCGATGAACTCAAACTTTTGGATTTGAGTAGTTTCACATGAGCCACATTTATTGAATTCTGGTGAGATACAAAATGCATTCATTATCTTTTTGATTTTTAGGCAGCAAATTTGAACTCGCCACAATGGATGACTTGGAACGAAGAAATTTCAATTCGGTTGATGAGGAAATTACTTATTGGAAAGGGCTTGCTCTGAAATACCAACACTGGTAAGAACAGTGCATAGATATCCTCTGTGATGTTATTAAAACAAGATGTGGCTCAGTTTGGTACCACTTTCCTTGAATATTTAATATAGTGAAATGTAATATATAATGTTAAATTTCCTGCAGTTGGCACCTTTTAACACTTGTGTAATAATTTGTGTGCTGACACTCGAGTTTTGTGCAAAATCTGCAGCAGAAATTTGGGGCAGTTTGGCTTAACTGGTCAATACTGATGAATTGTCCTGCATGAGAATAAACACCATGATTTTTTGCTTCCTGAATTTGGATTTTTTTTAAAAATTGCAATGAAGTAGTCCACACAATCTGATGAGTCACTGGGTAAGGCATGACCAGGAATGACCAGCTGGATTTGTTTTTGTTTCTTATTTTGGGATTTGCATGGAAACATGTGAAGAATGAAGATCAAAATGGGTGCACCTCGAGAATGTGTGCTTAATCCTTTGCTTTACTTGCTAATCACAATTCCAATGCTATCTACAAATTTGCCAATGGTTGTCTGCAGAATCACAGTCAGCAAAGAGGAAATGCACAAGAGGGAGCTAAATCAGCTATTTGAGTGGTGTCACACCAACAACCTTGCACTCAGTAGTAGCAAAACCAAGGGGGTGATTGTGGACTTAAGGAAGAAATCAGGAGGACACGAACCGGCCCTCATCGAGGGGTCAGCAATAGAGAAGATCAAGAACTTCAAATTCCTGGGTATCATTCTCTCTGAGGATCTACCCTGGGAGAAAGTCTAGGAGCCGGAAGATGAGCTCTCGGTGGCACAAGGACAGCTTCTTCCCTGCAGCCATCAGATTCCTGAATGAACAATGAAAGACAGACGCTGCCTCACTTTGACTTTTTCTTGCTCTATTTTTATTTATTTTATAAGGTGATTTATATAAATATTTGCTCTGTGAAGCTGCTGCAAGACAACAAATTTTGTGACTTGCTCATGACAATAAATTCTGATTCTAGCATAAAGAATGTTAGAGGGCCACACTGTTATAGCACCAGGAGCCAGGGTTTGAATCCAGCACTGTAGAGTTTATATGATCTCCACATGTCTGCGTGGGTTTCCACTCCGGGCTCTGGTGTCTTTCCACCATTAAAAGTATATAAGCATTATAGGTTAATTGGGGTATTTGGTGGTGGGCTTGCAGTTTGGAAGGGCCAGTTACTGTGTTTTTTTTTTAAAAAGTTAAATCAAAATTTGTGGAGTTTTTTTAAATTTCCAACTTTAGTGCACAGAATACTCGGGAAGAACTGATTGAGTTTCAGGAAGGAAGTCGAGAACTAGAAGCAGAATTGGAGACTCAACTGGAGCATGCAGAAAATAGAAATCGTGAGCTGCTGTCAGACAACAATCGTCTCCGTATGGAGCTTGAGTTGTTTAAGGTATGTTGGTGAGAAGGTCCCTGTAAATGTCGTAGTCATATGTTTTTAATATAATATTTTGAATACTAAGGAATGAAACACTTGGGGTGGGGCTATTTTCAGAATTGAGCCTTAACATGAAATGTGGCTTGTCTGTGGTTATGACCATATCATTGTTTCAGGGTGTGTTCTTAAATTCTTATTACAAGTACTGCAGAGAGATTTGTGATGACATCAAAGTAAGCTTGCCTCCATTTTCAATGTAACCTGAGTCTTTGCCAGAGCTATTTCTTTGAGGTGACTTTAAAAAATATATATAAATATGTGTGTGTGTGTGTGTGTGTGTGTGTGTGTGTGTATATGTGTGTGTGTGTATATGTGTGTGTGTGTATATGTGTGTGTGTATAATATATAAAATTATTATTAGGGTTTGATTTGTTTATAACTACTTTAGTTTGGTGGCCTCCTTATGACCATCTATTTTGTATTTAATGTGGGGAATAATTGCTGATAGCAGAGGAAACTTGCTCTTGTCCAACAACATCACATTGAGCACTGACCCCCCCCCCCCTCCCCACCCAAGGCTGCGTGCTCAGCCCCCTACTGTTACCCTGCTGACCTATGATTGTTCAGCAGGATGCAGTTCTAATCCTTTCATCAAATTCGCTGACAACATGACTGTGGAGGATCTCATAAGCTTACAGAGGGGAGGTGGAGGTGCAAATACTAAGGTACTGGTGCGGAGACAGCAACCTGCACCCAAATGTCAACAAAACAAAGGAGATGGTGGTCAACTTCAAGAGAGTAGGGGTGGGGGGGGATGGGGGAAGAGAAAGAATCACTCTCCATTGTCTGTCAACAGCTCCACTGTCGAGGTAGTCAAGAGCACCAAATTCCTTGGTGTACACCTGGCAGAGAATCTTTCCTGATTCCCCCACACCAGATCCATTGCCAAGAAGGCCAAACGATGCCTTGCTGCGAAGGTTGAGGAAAGTCCAACTCCCACCCTCACTATGTTCTACAGGGGATGCATTGAAAGCATCTTGTGTAACTTCATCCCAGAACAGCTGAGGGGATTATTGGGGTTTCTCTCCCTGCTATGCTAGACATTTATAACGGCCACTGTTTGCGGAAGGCCATAAACATTAAGGACTCCAATTCTCCCTCCTGCCATCCGTGAAGAGGTACTGAAGCATTTGGGCCCTCACGACCAGATTGCAAAAGTGTAACATGATATTTATAAGTGATATGTTTATACAAAATAAGTTTCTGATGCAATTTAGCCATGTAAATAACCAGCTCCATAGTCCGGAGAAATGCTGTCTCATTTTCACTGTACACTGCATGAGTATGGTATGAATGACAAATAAACATGACTTGACTTGATGAATATTATGTTCTGCATTAATTATTGTTTTATTTTTAAAATGTATGGATAGGGAGAGATAATGATTGAATTTATTTTGGGGTTCAAGGATCATAGTCAATTAAGGAGGCTATCTTCTCATTGGCACAAAACCCCATGTAATGGGCTCATTTTATCATGGTGTTAATTTGGCATTACAATCAGGTTTGTTCTGTAAGTACATCTATTCATGACTTGACACAATAAATGGGTATTGGGTATAATCAAGTGTTTCCATGATTTGGTATTTAAACATGCATCGGAGTAACAGGTCCTTCCAGCCTACAGGCTACCCTAATACACCCAATTAACCTTCAACAACCCCCACCCCTGTACTTTTAGAAGGGTGGGAAGAAACTGGAACACCCAGAGGAAATCCACGCAGGCACAGGGAGAATGTACAAACTCCTTGTAGACAGCGCCGGATTCAAACCAGGGCTGCTGGGGCTAGAATAGTGTGGTTGAGAATTTGAAATTTTAAATGTGCAGTTTGTTTGTTTGATAAATTTGCAGGATTCTGGTTTGGCAGAAAATTTTCAATCCTTGAATCCATCTCTGGTGTTGGGTAATTTGTATTGAACTTTGAAACATTTGGCTAACCTGTTTTTATTTTTAAGCAGAGCATAAAGGCATTTGTTTAGACTTGAAGAAAATAAGGATTTGATTGCTGGAATCTACCATGACATTTGCTGAAATTTTTGATTTGTAGATGCTAGTGGTGAATATAATTTGGGGTTTATCAATGAGAATAATTGGGAAAGTTTTGGTTAAAATGGAATGAATGTAATCTGCTAGAGTTTCAAATATTTGGTTTAATTCTGTTTAGTTTGACAACAATGGAATTATTTTCAACTAACCAATATTGTATCTCTGTCAAAGCAATTACTTCTAGATGTGGAGGTTTTGTATAGTGGCATAGAGAATTATGGATCAAGATCTTGTAAAAATGGAATTTTGGGTTTTATTTGAAGAGTGTTTTGACTAGGACAACTTCTACGTGGATATTGGTGAGCAGTTTTGAGGCATATTTTTGATAGTGGGTAGAAAACTGGAGATAAAGTTCATGGACTGTAATGATATTGGAGGAAGGGAAGAATTTGATATTCCTGATTATGACTTGTGCACTTTGGTCATATTGGTAAGATAAAGCTAGGCTTTCCTATGGTGGCCTTTAAATTAAAAAAAAAATTCCAGTAATGAACTAGAGCTCCAATATGACCAATAGAACTTTATAGAATTTGAGGTTCTATATTCTTTGGCTTTATTTTAAAACTTAAAAGCTAATTTGGATTGTAAGTTTGTTCCATACAGTTTGTGTACAAAGAATTTTGTGAGAGGCTTTTTCTGACGGTGGCATGGTTGGCGTAATGAGTAGCGCAACATCTTGAGAGCACCAGTGATCAGGACAGGGTTTTGAATCCTGCGGTGTCTGTAAGGAGTTTGTACGTTCTCCCAGTGTCTGCATGGGTTTTCCCCAGGGGCTCTGGTTTCCTCCCACTGTTCAAAACTTACTGGGAGTGTAGATTAATTGGGTGGCATGGACCGGTGGGCTGAAATGGTCTGTTACCTTGCTGTACGTCTAAGTTTAAATTTAACGTCTGCTTCTAATTGCAGCTTTCTTTACTAGTACTTTTAACATCCTTTAGCCTATCCAGAATCTGAACCATCACATAGTACAGCACAGTACAGGCTTTTTGGCCCTCAATGTTATGCCAACCCATACCTTCCTTTTTTAAAAAAAAAAGTACTGAATCCTCCCTACCCTGAAACCCTCCATTTTTTCTCCATCCATGTGCCTGTCTGAGTCTCTTAAATTACCTAATGTTTCAGTCAACACCACCATCCCTGGCAAGGCATTCCAGACACCCACAACTCTCAGTGTTACGTATAAAAACTTACCTCTGATGTCTGCCATAAACCTTCCTCCCTTCACTTTGTACATGTGGTCTCTAATGTTTGCTACGCTTGCCGTGGGAAACGAGCACTGGTTGTCCATCCTATCTATGTCTCTCATAATCTTGTACACCAGTGGTTCTCAACCTTTTTCTTTCAACTCACCTACCACCTATGCCATCAGTACTCTGATCAGTAAAGGATTACTTAAGGTGGTAGATGAGTGGGAAGGGAAGGTTGAGAATCACTGCTCCAGGTCCAATTGTTACTGAAATATTTTGCCTGAGAAAAATTGTCATTGGCTCATTTCCTTTGGAGTTATGAAATCGTGCACATTATGAGTCAATTAGGTATGATTAAAACAGTGGTTTTCATATTACATATTTATTCAATTCCTGAAAAGGATTCTTAGAATAAATATAGACAATTTTTGAAAGGCATTGTAACCTAGGAAAAATATTCATTTTTATACAATTAACTCTTCCCAACAAAGTTGTAGGTAATTCCATCCATTTGTTTAAAAAAAAAATCAATTTTATTAAATTGAGAGTTAGAATTCAATTTAAGTATATTATTCAAGTTATTTTCTATTCATATACCTAAATATTTTATTTCATTTAAATTGGGTATTTCTTTTATACTCTGTATAATCACCATAATCTCACTTTTATCTCAATTTACTTAGTAGCCAGATACTATTCCCTATTCCTTTAATCTTGAATATAATTTGCGTAATGTCGAATAGATTATTACATCATCTTCAAGTAGATTAAATCTTGTATTCCTCTCTACCAACTCTGTAGGGTTAGATTTTTGTGGTATGAAAAGGGCCAGAAGAGCGGCTTGTATTTTGTATGTTTATAATTGCATTTAGATTCAATCGAATAGATTTTATTCCATAAAGGTTGTAATCTATTTGCATTAATAAATTGAAAATTAAATGCCATATTTCTCCTTTCTCCTATCCTCCAATAAAGAAAATTTGTGCTTGTATGTGGTTCCTTTTGGGTGGTAAGAGCACTTGGTAAACTGTTCTATATGATCAGTGTTAAATAGTTCAATAAAGGCAGATACTTGAAATCTGAAATAAACATCAGAGGTAGTGGAGTAATTTTGATGAAGGATTGTTGGCCTGAAACGTTACTAACATTTATCTTGGATAAAGGAGAAACTTGCACTGAATCTGAGTGAAGAAGGAACTGCCTTTATTACTCGTACTGGGATAATGTGGGTCTCATCAGTTCTTGTTGTTAACACTTTTTTGTTTCAGGAAAAACTAGAAGAACATCATACAGAGAATTATAAGCAGATTGGTTTGCTGCAAGATGAGCTTACTGAAACGACGGCAGTAAAAGATCAACTGCAGAAGTACATACGAGAATTGGAGCAAGTCAATGATGACTTAGAAAGAGCAAAAAGGTATAATTTTTTTTTAAAGGCTATTACCACATTGAAGCTTTGCAATAGCTGCAAGATTATGGTGTTTTCTCTGGTTGGCCACATCCTGAAGATCAGAGTCAGTTGCATTTGAATTTTTTTTTCCACTGTTTCTTTTATTTTCTTCCAAGGGCTGAAAATTCTTACAAGATTATACAAGATCAGGTTTTTTTTTAATGCCAAGGATATTGGGGACTTGAGGAATGGGAGCTTGAAAGAAAAAAATTCAATGCAATGTCTATGTTGAGCATCCTGAGCTCACAGTTCTGTGCTGTTTCAGATTCTCTTCCTTGAATCGCTTATGACCATGCCCCCTTCCATCCACCTCTGGTCCTCTCATTTCCCCTTTCTCTTGCTCCACCTCACGCTCATCTGTTTTCATCCATCTGCCATCAACATTATTAATTAATTCACTCACTGGATACCTACTCCATCTGCCCTTCATTGCCTTTTTAATGGTTACCATTACCTTATCAGATTCAAGCAGTTTTGGTCTTTGTAATCTCACCTATTGCATTCCAGCAGTTTTCTCCATCTGCCCATCTATCACCTGCTCGTCCCTGTCTCACCCTCTTCATCCACCCCCCCCCCCTCATATTTTATAATAGTCATCTTTCCTCTTCACTCCTGATGCAGGGACTTGATCCAAGATGTTGACCATTCAGTATACTTCCCTCTTAGATGTTGCTTTTCTTTGTTCTGGATTCTACCATCTGCAGCCTCTTGTGGTTCTGTAATGCTTTTACTTTGAGTCTTGTTTCTAATTTCGGCACTGAGCACTTTTCTTTCAAAGTTATGCAGGTGACCTCCATTATAGAGGGATTACATTTCTAGAAAACAGTCTGTATTGCAATTTCCTGTAACACAAACCTTTTTTTTCCCCATTGAAATAATTGGAAAGATTTTCATTTTGTGTAGGCTGTTTTATCCTTGAGGTCAAAATAACCCAGAGCTGTCATTACGCAGCTGAAGCCAACATTTGACTGGATGGACAAGGCTTTCATCTTTGGTCACTCAGTACTGTGGGGCAGTGAGATTTTAATGTGAAGTCGCTGCTGAATCCAGTTTTTTGTCACATCCACTTCATTTCGATATGAACAGACTTCTCAGTGCAGCCTGCAGCACCCCTCGTCTGGAAGACATTTTCTCTGAAGCATTGGATGGTGGGGAGCTGCGACTCTTAAAGCTTCAACTAAGTTACCACACTTTAACATTCCCCCCCCCGCCACCCCCCCCTCCCCCCGCCACCCCTCCCTGAAATCCCTTCTGCACTTCTTTTCCCAGAATGAAACCTCCTTGAATCCCATCTCTTTCACTGATATCTCCACTTCCCAAACAGTTTCCCAATCCACAAGCCTGGCACATAAGAAAAAAATGCCTCGTTGGACAAGAGTAGGCCAGTCTTGCACTTGAATAACTGAAAATTTTTTTTAAAATACAAAATTAGTTCCTTTCTGGTTCTATTTGTTGACTTTTCACCTCCAGAAAATTCTGAGAGTGAATTCTATTCTATAAATTTTTAGGGAAAGATTTCTGAATTTCTGTGACCCAGTAAGTTGTAATGCAGGGATTGGCTGCAAACAACTTGTTTTGAGAGCCACCATAAAGTGTGTTGCTTTAATGTCTTTGTGCCCAGACACAAAACTCTTTTTGGCTTTCCTAATATGCCAGATGGAAGATGGTCAATGACAACGTGAAGCTCAGCAATCAAACACTGAAGATTGTTTTCACATTCTCACTTTTCTCAGAATGGTAAATCAGTTTGTATTTAGGGGCATTTGTAAGGTGATATTTAAAATATTCCGATTGACTCTGGCAAAGTCGACCAAGGGCATTAAAAAAAAAAATCACCAGGATTGGGAATGTTGGTGATGGAAAAATTAAATTTCAGAAAAGGAACTGAGAATTGTGGAAAATGGCACTGTGCAAAGTTTGGTTTTCTTAAAAAAAGGTTTCACGATGGAAGTTCAACAGTGATTTTAAAGTTCTAAATAAAAGTGATTTACTAAATGCAATGGACTTTCAGGAAATTTAACTTGTCATATACAGGTAGGCACCTCTTAATGTCCATTTGGGCAACATCCGACTGTATACATGTCCGTAGCCCCATAATTATTCAGTTACCATGAGCAAGTCTGCAGCAGTTTAGAAAAAATGATTGCTAGCTATAGAAAGTTGTATACTGTATACACAAACTGATCCCACTGCCCACAGCCCCGTGTCTGTCCCCATACTGATCCTGCTGCTCCGCTCTTTCTTCATACTGATCCCTCCTTACAGATAAAAAGTTTACAGGTATTCCATATAGCTTTGCTAAGTATAACACTATAATATGGTGTTCGCACAATGTCCACATCGCACAATCCCCAATTTCACATAATGTATTGTGGATGTTAAGCGGCACATATCTGTAATATCCTTTTAATCCTAAATTGTTTGTAGCTGTCAACTTGCGCTTCCATTTCATTGGATACCAGTTTAAATCTAAAATTGAGTTTATTATCATCTGATTGCACAAGTATAACCTGCCTGGCGGTGGTGGCTCTGATCCTCCTGTATCTCTTTCCTGATGGGAGCAGCTGAAAGATGCTGTGTGCAGGGTGGAAGGTGTTCTCAATGATTTTGTGGGCCCTCTTCAGACAGCGATTCCAGTGGATCATGTTGAGTGGGGTAGGGGGGTTGGGAGAAAGGGAGACTCCAGTGTTCCTCTCTGCCCCTCTTGTGGTCCTGTGGATTGACCTCTGATCTATTTCTCTGCGGCAACAGTACCACACTGTGATGCAGCTGGCCAGGACGCTTCCTATGGAGCTTCTAGAAAAGAGTGATGTGATGGTAGCCAGTAGCCTTGACTGCTTCAGTCTTCTCGGGAAGTTGCTGTTGTGCCTTCTTGAAAAGTGAGATGTGTGTTCATGGTGGATCATGAGTTAAGTGGACTCCAAGGAACTTGGTGCTCTCCACTCTATCCTCTACAGAGTTATTGATATCTAGTGGAGGGGAGTCGTTCCTGGTCCTCCTAAAGTCCACAATCATCTCCTTTGTCTTGTCCATGTTGGGACTCTGGATTTTACTCTTGCACCATATTACGAGATTTTCCACCTCTTATCCGCAGTGCAACTCATCGTTGTTGCTGATGAGGCCAACTAATGTTGTTAGTTGCAAACTTGATGACACTGTTGAAGCTAGATTTTGTAATATAGTCGTGGGTCTGTAGCATGAACAGGAGTGGGCTGAGCACATCCCTGTGATGCACCTGTGCTCAGTGATGGTACTTGATGTTCTGTAACCAACTCGGACAGAGTGTGGCCTTTCTGTTAGGAAGACCAGAATCCAGTCACATAGGGGTGTTGAGTCCCATTGAGGACAGCTTCTCCACTGCCTTTGGGAAATGATTGTATTATATGCCAAGCTGAAGTTGATGAACAGCACCCTGGCACATAAGGCATTGTTCTCCACTTGGGTTAGAACGGAGTGAAGGGACAAGGTTTTAGCATTGTCAGTAGAATGGTTTCTTCTATAGGCAAATTGAAATAGGACCAGCATCTCTGTGAGGTGTGCTTTGATGTGTTCTGTCATCAGACACTTGAAGCATTTCATAATAGTGGAGGTCGGTGCCACAGGTAGTTATTAAGGCCTGCTATTGTCACCTTTTGGGAACCGGAATGATGGTGGCTAACCTGCAGGGACAATGGACTGCTGCAGGGAGGTATTGATGTCTGTGAAGAACTCCATTCCATAAATTTCCATCTCTGCTTTTTTTTTCCTTTGGTCAGTTATTTTTGTTTGGTAGCACTGGTACTTCATGTGATTTTTTAAAATCCTAAATACCCTTTGATACGACCTGATCATTTCTTTTCTCATTTTACATAGAGCGACTATTATGTCCTTGGAAGACTTTGAGCAGCGTTTGAACCAGGCAATTGAGAGAAATGCATTCCTGGAGAGTGAATTAGATGAGAAGGAAAACCTTTTGGTTTCGGTACAAAGACTGAAAGATGAAGCAAGAGGTCAATTTTTATTTCACTTTGGATCTGCAATGAAATGCATAAAAGCTCATTAATTTTGTCTTGAAAAAGTATTACTGGAGGCTTTTCCACTAAAAATGATCATCTTTCAGATCTTAGACAAGAATTGGCAGTGCAGCAAAAACCTGAAACGGTCAGAAAACCCTCAAATCCCTCCTTGGAATTTGAAAGTACAACACAAGCATCCACAATACCGTCAACCCCACTACTCTGCAAAGGATCCAACAGTGTGTTCTCCACACCTGCCTTAGTCACAAAAGGTACTGTTCTTTCATTGAAAAGATTGATGTTTGTTTGGTTCAGTCAGTCATTAAATATGCCAACAGAAATGTTACTTTCCCCAGCTAGATTGAAGTATGTAGCATGTTCATCAATTGCATGGTTATTGCTTATTTGAATTTCTTTGTTTACATCTGTTCATTTTTAGTCCAAAAAAAAACTGTACTCAATAAGTGATAATTTTGCCTTGCCTGTAGGGAAAAGAATCTTGGGGTTGTCATGTATGTACTCTGGGAATAAATCTGAAACTTGAGGATATAAGAATTGATTCTGGAGTGGGTGTGTTGGTGGGGGGGGGGGGGGGTGGTGGTGTGTGAAAAGATTTTGATGATCAACTAGTGAAGTCTTGTTAAGGCCTTCTTAATGCCTATTAGTATTTGACTACATTATGTTTGCAAGTTTATCATTCATTGTGTACTTTTCTGTTTAAACTTTTCCAGATGGTTACACTGGCAGTCCTTTGACTCCATCAGCCAGGATATCTGCACTTAACATAGTGGGAGACTTGCTTAGAAAAGTTGGGGTAAGGATTGCAGCATTCAGTGCAGGTTTACTTGACTATGTTGGTTCTCTATCATCCCTGGCCTCAGTAAATTTATGACTATATTTATTCAAGAATGAGATCTTGGGGAAAATATTCCAGGCCTGTTCACTCCTGAAACAAAAAATACTGAAAGTTCAATAGTTTTTCTATTCCATGTTTATATTCCTGTAAGAGTGTATAGAAGAGACTTTTAGAGCTCATGTAATTAAGTTTAAAATAAAAAAAATTTGCATTGCATTTCACTATTTTACCCCTTGGTGACAAATGGGGGAGAAAAGGCTTCATGGTTGAATTTTCCAAAATTCTTCTAAGAATTGAATTAGTTCTTTAAAATGGCATTCACAAAGGAGTGGAGGTTTTGGCTTTGCTCTGGTGTTCAATCCATGTTTCCAGGCTCTAATTCTGACCTTAAAAGTCTGTATTATAGGTAATTTTCTATTAAATGGTTTGCAGTACATTGTGGGACTGGCTTCCAACTTCATTGGCCCTGTTGTTTCTTTCTGGGAAGCTCTTGAATTGCTTCATTGTGACCCTGAAAACGAGGTATAATTTTAAACCATTCTTGTGGGGCATTTGTTGAAGGGGAGGAGAGTTGGGGTCAATATCAATTGAAGTGATAAGCAATGGTCCCTTGATAAATTAATGTCTACATATATATTTGCTAAATTTGACACGATGTACAGAAGTAACTTTATTGAAACAGTGAAACCTGTTGTGGCACTGTTATCAGACCACTTGTTATATCTTGTGTTGCTGGATAAGAAACCTTGGCTCATTTTATGCTGTTTTTTGCCAATGCAATTTAAAAGGCTAGTTCCGATTATAGAATTGGACTTCAATGAAGGATCTTGGCATGTTTATCATGGACAATATTACCAGTTGATTCTGGTAGTGAGGAATATTATGTTAAACTGGGCTTTTGAAAACCTTTTTGATTTCTTAAACAGTTTTTCTATATTTTGCAAATTATCTGAAGTCCTCCACTATTTGAGGTTATCTGAAGGGTTGTGGGAGCATAAATGAATTGTACATTTGCTTCCCTGTCAATTTTTGTAGTGTAGACTCGATGTATGAATGAGAGTTTGTCTCCAGTGATGAATTGTTAGTACAGTTTAATACTGAAAATAGCTTGTGAAGTATATTGGTTGTCAAGAATTTAAAAACAAAATGTATTAATTTACTAATGTACTGTTTACAAATGTTCTGCCAACCCACAAAACATACTACAGTATTTGCTTATTGAAAATGATTAAAAATTCACTAGTGTGTACAGAATGAACTTGTAACCTGCCATAGACAGCTGATCCTAATGGCATTGGGAGTTTTTTTTTAAAAAAAGCTATGCCTAGGATATTTGTGAGAACAAAAGAACATTTGCAGCCAGTTGGGTATGCCTCTTCACCTTTTTTAAATTAGCAAATATTATTAGAATTTGCACATTATTTTTCTGAATAGTTGGAGGAATTACAGAAGCTTGTGTGTAATGGAATTGCTGTGATCCTGTAATTTGATGTTTCTCTGAGCTGTTGGATTCTGGTAAATCTAAATCCTGAACTAATTTTTTCAATAACAATTGTATATTGTTAATGTAGCATGTAACAAACCATAGCAGGCAATGAGCTTGCTTAATCACTGTACTCCTAATTCATCACAATTAGTTCAGATTCACCAGGTAGGACAAATAATTCTCCCAACTCCTTTTTAGCTGGCTTTTAACTTCCTAGACCAATTAATTGTAGGCAGACATTACTCACTCTGAATGAACTTGATCCAGGGCAATTGCTGAATTCTTTAAGCCACAGATTTGAGGTCACCTTGAATTATTGGGCTCCAGAGTTATTGCTGTCAATCATTTCCCAAGACACCTTTTTAAACTTTGCAGAGATTGATTTTTAAGTCAATTGTATGCCAGAAGTTGATGCCTTTTGCATAGATACATGTTTTTCATTCTCTTAAATTCCTGCTAGTTTTCATATTTGCCTTAACTGCCAAGTCTTCAAATTTTGATTTGTGCCTATTTACCAGACTCTCCCTGGAGCACAGTATCTCAAAAGTCCTCGTGTACTGCAGTTTTGGGGGTAAAAATGGCACTGTAAAACTGCCCTGATTGGGAAAATTACTGCAATTGCCTTTACTCTGATGCTAATCAGGTATCTAAATGTCAGTGTGACCTGACTTTGCACTGACCCGTCATTCAGCTGTATGCTGATCAAGTCTTCAGTTAGTTTTTTTTTTAAAAAGGACTTTGGCAGACTGCAGTAAATATCATTTTAATTTGATGGGTCATTTCCATTTTAGTTTTGGATTTTCTGCAGAGTGAAAATTTTTGGTAGTTGACTCAATGAAGTAATTTGCATTTGAGGCCTGATTTTAAAAAAAAATGTATTTTGAGGAAAGATTCCTTACAAAAATCTTGAAACTTTGGGGGAAGCATCATCTATACTGATTTTACAGTTGGGATTTTTACTGGTCGACACAAAAATGGACTTCAACTCTATTCTTGTACTGCAGACATGTTTTTAAAAAAATTGGGAGGAGCGGTGCCATAGTTACTGGTAAAAGTTCCATTATTGTCAAGTAATACTACATTTAGAATGTAACATTCATGAAATTTTTTGTCTACCCTCAGGCAGACAGTCACCACTTTGCCCAGCGCCCCTCACAGAAACCTACAGCACCTGGTGTTCCTTGGCGGTCACCCCTCCCAAGTATGGACCAGTCCTGAGACTGCTTAGCTTCCGAGATCAGACAATCTCAGGCGTATTCGGGCTATTATTTGGTTAGAGGAGCCAGCGTCAGTAAACACAATAATGCCTGATCACAGTTGTCAGTATTGGCACCAGCTTTCCCTTTCTTCCCACTTCATTGTATTTGCTGTGCTTTCTTGAAGGACTAGTAATCATGTTGATTTTTGTGTTGGAGTAATGAATTGTGGAGTTTTTGAAGGAGGAACACTGTCTCTGCATGTCCTTTGAAAGTGTTAGCCAAATGATCCCCAGAATTGTAAATTCTTCTCTAATTCAGTCTTTTGATTCTAACTTTAAAAAAAATTCTGCTGCCACAATCAATTATGAAGTTCAGTTAAGATCATTCAATTCATACATTCAAATTAATCTAATTTCATCTGTATTCTTGACCTGTTCTCTAAATTTACTAATCCTCCCTAGTGGAAACATTTTCCATTAAATTCCATTAAGGCAGTTTCATACTGTTTATATACCCAAAATTCATAATTCCAGATAACATTCTAGTTGGCCTCTTGAAGTTTTTTTTTAAAGCTTAGATGTTGAAAACTGTAACCCTCACATGATTGGAGAAAGATCAATGCCAGAATGTTGTCCGAAAAGGTGGAGGAAGCTGGTTTTCATAAATTTAAAAGCCCAGAGATAGAATGGATCAAGGCAAGGGTGGGTTGTAGGCAATTAAGGATGTGCAGTGGATTTAGTAGCTGCATCATGGTCACTCTCTTGTCAGCGTTCTTCCATTGATATTGGACTTCATTGCGTCAACTTCTAAATAATTCCAGTTCTCTGAGTTCAATGAAAAATATTTTGGGATATGGAATGAGGCAGAGGTGAAAATTTAAATCCAGTTGAGAAATAATTGAGGGAGAGGCAGCATCAATGTTTGTCTTCAGAGCAGAGAAGTGGCATTGGTTTTGGGTTACTCTGTTGACTAGAATAACTTTTCTATGGAGCGAGCTGCAGGAAACTTTTCGTGAGATTCTACTAACTTTCTAGATTATTGCAAGTGCAATATTTAATAGCTTTCCGGAGGCAAAGCAAAAATAAAAAAACATAAAATACGTTCATTTTAATTTGGAGATACAGCCCTTCTGGCCTATGAGCCTGTGCTCATATACATCCATGTGACCAATCACCTACGAACCATTTATATCTTTGGGATGTCTGAGGAAACTGGAGCACCCAGAGGAATCTCTTGCAGATACGGGGAGACTGTACAAACTCCTTACAGACGCCTGGCTCGCTGGAGCGGTTTTCAAAAAAAAAGGGGGAAGGAACCTCATGTGTGAAAGGTGGTGGTTGACAAAAATCAATGATGTAAAGAAAGTCTGAAACAGAATTGGGGAATTTCACTTCTAAATGTGGAGTTTGATTTTATCTTTATACAGGCCTTGGAGTCGAAGCTTGCATCCTATAGCAATTTTGCTTGGGATCAGTCTCCAAACCGTGGAACCCTGCCAACTGCTCAGAATGGAAACCATGCAGTCAAGGACAGCAATGATAACCGGATGTCAAATGCTAATCTACCCCAATATGACAAAGGGTCAGTGAAACTTATTTTAACAGGCCTACATTATTTTGAGAAATTATGATTGCTTCGGCATACTTGGAAAATGTTAGGCAAGTTTAGCCAGATTGAGTCTTGTTCCCAAGATTTTTTGTAATATTTTACTTATCATTTAAAATGTATTTAACAATCATACCAAATTCAAAACATCAAGAGAACCCCTCCCTCCACCCCCTCCCTTCTATACATCCCATTAAACAGAGAAAGAACAAAGAAAAATAAACAAAAAATGCATCCCATTGTCAGTGTACAGTAAAACATTTGGAGACCTGAAAATACCACAATGTTAAAAAATCTTTATAGAGGTCTACTGGCTACCTAGTAGCAATTGTAATTCTATATTGATGCTTTAAATAAGGCTGCCAGACTTTTAGGAAGGTGTTGTATCCTTTCCTAAGATTGTATGTGACCTTTTCAAGTGGGATCCAGCTATTCATCTCTGAAGACCACCTATCTATGAGTAGATGGGAGTCAAACTTCCATGTTACTGCTAAGCACTTCCTGGCCACACAAGACAATTTCTGAGAATTAGTGATCTACTATCCATGGTAAAGTTCCCCAAAAGACAAAGCTCTTGTTCTACTGGGAAGAGACCCCTGTGATCTTGGTTAGGGTGTCACAGCAGTAATAACAAAAGGGCCTCACCTTTGCAAAGCCAGGTAGAATGTAAAAAGGAACCAACCTCTTCACCAATGGTTCTCAACCTTTTTCTTTCCACTCACACACCACTTTGTGTTCCCTATGTCAAAGGGGCTCTATGATTAGTAAGGGATTGCTTAAGGAAGGGAAGGTTGAGAATCTCTGTGCTTGGCCCAATTGTTACTGAAATATTTTGCTTGAGAAAAATTGACATTGGCCCATTTCCTTTGGAGAAGTGAAACCGTGCACATAACAAGTCCATTAGGTACAATTAAAACTGTGGTTTTCAAACTTTTTCTTTCCACCCTTGTACCACAAAATCACTCTTGCTAACATCTTCTGAAGCAAAGATGGCAGCGAGCACATCCATAACTCTCACTGTTTAAACAGAGATCATATGGGTCCCAGTCTGTATCTGATGAGGTGGGTTCAGCTTCATCGTCAGTGTCCCATAACCAATCATCTTCTGTGCCATCAATTGCACAAGAGATGCCGCATTTTTTAAAATCATTTTATCACAATCTCTACTTTATCTTTGTCCCATGCCTTGAGCATGAAGTTACACAGCACATCAAGTGATGCAGGACACATTGCCCATTGCCCCGCCTTTTGTAAACTACTTTTCTGCACTCGAAATTCATGTATTCCATTCCTCTCACACATGGTCTTTGAATGGCTTGTTCAAGCAGACATTGATAGGCTGCAATATAGATGTTAAGCCACCTGGGATAACCGCCATGTAAGTATTATGTAGTGCTAATCTACGTTTGGTGTTCTCAGTTAAGTGGCTATGAAACTGATCCTGAACCAGCAAACTCTGATTTTTGCATAAATTGGCTGGCCGCCTGTTCCACACATTGTGTACCCAGAGTTTTATATAATTTTCATCCATCCTTTTTCATGAAAATGCAGGGAATTTCATTTTGGTTTAATTTTGTGTTTGAGGATTACCATGGGTCTTAACTTTGTCCCATTGCCATGCACAATAACATCACGGTAAACCTGGTCCTTTCATGGCCTATACTTCTGGTTTGCACAGTTTTATCACCTTTCTATTCCACTGTTCTATTGCCCATCGTGTTGAAGTTCATGGGGGTTTCGTCCAAGTTTCCAATATTTACCAATGCAAGCTAGTGTTTCTGTTGGGTTCCATATAATAAACTGGTGAAAACTTACAACTTTATGACCAAGATCCTTTGGTAGTTTCCGTGCAATTTTTGTTTTTTGGCATGCTGGAATGATTTTTTTCTGTTCATGAAATGATTCCACCAGCCGACTGTAGCCTCAGATCATCACTGAGGTCTGGGTGTGACTTGGTGCAAATTTTATTTTGGGTGACTATGTCGCAATCTTGCCTGTTCACGTACCTATTCTGCAACGTGATTTCCCAACTCTGGCCAGCGAGTGATTTCTTTTCTCAACGAATATTGTCTTTTTGGTATGTTTCTTAAAGTCTTTCTTCCTCCAATCTCTTACCAACTGCTCATGCACATCAAATTTTCTTGCAGCAATGCAGTTGTTGGGTTTTCTTGGCCATTCCTATCACTTTCAACTTGAAGCTTGCTTTATATTTTTGTCGCGTGCTGCGTTGTGTCAATGGACCCTCCATGATAGCAGTCACCTCCAGCCAACGCCCAGCAGATCAATTGCGCGATCTATGGGGGCCGACATATACGCCGGTCAGTGGCCTATCTCAGGGATCACAAGCTTTGGGGGTCAACTTGTACGCCAGTCAATGGGGCACATCAGGAAGCCAGAAAATTGGGGTCAACGGATATAACATAAACCCTTAAAATGAGGCTGAAAAAGTGTGTGGGGGTGTCCCTTGTATGCTGAAATCTATGGTTATTTTCTGCATGCTGGAATAATCTGTCTCCATAAAAATGACTTCCCTTGACCTGGAGCATCACTTGCATCTCTGCTGAAAGAGCTCTCTCCAAGTTTGCAAAGGTGAGGCCCTTTTGTTATTACTGCTGTGACACCCTAACCAAGATCACAGGGGTCTCTTCCCAGTAGAAAGTTTGCAGTGATGGTTTAATCCATTTGCTTGTCAGCTTCAGATGATTTCTTGTCAGAGCACATAACAACCCTGATTCCTATTGTAGCTTGCAGGTAAATAAGAGACTCCAGGTGCTGGAAAAGCTGGAGCAACAAATTGGTGGAGGAACTCTGCAGTCAGGTAGCATCTGTAGAAGGCAATAGATTATTAATATTTCTGGCTGAGACTATTCATTGGGAATAGCAAGAGAGTGGCAGGATCTTAAATAAATATCGGGAAGACTGGCAAGTACAGGTAGGAGGGAGAAGAAATGGGGAAGGGGGAATGTGAGCACCTCGGAGGCCATGGGGGAATAGGCAGAGAGCTAAGGAAAATGCACTCTCCTAAGAATGGGGTGGGGAGCTGGAGGGAGGATGTGGGTGACAGGAAGGTAGAGAGGGTGTGTGAGGGGAAAGCAAGAGGAGGAATGGGGCCAGAAAGATGAGAGCAAGCAAGAGGAGAGAGGGATTGAGAAAATAAAGGGAGAGGGGAGGTTACCTGTGGTGTTGCAGTCCTGTTGGGGACTGCCAAGTCTGAAAACAAGGTGTTCCTCAAAGTTGCATGTGGAGTCAACCTGGCAGGATAGTTGACCACGGACAGGCGTGCCTGTCTGGGAAGTAGAATTAAATAGTGTGACTGGGTCATTTTTTTGTATATAGTTTGAATGTCACAAGTACCAGCTTTAAATTTTGAATATAAACAAAGAAATGATTCTTTGTGGTTGTTGTGAATGGCATATTACCTGATACATGTCCATTTTGGAACCATGTAGGTTGTCGTCTTCTCTCCTGCAACTTGCAGAATAAAAAGCAATTGTAATGAAACAACGGTCGTTATGCACAGTCCAGACACACATATATTGACGAAATTCTCTGAAAATCTGTCTGTTCTTTGAAACATCAACAGTTTGCACGTCTTGCTGAAATGGTTCATTTTATTTCCTGAAACTCCTGTCTAATTTTTTTTCTCTCCCTCTGCTTGCATTTTCAGATTAGCCAAAAGACTCGAATTTGGAATGATTGCCTCAAAAGTCTGCAGGCAGGCAACTGTGTCACCACAAGGTGTTGTAAAAATGTTGCTCTGAGCAGGGGTAATTTTTAAATTTGACATGTTAAATTAATATTTTTTATAACCAGGTTCTTATTTGCTTTTCATTAAGGGGGTGGGGGGGAAAGTTTATTTTCTGCTGGTGCAAATTGAAGTTTAGTTTTCAGAAGCTAAAAGTAAGATTTTTCTTTCATATTGAAGGTGTCTGACCCATATTTTGCAATTATATTTAGAAGCCCTGTTTCATCTTAAAGGGGAGATAAGTATGAACAAATAATTGAAAGATGCTAGTTAAAAATTTGAAGGTTTTTTTTTTGGCCTGAACATTTGGTTCTGGAGCTACATTATATACTTATTGCAGCACTTTTCCGTCACACTGGGGAATTGGCTAAGTGGTGAAATGCCACTAAGGGAATTTTTTTTACTTGTCGTTTTTGATCAAAATAACTGGTTTAAGTTAATGGGTCCCAAGTTCATTATTCAGTATTAATTGCATAACTTTGGCTTATTTGAAGATGTTGGCTCAAGATATTAGCTCAATGCAAAGGTGCTAATAAACATTGTGACATTTATTATTTTCTCCCCCAAATCTTTGATGTGTGTCTCTTGGGGATGGATGCCAGATTACCGTAATTATTTCCAGAAAATTGTATTCAATGATGCACCAGTCTATAATATAACTATTCTGTGTATTCTCTTGGTCTTGTTCAACATTGCAATCGGTTTATAATTGTCTAATTCCCATGTAACTTTCATTTGTCAATTCGTGTACTGTAAAATCTTTCTCAACTGGAGGATTTGTGCATGATGTGAGCAGTCCATCTACCTGTTCTTGCCCTTTGTAAATATTTAATCTGTGGCCTGTCCATCAAGATGCTGTTTTATAAGCTTGAGGCAGTCCAAATCTGTTCTAATTGCTTTAAATGGAAACCTGTGCAATAATGCTTTGTGCAGAACTTGTCCAAAATGTGTACAAAATTGAAATGCAGTGGTGAGGTTCATTTATGGTAAACTGAACAAATTATTATTTTGTTTCACTTAGAGGGCTCAGGAATAGAAAGGACATGGATCGTGAGATTTAGATGAATGAATTCTCAAGATTATAAAACACTAAAAGTTGAGCAAGTTTCAAGGACTTTAGCATTGTACTGGCATTTAATACACTAGTGATGCAGCCCTCTGACACATCCATTACTGTTTGTAACTGGATAATTGGTTCAAACCTTGCTTGACTTGATGTAAGCTGCATTAAATAAAGAACATTGAATAGTTCCTAAGGAAATATTGTTTTGAATTTTCAAATTGATACATTAGAAAATATACTAAGAAAGTTGGTTAGTGCATTAGTTTGGGAAGGTTAACAGATTGAATCCTAAATATTTGATCCTGAAAAGGATCACCAGTGAAGTTCTTGATAATGAAGTGCTATGTAGATGAATAAGAGCACAGAATGGATTGTGCCTTAAAGATCAGTGCCTTATTGATCTTGTGGAAGCATTGGTTGAGGTTCAATATGGTTTGGTTGTTGAGTTGAATACTAGCGAAAAGCAAATAAATTCTAAGGAATCTTGGTGAATTGTAAAAAAAATCAATGATTATTAAATTTTGACATCCTATAGTTGGTGCCAAGACCCACAAAGCTGTGATAGCAGCAGTAGGATGCAAGCTCTGAGGCTGTGTTAGTAAATGATCTCGAGTCCTTGAGTGTCGACATTGATTTCCAGGTTAAGCATTGCCTTGCAAAAAGTTTTTTTTTCGTCTGGTCAAAAAACTTGACTAACCAAAGCTTGTGGCTGCATGGTGGGTGAGCAAGATTAGAATTCCAAAGCTCCATTGAAATGGAAGTAATCCTAAACAGGATCTTCCTCCACAGCAAGAAAGTGTGAGCGCAAGGGACAAATTGTCATGAGCCAAAACTGGTATTTGTATTTTTGCCTAATGCAAAATGGTTGATGTGGGGGACAACCATGTCTTTGTAAAGCCATAGATTTGCCTTGGGTTGGGACTTCAGAGGATGGAATTATGGTTCTGAACAAATAAAGATTAATGACAGCTGATGTGTGCTTTATCTGCTGAATGCACCAATGTTTTATTTCTGCATAAAGTTTTGGATCCATGATTATCCTTGCACCCATTAATGGATGGCCTTGGAGAATAACATTTTCAGACTTTTGCACCTAGTGCCTGTGTTTAATTTCTGCAACTTGGTGCCTTAATTATAATCTCCAGCCATCACTGACTGTGATATGTTTCTATTTTCCACATCCGATCTGATGTGGAAAATATTGATGATTGGTGCCTCTTCCATTTGAACCTTAAACAAAAATGGATTATGAACAACCTGTAGATTATTGGTGGTGTGATGCTTGGTTATTGACAAATATTGTTGTGGTAGTATCTAATGGATTCCCAATATGGACAGGTTGTGGGATGCTGTTGTACTGCTGTATTAGAGGGGAAGTACCAATAATTTCATGCCTGTAAATTCTGACATGATTGTCTCCACCCATTAAATGCAATATTTCATCATTGCAAAATCACATGAAAAAGGTTCAAGTGATGTGTACTTTGAGTCGCTGTATATTTTTCAGAACATTGACATTTCTCATTTATAATCCTGTAACTTTACTGCATTTCTTAACCTGACAACTGAATAAAGTTGCTACCATTCCCCATTCTGAATTATTTTGGATTCTTTCATTGTTTTAAACATTTAAGATTTTTCAGTCACTCTAGTAGTCTTGTCACACTAAGGCCCTGTGAATAAATGCAGTAAATTTGCAAAATTAGAAAGGGTTCAGGTTCTACTTCTCGTCTTAGTCGAACTAGCAACCTTTCTTGAATTGGTACTGGTACCTCGTGATGAGAAATTGAGGATCCACTTCCTCATGTAGGCCGTGGCTTTTCTGGAAACATGGACTAGATGATGCTAATTTTTCCTGCTGTCAAAATCTGATAAAGAATGGGCATTTATCCATCGTAAACAGAAATCCTCTGACGGGAGAATACTGACAAGATCTTGCCACTTCATCCAGTTGGAGTCTCACATCCAAAGATCCATACCTATATACATCTGTAAATCTTCTGTGACTCAATATAGCAGATACTGGAATCTTGAGTGAACAATAAAGCTGGAGGGACAGCATCTGGGCAGAGGTGGTCAGATGCTGTTGTGAGTCAGGACCCTCACAAATCCTCAGAGATGGAGTCCCAAAAACTTAAATTTGCTCCCCCTCTCCACCTCTGATTCCCCCCAGTGATCACTGGATCATACACGTCTGGTTTCCCCTTCCTGAAGAATAATTATTCTTTAGTTTTTTTTGTTGTTGTTGCTGAGTTAAAACTGTTTGACAAAATTACAGAATATAAATGTATTCCACTTGGAAGGATCTTCAGTGACTTAAGTACAATGCATGAAGGTATTGTAAGTTTTAATTATTCTTGAGTATTAAGGTGGCAATTTTGATGCTAATGTATGACTAAAATTACATGCATGGTCTGGCAATGTTGTTTGCTTAACCTGAAATAGTAACACACAATAATCTTTTCTGACCTTGAATTCTGGTTTGTCTTTGATTTTTTAAAATCTATTGCACTTTCCATAATCCTGTCAAGTTGGAAGCTGGACTTTTTTTCAAGCCCATGTTTCTTATTGGCTATCAATGAATAAAGATGAATAGGTATACTGTATGTAGTATCATAGGAGCAGACCACATTTACAATCAGCAACTTCAGACTTTTGTTTCTGTCACAGAAGGAACAGAATGTTCTTGTTCTCCAAAGATTGATTCCAGCTGCTTCTGACCAGTTTGGAGATTCACTAAGTTGGTGTTCTTGTAATGTATACTTATTGTAACTTCTCAAAGTAGGAAAACCTCCAATTACACAAACTGGAATGACCCAGATATTCAATGACGTTTAAGTGGGAATTGATTTGTTTTTAATATGCCAACCATTATCCGAATGACCTAATGTTGAAAGGATCCAATAAAATGGATATTGGGAAGGGGGGGGGGGGGGAGAAACAAATTGCTGGAAAATTTCTGACCAGACAACTGAATATGTTTATATTTTGGGCCCAAGACCTATGCTCAGTACCAGGAAATAGAAGAGTTGGAGGGTAGCAGGATAGGGATAAAAGAACAAGTAAAGATTTGTGATGTCTCTTGTCCTACATGTATTACACGCACTTACCTTCATGAATGTGTATAAAGGGTATCGCATTCCAAATTTGTTCTTTATTTGACTTTGTGGGCTTGAATGAATGGTTTACCTTTATACTGAAGACCTTTCTGGTACCTCACTTTTAAAAAAAAATCTTTTTTCTCTTTCTGTCTCTCTTTTTCTGCCTCCTTTTTTTTTTCTCTGCCAATGGGTGCAAGTCAGAAGGGCAATATATAGGGGCTTGCTACTTGGATGAGCTCATGAATTAGAGTCTGGAACCTCGTAATTTGGAATACAGCAGTGTAGTAACATTTTAGCAGTTATTTTCTATTTGGAATGTGAGATCGAAGAACTGATTACTAGTTCAACCCCTGTCTGGGCGTTGCATTGACTAATACTGTATTTTCACTCCTATGATGCGAACATGCATATAATGTGCAGAAAATTATAAATTGTGTTTATATATAAAAAAATATTTTTGTATACTGTGCACATGCATCTACCACGTGGGTGTAGTATTCTAAATTCTGACTGACAATCAATTTGCATTTAAATGGGTCATGAGACAAAGCACATACCAGTATCACAGTTAATCTCCCACAATTAACACCACAGTCAAATTCCCCCAGAGGTATTAATTGCCCATTATACAGATGATGTCCTGCTGCAACAAGCTTTAGAGAGGAATTAACTAAATAGCTGGGCTTCAAAGTTAAGCAGGATTTTTATTCTAATGTTTCAAATCAGACACACATCTCTTCCCTCAGGGATGGGTCTGGGCGATTAAAATTGATACAGTGCAGTGCCCTAGCCAGAATATTTTTTTATAGGAACACCATGGTAATTCAGTACAAAGAGATATTCCCAAGATCAAAATTTCCCATGCCCGCTATAAATGGTGAGCATTCTTTCCTCGCCGCTATTACATTCTCATGCTGGCTATAATATTCCCACGCACACTATAAATTGCTGGTGCATCTTTCTCACGGTTGCTATAAATTGTGTGCGTTCTTTCAATGTCCACATGGATATAGTGGGGGGGAGGGGGTGTTGTCTGGTTTGTAAAATGTGGACATATCGCACAGGGTATATGCTTAAAAATGTGGTAATCAGTGCTTGCCTGGAAACTGCCAGAGGTTCAGGGTTTTGGAGCAGTGATACTTTTATAATGCAGTTAGCTCTCAGCCAATGTAAATCTTGCAGGTAAGTTGTTTCTGACCTTAACAGGAATTCGCATCCATATCTGACATTTTAAGAGGCTTAGCTTGACTGAATTTGGTTTATGCTGACCTGTTGGGCATTGTTACAAATTTTATTAACTTTTACTCTTTTAAAAAAGAACAGTAAACCATTTTATTTTCTGCATTTAAAAATATTTTGCTGATCACTTTTGGGTGACTTGCTGTGATGGGACAAGGATCAACAAAAGTAAGTCTGCTTGGTGCTATTAGAATTGCACTTTGATCTTTTCATCGAAGGAATAGATGTCTGGAGAAGCAAGTTGCCAATAATGTATGGTGAATTCTGATTTAATGGCGTTCAGCTCTCTCGGAAGTGCTATCATTGCTTTAAAGGTAAGAACTCTGCTATAAATAATGATCAATGTGGTGTGCAACTTGATGGCTTAAAGGGGTTGAGGATGAACTTTCTAACTCCCCTTTTCTGCTCCCCTATTGTCTGTTCCCCGAAAAACCTTCTCGAGTCTTTGTCAGGCAGAGTGTCTTAATATGATGCATTAACATTTGAAGGCATGGTTCTTCCAGCTATTGGAAGTTAGCAGGCTGTCATGGGGGAGAGGAAAGCTACATGGGAGAGCATCTTCAGATTCTCCATTTTTATTTCTTCTATGGTCAACTATCTTCCAAGAACAAGCCTCACAGTCTTCCGTCATGGATTGAGCTCCTAATGTTGCATCATTTCCTTAATTGAGTTCCTCCTGCCAGACAAACTAAAGTTGTGATACAGGCTAATTTTAGAATTGGCATAATTTCATCTGTAAATGATCACTTGTGTGATTTACCTAATATAAAATTTGTTTTGTGTAGAGCATTTATCCTGGCTAAAATTAAATTTGTGTAGTGGAGAATATAAATTCTGATTTCTCGACAGAAGTGTTTACATCCATTGAAATCGATAGGAATCAACAATCCTAGCAACAGGGTTCTTAATGTGGTACCAGAAATAACATTTCGAATGGAAGGAGAATACACATTCAGTTATCTGATGCTTCAAGTGACTTGTACTAATGTTATATCATTCTGATCCGCTGTCCCAATCTTGTAATATGAAAGGCTGAGAGCAGAAATTAATTTTCAAATCCATAAAACACATCCTGGCACATGGGCACTTCCATTCACTACAGCAATAGGCGTTTTCTAATAACCGCCTCTCTCCTCTCCCCCCCCCCCCCCCCCCACCAATGTAAAGTTTCCGCTTAAAACTAGACTTGAATGAGATTAAATTGGACTGCAGTGAACCATAGATGATTTGAGCAGACAGAATCCAGCCCAGGTTATTGGAACTATTTTCTTCCCTGAATTGAAGGAGCTTCTAAAAGTCAAGCTGGTATCCAGCTCCTCTGGGGATTGGTATATGCAGGGTAAGTGAATTTTCCGGTTGCTTGAGATTGTGTGATTGGCGAACAAACAGTGAGGCATGTAATTTTAAACTTGTGCATTTTTTATCTATTTCCATGATTTTTTTTGCTGGTGGTTGCTGGAATTCCCAGTAATGGAGGTTTTATTGTACCAATTTCCCTGACGCATCCATTTTGATTGGTAGTTCAGTAATTATTATTTGTGAGGGTGGTTGATAAACATGCATTTGATTTTGTCACTTTTTCTTTATATGGAAGAAAGAATAAATGTACTTGAGTTTGTGATGTAAAGACCTTTATTTAATGATGATGGGTTAATAAAGAGCTTGAGCAATAATTTGCAGACAGTCTCGCAAGTTATGAATATATTACTGCAAATAATAGATACTTTTTTTTAAAAAATCCAGTACTTCAAGTGGCTACAAAAGCACTTCCCTAGAATTTTGAATAGTATTGCTATGGTCTGATTGCCATATGTTATAAGTGGTACAGTAATGTGCTTGGTTTTTAATCTATAAAGATAAAAATGGGTCACCCATCCCTAATAAATTTGTGTTAATGAGTGAGACCAAATCATTTTAGTAAGTTAGGTGAGCATTCTTATATTGATCTACTTTATTCTTGGCCCAGTGAGAAAATAATTCACTATTTTAGAATCTTACCCCATCAGGTAATGTTTTAGCCTGCATTTTTACAGTGTGTTTTAAATGCTGGACTATTTGAAACTTTAATACATGTAAAACATTTAGTAAAATAAATTGGTTTTGACTACATGCATGTGACAATAGTTGTTTCATCAAGATAGTGTGAAGGGTAGAAAATCTGTGCCCTGTTAATATCGTGTGACCTATCTATATATATTTTCCCCCTTCTACACTATGGCACTGGCATTATTCTTCAGATTTTGTGCTGTTGAAGTCCATATCTCGACCTCCATCTTCATCAGAGTTTTCTAGTGAAGCATTATCCATCATTCCGCGCCTGCCAGCTGATCTCCGAGCTCCACCTAGCACAGGCTCGTTTCCACGCCTACATCAGAAAATACAGAACGTTAGTAGGCAAACAGTAATCCAATATTAGGGCAACCCATCCAAACAACCCAGAACTTCTCAAAGGAGACCGGGGCTCTACCTATTTTAGATAGAGAGTGTATGTATGTGTGTGTTTGTATAGTTTTTCAACAATAAATTAGTTCTACGTGGGTGTCACTTGGGCTAAACACGTTCTGCTGGAAGAATTCAGTGGGTGAAAAAAGAACGGTTGATGTTTCAAGCCCAAACCTTTATTGAGAATGGTTAAATTTAGGGTAGAAGCCAGTGTAAAGGGGACAGAGTGGGAGGGATGGAACAGGGATCACATATGGGAATGCTGAACCATGTGGGCGTGAAACATTACAGAGGATTGGCAGATAGAGGGAAGAAACGCTGAGGGGTCAGGAAGTGGATGATTAGAAGACAAAGGCAGCCAAGTGTTGGAATTCTGGTGAGAATGTGATTATAAAGAGAGAGCAAGCAGAACTGAAGAGAGGCAAGGGGAGGAGGAAGATGAAGAGCTCATTACCTGAAATTAGATTAAAGTATTCATACCATTGGACTGTAGCCTGCCCAGGTGGAATAAGAGGTCCGGTTTATGTTAGGCCTCACTCAACCGTGGAGAGGCCGTTATGGGAATGAAATGGCATGGAATCTGGGGCTCAGTATGGCATTTTGGACAATGAGAAATGCTCTGAGTTTGGTCTCACTGATGTTGAAAAAGCAACATTGGAGAAGGTTAGAGGTGCATTTGAATTTTTACCTCGCGTGAAAGGCTGTTTGGCAGCCAGGATGGCGGTGAGGGAGGACGCGCATGAGCAAGTGATGAGCGGACAAGGGGATCACAGAGCGATCTCTGTGGAAGGCAGATAGGGGTGTGTGCTGATGGGGTTTAATTGAAGCTGAAGGAAATGACGGAAGATGTTGTGCTCAATGTGAAAGATAAGGATAAGAACCCCTTCCCTGTTGTTTGGAGGAAGGGGCAATAAGAGCAGAACTTTGAGAGAAGGTGAAAATGTGGCAAATGATGCTTGACCACAGCAGAAAAGAATGTTTGCTACATCTGGAGAGCAAATGTGGTGAAGGCAGAAAGATTTGGAGAGAGGGACGGCGTCCTTGCAGATGGTAGAAAATATTTTGTCTGTCTTTTGTGATGGAGGCAGAGGGGTCCAGAAAGGGGAGAGAAGAGCCAGAAATAGTCAATTTCAGAGCAGGGTGGTTAGAGGCAAAGTTGATGAGCTTGCACAGCAGCTGGAAGCAGCACCTGTGCAGTCATCAATGTAGCAGATAGAGAGAGGTGCCAGAGCAGTGATCTTCCTTCACCTGACCCCTTGGTTTTTCTTGCCTGTCATCTGCCAATCTTCTGCCTCTGTCCGTCATGCCTCTCCTCAACCTGTTCAACAATCCCAAATGGGGGCCCCTGCCCCATCCCTCCCACCGTGTCCTCTTTACTCAGGTTTCTCCACAGCATTTACCCAGACTCACTAAAGAGGTATGGCTCAAAAGTCGACAATTTGTTTTCTCCCACTGATGATGGTTGACCCACTGAGTTCCTCTGGCAGGTTGCGTTTAGCTTCGGATTCTAGCATCTGCATCCTCCAAGGTGTACCTTGGAGTTGGCCGGTAGATTGTTTGTTTATATGTGAAGTAGTTTTGAAATGGTGCAGCACATTTTAAAACCTGTTCTGAAGGATTCTAAAACTGAGGGCTTGATGTCTTTTGTTGCCTGTTGACCTTGGAGACTTGACAGGATGGAGATTTGTTTTTAAGTTTCTAACCCTTGCAGTTGAATAACAGCTATTCTTACCGTCAATCAAATGGTAAAACTGCAATGGTCCAGTTGTCACTCTGTGCCTGGGGTGTGCTGCATTCAACTACAGGAACTGTAGAACATGCATATTGTCTTGGTTCAAGACTACACATGCAAGGAGTTTCAATGGTGAGATTGGGCTTTGGTTTCTCACAGTCAACCCATGTTCAAGCAGTTTAATTCTCTCCAGAGGTGAAGTTATAAAAAGAGCATCAGTGAGTCCAGAGAGTTGATTTTGAATGACTGGGAGATAATTATATTTACTTTCTGGTTGCAATGTTCTTGCATGAACTGTAGAACATTTAAAATGTGTACGAACAAATTGAAACGTATATAATGCAAGATTTTTAAGTTAATATTTTCTTCCCCCTTCTGTTTGTCTTTAAATAACATTTCAGTGAACAAACTTTAGCCATGCGTCCTAAATGGCAGATGCTTCTTTAACCCTTTGAGGAGCGGGGGATTGCAATAATTTCAAAAATGGTCACCTCCACCAAATCATCAGGCAATGTCCAATAATTTGAATAATACAAATGAAAATTATAATTGTATCGAAATGATGTGAATATTCACTTCATACAATGCTCATATAATCCTCAAAGGGCCTGGGAAAATGACAACTTTTTATAACATGAAATTAATAAAGCAAAGGGTCAAACCCTTAACTGCCGCAAAGTTGCGCTTTGAAGAAATTCAATGGGATAGAAAATATAATGTTATTTATTGCATGGATATATCATGCAATGATGTTTGCTGTGGAGTTTGTGGGAGCTAGTTCAATGGTCATGCATTGTCGGTCCACAAAAGAAAGGGTGTGCTCCCAAAGATCAGCAAAATGGAGAACAATCCAATCATTTCATCCTGAGTAACTTAATCTGTGGCACCACCTGTATCTACTAACAAAACAAAAAGTCAGTTCCAAAATGAAGGGAGGAAAATAAGTTCTGCGCCAGCGCGGGCTAACTAATCTATTGGCTGATATGGCAGTGTAAGGTTTGGCCCAATGGTTAGTGGCAGCCTTGAGAGCACATTCTACTGCATTGAACACAGCAGTATTAAAAGTATTAAGCTCTTCGGTAACAATCCATTAGAATTTTATTGTTGATTTTACCACATGCTACATAACTTTCATGAAAATTTATTTGCAGATATTTAAAATTAAGAAAATGCATGTAATTGCCATTTCAGCACCATTAATGTTGAAACATTACAGTCTATTCCTATTTTATGTAACATGTGGTATAAATAAAATGAAAAACCACAGGAGAAGATTTATATTCCTCTGGTATGCTCACTAATTTGTCATATATAAATCAGACCCTGTGGCTCTTCTTCCTTTAGATCATGTTATTTTCTAATGTCAATCCTCAATCTTCAAAGTTTTCAGAAATTTGTTGTCAGTATTTAAGGATAAAATGAGTTGGAAATTTGAGCAATATGGAAAGTTGCATAGCTGAGGTTTGGGAGGTACCTGGACGTTCATTGAGTAGGCTCATGTGCACCTCTGTAATAAAGACAAAATTTCCCTCATGGTTACATACAATTCTCATTATGAACAATTTTAAAGCAAATAATCGCATCCCATTTCAAATTGGCTAACCCAATCTACAAATGAGAGATGTTATCTAACAACCATTACTTTGCAGTGATAGCTGAAAAATGGAATCTCCACCAAGCTATCCAAACCTTTCCACAGATGTGTGTGCCTTGTTCATGAGCCATTGAGGTTTTCAATATGGCAACTTATTTTACAGTATCTAGTACATGTGATGTAATGTTCATGGAACTAGATTAATATAGGATTATTAGACCAATAAATTATTAATCCAATGATTTTTAAAAACTGAGATGCCTCTGAATAAAAACATCTGGAACATAAATGTCCTCACGAATATGAATTTTCATTTTATATATTTGAGATTGCGTGAAAGTTTAATCTCTGCGATTTGTAGTTCAATCTTCTGTCTCTTGTAGGAGCCTGACGTGCTGATCATTGTAAATTCAAAGCGTCTCCTGATCACTTAAGGCCAACTAGGAATGGACAGGTAATGGCGACGTAGCAGACTTCAGTGACCTACCAAGTTTGGACTCTTTTTACTGGTATCCTGATATCGGCACAGTGGCCCAAAGGCATTCATAGACTGCCTTCCTTTTTCCCCCTTATAAAATTCCTGTGACTCTATTTTAATATTACTGATCAATTAATTAATCAATTAAAATAGTGAAGCTATTTTCTTTCAATTTCCCAATGGATTTGGTTGCTAATATTCATCCCATGTGGTTGTAAATGCTAGCTGTGACCTCTCACCCATATCTCTTTGGCATGAGGTAATAAACAATTGGAAAGAATGGCTACGATGACACCCCCTGCATTTCTTCTCCCTGCGGTGCCTTTTTTTCTGTAATGTTTTAGAATGACATTTCACAATCAAAATACTTAAAATTAGAACCATGCCCTTTAATTGCTTTATTTTGCTTTTTTCAAGAAGAGGAAGTATCCTTGACTTCAACCCAAAAGAGAATCTTAACTTTCACCTCGCTGATGGCTAGATAACTCTTCACCAACTCATTCACTGGTTACACGATATCATGTCTTAGAGTTTGGGGGAAAAAAAATTAGATACAACATCAAAGATGTAAAGCTTGAATTTGAAAAGATGTGGGGCCCACTCTTGGATTATTTTCGCTTGAAGATTTAAGGTGTTCGGAGACTCCCTGCCTGTTATTTGATTCATAGCTATACGAGTTAACCTTGTTTAGAGGGAAGGGTTAGATTATAAAGGTTTTTTTCTCTTTCCTTTTTCTTTATTAGTAGAGATGAACTAGGTAAAGATGGGTTTAACTGTGGATCATTACTATTGATCATATCACAGAAGTCAAAATTGAAGTTTAAAATCCCTTTTTTATATATAAAGGAATCTTAATTCTATCTTATCAATGATCTATTCAACATTTATTCTGGCTTCATTTCTGAGGAAAAGATTGTTAACTCAATATAATCATATAATTCCAAGTTTAGAATGGGATAAAGTAAGTGAACAATTATGGTTATACTTTTAATTTACAATTTTTAAGAAAGAAAATACTTAAAACTATTCTCCTCCCCACTTTAAAATTATTCCATTATTTTTCATACATATGCAATTAAAGCTTCCCAGTACAAATCAAAAAAAGATGATTAATCATCTATAAATGTTTATACATATTTTAAGGAAGCGGATATTTTGGGTGTAGAACAAAGAAGGCCTGCTGATTTTAGAAACTTTAGCGGAGAGGTTTGTTCACATGACTGTTCGAAGCAAATTATTTTTTTTTTGAGGACATCATGCCTCCAGATGTGTCTCATTCAAGATGGAGGTTTGGCCCTAGCAAATCATTTTTGAAGACTGGTAGAATTTCTGATTGCCTTCAATGCCAGGTAAATACTTCTATTTCCGGTGAGAATGACACAAAATATTTTATTGGACCCCACTTTCTCAGTTTAGACTGGATTTGTTGAATTGCTCAGGTCTCCTCTCACAGAACTATTTTTTGTTCTTGTGTCCTAACCCTGACCTTCAGTCACTGGAGATGAGGACACTTGTAACAGGGATGTTGTCCATCATCTTTTATTCCTGATTTAGCTGTTGATCTGAACCCTCACATTGAATCGCACAGTTCAGTCAGTGAGGGAGCCGAGCTGAAATTTGACAGTTGCCTTCCATTTCCCACTTTAGCTTCATCAGAAAAAGCAGAGGAGTCGGTGGAGCTTGTCATTGAAATGAATGGCAAACACTTTCTCTTGGAACCAGGAAACAATTCTAGGAGATTCCCAAAGTAGGAAAATTAGCAGCCCTTTTCTGACGTGGCTTTGAGGTACATGCTGTGCCGTGGACTAGCAGAGGCACAGCCCCTTTGATGATCATGAAGGATGTATACATGTGTGTCTAATATGAGTTTAAATGCCCCTCAGGGTCGAATTTAAATTCCTGTGCATGTTCCTGGCAAAATAAAATTCACACAAAATCTACATTACCCAATAAAGCAAATGGATAATGGGAAAGTATGCTGATCTCCCTTGTTCATTTCCCTCCAATAACATCCTTTGGCCTGAAATACCTGATTTTCATGTAACAATATTTTAATCTTGTCACTTTAATAGAGGAAAGTTCTGGGCTAGGAATTTCCCTGTAACTGTTCAAATGCCACCCACTCTAATTTTGTTGGAAATTCAGGAAAACCCCAGTTTATATCCATTAACCAAGATATCCCAGTCGCACCCAGCAAAGGGTCAGTGATGGAGAATCAGCTTGGAGGGAAGCCTTGGAAAATTATCAGTGCTGCAAAGATGACCCTGAAACTCCACTGTGGATTGGCTAACTTTACCTCAGCTTGTTTTTCAGCGTGTTACATTCACGGGTCATGGTTTCATTCAGTTCTGTGGCTTCTTCAAGCTCCCGTTGAAGCTTCCGCCGAGATGCATTGATCCGCTGGGTTTCTTCCTCTGCCTCTTCCAGCTGCCGTTTAAGCTGTTTCATACGGGAATTGCTTTTCTCTGCCTGCAATGGATGAAATATTTTAAGTTTGTACATCAGAACCACTAGAATTATGCAGGTCCATAAAATCATGAGGGGTATAGATCAAGTGAATGGTCAACCTTTTTTGTCCAGAATAAGGGACTCTAAAACTATAGAGCATAAGATTAAGGTGAGGATAAAGATTTAAAAAGGACCTATTGGGCAACTTTTTCCACATCAAGTGGGTGGGTACATGGAATGAGTTGCCATAGGAAGTTGCAGAGTTAAAATATTCAAAAGAGATATATGAATAGGAAATGTTTAGAAACATGAACAGATGGGAATAGCTTGGGTATGCAACTTGATTGGTGTGGACAAATGGCCTGTTTCTACACTGTGACTCTGGTACAGTTTTAAATGCCCCAATGAATTATGGGGGAAAAAGGCACAATTTACAAGAGGCAAAAATATTCATGCCATGTAGTTAGTTCTATAGTTACCGTTACATTTTCTCTGGGTGGGAGGTTGAAGAACAAGAGGTCACAGTTGTAAAGTCAGGGGCCATCTTTTCAGGAAAGAGCTGAGAAGAAATTTTCTTTACCCTGAGCAGAGTACATTTTGAATTCTCTACCAAGAACTGTTGAGGTATTCAAGGGAGAAATTGATAGATATTTAGATAATATGGGAACGAGGAGAAATAGGATTAGTGTCAGAAATTGGGTCTAAATTAAAAGATCAGCTGTGATTTTATTGAATATCAGAATAGGCCTGAGGGTTAGTGTGACCAACTTCCTCGATTTCTTGACTCAAATGATACTACATTTCAACTAATTGCGAATCCTGAAAATCTTAAAAATGAACAGAAAATGTTTGGTGTACTCAGCATATCAGGCAGTGTTCCTGGAAAAGGAAACTGGTAAATTTTAGGTGTGATTTTCCATCAGAACTGGAAAATCACATGGTTTTAAGCAGTTGGAGAATAACAGTGGGGATTTGTGGTAAAAGGGAAGGCTGGAGGAATTTATTGAATTCAGAATCTTTAACAACTTCTGATATTGGAAAAAATATGGGAGCAATGATTATGATCTGAATTTGTCAGAGGGTAATGTTCTTGGAAATAGTTGAGGATCTAATAAGGCCATGAAATTTAAAATTTAGACATGCAACATGGTAAAAACCCTTTTGGCCCACCAGCCTGTGCCACCCAAATGACCTATAACCCCTGCTATATTTTGAAAGGGGATGAAACTGGAGCCCCCGGAGGAATCCCACGCAGATATGTACAAATTCCTTTCAGACAGCACCAGATTTGAACCCCAATCACAGGTGCTGTTGTAGTGTGGTGCTAACTGTGCCGGCCATGCAAGAGTGACTGTTGGTTCCCATTTTGGGAGGAAGTTTGGCAATGCACCTGTTCTTTATACTGCTCTCCATGTCTTCGTTCATCTTCCACCTGCAACATGACCTCCTTCAGTTTCTTCTCTGTACGACGAGCTGCCTTGTTGTTTGCTTGTTTCTCCCTGAAGAACAAGGTATTCAATTTGAATTAGACCAGAACACAAGATTGGAATAAGAGAATTTGGTAAATACTACCTGCTATATCAGTGGCAGTTGCAAAATGTGTCCCGTTGATAACTTAATTGCATCTATTTAATTCCATTAAGATTTCCTAACATAACAAGGAACAATTTAGTATTCAGAGTTTGATAATGATTGGGTTGTCTTGTTAAAAATAAATGCATGAATTCTTTTAATATCCAAGATATATAATCTGTGAAATATCCACACACGGGATATCCAAGGCTTAATCCCATGATATTTCAAAAACCAAATTACAAGAGAATCTTAAATGATCTATGGGCACCAAGGCAGTTGTAATTATTTCTGCCAGTCATTACTTATTTACATGGCGCTTGTCTGAAATGCAATATTCATTTTATGTCCTGTTTTTTTTTTGAAGGTGGTATAGGTGAACTGTCAATACGCAGAATACTAAAAGAACAATATACGAGTTGACTGTTTCTAATTTGCAGGTGCATCTCAAGTTTGAGAACTGGCTACTGCAACGATTTGGAGTGAAAGACTAAAGTTTGCAGACTCTGTGATTGTAGTTTAAAAAAAAACCCCGCACACACACACACACACACAAAAATACTGGAGGAGCTCAGCAGGTCTTGTAGCCTCCACAGAAGGTAAAGATATAGATCCCTGCATCAAGGGCTCAGGTCTGAAACTGATATATATATTTGTTTACCTCCTGTGGACGCTGCGAGACCTCTCCAGAATTTTTGTGTTTTTACAGTCGTAGCTTTGCTACCATTTTGTTTGTGGGGTTTGTTCTGGCAATTATGCAATAGAATTCACTTTGTACTGGTCCTTGCTGCCACATAGGACCTCGGCCTTTTGAATTGATTGGTTCTGGTAGCAAGATAACACTGGCGGCCTAAGAAGGCAAAGTGAGCGTGGATTGTTTACTGTTTCATGGATGACCTGCAAATAAAGATAACATCAGGACAACCAAATCCACTTACTTTGCTTCTACTTCCAGCTGGTCTTCCAACTGGGCAACCTTTGCCTCCAGAGATGAGATTGTTGCTTTGAATTTGGACCTGACACTGCCTTCCATTTCCTGGAGCTTGGCCTTCAGCTCTTTGTTCTGCCTCTCAAGTTGCTGACGAGCCCCATCGTTCTTCTGATTTGCACTGTGCGCAGTAGCCAGTTCATTGGACAACTGTTCAGACTGAAGTTAAAGACTCTTCATAAGATGTTGAAAACATAACAAGAATTACAGCAAAGTATTGGTTCTATCAATAAAGCTGTTGTTATGGAACATAGAAACCTACAGCAGATTTCAACTCACACTGGACAATGAAAATGTTGCTTCCTGAACACATGGATTTTGGGATGCTGATCATGAAAACACCATTAAATTTTCCAATTACTGTTTTTTAAAGATGTAACCTATTTTAAATCTACTTAAGCACACAAGACCATAAAGTGCAACATGTCCTTGAAAATTAATTTTCTGCATTTGACTCGGTGTGGTCAGTGACAAACATGGTAAAAGGTTTCACCAGGACACTCTAACCATGGAAAGGTGGTCTAGGGCAACTGGAATCCCTCAATGCTGGCCAACCATTGTTGGACACTGACATGAGAGGCATCAGATGCTGAGTTAAAAAGAAAATCAGCGGCAAAACATTTTCAAGACAGTTGAACGAACACAATCTGTCAGCATCATTATGCAATTAAACATGTTAAATTCAATAAGTTATTGAATGTTTCTCCAACTTCCTACGTGGTGCATAAAATCTGAAATTATCCTTGTGTTCAGCTTGAAGTTTTCTATCGTCCTCAATTTTTCGCCAGGAAGCAAACCTGAAAAATATTGTCTAGTGTCACCTACTCTAACAACTGCCTTAAATTTCCTTACTGTATAAGCCTCCATTTTTCTCAGTTCCACGTACCTAATAGTCTCTTGAAAGATTCTATTGTACCTGCCTCCACCACTGTTGCCTGTAGTGCATTCCATGCACCCACCACTCTTGTGTGTGGCGGGGGAAGGAACCTACCTCTCACGTTCACCCCTGTACTTACTCCCAAGCACTAAATCTATGCCCCCTTGTGTTATCCTTTTCAGCCCTGAGGAAAAAGCCTCTGACCATCCACGTGATCAGTGCCTCATCAACTTGTACACTTGTATCATCTTGTAATCCTGTACAGAACTAATAGATGATAGCATCAGAGACTAAATGGGTTTGCCTGACTGGTACAGCAATTACCATTTTGTATATTAATTAGGTGTTTCAGGGCATTTCCACAAATGATATTTTAAAATGGAATTTAATGGACAACTAATTTAGATCTTACAAACAAAATTCAACTTGTGCAGTATTTACTCTGCGGCACGGTCAGCGCAATGCTATTACGGCACCAGCGACCTGAGCTCGAATCCAGCGCTGTCGGTGAGGAGTTTGTACATTCTCTTCGTGCCTGCGTGGCTTACCTCCTCCTTTCCTTTGGCTTGGCTTCGCGGACGAAGATTTATGGAGGGGGTAATTGTCCACGTCAGCTGCAGGCTCGATTGTGGCTGACAAGTCCGATGCGGGACAGGCAGACACGGTTGCAGGGGAAAATTGGTTGGTTGGGGTTGGGTGTTGGGTTTTGTCGGTTAATTGGGGTATTTGGGTGGCACGGGCTTGTGGGTTGGAAGGGCCTGCTACTGTGCCATATGCCCAAATTTAAAATAGAAATCTTACTGAGGAGGAATTAACTCCACAGTAAGTAACACACCTTGAAAGTTCAGGAGGAGTTCTGCCGATATTTGTGTGCATTTAACGTGGACTTTTATTTTTAAAATAAAACCATCAACATTATTGCTCCATTTTCTGCTGGTAGGTCGCATTGATAGGCAAATGATGCTTGGAGGAACATCAGCTGTCCTATTGTGAATAGCATCTCTAAGTGCCCTGTCCAAATTTATGCCAATGGTCAGGTGTTTCACTGGAAATGGGCACAATAGTACTAAAACACAATGCAGTTTAACCAAATATAAGAAGCGGACTGCAATTTCTGGGCATTTGCTCTGAAGAGTGAGGAAATGTGTGGTCTAATGGTCTATATTTAAAAATGACTACTGATGAATGAGTACAAATCAACCTGACGATGGGAATATACAGACTTTTGAATCTGATGAGAGGTTTGGAAATTTCATCTCACTTTTTAAATAGACTGAGTGTGGCATCTTAATGTTTTGATTGAGTTCTGAGTTACAATGGTTGAATTTTTAAAGCCCATGACACCCAATTGACTACAGCCTCCATTATTATTTTGAAAGGTGGGAGGAAACTGGAGCACTTTTAAAAATTTTTAATTTTTCACACTATGAACTATATTGACCAAAATACCCAAAAAACTTTCCCTCTTGAATATACACAGTGTCATTTTCTCCCCTTTTCCCCCCCTCCCTCCTTCCTATCCACTAAACGTTCAACATATACAATAAACCCATTAAACAAGAAAATGATGTCATCTACTTTTACATACTGGGTCAGTTCATTTCGTCTTCTTCTCATTCTGTCATTTTAGGGGGTGGAGGTCTGCAGTAGGACTTCTCTGTTGTGTTCCATGTATGGTTCCCAAATTTGTTCGAATACTGTGATATTATTTCTTAAATTATGTGTTATTTTTTCCAATGGAATACATTTATTCATTTCTATGTAGCATTGCTGTATTCTCAGGCTCTCTTCTGATTTCCAGGTTGACATAATACATTTTTTTGCTACAGCTAAGGCTATCATAATAAATCTTTTTTGTGCTCCATCCAAATCGAGGCCTAGTTCTTTCTTCTAAGTAATATAAGAAGATCTCTGGATTTTTTGGTATGTTGCTTTTTGTGATTTTATTTAATACCTGATTTAGATCTTCCCAAAACTTTTCCACTTTCTCACATTCCCAAATTGCATGTACTGTTGTTCCCGTTTCCTTCTTAGAGCGAAAACATATATCTGATACTGTTGGGTCCCATTTATTTAACTTTTGGGGTGTGGTGTATAGCCTGTGTAACCAATTATATAGTATCATGCGTAACCTCGTGTTGTTATTGTATTTCTCCTAGTTCCGGAGCATAGCTTTTCCCATGTTTCATTCTTTATCTTTATGTTTAGATCTTGTTCCCACTTTTGTTTGGGTTGAATCCGGAGCACTTGAAGGAAACCTACACAGACATGGGGAGAATGTACAAACTCCTTACAGACAGTGCTGGAATCTAATCCTGGTCGCTGGCGCTGTAACAGTGCTGTGCTAACAGTGCCGCCCTTTAGATGCAAGTAACTAAATTTGAAAACTTCCTTTGTCTGGGCAATGACCTGATTTATGGGATCACATCCACCGGATGACAGACTCTATGAGTCTGTTTCTCAGCACCTTACCTGCTGCATTGCTTTCCTGAGACGATCGTTCAGTGATTCCATGTTACCCTGCTCCTCTTCAAGCTCTTCCTCCATTTGTGATATTCTTGCCTCGAGACGCCGTTTCTCATCCATTAGGGTGGACCTGTAAGGTTTTTTAAATGCCTGGTGAATTTTAGCCACAAACTCAAGTGCTTCAGCAATGTTTGTGCGCTCATTTTATGACAGTCATTTGCAGTAAAATCCCTGGTATCCGCATCTATGGGGATTTGTAGATGTCAGATAAGTGTAATGACTAACTAATACACCTGCATTAAGAATAAACAGTTGAAAAGACAAAAATACTAACACTGAACAAACTTCACTTGCATGAATATATAAACTTTAAAGCACACATGTCAAACTCTGGCCCGCGATATAATTATATTTGGCCCGCAAGATCATTTCAAAAATGTATTAGAGGTGGCCCGCTGGCCGCCGCGCCAGTATAGCGCATACACAGTAATACAACAAATCCCAGAATGCATTGGCGTCAGCCTGCTAATCGCCCCCACCTCCTCTGTTGACGTTGCAGGGTCTCACCGTGGACTCTGGTTTTGGGGCCTGGCCGGTGTAGGGGAAGCCAAGGCCGCTTCCCAGCGCCCAGAACCGGAGGCCTCGGGCCTGACCTCGCCAGGACTGTTGCCCACTCCCCCTCCCTGCCGCAGGCCGATCCGCGACTCACGGTGACGGGGCCGCTGATCCGCCGAGATGCCGCCCTGCAGCGAGAGCCGATGCCCCTGCACTGTCGTTGTCCAACCTGATCGCCCGCAAACCCCGCCCTCCCGCACACAGGCCTGAGTAAGGATTATGAACTTTAATCTCAGGATAAAACGATCTTCCAATAGTTTCATGTCACAGTGATAAATATATTCCTGGTTAAAAATGGTCCTGCACCTGGATACAAGCTCATTAGGCATAAAACTTGAAAAATGTGAAAATCAAAGGATATCTGTACCAATGGAAAAAGGGCATGGCAAATAACCCTGCTAGAGTTCATGCCTACAATCAGTCACCCATTTGATTGTTTCAGGAATCATGTTATTCTCCCACATTCTCAATAGCCCTCAGATTTTACTATTCGACAGCACACTAGCAACATTTGACAAATCCTCGAAGAGAAATATTATTTATTGAATGTTTTATTTCTCATTTGTTAATGCTTCTGGAAAGAGTTTATCCAAAACTATTATTAAACATTTATTTTAATAAGAAAAAGTTTAACATTACATATGTTGAAAGAAGAGAAAACACGCAGATGTTGTTGAAAATTTTCAATAAATATTTAGTTCGGCCCTCGACTTAGTCCAAGTTTTTAATTTTGGCCCTCTGTGAATTTGAGTTTGACACCCCTGCTTTAAGGCATTTTACTTTATTTTCAGTCACATTCTTTGAAAACATTATTGATAATTAACCCCCTCCCCCCCCCCCAGTTTACAGATAGTCTCTGACCGGGGTGACTCTTACTAAGCGGAGATAAGGGGACACTTGAAGAGAATCTCCCAATAGAGAGCGGCATCAACCAGCTCTTCATCCTGGGCGACGCCATTGCTGTTTCACACAACTTTATTCAAACAGCTGCTACGAGCAAAGCCTGACTAAAGAAATCTGCTGGCTGAATATTTGCTCCCATCCTCACCAAATGTTTGTGTTACTTCAGAGAAGTAACTTGTGTATTTTTACCAATTAGTTTATTCTTAATTATTTTAATTTTTAATTTTTTTTTTTTTTTTGCCAGTTACTTGAATTTACCGGTTACCAGGGTTTTACTGTACTTCTCACGACAGTCAGCGATAATTCTGAATTCAGGACAATTGAAATTATTTTCTAATTCTGAAAATTGAGAGTCTGAAAATGTTTATAATGCAATGAAACAAGCAACCATTCCCAAAGTCAAAATGCCTAATACTAAAGGAGGTATATGAAGGTGAGAGGGGTGGGTTGGAGTTTAAAGCAGTTTGTTTTAAACATCAAGTGGTGTGTGCCTGGAACATGCTGCCCATGGTAGTGGTGGAAGCAGATACAGTAAGTGTTCAAGAGGCTGTTAGTCAGGGACCTGAACATGGAAGGAGATGGATCACATGCAGGTAGAAGAGATTGAGGTTAGTTTTGCAGTCATGTTCGGTGCATGTGTCATAGTCTCGAGGACCAGTCTCTGTGCTGTTCGTTTATTCAATAGAATATATTGTTTTAAAAGATCAATAGCAATGCCTTTTAGCAGGAGTATAAAGAAATGAGGATCTTCTCAATACGTACTTTCCAGAGATGTGGCCTGCTAACTCCTCAGCAAGTTCCTCTTTCTCCTGTTCAGCATGGCGGCGAGCCCGTTCTACAGCTGCCAAATCCTTGTTGAAGAAGGGGGAAGTAATTAATTGCCACAACAGAAGAAATCCAAGGACACATTCGAGCCATTATTGCGATAATCATATAAAAATGCTCCGGTTGAACGTTTAAATGTTAACTACTTTCTCGGGTTTAATTATTATGCATTAATATTATACATTTTATGTATTGGATAAAATGTTTGAAGGCAGTAAACATTGCAGGGCTCATGGGAAGCCACAGGACATTAGGGCACATTGTACAGCACAAAATGATTGGCATGGATAGATTGGGACCTTTATGACATACACCATCAGCTGGAGATTCACACTCAGTCGCTTTTATTAAAGGCGCAGCAAAGTTAAACTTTGGAAGTAGGATGCAGGGAAGGGAAGATCCGCGATGGACATGGGTGGAGTTGAGGAGAAAAGACCGAAGACTGCACAACCACAGTATGTCTCCCCGTATCCAAAATGCTTGGGACCGGATGTTTTTCAGTTATCGGAACAATCCCTTTAAGCAGCTCTGCTGCATCAGCAGAATACTTGTATCAGCGGATAAACAACAACAAAAAAAGGCAAGCTTTGCGGGCATAAAATAAAATGTTTAATATGCATCAAAAAACTTGATCTCTGCTTATAAAATGAGATAAATGTAGCACCAAACACCAGAACTTCCTCTTTTTATTCCCCCCCCCCCCCCCCCCACTGACATCCATAATGCTAGCTGCAGACCTTTTTGCCATTCTCAACGATATCTTTGTACAGTGCACGAGAACTCCTGTTATCAAAATGGTGCCAACAGAGCGTCAGAGCCCCACATGGGCAAGTCGGGTGACAAATCTTTTTCAACGTGATGTCATGTTGGTGCCGCAAAAAAGTTTGGTTTTCAGTATTCAGAACTTCGGATACGGGGAAATGCAATGTAATACTCAATTATGGGAATCTGTATCCAGCACAACCTACATCATTTATTGGCAAATAAAGAGCCATGATGGTGGTATTAGTCTGAAAAGGGTCCTTTTATAATTTTTAAAAGGGGTCTGTATCTGATGGGGAGTTTTCCTGTCTGGGCAAATTATTATTTTTTTTGCATTTACAGTTTGCAATATTTGAAATACAGGAAACAGCATTGTGCAATACAATCTTTGCTTCCCAGGCATACTGTCTCGCTGAACTCCTGGATTCGATTTGGGGAAAATATGATCATCCTATCTGACTGAGAGTCCTGCAATGCCTGATGAAGAGGAGTATTCAGATTAAAGAGGAAAAAGTGCAAATACTTTGGCGACGCTCATCTTCTGATGTTTACCTCCTGGAGTTGGAGGAGCTCTGCTTCCAGATTCTTGTTTTTCTTTTCATTCTCTTTGGCCTGGGCCAGGACCTCTTCCCTGGAGTTGCGGGCATCCTCAAGTTCACGCTGGTAATCTTTCATCTGGGCCTGTTGAATGAAGCCAAAACTGTTTAACTGAACTATTCAAACTATCAGTCCCTTTATGCGTACAGTCAATTATTATGGAGAACAAATGTTTCGAACTAATTGACACCCTGTTAGTACTAACATAGGAACAGAAGTGGAAGGCTTGCCAGACAGTGGTAAATTCAAAATAATAGTTTTTATTAAACAAAGACAACAGGAAAGATGAACATTGCATTTGAAAGATATTCAGTATCCAGCACTGGAGATAATTTATTTTGAATTTTTCATGAGTTTCAGACTTTGTTTGCAAAAAGAGTACCGGGACCATTGCCTGAAGAGGGCGCACAAAATCAGTGAACCAGTGCGGACTCGAAGGCCAACATGGCCTGTTTCCGCTCCGTAAATGGTTATATGGTTATCCATGTTTTTAAATCGTTCACCTGTAGTTTTTTCAGCTGCTTTATGGCCTCCTCACGGCCCTTAATGGCAACTTCCACCTGGCCTTCAAGGTCATTTAAGTCGATTTCCAGCTTCTTCTTGGCAGCCGCCACCATCGTGCGCTGTTTGCGTTCGTCTTCCAGTTCTCCTTCAAGCTCGTGAACCTAAATGTAAACAAAGTTTGATGTAATGACTTTAACTTTTGTCCCCCATTCCTAATTTATTTGTTCCTTACATTTGGGTGGCACGATTATTATAGTGCCAGCAACTCAGGTTTGAATCTGGCGCTGTCTGTAAGGAGTATGTATGTTGTCCCCACGTCTGCATGGGTTTTCCTGGGTGCTCAGGTTTCCTCCCACCCTACAAACCTGCAGGGTTTTAGGCTAATTTTGATGAAATTGGGTGGATCTGATTCTACTGTGCTGTAAATAAATTAAAAATTTTGGAATCATTGAGCATGGAAGCAGGCCATTCAGTCCTCCACCTCCATACTGACCAGTGGATGCCCATTTTCCAGCACTTGGCCCACAGCCTTCTTTGCTAAGGCAATTCCATTGCTCAATCTAGACGAGTCTTGTTGGTGACTCAGCTCTTATCACTCTCTAGGTGAGAAAACTGATTCAACTTTGGTTGATTATTTTACCTGCTTAACAAGCTGTCTCCTCTTTTCTTCATTCTGCTCATCGCGGGCCTGCAAATCACGATCAAACTGTGCTTTCAGCGCTTGCAAATTGACTTCTAATCTTAGCTTGGCATCCTCTGTAGCCTGGAGCTCATCCTCAAGCTCTTCCAACTGGGTCTTCATCTCCTCCACTTGTTGCTCCAAGGTACGTTTTGATTTCTCCAGATCATGGACCTTAATTGCAGAGAGAAAAAGGCAATGAATTATTTGAGTCAATGTATTCTAGGAAAAATAGTTTTGTTTCCTAAATGCACCCATTACATTTTAAGAACAAAAATGCACTTCCAATTTATGCCACTCTAGAAACTGCCTTCCCAAACAGATCAAAGAACAAACGTTTTCTTGGCATTAATAACTGGGTGAGGTTTGTGAAAAATATACAAGCACCTGTCAAGATCTACTTCCAAGTTCCAAGAACTTTACCTACCTCACACTCCTTAACTCAATATTGCCCTGAGGTGCATAGCTCTCTAAGGTATCCATAGAATTCCAGTTGTGGCCTTATGGCCATCCCTGAATTAAAAAGGCCATCACAAATGATCGAGCCTTCACTGGTGAGTTCTGGAATTCACTCCACTTCCCTTTCTCTCTTTGATCCGATTTGAACACTACCTCCTCGATGAAGTTTTTGGTGATCTGTTCTATTGTCTCCTGATGTGGTTCTGCATGAACTTTTACTGAATAATTCTCCTGTGAAATTTCCTGGGACACTTCATTACATTGAAAGGTGATCTACAAAGAAGCATGGCTTGTTGATTATGCTGCACTTACATCCTTTCCTTTTTTTCCCAAATGTTATTTTATTTACACATAATCAAAATTACATACATATGTCATAGTTATTAATCCAGTCAAGAAAAAACATGCATGCTTTTTCCATTTTTCTCACCCCCCCAACAGAAAAACCCCAAAGGAAAGAAAAACAGAAGAAAAAGAACTAAACTAATTTTATAATAATACTATAGTAATAAATTTATATATTAATCACCACTTAACTATGTATAAAGATTTCAAAAAATTGTAATAAATGTGAATGATACCTTCAATAGGAAATAACACAGAATAAACATAAGATGAGGCCAGGGAGTGACAGATTACCCCAAAATTACTGATAATCCTAATATGATTACAAGGTAATCACACCAATTTTTTGCATATATGGGAACCCAATTTTCAAAAAGATTTCCGTACTTGTTCCTTAAATTATATGTAATTTTTTTCCACAGGTACCCCCCTTCGAATTTCACTATGCCAGTCCTCTAATGCAAGATCTGTTTCCAATTTCCATGAAACTGCAATACATTTTCTAACAACTGCTAATGTAATCTTTAAAAACTCCTGTGACCAGTCCAAATTAGACCCCGGGTAAACCTTTGATGTAGCTCCTAATAGAAATTGCATAAGATTTTGTGGAAGTGGAGTCCCTATTACCTGTTGTAGAAAAATCATTCAATCAATTTGGTCCAAAAGGAATTCAATTTAGGACATGGCACGTTTACCTTAAAAACATTTATCCGATGGGCCTAATTTCAACATAAGCTTTTGAGGTGTAAACTTACATTCTTTCCTACATCATCTTTGGAGCTCACAATGTCTTCCATCTCAGCTCGCAGTTGCTTGTTGACCCTCTCCAGGTCTTCCTTGGATGACAGAGCCTCATCCAAAGCACGCGTCAATGCCAGGACTTTAGTCTCCTTTTCACGAGCGTCAGCTTCTGCCCTATCCCTTTCATCTGCAAATTTAGCAGAGATGTTCTTCTCTTCCGCCAGTAGCTGAAAGAATGAAGATAACATGTCTTAACTGCAAATAACTGAAGTTATTTTAGATCAATCTTGGGTATTAATTTCACTGCATTTTATATTTGTGGTGTCGGTGCTGTGCAATTTCTCAGCAATTGGAGGTGCAAGCCGCTCCTTCTGTCCAATAGCCGACAAGTCACCCTTGGGCAAGGTGTAGGACCTGTTTAGCCTCCCAATCAGGGTCACGTGAAGCCATGGATTGCAGAGGGTGGATGGTTTTTACAAGCAGATTCTACAATTTAGAATTTATGATTGTAAAACTAAAAACGCTGGGCAGATGAATCTGCTGATCAATGGCCAGGGTTGCCCGTCCAGTACGGACACTGCCACTGAAGAAGGCAACGGGAAACCACTTGAGTATTTTTCCCCTTGCATAATCACGAACTTATCGACTACGGTCTCAGCTCAAAAATGGAAGCCTTCACCGAAGGAGAACAGGGGGAGGCAACAACTACAGTTTGGAGGGTCAGAGATCGTGACCGAGGGAGAGACATGATCACCCACGCCGAATTGCAAGGCACCTGAAATAAATGTATTTTATGTATAGAATAACACATGTAAGATTAAAATTTAATACTGAAAAAAAGTGATTGTTCTCAATGGATTAAAATAAAAAACTTTGAAAAAATTGCATGGTTAACAAAATTTACTATATTTTATTTAATAAAGCTATCATGAAGGAAGGTTTATAAGATTGTAAAAACTCTTCAAAGAATATTTCCAGTATCTCAAATTGGTAAGTACAAAAAATTTGTTCTGCAAAGATGTTTGACCTGATCAAATTTCTTTTGTTTCTTCTCCAGATTGGAAACTAGTTGTCTCTGGTTGTCTAGGTCCACCAGAAGGTCGTCAAGCTCCTGCTGCAGCCTATTCTTTGTCTTCTCCAGCTTGTCATGAGCTGCTGCTTTTTCTTCAAAGTTCTGAGTGATTGCTTCAATTTCCCTCTGAAGTTTCTTCTTTCCTTCCTCAAGGCCCTCTAATGTAGTGGCATCATCATTTAATTTCTTCTTGGCGTCTGACAGCTACAAGCAAAATCAATGAACAAGATACGATGGAACTTGCTGAACATGCAATGCAAGTTATTTCTTAAGCACAACACATCATTATGCAGACAACTGTCCACTCAACAGGATCCCACAAACTGGAAAGTATAAAGTATTAATTCTAAATATATTTAAAAAATAGTTAGTGTTAACTAATGGAAGAATGTTAATATAGGTAAAAAGTTGTTCTATGTGTCTCGTAAGTTTTATTATGGTACGGGGACTACGTTTTGGGGTAGAAATTAAGTGCACAGTTAGTGGAGGGGTTAGAGCAGCACTGTTACAGCGCCAGTGACCTGGGTTTGAATCCAGCGCTGTCTGTAAGGAGTTTGCATGTTCTCCCTGTGTCTCTATGGGTTTCCTCTGGGGGCTCTGGTTTCCTCCCACCTTTCAAAACGTTGTAGGTTAATTATTTGGGTGACATGAGCTAGAAGGGCCTATTACCTTCATGCTTTTAAAAAATTACATTTAAAATGTGTATCAATTTAAATTTAAAAACAACTTAATAAATTGAAGTAATTTTCTTTCTCAGGTTAAAAATGTGCATTGAAATGAACAAATTTGCAATTTAGCTTGCAGATAATAAATGGAATCTTCCGGCTGCAAGGCAACTGCCCCCACACTGTAGACTGGTACAAGTGAATTTGACGAGGCTCTGTGTACCTGCATTGTCAAAGTGGATATCTGGCGCTCCAGGTTTCTCCTGGCTTCTCCCTCTTCATCCAACTGCTCCTGGAGGCTGTTTCTGTCATCATCCAACTGCCGCAAACGGGTGGATAAATTCAATTTTTGCCGAGTCTCTTCCTGGAGTAGTTCCTGCAGAACAACAATGAGAGGACCTCTTGAGAAATCTTAACAGATCAATATAATAAAATCTATTCTTTATTCAATATATTTAATTATTAAAGAGAACACCAAGTAATTTCAAGAATTCACTTTTTGAGATTATAAATTTCTTTAAGGAGGTTGTTTTATGATTAAAACATTTATGTAGATTGAAAGGAGAAAAATTTGAGTAATCTGGTTTATATATTTTACAATTATTTATTCTACATTCCTTATCCTAATCATATAGGCTTGTCAATCAGGTAGTAAAAATATCTGTTACCTGTGTGTCCTGAAGCTGGGAACTAAGACTTGATACATCCTTTGCAAGCTTAATTGATTTACCTTCAGCTTCATTGAGTGTGGAGGTAACATTGTCAAGCTCATTCTATTGGAAAGAGAAGATAAAAATAAGTAGTTAATTATGTCATTTATTTTTGCTAGTGTATCACCTTAATTTTTCTCCTTTTCCCAAAGAATTGATTCACACAAAGTACAGATGCTTCCACAGGTGTGAATGAAACATTACCAATGTTCAGCAATTAAACCTATTGATTTCAGCTGGCCCACGAAAGAAAAGGGATCCCTCAGCTGAATCTGAACTGGACAAGGAAGCTAGAGCATTGGTGGAAGATTATAAATCTTTGTGTGGCAAAGTTCAAAGTTTGCCTCGTTACATCTGAATAGTGTTTGAAGGCAACCTAATGGGACAGATTTCAGAAAGACTTCCTGCATGACTAGATAAGTTAATACATGTGCTTTTACTTTTTGAGTTTGTTAGAAGAGTGTGATGCTCCTCTGCTATACAATAAATAAATGAACAATCCAACACTTTCAAATAGAAGCAAGCGGGGAAGGTACATGATGAACAGAGCTGATAACATCCTCTCTGTGGAATGAACTTTCCATTAGGTCAATGGTTAATGATCAAGCTGTCAATAGGTTATGAAAGATGTCAGATTTTGTTTTCCATTCAACGGGTAATGAGGTAACTTAACACAAGGCATTGAAAACAAAGTAATCTAACTCAGCAAAGCATTGAACTTGACCTATGTGGCTTGGTAAAACACATAACATCCTGTCCTTGTTGGAGTGCACTGATTTCTTTTTGAAATCTTTTGACAAAATAAAACATCCTCTGTTCTTTGAACACTATATGTGATAGAAAATTTCTCCTCGGCACCAGTTCACAAAAAGAATGCTAACTTGCATGGATTGACAGGGGTTAAAAATCCATTGAAACAAGTTTAAACTATTACTGTCACAAATATTTGAACAAATGCACAAAAGCTTTGTGCAAATTGTACCTGTAACTTGTGCACTCTATCATTGAGCTCAGTTCGAGCACGCTCTCCATCAGCAACCTTCACTTGGAACTCCTGAACCTGGTTCTCCAGCTTCTTCTTTTTGTGCTCCAGTTCCGCTTTGCCTGAGGACAACACTCTGACCTCATTTGAGAGCTCATTATTTTCCTTCTCAAGGGCCTGTTTGTTTTTCTCAAGGTTGGCCTTAGCCTGCAGAAGGTAGAGAGAATTTGTTTTTAAGTATAAATAAAATAATTTAGAAAATCAGAAGCAGGTGTCGGCCATTTGGTCCTGTGAACCTGATCACCATTCAATACAATCATTGGTGAATCCTCGCCTTCATTTCACATTCCTACTTTCTCCACATTCCCTTTTTGTGTCTGGAAATTGATCTATTTCTCCAATCATTTTCAAAAGTCTGAGGTGGAGCTTTTCATGGGTTCACATGAAGGCATTTCTCCTCAGCTCAATCTTAAATGTCTTCTCCTGTGTCTTGACTCCCCAGTCCGGGAAAGCTTTCTTCCTACAGATTGGCCAGACATCTTGATTTTGTAGCCATTGTCCTTTCTCACTATTGATATAATTTCATTCTTTATGAATGTTACGGGTTATATTATATATAAAAATGTCTTTAAAAGAGAGATTGTGGGGGTTCAGTGTAGGTCACTTCACAAACAGAGTATCAAAACACATCTTATTTAAAATGCAAGAGCTTTGTGGTTTTGTGAAGACAATGAAACTGCTTTGGAAAGAATTTCAAAAGTAGGTGCAAATGAAACAGTCCGGTCTCAAAGTCTGATAAGATCTTTAAAGGATTGGGGTTTGGAGCCTTGGGGAGGTGTTCTGGTTTTTAGAGAGAGAGGTCAGTTTTGCAGTAGCTTTTGGAGGCTGCCACATGGCAAGCTGGCAGGCTTGTTGAAAACCCCATTGTGAAGACGGGTTGTGAGTTCTGAAAACCCTTGTTGTCCTCACAAGAGGAAATGGCTGGCGAGGGTCTTTCTCCTGAAATAAGGGAAGCAAGAGGAACTCTGTGGTGACCTGGAAGAAGAGGTTATCATTTGGAAAACCCATGATGGGGCAAGTTTCTTCGGCAAGACACGAAAGTGCCTGATTGGAGGGAATCAGTTTGTGTGAGTCCAACGAGCAACAAATCTTTCTCTCTGAAACTGAAAAGAACCTTCCTGAGCGGTAACCATTTAACTTCAAGCATCAGAGCCCGGTGAAAATTCATAAATGTTAAATTCTGTGAACAGTATAAGAATGACCTGATACTTGTGAACTTGGAGAAGTGAGATTGGACTGTGAATCAAAGAACTTCCCTGAACATATACACATTACATACTCATTCATTTAGAATTAGAAGGGGGTTAAGTTAATAGTAATGTTAATATTTTTATGTTTAAAGAGAATTAAAATTAAAAGCAACATTTGTCTTGGTGAATTTCTATTGCTGCTGGGTTTGGGGTCCTCTGGGCCTGTAACAAAGAACAACACCAGCCCATCTCTTTTTCCATTTTGCCTGTCCTTCCTAAGTACTGAACACCCTTGCATAGTCATCGCCTAGCAAATGTGTGTCCATCATGGCAATAATATTATTTTCTGTTACATCTATTTTGGCTTGTTATGAATTTTATGTGCATTCAGACGCTGCTCATTTATATTTGTCAGTGTTAGAAATCAAGCTTTTTTGTACCATGTCTATTTTGTATGATTTCTCTTTGTAGTTTTCTTTCCCTTATCAGGACTGACCCTTCCTGGTACTCTATTCTTTACTGCCACTGTTTCATTATCCTTGCCCAATCACTTTCATGAACTCTTTCCTTTCTGTTTTCTTTAAATACTACCTGTGCTTTGCCAATGGTATTTGAGATGCTGTTCGAGTATCTTGTACGTGTTGTTCCCTCTCAGCTGTGCGTGCGCACACACGTTTTGCAACCAGCGCACAAAGGAAATTAATGCGCACACAGAAGGTCAGTAACCTAGTTCAAAGTATAGAATAAAATCTTAACTAAACACGTTTCTTTGTGGAATACAATCATACTTGTATTTTATTAAAACATGCCAAATACAGTTTTATTAGCCCTGAGAGATCAGCTGTGCTGAAATGATCTTGAAACAATTTCAAGTTCACATTTGCACAAGCATTCAGTGGACGCATATTTTTCTCACCACAGGGAGAATTTTTTTTGCACCATTTAAGATTTTTTGCGCACACTGACTACTAAAAATTAGAGGGAACATTGCATACACGCTATGTTTTAACTGAATGTGCTTCTCACATACCCGTTTCGCTTGCTCCAACTGTTCTGTAACTTCTTCTATTGCTTGGCTATGCTTCTGTCGCATTTCATGAACCTGAGCCTCATGTGTCCTTGTCTCTTCCTCCAAAGCTCGTTTCATCTGTGAGACCTCGTGTTCTCTCTTAGCTCTATGTATGTAAAAGGCAAGTAATGACCTGGGTTTTCTCATCTAAGTTTCAATGACATTTCTTTTTTCTTCTATTTTGTCATAGAGATTTAATCAATAATATATTGCAGATGAAATGTGTCTTGGGATGATCGCTAAATATCCAGATTTAATCGTCTAAACATTATGTAGAATATCTCTCCATCATTTGATATTCAGCTCATTATTCTTTTGTTTTAATAAATTTTTTTGTGTTGTCATCACAAAAAAGGACCAAAATACCTTAGCTCCTGCTGTGTAGCTGTGCTGTCTAGAGTATCTTCAAGTTCCGTCTTTAGAGCTTCCAACTCTTCACCCAGATCTCTCTTTTGTTTCTCCACCTTGTTCCGAGCTGATCTCTCAGAGTCTAGATCTTCTTGAAGATCTGATATAAAGGCTTCCAACTCACGGATTTTCTTCAGCGCATTGTTCTTCTGCGCAGCTTCTTCATCGAGCCTGTTTGGACAAAATTCAGTCAACACACAGGAACCATCGTGTGTGTTGAACGCAAGAGAGAAGTGGCACATGGAAAGCTAAGTATTTTCTCTCTGCCTGGAAGTTTGTTATGTTCTCACAAAAAACTAGTTTCAATTAAAGACTGCCTGGGGTGAGTCAGAGTATTGAACATAGTTTGCAGCATGGCTTGGAAGAACAAGTACAACAATGAGATGAAGGAGCCAGCTTTTACAATTCAATGGGTTTATAATTACAACCCCGTCCTTCCCACATCTTCTGGAACTGAAGGTGAACAACCCACCCCCCATCCCCCCCTCCCCGGTGTAGCTGGTTCCCGTTAGTTCTGTGGCTGCAGTCAAGATGTAGATGGAAAAGCAAAGTATACATTCAATACTTGGGTTGTGCAGCTAAGCAACTTTATGAGGATATAGATAGTGCCCAGGTGCTGCTGTCCTTATTCACCCTGACTATGGTGGATCTGGTATGCTTGAGTTTTCAAAATGCATTTGATAAAATGGTACTCAAGTTATTTTTTTGGCAAGATTGAGGTCTGCAGTGTGAAGGGTAAAATGGGTGAATTCAATGGAAAAACCATGCTGAATAAATGATGGATAAGGCCACTGGTGTTCACAGGGATTTGTGTTGTAACACTTAGAGGGGTGGGGGGGAAATAAAAGATTCAGAATTTGAGATACATGGGAATGACCTGACGACAAACGAGGGCTGATGATTCGATATGGTACAGAGTTCTGACCACTAGTGAATTATGTGAACATTTTGGAATATTTCTGTATGGGTCGTGGAACTGTTATTATATGGATGTATTGGGACGTTGCTCACTCTGGTGCAGAGCTGACATTGATACTGTATTACTGAACTGAGTCAGGCCATACTGAAATTTCTAATGCTGCGAACAAAGTGCAATCCAATTTTGCTGAAAGCTGTTAGCTTATAATGTCTATGAAGTAGATCAGCTTTCGAAAATCAGGTGACCTCCAATTGCAGTTTGACATGATCCGAACGTGAATTTAATTGTTTAATATTTGATTGACATTCAATTTTCAATCAAACAACTACATTCATAGTGTGAAATAACAATAAAAAGGCAATAGATCCTGGTGGATATTGATCACTGATTAGAACACATTTTCCACTATCCAATAAAAGGAGCCAACTTCATAACCAGAGGTGTATCAGTTTGTTTGTGGGAAGGAGGATTTAAATGTTTAAAGTGAACCAGAACGCAGCAACTGCTCAGAATTTTGTCTTTCTCCCCCTACCTATTAATTGCGGTTTGTAATTCCTCCTCTTTCTTTGCAAGCTGCATCTTCAGGTCAGCAATCTGCTGCTGAAGTTCTGCCAGCTGTTCGTGCAGGTCCGAACCTTCTCCCTCTAACTTCCTCTTCAGCTTCTCCAGCTCCTGCCTGGTCTTCTCTTCCTTCTTCAGCCGCACTGTGCCACGTGCAGAAATATCATTATAATATCAGGAATATGAACAGGCCATAAAGTGATTGTTTACATTAAATCGCAGGCAACACAAATAGTTATCAATCCAAAAGAGTATGATCATATGTGGAGAGATTAAGAAAAAATTTAAGAAAAATGTAATGGGGTACTTTTAGTTTTGAGAAGATCCATTGATAATGAAGCTAAATCAATTTTATACTACATTAACTGGAAGCTGTAAATATTTTGTCACATCAGAATGTTTCTGTAAATCCTATATATAACCACTGGGGGGAGCTGGTCATCGGACTGGTTAAGTCTGCAAATGAAGTACACTTGTGTTCTGGAGTCAGTGCATTCTGAAAAATGCTCATTCCCAAACAGCCCTCCATTTTCATTGAACCCCAAATTAAAAGAGTGCAACTTTTCATCTGGAATGACATGGATTTGTTAGGGGTAAAATGTGGTTGAGATGATGATTAAAATTAGGGCCTTGATATTGGAGCCGTTGCCTTGGGAGAGGACGCAGATGATTGTCCACTGACCCTGCTGGAGGATTTTGAGGAGGTAGTACTTTGAGAACCCGGGAGTCTTCGTACAGGATACCCTAAAAGTTAAGGTTGAGTCAGTGGTGAAGAATAGCATATAAGAGGCGGGATGTATAAAGCACTGGTAAGACCTCACTTGCAGTACTGTGTAGAGTTTTAGATGCTTTATTTGAAAAAAAGATGTGGTGATGTTGCAGACGATTCAGAGAAGATTTTCTAGAATAATACTTGGAATAAAAGGGTTAGCATTGGTTCATGTTGGAGTAGAGCAGGATAAGGGGGGGGACCTCGTAGAGATATTTTGAATGCTGAAAGACCTGGACAGAGTAGATTTCCATGGTAGAGGAATCTAGGACAAGAGGGCACAACTTCAGGATAAATGGGCATCAATTTAGAGCTGATGCAGAAAAATTTATTTAGCCAGAGGGTCGTGAGTCTGGAACTTCTTGCCATGGGCGGCAGTGGAAGCGAGTTCTTGGGTTCATTAAGGCAGAGATTGATGGGTATATAATTTGTAATTTGTCAGGGCATCAAGGGTTACGGGGAGAAAAATGGGGAGTGGGGCTGAGTGGGAGGGTGGATCAGCTCACGATAAAATGGCAGCACAGATTTGATGGGACTGTTTCTGCTCCTATAATCTTGTGAGATGCCTGCTGGAGGTTCACCACTGCCAGGTTGACCAAAAGGTTTGATTTGGAGTTGGGGATTTAATCCACAAACAATCTTCTCAGATGGCCAAAGGCTATACGTGCACTGAAGGCGGAGGTGAATTTCATCATAAATGTATCCCTTAATTGAGAGTTAGGAAGTGATTCTTATTTTCCAGGATATTATCTTGAACCTATATTGTTGGGGGGTGGGTGGCACAATATTGCATTGTGGGGCTTGTTTGGTAGTGAAATTTTGTTATGTGGACGTTAAGTGCTCATGATTCGATGAGCAGCTGTTTCTTTGCACAAGCACCATTTCACTGTTGTGGATAACATCTTGTAGTAATTTACGAATAATTATAATTACCTTCTAGTTCTGAAATCATCGATTCATGTTTATTCTTCAGCTTTGTCAGGTTCTTTGCTTTCTCCTCTTCTTCAGCAAGATTTGTGGTAAAATCAGCTATCCTCTCATCAAGGAGTTTCTTTTCCTATATAAAATAGTGATCTTGTTAAATCCAAAGATCCAGGATGTTTCTACATGCTGTCTGCATAACAAGGGAAGATTTTCTCAAGGTTTGCTGATTTACAGGACCTTTTTGGTATTCAAGCAGGGGAACAGACAAACCACACATTGTTAGTGTAAATGAATTCTCTGCCCCTGAACCTCTGGGTTTATTCCTGAACTCTTGCTGCCTCCCCATAGCATCCTCCTATCAACTGAGCAAATAGAGAACAAATAGACACCATGATAGATCAAGCTCTGTTAATTCATGTCCAATTACTATGCTCGCCACCCCTTTCTCCATTCATGCTGTGTGCACACAATGCCAACACCATAAAATGCTCTAGAAAGGATCAGCCTATAAGACTGGTAATCTTAGGAAATATAATGAGATGCATTTCAACACTAAATTTTACTTTGGCCGAATGTTATACTTTTGTTGACTTCAAAGGAAACACGGTAAAATCAACATTACAAACCCGCTGTCAAAGTGGGCCTGAGGATTCTCCAAAGCAAATACAGCTCCAAAAACAAACTTTCAATCACTTTGCAAAGAGTAAAAACTCCATTACAGCAAGAAGCACAGCCACAAGCTGCCATCTTCCTACAAATAAACAACCTCGTGGCTTAGAAAAATCACTTGATTTGTAATTTCTAATCTAGTTTCAGGAACATTCAAATGAACTACTCCATTCAAGTATGTATTCCTCAAAATTCTCTCGGGATTCGTCAATTAGTCTCACACCACTCTACCAAATAAGGAGCTTCTTATCAGCTCCCAAGCTGGTAACAGAGAAAAGAATGCAGCTTTCCTGTCACAATTTTAAAACTTCCAGTTACCCTTTGAAACTTACATTTTTATTATATTCTAAAATCTACTCTCTCACCATTAGATTCCCATTACAATGGGACTGGCTCCTTTGTAGCCAATGAAGTTCAGCAGCATTAGCTTAATACCCTTGAATCTTTAAAGTGCTGTTGTATTATTTAATTTGGTCTGTAATTGGTTCCAGCTACTTACAAACTGGGCAGTATCCATTCTGTATGTGTGCTGTGTCTGATTGTGTGTCTGCATATTTTTCACCGAGGATCGGAGAACGCCAATCCGTAGGGTTGTACTTGAACAATCAGATGACAATAAACTTGATTAGTATTGCAGGAAACTTGCAGGGAGGCCTGGTGTTACGCTGACCTTTGCAAATTTTAGATTCTGGTCTTCCAAGATTAAGACGTCATCCTCCATCTTCTTAAGTTTGGCATCGAGGGTCACCTTATCCAGCTGCAGCTTCTGTCGTGCGGCTTCCTCTTCATCCAGCTGTTCCTCCAAATCCTTTAGAAGAAAATATTTACTTCAGAGAAGATATTTACTTTTTTTTGTCTGAAACTCTGCCCAGGGAACAAAAGCCAGAACATAAAATGTATTCAATCATTACTTACAGTTTTCATCGAAACCTTAAAAAAAATGTTAGAAAATGGGCTATTCATAATTTGGGGAGTCTGTTACCAGTGGAACAGGGTCACAACAAGCAAACACTCCCCAGGTGAAAAGTCAAACTGATGATACCAACAGTATACATTCACAAGCTATTAACGGGCAATTAATCACTTGGAAGTATGCAGATGATTTCACAAAGCGTCACAGGGGTACAGCGCTCTTCAGCCCACTGAGTTCACACCAACCAACTGACGCTAATCTCATTCTACTCTCACCACACTCCCTCAATATTCTATCACACAAATGCTCAGAGCGATTTGCAAGGGCCAATTAACCTACAAAGATGACGAGGCCCACACCGATGACTCCGTGACAACTGGAGCGTTCTGCTCGGCAAGGGCAATGATCTTTAATTTGGTGTCACATCTGTGGGGCAGTGAAAGAGGGAAGTGGGGACCGGTTTGGCTGCGGAATTTTTAGAAAACAATAAATGGTTATTTTTTTCTTAAAAAAAAAAACCCAATTATTATAGAACATCTTTCCCAGTTTAAGTTCCACCTTTGTGAAGAGTCATATACCAGGATTTGGGTTTGCATTTTCTTCTTTTCGTTTAACATTTGATGGCTTCGTTCTTCCTCCTCTTCAATCCGTGCCTCCATATCATGAAGGATTTCCTCCAGTTCTTGTTTCTTCGTTTCGAGACGGATTCTCATCTCCTCTGCCTCGGCGAATAGCTCAGTTTCAGCCTGCAGTTGCTCTTGAAGGCTATTCTTTTCCTCCAGTATCTAAATATACAGAAAATATTATTGCTCATTGGTTAGCACATTCAACACTGAACAAATGATCCCTTTAATTAAATGGAATCATACAGAGAAGTGTTTCAAAACAAAAATTAAGGTTAAAAGTGATGGTTTCTATTGTGAGATGTTTTAAATGAACAAAATTAAAGTTAAGAAATATAATTTGTTCGTTACTGGATATCTTGAAAATCTCAATCTCTTGATTAAATAATTCTGAATCCTAAGAGAAATGAGAGATTTATTACAGTAAAACCTCAGTATCAGGAATTCAAGCAACGGGCAAAAAAAAACTTGAGGAAACAAAAAAACGAATAAAGTAATAGGTGAAAAATAGGTCAGTCAATGTTCTTTGAGGTAACACATAAACCTTTGGTGAAGATAGGATAAATATTCAGCCAGGAGAGGCCTTGCTCTTAGCAGCTGTTTAAATATAGTTGTGTGAAACAGCAATGGTGCCACCAAGGATTGAAGAGCTGGTTTGATGCCGCTAGCCGTTGGGGTGACTCTCTTAAAAATGTCTCCTTATCCCTGCTTAGTAAGAGTCATCCTGGTCAGAAGCTTCACCTGTAAACTTGGGGGAGTTAATTATCTGTAATGTCACTGCCCGTCTTTCAGGCGGCCCCGTAGGAGAGGAACCTGTCAAATGTCTTCAAGGAATGTGACTGAAAATAAAGTAAAAATCAAGGTCAACATAGTTGAGCCCAAGTGAAGTTCGTTCAGTGTAAGTGCTGTGTATTATGGGTTCTCTAAACTGTTTGTTCTTGATGCAGGGGTATTAGTTCGGCCTTGCAAGAGTAAGTCTCAGGCAACCGGAAAATACACTCACCCCGCATTTACCAATCAGCCCCCCAACCCACCACGGGCGCTGGCCACCTTCTGCTTCTCTGGGCACGTGTTTCTGAACGCCACGTTTTAGTGGGGCACTTTTACCTGGCGGTGCTTATTTTCGAGTTCTGAAAGGTGAATCTCTGCTCTCTGTTGCTTATCCTTTGTCCTCTGCAACTCATCCTCCTTCAGTTGCATTTCCTCCTCCTGACGCGTGACTTGCAGCAGTGGCTTCACCTGCACCAAGAGACTGGGCATCAGGACAGCGCAGATATCTTCTTGCGACAGCCGCGCGAGCGAGAGCAAGAGAGCGCGCGAGGGACGAAACGTTGCCTCACACTCTTCTTGTGTGAAGACTGGCATGGGGAGACGCCCAGGTGCTCTCTACTGTAGTCCTAGAACCTCTCTCCTCTCGCAGGAAAGGCTCAAGTTTGATCTGGCTAAAAAGAGATGGAACCGTGGGGGTGGGGAGAGATCACCAACCGTGAATGCAAACCGCTATTATTCTCACTACTTTCTGTCTAATACCAATGAAACTGCTCTTTATAGAAGACCTCGTGTTCTTTATGCTCGTATTTCAGTCTTCTGTGGAAAAATAGTTTTTCAACTATTGCCATTTGTTAAGGAAAGATTGGGTTGCCTAGAATTTAAAACAAAAATAAGGTGGGGGGGGGGGGGTGGAAAACAACACAAAAAAAGAAACCTAAAATTATGAACGGGATCGATACAGAGGCAGGAAAGGTGTTTCACTGGCAAGTTGGACTGGAGTTGGGGGGGGATTATTGCCTCAAGATTCCAGATCTCGGACTGAGATGAGGAGAAACGGCTTTTTGCAGAGTTGTGGATCTGTGGAAATCCTTGGCCAAGGAAGCAGTGGGCATAGACTCATGAATTAAATTTCAGTCACAGTTCGGTAGCCTTTTGCATAGGAGGAGAATTAAAGATTATGAGAAACAGGGCACATCGGCCATGATCTTATTTAATGGCTCGATGGGCCAAATGGCCAACTTCTACTCTTATCATTTGTGTTCTTAAAGTCGGGCAACAGATTAAAAGAATTCATTTTAAATGAATATCTGTGGGACGTCTCTTCTTCTCTCCTGCAATGTGGTAACAAAGTCCTTACCAGCAGGGTGAGGAATTCCCCCCCCCCCCCCACCCCCCACTCAAGGCAACTTAAATACTGACAAGTGGGAGAAAGCACACATCTTCCTTTGTGAAATTACCAAGTCGATAAAATTTGCTCAAACCAACCTTAGTGAACAGTCTCCACCATTGCCAGTTCCTCAGTTTAAGGTAAGCTGCACAGTTTCTCTGGATCACTTTCATCGCCGTGAACTGTTGCTGCCTTTTGGTGAAGGCTCTGCAACGTTAGAGAATTGTCAGCATCCAAGGGCCAGAGATGAGAAAAAAAAACGTTGCACAATCCATTTCAACATGAAAAAGTTAACTTAACAAGGAGTGCATTATCAAGTACTCAAAGTTCTGTGCAGTACAATATGTGGTAAAGAAATGCTCACTTTCTGGCCAAGAAGCCTCTGCTTCGAGCTTGGAAAGCAATAATGATGTCCGTGATTTTCAGGTCTCTCTCCTCCTCCAGGTGTGCCAGGACACCCGTTCGGAAGAAGATCTTACTTTGTCCGATCCTGTACAGGTTAGTGTCTAGTTCCAAGCTTTTGATCTAAAATAGACATTTTTTTTTTTAAAAAAGAACTTAGAATTTTGGTTTATTGACAATATTTTAAAAAGTCTTCGTTGTTTAATCTGCTGTGGAATTAGTTCAAATGATACAGGGCAGGTAGGAATCTTGAATTGGGGGCAAGAGACCTAGATGCGAGGGCATTTAGGACTAACGAGGAGAAATTTCTCCATTCTAAGCATAGTGAATATTAGGAATTTTCTGTCTTGGAAGGCAGTAGAGTATTAGTCATTGATTTCATTCAAAGCAGAGTGATGGATTTTTTTTTCTTACAGAGGAAATGATGTAAAAGTCAGCCGTGATCTTGTTGAATGGAGCAGAAAGGGTGAGGGATTAAATAGCCTACTCCTGCTTCTACTTGTGTTGTTGTCTAATTGGTCTGTTGATGCATATCGGCGCACTCAGTGAATATGTGGAGTTCAGAGGAAAACAATGCTGGAAGTAAATTGCTCACCCTATAATCAGTTTGTGTAAAGTGAACATCCAAACTAGGCATCTAATGTTTAGTGATGGACTTTTCCCCCAGGGTGGGACTAGCAAACCCCAGAGGGCATCTGTATAAAATGAAGGGAGGAAAGTTTAGGGCAGCATCAGGGGTAAGATTTTTTTTAACACTGAGAGTTGTGGGTGCCTGGAATGCCTTGCCAGGGGTGGTGTAGAGGCTGTAACAATGGAGGCATATAGGAGACTCTTAGACAGGCATATGGAGGAAAGAATTATGGATGGCTATGAGGTAGGGAGGGTTTCATTTTTAAAAAAATGGTAGGCATAACATCATGGGCCAAAGAGCCTGTACCGTGCGGTAATGTTCTATGTTTCATTGATTTACTGTGAAAGACACAATCAATTTATGTGGCTTGTTGAATGATAATGGCCTAACTTTTCCATTCCTGTGGAAATCCTGCCCACTCCGTGGCCAATCACGCTGTGTCAGTTGTTTGCTTCAAGCAATGCACTGGGGGACAGGCTTCGCACAAACACATCTACATTTTGTTGGTGGTGGCCTGGTTACAGAGCTGCAGGCAATGCTGAGGAGGAGGAGAGAGTGCGATGAGGGAAATAGTCACAGGTTTGGGGTTTAGCTTTGGAAATCACCTTTCTTTAACTCCAATTGGAAAAACGGCCCCCTTGTACAAAAGGCGATTCTTTAACCTTTAAATCATTTATCTTGGTCATGCTGGAAGTTCAAAATAATCAAGGTGTTGCTTTGCAATTAATGATGAAAACTGTATTTGATTGCATCCACTCCCTGCATTGGGCATATTCAAACTTAAATATAAATATTAAATTAATTTTAAATTTAGACATAGAGCACAGTGCCACCCAATTACTCCCAATTGACCTCCACCCCCAGTACATTTTCAACAGTGAGAAGGAAGTGGAGCACCCAGAGGAAACCCACGCAGACACAAGGAGAATGTATGAACTCCTTACAGACAGCGCCGGATTTGAACCCCCGTCGCTGATGCCGTGACCGCGTTATGCTAACTGTGCCACTCCTTCTTTGGATGTCAGTTCCTTGAAAAAAAAAATCCAGGATGTGACAGCAAATGACAAGAGCTGGGAAAATAGTGAACATTAAAGTCCCAACCAACTTGCCACAATTTAAATCCGTCAAGTAGAAGGGAAATTCCAGTTCAATGAATACAGTTCCTGTCTCCTAGAGCAGTACAGACTTACCATAAGTACACAAGCCTGTTTTCCATCCATGAATCCTTTTGGAATAGCACCTGGTGTTAGGATTTCATATCTAAAAGAAACAATATTGATTAATAATCCTTTATTAACGACAGGAATTAATTATCTATATTTAATGACAGGAATATAAATGGATTCAGTGCAAGAATGTCTTCATCCCACATTTCTGTTCCAGTATCCGAACATTGCATTTTGTGAATGTTCTGATGCTTTAAGGGATTGACTGAACATTGTTCAATGGTAATCAGTATTTTGTAGCAAAATGCATTGCAATGTCGCACATGTAAGAGCATCTTATGAAGGAAGTGATAACATGTTATTTCTTAAAGTGTGCTGAGGACTTGTCTTTCAGTGGTTGAAAACATTTCTGCTGCTTTCACACCATTCTGAACCACCTTTACAGCCATTGCTCTGCTCCACAGAAACCTTTCCAAAAAATGTTCCAAACCAATAATCAGTGGGACTGCATGGTACCCTAATCTACTTGTAAGAAATAATTTCTTAATTTTCTGCATTGGACAGTATAGTCCCGAGGTCATGCAGATATTTTGACAGTCTCTAGAAGCAGAACCAAGGTAAAAATTGTTGCAATTATAGGATACAAGTTTTGAGAATTTTGTAGTGAATTAGAGGAGAAAATAGTTTTCCATGGGAGGACGTTTGAATCCAAAGGGTATAAATATTTTTGGTTAAATCATTTTAAAAAAATTAAATGTATTACGTCTGAATATTTTTTTAATGTAAATGTTGATTTCTTGGAGTTAATTTGAAATGTTTCTGATTGGTCTGAGAAAGCCTTCATCCCCATGACCCAAGGCCCAGTCATCATTCTGCTTCATGAAACTACTATAGCAGTGAGGATTCCAGCTCAGCTGGGTCTGAGGAGCCATAAATGGCAAATGTGAGGCACGTCTTTCCAAGCTCCATCAGGTGTGGTGTTCCAGTGCATCAAACTGCATTAACAAATTAAAAAAAAAAGATCCTATTATTTTTGTGGGAAATTCTTTTTGTGCTGTAATATTCATTAACTTACAAGTACTCTCTAATTTTCTTGTTATATAGCTTGGGTGGAGTTAAATTCTTATGTGTTGGATAATTACTGTACATACTTGTGTAATAGGTGACCTTTCCCCCTCCACCCCCAACCCCGGCTTTTTTAGCTTTTTTCCATATGACCTGTGTCAAAGTCAATCCCAAAACCTGCCGTCTGAGCTCCAGATGCCCTGACCGCAAACCCTCGCCTTGGCAGCCGATTCACCAGAGCACCTGATACCATGATCACCCACCCATGAGAATTCCTGATGTCCCGACCACCTGCCCACCAGAGCTCTCACCACCTTGACCGTGGCTCCTTGCCCCGGCCACTCACCCGCCCACCAGAGCTCCTGGTGCTCCGACTGTGGATCCTTGCTCTGGCCGCTCACCCACCCTTGGGAGCTCCCGACGCCCTGACCACAGGTCCTCACCCCTGCCTCCTGCCCACCAGAGCTCCTGACATCCTGACCGTGGACCCCTCACCCTGGCAGCCCTCCAAACACCCCGGCCCCAGACTCTCTTCTCGGCCCCAGTCACCTGCCCATCCAAGCTCTTGTCACTCCGAATGCGGACTTAACACCCCGTCCCTGCCGGCCACCCTTCTGAGCTCCCAACAACCTTCAAACAGACTTACCACCTGATCCCGGCCATCTGAGCTCCCAGCCCCTTGAATGTCACAGGTACTTACCACAGTCGAAATATGACCTGTGTAAAAGATGATCCCACCAAATTTGTCCTGAAAAATCGGTCCAAAAAACTCGACTATCACAAGTGATCTACCTTGAGTATTTGGTGTGGGATCTAGAGACGTCGTATCGGATTCTGATTCATTGCTGGTCTCGGAACAGAAAATTTACTTGCCTTTGGCGGAATTCCTGGAAGATGATCCTGTTAGGAAATCCTTGACGGCAGATCCGGATACCTTCCAAAACACCATTGCACCGCAACTGTTCCAGTACAAGCTGTGCATCAAGCTTGCCAGCCTGATAGAGAAAGGACTCTTTTAGTTAAGCTCAAGATATATTTTGGTGTTTCAGGTTCATGCATTGTTTTACACTTTTATGTATTTTTATATGCTTAATTTTGTACATTAAAACAGTAATAAATACTTTTGCATTTTTGAATAAAGGTGTTAACTTGTTCTCTAAAGTTTTAACAATGATCTGAATAAATTTAAAATAATTAGGTTAATGGTTTGTTAAACCATCACATTGGAATAGAAGAACATAAAGAAACAGGAGCAGGTGACGGGCCTCAAGCTTGCCTACCATCTAATATGATTTGGACTGGTCTTCCCATGGACCTATCTTCAGTTCTTGTTTTCCAGATAATGTTCTGGTCTTCCAGTGATCTCTCTACTTCCTCTATTGATACCCAATGAGCTAGCCTTCACAACTCACTGGGACAAAGAATGCTCGAGACTCACTGCCTTCTCCTAGGAAGTAGAAGCACCTTACTAATACCATTTCAACTGATGAATCCTGCATTTCCATTTTGTTAAAATTTTCACTTAATTTTAACCTAGTTCTTACTAATTTTCACCTGGCTAATACAGTTTATTTGATGATAGTAAGGCATATTTTCATAAAGAAACATTGCAAATGGAAATTTGATGTAAAGCACATTTGTTTTAGCAGCTAGCTGCTGTTTGGTAAACACACGTGTTTGGTGACTATTGTGAAAGCAGGAACTTCTTCACAATGCATTCTCTTGTGTGAAATTTCAGCCATGGACTCTAAATAATGACCACGATCTTTCAAGTAAAGAGTGAATCATGGTAACTTACCCTCTTCTCATGGTTTGGAATGATACAGCGCACAAAATTGGGGCTGGTGTTGCGCAGTGTCGTCATGAGCTTGGTCAGTTGCTCTTTGTATAACTGCCCCACAGTACGGAACATGCCCTTTTTGGTTTTTGAGACCCCTGGCGCACTTTCACTCATTTTCGCCACTTGGTCCAAACCAACAATTCGATCCACTTAAAAATATAAACAAAGCATAGATTCAATGATTGAATTTTTTTTTAAATGATGTACATAGTTTTATTGTTTAGAGATGCTTTTGAAGAAGATTGAAAACCTAAGAAATAGCAAATGGGCCATTTACCCTTCAGGGCTGTTCCACCAATCAGTGGGTGATTTGCAAATTGACTTTATATAACTCTTTTAATCCCCATATGGTTGGTTTAAAAGAAATGTATCAATCTCAGATTGAAGAGCCACTACTGCCTCACTGCTAATTGTGGAGAGTTCCAAACTTATCCTAGGTTTTATGTGTAAAAGTATTTTCTAACTGCATTCAGGAAAGGCCTTGGTCTGATGTTTTGATACTCTGTTTTCCTGTTTTTTGATACTCTCGTTGAAAGACGAGACTTTTTGCCACTTAGTCTGAGGTTCTCCAACCAATGCAAACTCTTTCCATCGACCTTATCAGTTTCTTGGAAACAAATCATTACTCATCCCTTTTACTCTCAGGAAAAATAATTGATTTGCATAGTTTCTCTATAATCAAACCCACATGCAGCCCTCTCCTAAATCTGCAGACATTTCCTCCATGAGATATAAATGTCCAAAGGCCTAGTACAACACAGAACATGATCTAGTTATGCTATTGCCAGCATTTTGTATCAAAATCTCATCTACCCTCTAATCGTTTGCTTTGCCTCGTTAGATTAATTGAAATTGTATTTTAGCCATTGACTTGACTAACATTAAGATGCTTGGTTTTCTCTCACAGAAAGACTGGTCGTCTCACTTCACTGTGCAGTCTGCCCTTGATATTGTACGGTAAAGAACTGAATGAAATAGTAAAAAAAAAAGCAGGTCTTTATTATTCAAGTGCACATTATAGTTTATAGAAATCAGATAATTAATCAAATAATTCTAAGAATTTTACAATATGGAAAGAGGCAATTTAGTCTGATGTGTTGTTGAGTCACCCTGCCTTCAAATTATTTTGAATAATGTGATGAGAGCTTCTGTCTGACCATTCTTTGTTGAGTTCAAGGCTTCTGCCACCTTACTCGGTGAAAAATGCTCGCTTTTCTAATAGGCTGCACTCAACAAACATTAACAGTTCCCAAAAAGCTGCTGGATACTGCTGGATCGTTAACATTTTATTGGTAAGAGTGGCTGAGGTAGGTACAATTAAAACACTGAAAAGCTATTTGGACAGGTACATGGATAGGAAAGGTTTAGAGGGCTATGAGCCAAGTGCAGGCAAATGATACTTGCTGAGGTTGTAACCTTGGTTGGAATGGACAAGGTGGGGCCAAAGGGCCTGTTTGCGTGCTGTGTAACTATATTTCCTCTCTTATCTTCTACCACCTGCTTTAAAACTATTCTCTGTAGTTTTTGTTCTGTATGCTAAGGGAAATAGTCTTTTCTATTTATTCAATTTATTCAACTCATAATTGTATACACTTCAATTAAGTCTACCCTCAACTTTTTCTATTCCAATAAAAACAACCTTCATCATTCCTAGTCTTTCTTTACTGCTAAACATTATCAATCATAGCAATGTCTCTGTAAACCTCAGTGTCTTCTCCAGTGCAATCACTTTTTTTCCTGTTCCACGGAGACTAGTATTTTATGCATCACTTAATCTGTGGGACTGGCTGGTATTGTTCACAGTTTCACCATACCTCCCTGCTCCTGTATTATACTTGGCTAATAAAGGAAAGCATCCAATACACTTTTTATAACTACATTATCAACATACCTGTTAACTTTAAGTGGATGCACTCTACAAGGCCTCTGTTCCATCAAATATTCTCAACATTCTCCCATTTATCTTGCATGCCATTGTTTTCTAGCATTTTTTCCCAAATACAAGACCCCAGCTGTCCAGACCATTCAGACCTTCCCCTTTAAAGTTTTCCATGACATTGTTAATCACAAGGTCATTTCTGAATCAGCTGGACAAAAACCTCTTATTCACGATTAAAACTAAATTATGAATATATTCTATAAAGAGCAATGGGAAAGAAAACTGTTGATGCTGGAAGAACTCATCCAGTTAAGCAATATCCTTGGAAAAATAGCCAGTCGAAGTTCTGAATCAGCGTCTCTTCCTCAGAGCGTGGAGGGGCTTCCGATTTTGAAAGCCGAGCTGGGGTAGGAATGAAATATGAGACAAAACTATTTGGGGGTTGGTCAAGACAAATTAGGCAAGAAGGAAAACAAGTACTTCAGTTATGCACACTTTATTGCAAAAGGGAACTCCTAAGCAGGGAATCCTTGGGTCCAGACAGAGATGGGAGTGGATTTAAATATTAATATTGATGAACAAGTTACATCAAGATATTATGACAAATACAATAAATGTTAGGTATAGATTAGTTCAATATTATTTTCTTCATCAATTATATCTTACGCTGCAGAAACTAAATGGATTTAAGTCCGATTTAATAGATCAGTTTGGTCATTGTGGTCAGAAGATGGGTACTTTTTCACATCCTACTTGGCCCTGCCCTAAAGTGAGACCTTTTTGGATAAATTTGGGATCTTTTTTAGAACAGGTTACAGGAATTAAATTTCCACAAAATCCAAAATAGGTAATATTGTAGGGATAAGACAGAAATTCGTAAACTAATTAATTAAAGAGAATTTGTAAATATTGCATTAGCAGTAGCAAGAAAATGAATAGAAGTAACTTGGAAATCGGACTCTCATCTAGGTATGGAGCAATGGAATGCAGAACTGCACAATTATATTCCCCTTGAGAAGATAACTTATAATTTAAAAAAACAAATATGATGTATTTTTGAAAATTTGGCACCTGTATTTACAAATTGTGTGGATAAATTTATAGATATTTTCCCAAAACTTTGAGAACCTCTTTAACCTCCCTGGAAGAATTAAAAATGTAAATGGTTAAAACTGTGTGATGGGGGGTGTCTTCTTGGAAATCAGGTCCATTTTCTACCTTTATTTTTCTTTATTTATTTTTCTTGCTTCTTTCTTTTCACCTATTTCTTTCATTTGGGGATTTATTGTTGGGAGAGGGCATTGGGGGCTTAAGGGGTTTATACCATCATGTATAATGGATCTGACGTTAATATTTGATTATTGTGATAAAACTTTAAATAAAATATTTTTTTTAAAAAGTACTGACCATTAGCATTTTTAAAGAAAATGATTGGGAAAGGAACACAGGCATAAAAGTGATAAACAACTGGAGAGTAGTTTCCTGAAATCAGAAAGCTCAATGTTCATTCCAGACGGTTGCAAAGTTCCCCCATTAACACCCATAACACTTCTAATCCCCTCTGCCATTTTGATCATTTTAAGTTTCCTGGTTTCACCTGGTTCATCTTCACCATGGCTGTTCAATCCCCTTACACTTCCACCCTACATCAAGGAGGTCTGAGGATTGCCTGCCTCTTCCTCGGACAGAGGTCCCACCAGTTCTCCTCCACCAACACACTTGTTTGATTGGAACAACTTGTCCTTCTGCTCAGCTATCGCTTTCTCCAGATTAAAGGAACATCTCTGGCCCTCACAAAGCCTGCCTTTTTTTGGATACATGGAGCAGTATCCACGTACCCTCATTTACTGAAGTCCTACATTTTCCATACTCTATTGAAGAAAAAGATTTTGCACCACTTGCACTGTCTGCAATAAAGTGCATTCCTTTGCCCAGCACTGAAATTCTCTGATAAAGCAAAAAAGATTGGTTAATACATTGCTATGGATTCATTTTTAGTAGTGTTCTCACCATCTCGCCACAGTTCTGCTACATATTTATCAGATGATTGGTTCAGCAGTGTGGCAACGTTATCATTCAATGGATCCATGTTCTTGGTCAGCCAGTGTCCTGCATTGTAGGGGACCTGAAGAACAAAGCCTTTGACATCTTAGAGTTTGACTTGTACCAGTGTATCTACCTGATGTTGGTCAGTTCTTAACTAACACATTTTGGAAAATGTCATTTCCTAAAAAATCTCAGAACGGCTTCAAAATTTTTTAAAAATTGTTTACTTTATCTGAAATAAGTAATTCTTCGATCCAGGACATTCATAGAACCAGAAAGGTGGTTAACACACCTCTGCTCAATTGAAAAAGTTTGTCTTAAGCAATTGAAAGAACTTTTTAATTCAATCATAATTGTACAGCTGCCGTTCTGTGAATGAAAATAAAATTGTCAGAAATTCAATTCAAATTCTACATTTCGGCATCTATGAGCTGAAATTGATTATAAAAAAAACTTTGTTTTGACAAGCAGAAGTCAGCAAATTCTACAACCTATGGATGACTGTCCTAAATTTTATCATCTACATATTCAATAGCACAATTTTTACTTGCACACATTTCAAAAAACTGATTTTGAAAAGTCATTGGACATATTCCTTTAATCTCAAGGTTTCAGGTACCTGGATCCTACCTTGCCAGCATAGTGAACGATGCAGAAGTCTCCCTTGTCCTTCAGTTGTTTGGGTTTGGCAAATTTTGTGTGGTTACCTAGTTCTTGAACCACTTTCTCCACAAAAGACTTGTCCGTGGCCTTGGGGAACCAGCATTCTTCATCCAGCAAAGCAAGAATACCCGGGGGGCCGGTCTGGAAACCAGATCATAAGGAAAAATAACTGAAACTCATAAAGCAATGTTAATGTTTCCTGTATATTGACCAGGTATAACAAGAATTGCATTCAATCAATAACTTTATTGGTCTGAAGAATACCTGAATGAGGGCTGTAAAATTGTTGATGACATTTTTAAATTTAGACATACAGCATGGTAACAGGCCATTTTGGCCCACGAGTCCAAGCCGCCCAATTTACAGCCCATTAACCTACACCCCATTATGTTTTGAACAGTGGGAGGAAACTCAAGCCCCTGGAGAAAACAGACACGGGATGAACATGCAAACTCCTTACAGAGAGCACGGGATTCAAACCCAGGTCTGGTCCCGATCGCTCGTGCTGTAAAGGCTTTGCGCTCACTGCAGCGCCAACTGTGCTGCTCTTGCATAGACAAATTAACTTGGAAAGTTGTATTAACTAAACTACTAAATTATGATTTAAAAAATATGTTGAGTCTGATATCACAATATACAGTAAAACCTGTTATCTGGAATTGAAGCAACTGGCAAAAAAAAATTGTTAAAAAATACGAAAGTTTAAACTTGGTGTGCCTAGCCATTAGTACACCAATCCATGCCAGAATCAATTGGGAAATTCACTTATCTGGCATCTAACAATCCCCATAGGTGCTGGCTACCAGGAGCTTTACTCTATTTCAATAGAGTGATAAATATTTGAAATTAACCTCTGGACAAAGTACTGGGGTAATTTGGGAAACAATGAGGACCTCTCTAGATAGATAAAATGGACAGAAGGGCCTGATTTTCCATCATTTCCTCGTGATCTAAGCATTCCTAAAGACATCAATATCAGTTTGGAATACACACAAGTGCTGGAGAAACGCAACAGGTCATGCAGCATCTAAAGGAAATAAATAGTAACCAATGTTTTGGGTCTGATTTGGTTACCCTTTACTCTCTATAGATGCTAAATGATCTGCTGAGATTCTCCAGCACATTTGTACCTTCTATTACAATCCCAGTGTTCCTTTTTAACTCAATACCAGGATACAGTAAAATCCCCATTATCTGGTCAACCTGAAACTGAAACAAATGGCAAAAAAGAGGAAACAAATACGAATAAATAAAGTTTAAAATTGTAAAAAAACAGTAAAGGTTCTCTGAAGCACCCACAACCCCTTGGAGTAACCATTCAGCCAGCAGAGCACCCAGCCGTGCCCCGCCTGCAGCAGCTGCTTGAATAGCGTTTCAGTAAAGTTGTGCTTGAATAAAATGGCAGTGTCCAGGATGAAGAGCCGGCTGATCCCACTCGTCGCTGGGGCGACTCTCCCAAAGTGTCTCCCTATTCCTGCCTGGTAAGAGCCTTTATCTTTATTAAGTATATTAGAAAAGCTTTATCTGTAATCTTGGCGTGGTGCCCAATTATGATGGTGGAGCAGCAGCTGATGCCACACTTACAACGCTCGCGAATGGGGTTCGAATTTAAAGGAAGGTGTGCCGAGGGCTTGACTGGGATCCTTTCATGGAGGTGAGTCGAGTTGTCAGCACGAGCGGAGGGGTTCATTATGAAGGTGGAACGGTAATTGCATTCTGCTACAGCGCAAGCAACTGGGGTTCGAATTTAAATTTTGTAAGTTACGGGAAATAGCTGATTAAAGGGAACTTTACATAATTAAAGACTACAAAGTCTACAAGACTCATTGTTTTTTCAAATTACATTTTGAACCCCCCTTTGTCTTTTAAAATGTGTATTCTTAATAAAGGTGTCTTAGACATTGGAGAATGAGTCTCAGTCAACCAGAAAATTTTCATATCCGACATACATAGGGATTTTACTATATGCTACTTTTAAGCTAAGAACTGAGTGTATTAAGATTTTGTTTCATTACGTATCTTATGTTCCTTACCACTCGCTCAATCAGTTCTATGCAGGGTTGCAGATCCAGACCAAAGTCAATGAAATTCCATTCAATACCCTCTCTCTGGTACTCTTCCTGTTCCAGGATAAACATAGTGTGGTTGAACAACTGTTGCAGTTTTTCATTGGTGTAGTTGATGCAGAGTTGTTCAAAAGAATTGTCCTATAAAAACCAAGTGGTATTGATTGTAAAACAATACTTCAGCGTTGTTAATAATATTGCATTGGCTCTATTTGCACAACTCAATTGAACTGCCATAGTTGTAAAAACTCCTAATCCCCTTCAAAATGACCACTAATCCAGAATCGTCAGAGAATCATGTAAATGTACAATCGAGGAGCCCATTTGGCTCCTTGTAACAATGCTATTTCCTGGCTCTTTGAGCAGAGCCTTACACTTCGTGGCTCTTCAAGTAGGTATCCAGTGACTTCTTCAATGTTCTGAGCATTTCAATCTCTCTCCTGATTTAAGACAGGGAGTTGTGGAACACTAAATTCTTCCTTAGCTTTCTAATCCTTCGACCAATTAACTCAGCTTCATGCTCCCAACGAATTGTCCTTTAATTTCATTTCTTATGGAGTACCAAGTTCCTAGGAGTCCACTTAACAAGTTCCTAGGAGTCCACTTAACAAGTTCCTAGGAGTCCACTTAACAAGTTCCTAGGAGTCCACTTAACAAGTTCCTAGGAGTCCACTTAACAAGTTCCTAGGAGTCCACTTAACAAGTTCCTAGGAGTCCACTTAACAAGTTCCTAGGAGTCCACTTAACAAGTTCCTAGGAGTCCACTTAACAAGTTCCTAGGAGTCCACTTAACAAGTTCCTAGGAGTCCACTTAACAAGTTCCTAGGAGTCCACTTAACAAGTTCCTAGGAGTCCACTTAACAAGTTCCTAGGAGTCCACTTAACAAGTTCCTAGGAGTCCACTTAACAAGTTCCTAGGAGTCCACTTAACAAGTTCCTAGGAGTCCACTTAACAAGTTCCTAGGAGTCCACTTAACAAGTTCCTAGGAGTCCACTTACAAGTTCCTAGGAGTCCACTTAACAAGTTCCTAGGAGTCCACTTAACAAGTTCCTAGGAGTCCACTTAACAAGTTCCTAGGAGTCCACTTAACAAGTTCCTAGGAGTCCACTTAACAAGTTCCTAGGAGTCCACTTAACAAGTTCCTAGGAGTCCACTTAACAAGTTCCTAGGAGACCACTTAACAAGTTCCTAGGAGTCCACTTACAAGTTCCTAGGAGTGCACTTAACAAGTTCCTAGGAGTCCACTTAACAAGTTCCTAGGAGTCCACTTACAAGTTCCTAGGAGTCCACTTAACAAGTTCCTAGGAGTCCACTTAACAAGTTCCTAGGAGTCCACTTAACAAGTTCCTAGGAGTCCACTTAACAAGTTCCTAGGAGTCCACTTAACAAGTTCCTAGGAGTCCACTTAACAAGTTCCTAGGAGTCCACTTAACAAGTTCCTAGGAGTCCACTTAACAAGTTCCTAGGAGTCCACTTAACAAGTTCCTAGGAGTCCACTTAACAAGTTCCTAGGAGACCACTTAACAAGTTCCTAGGAGTCCACTTAACAAGTTCCTAGGAGTCCACTTAACAAGTTCCTAGGAGTCCACTTAACAAGTTCCTGGCTGGCTGCATCACAGTGGAGTAAGGTTACTATAGAGAATAGGATAGGAGGTCAATCCGTGGAACCTTAACAGTAGCAGAGAGGATCACTGGGATCTCCCTCCCTGCCACTGGCATGATCTACCAGAATCGTTGTCTGAAGAGGGGGCGCAACCACCTCACACTCAACATCTTTCTGCTACTCCCATCAGGAAAGAGATACAGGAGTGTCAGAGCCAGCACCACCAGGCTGGGGAACAGCTTCTTTTCCCTGGACGGTGAGACTGCAGAACAACCAAAGGAACTGCCCACACTCACCATCTGATACTGAAGAATATTTATTTATTTTTATATATGTCTATTTGTTCTGCGTATGTATTGTTTGTCTGTATGTTGTGTATCTGCATGTTTTGCACTGTGGACTGTCAAGTTGTACTTGTGATAATACACTTGAACTTGATTTACAATGGTGACAGTAAATGGAAAATATGTAGCATTTGTTGTACAGGTTATGGTGATACAACCACGGCACTGGGCCGCGTGCCCACCAGCCTACTGCAGGGGGTGACCTCTGTACCTGTAGGAAAACCACCTAGGAGGCTGACTCCACCTGGCCGGCTGCAAATCACCAACCTGGAAATAGACTTGAGTCGGCCCCTCCCGGGCCAATTACATATGGAGCTACCGAGACTACTACCGGTGTACTTCAGAGTTTCAGTGGATTAAAGCCTGTAGTCCAGTCTTTTATGTGCTTTGTGTCTGCTTGCTGCACCACACAGGTAATGAAACTGATAACACTCAGTTTATCCGTAGCATTAATGCTTTCAGAATCCACTAGAAATTCCTGCCAGGCAACACAACAATAAGTTTGGGATTTTTTTTTGGTGAGATTCTCCTAATTACAACCCTGGCTAAGATAGAAAATTGGGGAGATCAGAGAAACACCAGCTTCCATTCCAGCCCAACATGGCTGTTGGAGTTGATCTGTGCTACATGTTGATCTTGCCCTGGGATTCCGGCAGACATTGATTTAATAGTTTTTTTTGTAATTCTAGTGGCTTTACATTCATCTCTCGCAATAAAATCTGATAAGAATATTCGTTCTGTTTCTAAAATAACAAAAGACTGCTGTCTTCTTGCTGGCCAAAACGGTGTTCCATTGGACAAGCAAATTCATTCACATTTCAGATGCCAGATTCCAAGCACTGCCCAAGTGAAGAGATTACAAGACAGACAAAGGATTCAAAGCTTCCTTGATGAAATCAACATCACTGTCCCTTGGAATCAGATTGAGAAAGTAGATCAACTATTGGTCAACTAAAAAAAAAAAATCACATTTATTTAATTGAACATGTCTTTTGACCACAGAATTCTATCATGTCTTCCCCCTCAACATTGAGATGTCCCACTATGGCATTATATTCTACACCTCAGGCAACTTTTAGTCAAGGGTTTATTGGATCAAGAACTTCTGTGCCAGGTTGGTGTCACGAGAAACCATGGGTTTGCCCTTAGGTAGATTGCCATAGTAATTACATATTTAAAAGTGTTTGTAAATGAAAATGACTACTTACCACAAATATCTCAAATCCAGCGATGTCTAGAATTCCAAGGAAGGTGGAGCCCTGTCTTTTTGTCCTGTCCAGAGCTTTGTTGATACGAATGAGCAGCCAGCGAAACAAACGTTCATACATCGCCTTGGCCAAAGCTTCCACTGCGAAGTCCGCCTGTGCAGGTAACATGAGAATTTAAGGAGATAAATTTTTCTGCTGAAGGATTTTAAATTCAGAAAGCCGGGCCCCCTCTCTGTAGATACGTGCAAAAAACACCCTTCATTGTAATGACTTGACTGAAATATTTTAAAGTTCGATTTGCAATTCCAAACATCATTTTCATTTCACTTGTACACCTGGACAAACGTCATCTTCTGACGTTTTGTTATCCAGCTGTCAGGCAACAGGAATATATTGTACATCCTGAGGAGACAGTATTCAATCCACATGACCAGTCACCCTCATAGTTGAATGTGAAATGGCTCACATCTCTTTGGTTTTTCTCACACTTTCTCATAAATATTAACCATTTGTGGTCCTAGCGCATTGGAGAAATTCTGTGGGTGTCACTTTCAGGCAGTTGTTTATATAGAATTAACTATTCTATCAAAGATAGTCACAAAAAAGTTATCCTGGTGCATTTTAATTTGACAGAAAAGCATTTCTCTATTGCTTCAAACCACAAGCTGCTTTTTGGTTATTTTTTTACTTACGAGTTTAGATTATATAGAAAGTTTACAATAGCCCCCAACTCTAGTTGGATAGGTTACTGGAAGATCTTTCACACAACTTCCTGCCTTCAACTGCCCTCCCAATCCCCCATGAAATAATAATGAACAAAATTGATCAGACCTTTCTGTCACGTAATCCATGTGCGCAGAGTATATGAAAGAGAGCTGCGAAGGTGAGGTCAGGGTCTGGGTAAAGGTCCAGAGATCATGGCGATCAGACATTGTGGAGGTCATAAAAGAGTCTAGGATCTAATCAGCAGCTAGAATTGTTTGGGCCAGGAGAACAGGGGGCAAGAGATGATTCCCAGTGTTCATTGGGGTAGGAAGCAGCAGCTGATTAGAGGTGAAGAATTTAAATTGGGAACTCCATTTGGATTTTGAAGACTGATGATGGTTGGGTATGTTTTTACCAGTCAGGATTACAATCAGGTGCTTGTGTGTTGCAGATTAGGGTTCTATGTTTGGCGTGGAGGGGTGGAAATTGCTGCTGTGGGATGGGTAGCATGAAAGATGTCCACCTCCAGAGTTTGAAAGTTTACTTTGGTACGATGGCTCCTTATACAGCTCAGAGATGTGTGTCACTCAACATCATGGAAGTGGCATCTAAATGTCTAATGATGCACAATGTAACGGCACTGGGGTCTTCTGTGAATTACTACTTCGGTCACATGTAGGATAAGGAATGAAAATCGTGGATTTTTAATGTTCTGTCTTTTTAAATCATGTTTTCTGTAGGTGTAATGCTACATATGTAATTCCATCTTTAGTATTCTGTCCCTTATTTCAATAAGCAGTGTTCACTACCCTAGTCTCAGTGGAGCTCTGGGACAGAGACTATCTGTTCAGAGGGTGAGGTGATCGATGACTGTTCAAATCATTACCTTTAACATTTGGATGCTTCTGAAAATTCTTGGATGCAGGCGATTTTTGGTGTAGGGAGGAAAGTTTAGGGGAGATACCAGGGGTAAGTTTTTAAAACACAGGGAGGTGTGGGTACCTGGAATGCCTCGCCAGGGGTGGTGGTGGAGGCTGAAATGTTACAGCCATTTAAGAGACCCTTAGATATGGATGAAAGAAAAATAGAGGGTTAAGAGGTAGGAAGGTTTAATATTTTTTTTGGTAGGAATATATAGGTCGGCACAACATCAAGGGCCGAAGGGCCTGCACTGTTCTGTAGTGTTCTATGGCCAATGTTGCTGGTACATTAGTTGTCTCCCTATAGTTACCACCTTACCAATGCATATTTCAAGCATTATCTGTTTTCATTCAATGCAGAATTCTGTTTGCATGGATGTCACAGGCAGTTTTGGCAGATTGTTACAAAATATGGATATTCTTACCTGCTCTTTGGTCTGAGCTTTCTGTACATAATCACGTCCAACTTTAATCCGAGGGCTCAGAATGGCCCTGGTGAAGTCGGTCACATTCATCCCCAACAAGTGGGATACCTTCTGAGCGACTGCAGGAAGAGATCACAGAACTGGTCATGACGAGTTGTTCACCTTTTGCTTCATGGGTAACAGAGCTGATGCAAAGATGTACCTGTGTTGTCGGGCATCGACGCTTGGTCAGTATTCCGCTCTTTCTTGAAACAAATATTACCAAGCTGCAACACGGATGAAACAATCTTCAGGATAGCTGGAAACATGAGAAGATAGATATCAGCCCACGCAGGGTTTTAGCTCCCAGCATTATAAACAATCCACTTATTTCCCATCACTTTGTTTGGATTTGAACTCCTTTCTGCAGTCTGCTGCCAAATCTTGCACAACAGCAAGCTAAAAGCCCAGGAGGACTGTGCTTTCTTCAACATATCTGTTTGAAAGGCAATTTTTGGACTTGTCTGCAACATTATTCAGAGAAATGCTCATAATTAGTGAGTATAAGCATGGCCAAAAGAAGTAAAATTGTCACTTAAGTTTGTCACCAAACTATCAGCAAAGTGGAAAATTCAACTGTTGAGTAAGATGCCCTGTTCTGCTTTCCCACAGGCAGCGAGGCTCTGAATGTCTGCTAAACTGCTCCAATAACTCCCCGTGACTCTACTATTTTATTAATTATATTTCTTTTTAATATATGTATGCAAGTCATATATAGGTATCGTTCGTCTGAATGTGTGCTGCTACTTTGTGCGTTCGCATCGTTTTTTAGCACTGCAGAGCGGAGAACGCTGTTTCGTCGAGTTGAACTATTACAATCAGATGATAAATAATCTTGAACAAACGTGAAAAGAAAGCCTTCATGGGGATTCATTTCTCGCCAGCTTCTCTTGGGGAAAACCAGACATGCGGAGAGATGTTTCTTCACTGAGCTTTTTCACATAATTTTGCTTTAATTGTACTTTGGCTTGAATGATGGAGATTTTCAGGTTTGAACTATTTCATGGCATTGATCCATCATGAAGAAAGACAATATTCCAGTCAGCAGCAGGATTGCCAATGAACTATACTTGTGTTACAATTCGGAATTTAATGAGCAGGACTACATTTTTCATTTTTGACTTGCAGCACTTACAGGGGTCATAACTCCAAACCTGGAGAGATTTAAATTGCGGTTGAAACTATCTGACACTTTCTCGCTGTTCTATTTGCTGATTGTCTTAAGAGGATAAGCTTCTACTCGAGAGTGTATCCCCAAAGAAATATTGTCCTTAAGGCTGCCACAGGCAGACACAAAACTTGCTGTGGCTTTAAATCTCAGCATGTTCATTCTTGTTTTGGCATTCCTTCCAGTCACTGAGACAAGATGACAAACACACTAGTTAACAAATGTTCAGTTGATGCACATTGGCTGGCACTTCTTAACATCAAGCACCATTTATGGGCAATCTGCCTTGACACAAGTATGATACTACTTTTAACAGAGTCCAGCAGTTCATTGTTCATGAGTCTTTGGAGTCTTCATGTCGAAGCTCTCCCAGCCTCCCATCTATAATGGTAACTGAACTTGTTCATACATTTACAATCAAAATGGGACCACTATAAAAGAATGGTGTGCTACAAAAAATGTGACAAAATGCAAATTGTAAAGAGGAAGGAGTAGGCAGTAAACTCCTGTGGACACATCTTAGTGATGATGTATCAGGTGGATTTGTGAAGTGGTCAGAATCAGACTGATGCCCCTGGGCATTGGCACCTCCAGTCAGAATACTCTCCACGGTACACCTGTAGAAATTTTGAGAGTCGTCAGTAACATGCCAAATCTCCTCAAACTCCTCATGAAGTATAGCCACTGGCGAGCCTTCTTCATGATTGCCTCAGGACAGATCCTCAGAGACATTGACACCCAGGAATTTGAAGTTCTTGACCATTTCCACAGTTGACCCCCTCGGTGGTTTGTTTTCACCTGATTTCCCCCTTCTGAAGTCAACAATCAGTTCCTAAATTTTGCTAACGTTGAGTGCAAGGTTATTGTGACACCACACAACTCGTTAATCTCTCTTCCTCCTGTACACTTCCTCATTGCCATCTGTGATTCAGCCAATGACTGTGGTGTCAGCGGCAACTTTTAGGGTGACATTTGACACTGGCTGAAGGTCATGAGAAGTGAGAATCAAAAATTCTCTTTCATCAAAGTGGCAGAAAGACAGACGACTCTACAGACTTGATGTGATGTAACAAGTTTAATTCTATTAAGCTTCTCAAAGGCCTGAAGATGCTGATACAGCATGGATACAAGACCTTCAGCTCAGCATGTCAGTGCTGAGCATCTATTTATTCTCATCTTACACTGATCCCATTTTCCCATCAACTCCCCCAGATTCTACCCCTCACCTGCACATTGGAGGCAATCTGCGATTACCCTATCAATGTGCTCAACTTTGGGATGAGGGAAGAAACCAGTGCATTCAGAGGAAACCCACATGGACACAGGGCAAATGTGCTAACACCACACACACACACAGCTCCAGAAGTCAGGACTGAGCCCAGATTGGCAGAGCTATGAGGCAGCAGCTCAGCTCTCCCAGCTACACCACTCTACTGCCTGGTTCTGGAGAGTGGGGGATGAGCTCCAGAGATCTGCTGATGTCCAGAATTGCCTTAACTCAGGGATTTCAGTTGTTGGGAGAGTAGGTCAGTGGACAGGCATGGAGGGCACTTGGACTGATGGAGTCTACATTGGTTTCAAATCACATGATCTGGATGTTTATTAACAAAAGTAGAGTTAAAAGTGGTAATAAACACAAATAAAGAAAATAAAAATTATTTGTAATTTCTATTATAAATATCAGCCTCGAAAGCCACAAAAGAGGACCGCACGGAGAGGGACTGCCCTGAGAAATTCTAATATATAATGTGCAAAGTTGGGATGGAGAGGGTAGGTAGTGGGAGTGAAATCTGGACCTTGAGAGTTGGTTAGGCAGCCAAATGGATTTTAACTGGGTTGGTGCAGGCGGCAAGGGCCTGGCAGAGAGCCACAGCAAGTTTAAGCCTTTCCTGGCCATTCCCTTGACTTTAATAATGATTTGCCTGTAGGCCCAAAAGGAAGCTGCGTCTACAGAAACTCTTTAAGCATTTGGGAGCTATCAAATAGCGTGACAGAGGGAGGCCTTGCTCCAAAGGCAAAGTGATCCAGGAAGACGGTAACACAATATGAGCACGAACAATTTTGGGCACACAAAATATGTTCACTCAAATGCTTTTTATCCACATCCTCTTCCTCAGCATCCAGCCTGAATCGTCCGTCTCTCTCCTCTGATTATCCACCTGAATTACTCCTCTGCTCCTTCACCCAACCCATCCCCCTCAGCACCAAAACTTTTCAAACCCCATCCCCCCATACCTTTTAGGCCAGGGTGGGGATAGAGAGAGCATGGGGAATAGATGGAAAGAGAAAGGACTGGGTAAGATGGGAGAAGTGGGTGAATTACAGTGCCTGAGCAAAGGAAGTAAGAAGACGGATCGAATTGGGAAGGGGGTGGGTGATGAAGGGATGATGTCTGAAGTGGGAGAGTGCTGGGAGGGAGGGAAAGGTCCGAGAATGGAATAAGGGGTGGGGAGAAATTGGAAAGGTATAGTGGAAGAAGAAGAAATTCCAAGAGGAGAGAGAGAGAGAGAGAGAGAGAGGAAGATGAGGGAGGGGGGGAGCAAAAGGAAACTGAGAATAGAAAGAGTGGCGAGAAGGGAGAGAAAATAAAGGGGATGAGAAATGATATCCAAGTGGGAAGGGTGGGTAATGGAGGAGAGAATGCAAGTAGAGGGAGTTAAGAACAGGGTGAGTAAAGGAGAAGCCACTGAGAGAAAGAGTGAGTGAAAAGGTGCGTCATTTAAGAAATGTCAATGAAGGTGGCTAAACACTTCAAAGAGATTTACCAACAGGTGGATTCAAGCATTGGACACTCACCTGGAAATTCTATTACCCCTTAATCATTTAGCCTATGGATCTAAAAAGAGGAATCTCTGGGTATTGGTCGTCCACAAATTAGTCCCAATTGGATTGACAAATACTCGTGGTGAAAGGTGTGTTTGATGACTTGCCCTGTCCCTGGACTCACCACCAGACCCAGCAGCTCAGCACCACTCAGGTGAAGAGGGCACAGATGCCCTCCACATCCAGCCTCAGCTTTATGCCAGAGAAGGCTGTGGTTGATATTTTCCTTCAGCGTAACCTTTTGAATTGTTGTTAACATTCTAAGGAGTCTCAAATGTTGGTTCTTTTGATTATTCAAAACTATTGCAGCTCACTCTGATCCATGAATGGCTGTCATATGTCAAGGGTTCGGTCTGCCCAGCTCGCCACATCTGGTAAAAGCAGGTTAGGAAGAGCAGGCACTAGGCAGTGGGCTGGGGATCATAGGATGATCCAGCTCAATATTTCTAATGTTTGAATATTTACATTTTAATTGTCGGCACTGAATCGAGAAAACTTCAAAAACCAAATGACACTTACAGGTCTGTTCTTCACTTGAAAATCCCATGATAGTCATGGCTTCAGACGTTTCCTCAAACATATCCTTATCATCTTGACCTGGAATAGGGACGTGGCCATTGGACAAGAACCTGTAGTTGCTGAATGATTCCAACAGTAGATCCTCTGTCAATTGGAAGGAAGGAAGTCAGTAACAATCCAGCCCCTTGGAGTGCTGAACCCAGCCTGCACCGAGCACGGTAGTTTAACCTACCTCTCATCTTCCCTCCTGCCCCACTGAGAAGGTAGTAGAAAATGTGGAAAGTCCTTTCTTCCATGGCCTGCCGAATGGCACGTGATTTTTCAAGTAGGTCTGTTTATTTCGGTTAAGTCAACTATTTTTTTTTGAGGGGGGGGGGGGGTTTGATAAATAACAATGGACAATGAAGATTTTGCTTCCTGAATACGTTTGGGTGTATTTAATGGATTTTGGGCAGCTATTCACAAAAATCACCGTAAAGGTTTCCTATCACGTAATTTTTTTACATTTAACCAATTTTTGTGATTTCGATTCATACTTTAAGTTTACTTCAAGCATACGAAACAATGAAGTGCAACATGTCATTGAAAATTCATTTTCTGCAGTCACACTTGGACCCCTTCCCTGGTGCAATCATGGATGAACATGGTGAGAGGTTCCACCAGAACATTGTGACCATGGAAAAGCAGTATCAAGGCAACTGGAATCAATCAATGTTGGACACTGACATGAGAGGCATCAGATGCTGAGTACAAATGAAAATCAGCAGCAAAACATTTTTAGGTCAATTGACTAAATGTACGGTGAAACCACTATTGTACATATTCATTATATGTAAATTACATGACCTTTCCTGGTTGACCCTGCTCTCACTGGCTGACTCATGACTCCTCCCCTTCCTTCCCCATAAAGGCTGTCATGCCACAAGCCTGCCCCAGTTTGAGTCCGGGTCAGTGCAAGCGACCAAAACACCGTTCATCCTTTGCAAATAAAAGCCTTCAGTTTCAGTAACTTTAGTCTTTGTGCAATTGATCAGACATCAACATGCTGAATTTAATAAAAGTTAATTTAATGTTTCCTCAACTATCTCCAATTGTCTTTGTGTTCAGCTTGAAGTTGTCTATAGCAATCCCCAATTTTTTTTTTCAAGAAGCAAACCTTTTGAAAAAATTTGTTGTCCAGAGTAATCATTTTTTGGTTTTAATTCCTAAAACTGACCAAGTTTTAAAAATAATAAGATCATCTGAAAATTGTGAAATACTTTAAAATGATTAAAAGTATTGGCACCTGCAATAAAAGTAAAACAATTTATTCCCATCTCTGTCCTTATAGTAGTAAAATATCCACCAAATAAAGTTAATTTATATGTTTTATTTATGTGGATTTTACATATCTGTCACTACAGCAAGCAAGAAGAATTTCAATGTATTTGTACATTGTAAACATGAGCTATTGATTTTTAAGCTTATGGAATTTGGAAAGTCTCAACTTGAAAAACACACTGAATTTCAGCTTCAGAGAGAGAAACAGCAATCCTTGGCTCAGTGAGCATGATGAACTGACTCCACATTTCCTGATGCTATCAAGGGACAGGGTGTAATTGGAATTCTCTGGCCTCTTTCAGTTGGATGGGTTAAAGCATAACCACTAAGGAGAAGGGACAGATCTTCAGAAAAGAATGCAGAAATAGGCTTGCTTGTCAGTTACTCCACCGCCTCAAGTTTAAAATCATTTGTAGCTTCTTTAGTTTTCCTGTGATACACCTTGGATTTAAATATGTGAATTGTCAGTGTGTACAGTAAAATGATAATACCAAGTGTTAACATCTTTACTGGCACTGACAATGGGATGCTCTTTATTTTGTTCCTTTTTCTTCATTCTTTCTCTGTTTAATAGGACTTGTATCGAGGGGAAGGGGTGGAGGGAGGGGTTCTCTTGATGTTCTGTACTTCGTATGATTGTAGATTTGTTAAATCTATTTAAAATGATAAAATATTACTAAAAAGTATGTGGATTGGAACTCGATAGGAATGGACTCTATTGTGTGGATCTGTGTGCTTGTATGCAGGATTTATGTTTCTAAGATACACCTTCTCCCTCAACATCACCTTCCCTTAATGAGTACTCCTTAAACTCACGCCTCCCACTGACTACCTTAGCTCTCCCTCCCTGGAAATTCCGATCCTGGATCCTCAATTACATTTGCCTTGAGCAGTTGAGCATTTCTCTCGGACCCTGGTGGCGGCGCATAAGCTATGTAGATCCCCCCTTCAGCCCACCATCCAGGCAGTAATTCTTCTTGGGTATTAGCTCCAATTCGATCTTACTGGTATAAATGAGGATAAAATATCCCCCCCCCCCACCCCCCCACCATTCAGGCCACAATTTTCCCAGAGGGTGGGAATCTGTGGAATTCGCTGCACATTGAAGCAGTGGAGGCGACCTCAATAAATATATTTAAAACAAGGTTAGATAGATTTTTACATAATAAGGGAATTTAAGTGATATGGGGGAAATTAGCCTATCATCAGATCAGCCATGATCTCATTGAATGGCAGAGAAGGCTCGACGGCTTAATCTTGCTCCTATTTCTTATGTTCTTATTGTTTCTATCTGACTTGATCTGACTCATGATATCATGAGTCTGTTACATCAAATAGCCAGTTATATCTACAGGAGCGCTGCTCAGTTATAAGACTGCACCATGTTCCCACAGTTAGATTTTTTTAACTCTGTCGTCTGTTTTTCACATCTTCATAAAGCTATTTCCTGGACAAAAAGAAATAAAAACAATTTTCAAAAATTGAACAGAAGCCAGGACCTTTATAACTGCTTTATTTAGAGGAATTGAGACATGTTTCTCACACACAAAAGCTTTCTTTAAAATAGTTCATGACTATATTTGAACACTGATTTGTTTCTGTCTTTACCCATGAATGAATGATTGATTCAAATTAAATTATGTTGCTCTGGAAGGAATATTTTACTTTTACAGTTTTACAATTAAAAGGCACATATAAAGCCAGATTTTTGAATTAAATGATTGAAGCAAACATTGTGAAATCACAATACATCAACTCAGAGTTCCTGGTAGGCATGCTGCAAGAAGATTGCAAAATTTGATCAATGGCAGAGATACCGACATCATAAAGGATATTAGAAACAGATGTTTACTCTGTGTATCAGAAGAAACAAGAATTTATTTTATGGACCAGATAAATTAATATATGAATACTTGTCCTGCATATGTACAGCAGAAGTCTGAAATTCTGGATTGCTCGGGGATTGGGTTAATCCGGATTTTCTGGCAGTACTTTTAAAATTCAAACTTAAAGAGGAATAAAGAAGAGAGGAAGAGGTAAATTTTGATAGTTTATTCATGAGCAAATACTGGATGCTTCATTTATCAAAGCGAGTAGCTTTAAAGAAAAAGAAAAATGCCACTGTGCATCTGTGGTGCTTTTACATGCACACATAAGCAGAAAAGTCCACTGAATTCAAAAGGTTTGAGAGTTTTCGAAAAGTCTGGATTCTTGGGTGGTCTGGATGTCTGGCATCCAGACTTTTGGACTTCTACTGCTTAGTTTGTCTGTGTATTAAGTCTGGTTGTGTGTCTGTGTGTTTTTGCACCAAGGACCGGAGAACACTGTTTCGTCAAGTTGGACTTTTGCAATCAGATGAGAATAAACTTGACATGATGTGAGATAACTGTGCATCTTCTGACAAATGAAATAGGGTTATGGCTTGGTAAGTTTAATTTTGTCACAAAAGAGCATTTTACCGTGAATCTTTAGAATTGCTTCACAAGATCACAAGTTAAAAGAACAGAAGTAGGCCTTTTGGCTCATCGAGTCTTTTCCACAAATCCACCCTGAGCTAAACTGTTCTCACATCTACTTCCAAGTTCCGGCCTTTTCCCCATATCCCTTGATACCCTGACAAGTTGGATATCTGACAATCTCCCACTTAAACTCCCCCAATGATGGGGCCTCCACAGCTTCATGTGGCAATGAATTCCACAAATCCACGACTCTCTGGCTAAAGAAATTTCTCCTCATCTCTGTTTTAAATGGGTCCTCTTGTCCTAGATTCACCCACCAAGGGAAACATCTTATTTACATCTACTCTCTCCAATCCTTTCAGCATTTGAAACTTCTCTATGAGATCCCCTCTCATTCTTCTATACTCCAATGAATAGAGTCCAAGAGCCAATAAATGTTCCTCATATGTTAATCCTTGCATTCCAGGAATTATCCTGGTAAATTTCTGTACTCTCTCCAACATCTTTACATCCCTTCTAAGATAAGGGGTTCAAAACTGCACACAGTTCTCCAAAGGAGGTCTCACCAGTGCCCCATAGAGCCTCATCAACACCTCTTTACTCTTATACGCTATTCCTCTTGGTTCTTTTGTTGACACCATTTTTTTTTAATATTCTTTTTTTACCAGTGATCTCATTGATTAGAACTTTGATCTGCAAACAGTGGCTTGGCACTGCAATATTCTCAGCGCCAAAACCAATACAACCAGAGAAGACAACAGCCTTCCTGATGACTGTCCCTGCAGATTTTCCTTCTGAGCCACTACCATTTTGAGAAAATCTTTCTCTTCAGTACATTCCTCCTCAACATGATAGATACAGACATAGGGTAACTGGTAGAAATAATTGCCAGAAATCTATCCAGCCTTCACGTATCCCAGCCAGAATTTCAGGTCAATGTTGGAGAACTAGAATTACATCTAAGATAATAAAATATATCAGACTACTTGTTTTGTCCTGTAAAAGAAAAGTTCTTTCGACAGAAATACCTATCAATGAATGGGCATATGGAATTTTGGATGGAATCGGTGACATTTAGGTTTGCTGAGGAATTTTGCAATTGTATTTAACCAGAATCTTTTTTATTGAATATTTTATTTTTAAAATCTCAACAATATGAAACATGTTTTTAATCACACAATACATCTCTCTCTCTATATATATATTTAATAAAAATGAAGTTTTTTTCAGCCCCCAGATATTAAATAATTCATAAAAGGGAAAGGAAAATTAATTAAATCTAAAAACTAAAAATTAAAACACATATTGTCTGCACCACGACCTTAATTCAGTCTCTTCTTTATTATCTGTCAGGATGGTTTGTATCTTAACTTATTTCTTAAGAGGGGTATAGATCCGTGGTCCTATAATTATTCAGTAACCGTGAACATGTTCACAGCAATTTAGAAAAAATGATCACTAGCTATTGAAAATTGTAATGTATAGCCAAACTGATCTGACTGCCCTGTTCTCTCCCCACAGACTCGTTTTGGACCTCACCCCTCTTTGACCATATTTCCGTGTCGGTCCCCACACTGAACCCACTGTCCCACCCTCTCCCCACAACCCTGCGTCAGCCCATAGACTGATCCCACTGTCCCGCTCTCTCCTGACAGCCTTGTGTTAAGTCCCCACACTGTTCCCACTGCCCTTCTCTCTGCCCACAGTCCTGTGTCAGTCTCCACACTGATCCCTATTTACAAATAACGTTTATAGGTACCCTACGGTATTCCATATGGCTTTGCTAAGTATATAGTGTGGTGTTCGCACAATGACCACATCGCATAATGCCCAATTTCACAGAACGTTCTTTGTGGAAGCAGTTAGTTTCCCTGCCCAGCCCCACCCCGGTCTCCTGCCTCAATGAAATCTGGAAATAAGTAGGGAGATGTTAGATTTAAATTTTGACCTATAGCATGGTAACAGGCCATTTAACCTACTCCCCTGGTATGTTTTGAATGGTAGGAGAAAAACAGAGCCCCCAGGGAAAATCCATGCAGACATGGGGAGAACATACCAACTCCTAACAGGAGTCAAACCCTGGTCCTGGTAGCTGGCGCTGTAAAGGCATTGCGCTAACTGCTACGGAAACTGTGCCACTTTAAAGTTTTAACACCTTGCCTGACCAAAATCAAATTCAGCCAGATCATTCAGCCCTCACAGGTGCTGGGACACAATAGAAGTTAAGTTACAATTGTATTGTCCTCTCAGTGACTCGTGTTTTCACAGGTAGAGAAAATGAAAGTATGAAAATTAGTATCAAAACTATTTTATGAAACAAATAATAGTAAAATTATCAACACTGAAACTACCCATTCTAAAACTAACCAGAACCCACAGAATTCCTGCTGTTCCACTTCAGTTTCAAAAGGCACAGAAATGAACTTCACTACAAGTTTTCCCAGAGGAAAACTGAACATCACCAATGAATTATATGGACCACTTCATCTGCTTGTTGGCAGAAGGGGTGGGATGGAACGATTGTTAAAACAATCAATAAAAAGGATACAGGTATCGATGTTGGCTCCAACAATGTAGCCTGTGACATCAAAATTGATGCGGATGAATTTTCCCTGTGGCCAGGAAAATAAAAGTGTTTAGATCCAGTGCAGATCCACCCTTCATTAAGTAATTAACTAAAAAGAGGCTTGAATCTTTTGCTGTTTCTTTCATGTCCCATTTACAAATCATCTCATTTCGATAAAGATATCAGATGCAGGGGCCTCTTGACATGCGATTAAAGTTTGCTCAGAGGTGACAGTGATAAAAAAAAAAAAAAAAAAAAAAAAAAAAAAAAAAAAGAGAGAGAGGTGACAGTGATGAAATACGGATGGTACAAGCTGACCATCCACTGAGAGCCGAACCCCACAAACCGGCATTACTGACCAGAATTTTGTGTATTCGCTGAAATGGTTATCGAGAGAAAGATTTGTTTCCAGCATAACCTTCTCTCTTTAACTTCAGTTGGAATGAGAAGATGTGAATTGGATGAAGTGTGTCAAAACCTACATCTTGGGAAATGTAGCTTCATTATACATTATATATATATATATATATATATATAGGGTCCAATTAAGTTAATTTGATGTTTCCTTTACTTGATGTTATAGCCTGCACTTGGGGAAAGATATTTGTAGATGTGAAAAAGAAAGTTCTGAATAGGAGAAGACCCTATCATCCACTGCTGGGGCAGGATTGAATATCCCAGAGCACTCAATCCTAGTGCAGGAGAGAATACCATTCCGGAGGCAGGAGTGACTATGTACAACCAGACTATGTACAATCAGGTTAAAGTAGGTTACAGCCACTCTCAGGACAAGGAAGGATGTATCCCAGTCGTTCTCAACCTTTTTCTTTCCATTCACATGTCACTTTAAGTAATCCCTATGCCATCAGGGCTCTGTGATTAGTTAAGGGATGGCTTAAGGTGGTATGTGAGTGGGAAGGGAAGGTTGAGAATCTTTGCTTTAGACCCAATTGTTACTGAAATATTTTGCTTGATAAAAATTGTCATTTTTGGCCCATTTCCTTTGGAGTTATGCAATTGAGCACATAACAAGTCAATTAGGAACGATTAAAAGTTTTCAAATTTTTCTTTCCACCCACATTAAGCCATCCCTTAATAATAATCACAGATCACCTGTGGCATAGGGAATACTTAAAGTGGTATGTGAGCGGAAAGAGAAATGTTGAGAACCACTGATGTATCCTGTGGGGATACGATGGGGCAGGATAGAATTGACAGGGGACATGTGGCTAGCATGGGAGGTGCTGCACTCCTTCGGCTATTGTCACTGACCCCTTCCTAAGTGGTCTCAAAGAGAGGTTTTTCACTGCTCTCCCAAATGCCCCATTTCCATTTGTAGAAGCCATGGGTTAGGGAATTCCCACAAATCAGCGAGAATGTTTCATGCACAGTCTGGAACATCCTTGTAGGATGCCACCATCATTGTTCTCAGGCATGGCTCAATGATAACTCCCTAACAGTCAGAAAGTTGCAGATTCCAGCACAACACCATAGAATTGAGCACAAAATATATGCAGACACTTCCCACCTCTGATCTTGTGACCAGTGTACTGTAATTGTACACCTTAATCAGATTGAAAGGTTGAATAAATTTTACACATAAATGTACAATCATTTCTGAAAATACCTCATGAACTATTCCATCATTCTATTATTGTTTTATTCTGCAGTCTAATTTGTGTATAATAACATTAACATTTTGGAAGCATTATGAAATTGGACCAGAAGGATATCCTGTCAACTAATACATCAGAAACTTGTGAGTTTGGCAGTGTAAATCAATTGGATATTACGGTGACAATTGAAAGAACAGTCAACCACAAAGCAAATTCACCTTTTACTATTGTGTTATTATGGAAACTTCAAGACATGAAATGGCAAAGCCCAAAAGGAGATACTTACAAAGCGTGATGAGTTGTCATTTTTTACAGTCTTTGCATTCCCAAAAGCTTCCAGAATGGGATTGGCCTGAAGTAGTTGTTTTTCCAGCTCTCCCTAAAAAATGAATCAATATCATAGTCACAAAATTAACCCAGCGCTCGATAAACCCGTACTAACGTTTTTCTATTATTCCAACAAATTGTGATTTGTAGCCATTCTGCAGTAGCTTTACTTTGTTGCGAGCTTAAGAAACATTCATCGGTATCACATGAAGTTTCGTTACCAGTTTTCCCTTCAACTTCATTTCACCGATCATCTCTGTAAAAAGGTTACTTCAGTCCTGCAGCTCAGAGCAATAACAGCTAGCATTTCATTTACAATTCCAGCGAGGAAATACGGAAATGATGAGTCAATAAAACCACAGTTGCCAGGATATTTTTTTAAGCTTAAGCTTAAGTTGCATGCTTTTGCTGCTTTAAGAATGTTTCAACATCTGCAGGATATTGGTTCTCTGCCGGGTTTGCTTCCATCCTTCCACGGACAGGTTCTACATTGTGTCACCCTACAGGAGTCATAGGAAGTAGGAACAGGAGGAGACCAAAAATGGCCCATCGAGCCTGCTCCGCCATTCAATACGATCATGGCTGATCTAATTTATGACCTAACTCCACCTACTTGCCTTCTCCCCATATCCCCTAATTCCTCTATCATGTAAAAATTTATCTAACCGAATTTTAAATATGTTTAATGAAGCAGCCTCAACCACTTCCCTGGTTAGAGAATTCCAAACATTCACTACTCTCTGGGAAAAACTATTTTTCCACATCTCTGTCCTAAATCTACTCCCCCGAATCTTGACACTGTGTCCTCTCATTTTAGTTTCCCCGGCCAGCTCAAAAAACCTTCCTACATCTATCCTATCCGTACCATAGATTGTTTCTATAAGGTCTCCTCTCATTCTTCTGAACTTGAGCGAGTACAATCCTAGATGATTTAATCTTTCATCATAAGTCAACCCCTTCATCCCAGGGATCAACCTAGTAAACCTCCTCTGGACCGTCTCCAAAGCCAGTATATCCTTCCTCAAATATAGAGACCAGAACTGGACACAGTACTCCAGGTGTGGTCTCACCTGTACCTTATACAGTTGCAACATGACCTCCCTACTCCTGAATTCAATTCCTCTAGCGATGAAGGCCAACATTCCATTTGCCTTCTTAATAACCTGCTGCACCTGCAACCTAACTTTTTGCGATTCATGTACAAGCACTCCCAAGTCCCTCTGCACAACAGCATGCTGTAGTTTTTCACCCTTTAAATAATATTCAGCTTTTATTTTTCTTGCCAAAGTGGATAACCTCACACTTACTAACATTGTACTCCATCTGCCAGACCTTTGCCCACTCATCCAGCTTAACTATATCCCTCTGCAGACTCTCCACATCCTCATTACAATTTGCTCTTCCACTCAATTTGGTGTAAACCACAAACTTGGCTACACCACATTTTGTCCCCTCCTCCAAGTCATCAATGTAAATGATGAACAGTTGTTGGCCTAGCACCGATCCTTGCGGCATCCCACTTACCACTCTCTGCCCACCTGAAAAACTCCCACTTATCCCAACTCTGCCTCCTGTCAGACAACCAATTTTCGATCCATGTCAATAGAATTCCCCGGACTCCACTTTCCTGTAACTTACTGATAAGTCTCTTGTGCGGCACCTTATCAAACGCTTTTTGGAAATCCAAATATACAACATCAACCTTTTCCCCTCTGTCCACCGCACCCATTATATCCTCAAAGAATCCTAACAAGTTTGTCAAACAAGATCTTCCCTTTCTAAAACCATGCTGCGTCTGCCTGATTGAACCTTTACGTTCCAAAAGTTTCACTATTTCATCTTTAATGACGGGTTCAAGCATTTTTCAAACTACAGACGTCAAGCTAATTGGCTGATAATTTCCAGTCTTCTGCCTACATCCCTTCTTAAAAAGTGGCGTGACATTTGCTGTCTTCCAGTCTGCCGGGACCTGCCCAGAATCCAAGGAATTTTGGTATATGATCGCCAATGCATCAACTATAACTTCTGCCACTTCCTTCAAAACCCTTGGATGCATATCATCAGGACCAGGTGATTTGTCTGGTTTTAGTCCCATTAGTTTCTCCATCACTACTTCCTTTGTAACAATTATTTTATCAAGGCCCTCCCCAACATTCGCATCCTTAACTCCGCACTTGCACATGGTGGATGTGTCTTCCACTGTGAAGAATGACACAAAATATTTGTTCAATGCCTCGGCCATTTCCTCATTTTTTGCTACCAGTTTTCCTTTCTCATCCTCCAATGGTCCTATGTTAACTCTGGCCACTCTCTTCCGTTTGATATATTTATAAAAATTTTTGCTTTCTGTTTTTATATTTTGTGCCAATTTACTTTCATAATCCTTTTTCCCATTTCTTAACCCCTTGTTATCTCTTAAAGTTATCCCAATCTTCCAGTTTCCCACTGGTCTTTGCTGCTTTGTACACCTGCACCTTCAATTTTATACTCTCCTTTATTTCCTTTGTTAACCACGGTTGATTTTCTCCTCCCTTGCTGCCCTTTTTCCTGACCGGAATATATTTTTGTTGAGCATTACAAAATATTTATTTGAAAATCTCCCACTGTTCCTCAACTGTTTCATCAATTAGCCTGTGCTCCCAGTCCACTCTGCCCAATTCCTCCTCATCCTGTGGTAGTCACCCCTGTTTAAGCATAATATATTAGTTTTAGATCTAACTCTTTCCCCTTCCATCTGAATGAGAAATTCAATCATACTATGATCGCCATTTCCCAGATGGTCTCTGACTATTACATCATTTACTCTACCTATCTCATTGCACAACACTAGATCCAGGAGAGCATTTTCTCTTGTGGGTTCCTTAACATGCTGCTCAAGAAAGCTATCGCAGATGCATTCTATGAAGTCCTCTTCCAGACTCCCACGACCAACTTGATTTTCCCAATCTTTGTGGAAGTTAAAGTCCCCCATGACTACTGCCATATCATTATTACATGCCTCACTTATCTCTCTATTTATTTCCTGTGCCACTAAACTATTGTTATTTGGTGGGTAATAGATAACACCCACCAATAATTTTTTCCCTTTGTTATTCTTTATCTCTACCCAAATGGACTCAACATTATGCTCTTTAGATCTTATATAATTCCTCACTATTGCCTGGAGCTCATCTTTGATGAAGAGTGCAACTCCACCTCCCTTACCATCCTGTCTATCTCTTTGCACCACCTGATACCTTTGAAAGTTTAATTCCCATTTAGGGTCACTTTGTAGCCATGTTTCCGTGATGGCTGCCAAATCATAGGCATGGGTACCGATTTGCGCCTCAAGTTCACTAACCTTATTTCTCATACTGCGGGCATTCAGATAAAGTGCCCTTATGCTCTTTGACCTTTTAGTATCTAGTGACTTCTGTAACCTTTTCTTTTGATTTTTCTGCCCACTATTTTTCTTTGTAATTTTCTTAACACTATCATTGATCTGAAAACTCTCTGCACCATCTGATTTTTTACTTTTTTTATCTTCCCTACCCTTTTCCCTATAAATCAAGTTAGTTTAAACCTTGCCCCACTGCTGTACCAAACATACTTGCCAAAATGTTGACACCTTTTGGATTTAGGTGCAACCCGTCCTTATTGTAAAGATCATGCCTTCCCCAAAAGAGATCCCAATGATCCAAGAAGCCAAATCCTTGCCTTGTACACCAGCCCCTCAGCCACACGTTCATTTTCCTTATCCTTACATTCTTTTCATCACTTGCATTTGGAACAGGTAGTAATCCCGAGATCACCACCCTAGCGTTCCTGACTTTCAGCTTTTGTCCCAGCTCACTGTAATCCCTTTTCATTACCTCCTCTCTTTTCTTGTCAATGTCGTTTGTACCCACATGTACCAAGACATCAGGCTGCTCTCCCTCTCTTCTCAGAATATTTTGGACCCAATTTGTGATATCTCGTACCCTTGCACCAGGGAGGCAGCACACCATGCGGGTATACTTATCTGGCTCACAGAACCTCCTGTCTATACCCCTGACAATGGAGTCCCCAATAACTACTGCATTTCTCCTTTTGCACCACTCTGCCAGGCTCATTGCCATTGACCTGGTGCCCGTGGCCATCTTCTGTCCGGTCATCTCCCTCAACAGAATCCAAAATAACATAACTGTTCCTGAGTGGGATAGTCACTGGTGTGCTCTCCGTTTTTCTCGCTTTTTTCTTTCCTCCCCTGACGGTTTCCCACTTACCTGACACGGGTTCTGGAGTATTTATCGCCCTGAAAGTTGAGTCGATTAACTCCTCACTCTCCCTTACAAGCCGCAGGTCATCAATCTGCAACTCCATATCCCTAATTTGGTCCCTTAGTAACTGCATCTCGGTACACCATAATTATTCCACAGACACGTCCATTTCTATATCCTTTACACAGAGGAGGAAAATCAAAATAACCCTTCTGTAAATCTCACCATTCTAAATTCCCAATCTCTCATCATTGCCATTCCAGCACACATGTGGCACTATGAGCTTGGGTGATTCTACGTGAACTTTCTGTTAAATGTTTGAAAGCATTGGTGGGAACTTTACAAAATATCTTCCGTCAGTTTAATTATGGTTAGGGAAGAAAACGTGCAATGACTGAGCATAGAAAGAGATGTAAATGTTTTAAAAGATTGTTTTTGATGACTTCTCATCTAAAACAAACACATTTTAGTGATATATCAGACTGCAGCCAGTAAGTACATTGTTTTGAAATGATATTAATCAGTCATTTTCACATACAAGAAAAATGAATGTGAGGAATTTATAAAATAAAATAAACCATACACACATGCATGACTATATATATTTTTTAAATCAGGTAAAAATGTAAGAGTGAGCACATCACACTAAGAGCAGCCCAAAGCACAAAGATTTGCAGTAGCACTGAGCTATGATAAGATTGGCTTATCATTGAAAATGGTACAAGAAATAATGTACGTTGATTGGATTGTCAGTGGAATTATTGTGAAATCCCCTACTACTCTCCCACTCCTGAAAGTCCTGGCGCTCATGGAAGCGTGCAATTGAATTGGGACCAGCAGAATTCCACTGAGCAGAGTGCACTACGTCCACTGAGAGGCAATTCAGCTGCGGCAGCCGATTTTGAAGGCAAACCCACTGCTGTTCACATATTTTGGGTGGAGACACTGGAATAGCAATCAGGTGAAGGTCTTGGTCCTCCTATCTGCTCTCTCCCCCCCCCCCCACCCTATAAAAGAGCCAATGGCTTGGCCAACTGGAGTCAACCAAACTGGTTCACTGATGACTGCCAATGTTGGTGGGTCGTTGAGGGAAAAAAAAAATCACTTCTAAATTTAGACACTGGAAAGTTTCTTACTTAAAAAGACAAAAGTTGCCATTAGTTTAATTCTCCTTAATTTACTTTATCCTTACTCTTGTGTGCAAATTTAACCAAAGTTAATATTTTTCTTTAATTAATAACCAAAATGGCAAAACCTTTCTCAACAAAATAGAATAACAACTGCCTCTAGCCATATTTATATGATGGTAAAAATATTTTGACTGAAATTTAATTTGGTGGCAAGGGGAAAAAGTCCAGGTGAACCAGAGATTCATTAAAAATGCAAGGCTGGGAGGGTGAACCTTGAGTAAGTGGCAGGAAAGCCTGAGGTTGATTTGGACAGGTTGAAGGACAGGATAGGAGCGATCCTATCCACTTTGATGGCAATAGATTATCTAAATGGTGATAGATGAGGAAAGGAGGAGGTGCAATGAGATCTAAATGTCCCTGATCACCAGCTGCTGAAGGTAAGCATGCACTTGGGAAGATGTTGGTACATTCACCTTCAGAGCGAGAGGATTTTAGGAGGCAGAAATGTCTTGCCTCAATTGTTCTCGTCAGTCCACCCCTTGGGTATCATGTGCAGTTTAGTCTCCTTGTCAGAGGAAGTCAAAGGATCACCAGATTAATCACAGAAATGGCAGGACTCAGATGTGAAAAGAGAGTGTATTATTTAGGCAATTAGAAGACTGAGAGGTATCTGGTAGACAAAGGTCCATAGGATTGGAGAGATTAGGGACAACATTCCCAATGACAGGAAATCCAAGGCCTGAGGTCGCAGTCCCAGGAGAAACAAGGGAAGAAATTTCTCCTGCCAGTGATATTCTCCACCACAGAAAGCAATTGAAGCCAAATCACTTAATATGTTCGCGGAAGGGTTACATGTCCTGTTCTCAGGGCTGGGGGGATCAGGAGAAATGGAGGGAAAGCTACAGTAGGGCACCAAATTTGGATGATCAGCAGAATGACTCAAAGGGGTCAGGTAGTCTGCTCCTGTTCTCTGCTTCTATATTATTGATTAATGTACCATTTCAGCTTCAATAGTTAGTTGTCAGAACAAGGTTTCAAGATTCAAACGCATGAAGTTGTCAAGCTCATGTTACTGCAGATTACTATTTTGCTCTTGTATCAAAAAGCTTATCTATAGTAGCAACGAACTGAACAGCAACAATTTATAGTTATATCAGTATGAAGATGAATACAGTAATAGTTGATTAGGGCATGCAGATATTTTTCCTTCAGTTAATGTGGCCACACTTGTTTCAGGCTTTATTTCAGAACAATCCTGATTTTTTTTATTCTCTCTGTTCAAACTCAAAATCAACCCATAAGGCTGTGAAGAAAACAGTTAATCTCTTCTACCATTAATCTGCCTTTTTAGCAGATTCCCATTGAAGCTGACCGTGAAATAAAGTACCAGAGTGTACATGACTCAGGCCAACCTCAATGGAGGATTTGCTGTGATATGTAGACGAGCCGCCTTGTAATGGAAAAAAATTCACATAGCCCTCAAAATTACATGCTGGAAATGGGTTCTTAAAGCTGCAATCCATTTTGTTTTGAAGCAATGCTTACCATACTAATAAGCCACAACCAATTTGGCCTGATGCTAATACCCTACCAATTTGGGTAGAAAGGGTAAAAAGAAAATGTTGCTTTCAACCCAAACACAAAAATATACGAACAGAAAATACTTTGCTTTTCTACGTCCTTGTGGGTTGAATTACTTGTTTCAGGAAAGTGGCAAAATGCTGCCTTCAAAGTGACAAAAACCACTTTAAATGAACTTCGTAAATCATGCAACTCTTTGTGCTATCGTTGTACTTCTGTGCTATTGTTGTATTTCTGTGGAGTGAGTGACATCTTCTTTTACCTAATTATTTAGATTCTGTGCAAAAACAACGTGCAGGTATATAATCAGTGCTCTAAACACATCGAACATTATCAATTACTCACGTATGCAAAAGAAGAATCTTGCTGTAGTTGGATAATATGGTAAAACAAATGTCAGTACAGTAACAATGTCACATTATTCTAATTCCAATCTCTAAAAATAAACCAGAATTCCAAATGCTAATTTGCATTGAAGAATTTCCTGAAGGAAAAGTCAAAAGTTCCTTTCAACAATCTCAGTCGGCAGTTAAATCGAAACCAATTTTCAGTAGAAAGGGAATAAACACTGGATGAGGGTAGAATGCCCAAGTTCCTTTCCTTACGACTGCTTCCAACGAGTTGGCCGTAACCTGCCCTAATGTCACACATACAACACAGAGCAAGGAGATCGCCACAATGAATGAACAAAAGATCTTGTAAAATTATTCCTCGAAAATGTACTAATTTAGTAACACACGATGCCAATGTTGGCTGAAAAGTAGATTTTGCTTTAAAGATCCAAATTATTTAAATCGATAGTTCAAAAAGATAACAAGCAACATTTTTGAAACTGACATTTTGAGGATAGTTTTGGGAGGGCATTCTTCTATTGAAGTGAAATTTTTAAAAAATGCAACATCATTACATAATAGTGCAAAGAACTGTGCAATCTGCTTTGTAGAGCGAGGCCCAGAACACTTACCCTGGCGTTGATGAAACCAGTACCAGTTCACCAACTGGTGCAGATCATAAAGGTTATTGGAAATTTCAGTATATTTAATCTTAGGTCTGGAAACACTTCCAAACCTAAATCTGGAAATGAAGTGGTTTGTTACCAAGGATTTGTTTTCTAGGTTTGTCACTGAAGAGAGGGGTTTTAGCAGCATAGCATGGTTAACTGTTCCAAACTAATGTACAAAGGGGTAACTTTTGCCTTTCCAGATCAAAAACTAGGTAGTTCACTTATCTGGTGGAATCTCTGCAGCATCCCACCACTCAAATTTTATCCTACTGGGTTGCTGGCAACAGTACCGATCGAAAGCTGGTTGATTTCTTCCATAAATATGTATGCTGAATTGAAATACATCAGTAGTTCTGCAAACCTCTCTAATATAAGACTCCATGAGATTTTCTCATAAACCAATTCATCACCTGCCTTCTGTTGGCTCGCCATCTCACTTTGCGTCGCTGCCCACCTATGTCAGCAAGAAAGGTGGCTGGCAAGATTTAAGTAATGGATCATGAGGTAAATTTTCATGCAACAATATCCCATCTCCGCAGGAGTTCTTTTTATCTATATCTATATCGATATAGATAGATATCTATATCGATATAGATATCTATATTTATCTCGCAACTGCATAGAAATACTGCAATAGACAAATGTGCTGGCAAAACTCAGCAGGAGATGCAGCATTCATAGGAAATCAAGGGTAACCAACATTTCAGACCTGGGCGCTTTGTCATCCCTGATGTTGCTTTCCCTTTACTTCCTATGGATGCTTCGCGGCCTGCTAGGTGTCTCAAGCACATTTGAGTGCACTCAACCCCAGCATCTGCAGACTCTCTTGTTCAATAAAATTGCTGGTCATTAAATATGACTAGCATTCTATCCAATACAACAGGTTCCCTTTTAAAATAGTCATATTTGAATTTCATTTCAAATCAGTGAATTATTTTACCATATGTAGAAAATCATGCCTCTCTCTCTTTTCCACTTGATCCCTTAACTGCAATGGAAATATTTCGGTAATAAAAGCAAAATATTTCATTTGGAAATCTGAGATAAAAATAGAATATGCTGGAATGATCATGAACCCAAAGCTTTAGATCGGTTCCTTTTCCCACAAGATGCTGCCTGATAAGGAGTATTTCCAGCATTTTCTGTTTTTATTGATGACGTAGATAAGATTATAAATGAAGAAGATTCTAGTTTGTTTGCGATCTTGTGACCTGTGATTTTGACCCGAAAAATGCCACCTTTTAGCTTGATGTATGTAAATGAAATGTATTCTTCATGGACAAGTCTAAAAATAATATCCAGTCAAGTCCCTTTAAGAAGTGTGAAACAAGTTGCTGGAAGACAAAAATAAAATATCATGCAAGCTACATAAACCACTGATTTTTTTTCTTTGCAAATGTTAAGGGGTTTTCATAGGGTGAATGCAAGCAGGCTTTATCCACTGAAATCGGGAGAGACAAGAATTAGAGGTCATGGGTGAAGTGTGAAAGTTCAAGGGGGAACTTCAGTCAGAGGGTGGTGAGAGTGTGGAATGAGCTGCCTGCGTAACTCAGATATATCTTCAATTTAAATATTCAACGGAAGATTGGATGGGAGGGGTATGATTCATGTGCAGGTTGGTGGGTCTAAGTGGAATAATGTTGGCTGGAGCCAGTCTTGCAGCATCCATAGGAGGGAAAGATATTATCACCGATGTGAGCCCTTCTTCAAGGTATGAGCAAATAAAGAGCCAGGCATCGCTGTTGAAGGTTGGGGAAAAGGGGAAGAATGGGAAGTGGAGGAGTACAGACTAACAGACAAAAAGTGTGAATTGGAGCTCATGAGAGATGAAAGGCGAGAATTGATTTTGGCTCCGTGAAAGGAGACTGAGGAAAAAGGGGAGAGAGAGAGAGGGGGGGAGGGAGAGACATGGGGAAAGATGGTGGTGGGGTGGGGGGGGGGTGAGACGGTTGTCAAACAAAACCCGGAGAAGTCAACGTTAGCGATAATAGCTCAGCATGGACTAGTTGGACCAAAGGACTGCTGTAGGGTTCTATAGTTCTAATTATTTGTGTAGATTCTTTCTCTGCTGTTAAACAAATTAGGGGTGCTACTGCATTTGCAGACATACGCAATAGCAATATATACAATTGTGTGGTTCTACAAATTAGATTGGCAGCCATCCCTAGAGACACAGGAAGACTATAAAGTCTCCGTCTTTCGAAATTAACCAGATAATTATACCAATTTGGCTGAAATCAGGTGAAGGATGAAACACTGCTCCAAAATCTATTTTTACAGATCTATGTGTTTTAGTGCTCTACTGTGGGATACATAACAAGTGTGGAGTTCTGCATTGGAACTATTGTTTTCAATTGGTTATATTTAAATCTACAATTAGATTACTGAGTGTGACTAGAAGATGGCACCGTTAATTTAGTGGTTCACTCACTGCTAGTATAGTGTCAGCGACCAGGGTTCGAATCCGGAACGGACTGTAAAGAATTTGTACTTTCTCCCCATGGCCTGACTGAGTTTCCTCCAGCTGCTCCGGTTTCCTCCCACTTTCAAAACGCACAGGGGCTATAGGTTGATAGGGGTTTTTGAGTGGCAGGAGCTTGTGGGCTGGAACAGCCTGTTTCCATGCTGTATGTCTAAATTAAATGAAATAATTTTTTTAAAAACTACATGACAAACTCATGAATAATTCTGAATCATTTAGATCTGACTGTCAATGGATGATGACTTTACAGATCATGACGGTAAATGGGCTTACTACAGACCATGTTACTCCCAAGTTGAAAATATTTGACCCTGACATCATGTTCTTCAAGTGAGGAAGAGTTCTATTTCTCCAATAGGTTGAAAAGTTTTAATACACATTAACAACAAAAGCTATTAAATATGGAAAGGAAAGTGTGAGCAAAATAACAGGTCGTGGTCCATATTGGTTCTAACAACATAGGCAGGAAGAGAGATTAAGCCTTGTAAAGGTAACAGGGAGTTAGGTAGCAAGCTATAAAGCAGGACCTCTAATATTGTAATGTTTGGATTACACCCTGTGCCATGTAATCACCAGTTATGTATCAGGAAGATAATGCAGTTGAATATGAGGCTAAAGAACTTGTGTAGGGATTTCAGATTCCTCGATCTTTTTTCCAGGGCAGTAGGGAACTGTACAAGAAGGACTGGAGGGGCACCAATATTCTTGCAATGGTGGGGGGGGGGGGGTGTTAGCATTACTCAGGAGGGTTAAACATGGGGCTGGGAACAAGGCCAGTAGGTCAGCAAGTGGAGAGATTGAGAAGGTAGAGATCGTCAAATAGGTCTAATAGGAAGAACAGATAGGGCCAGTTCTCATGAACACAGCTGGACTGAGTTATAATTATTTTAATGCAAGGAATATAGCAGATGAGATATGTGATATTAGAACCTATAGTTCAATGTTGTAGCTATTACAGAAACTTAGCTGAGAGAAGGGCAGGAGAGAAGGGCAGGAGTGGCACCTAAACATTCCAGAGTTTCAGACATAACAGAGAGACACGTAATAGAGGTGGGGAAGTTGCATTAATAATTAGTAAGGGCATCGCATCTGCACTTAGGGGAACAGCATGGACAGCTCATTCAGTGAGGCCATACAGGTCGAGTTTAGGAATAAGAAAGATGCAATCTCTGCGATGGGGTTATTCTTCAGGCTTCCCAATAATCCATGGGAGACAGAGAAACAGGCATGGAGTATATTGTGGAAAGATGTGGGTGATCTTAATTTTCTCATTGTTGAACAGGACTCCTTTAGTGCCAAGGACCAAGATGGGGAAGAATTTGTTGAGTATGGGGAAGTCAGTCCCATAAATTTGCTTGAGATTTTTTTGAGGAGGTGAGAAAAAGGATTGATGACTGTTGTCTACATGGAGCATGGTAAAGCATTTGATAAGGAAGGCTGATTCAGTTAAATGGGACACGTAAGTGTTATCTGGAGGATTATCCAACAGGTCAGACAGGAAACTGGTCAAAAAAAAGGAATTTTCATGTGTTTGCTCCTGGAATGCAGGAGGCAGCTGGAAAGTAATTTTCCCATGTCAGTCAAGGTTAGATCCACCCACAGATGAGGCTGCCATGCAACTGGTTATCGTGGGTAATGTGGGTACACCTGAGCCGTCTCCCGTGCCTGCCTCCCACCTCCAGCCAGTTGCAGTTTCAAGGCCAATTGGAGCAATTCTCTCACTTTGTTCCCTTGAGACGCCCATGTGCTTCATTCCAGGCTGCAAGCCACTTGCGACGCCGGAAGACCAAATAGGAAGGGTCTGATCCAGGTTGTGAGCCGTGGGTGATACTGGAGGCCAATTGTGTGGTGTGAAGACCATTGTGGCATGTACCCGGAAGAGACCATTACGTTTCCTTCATTATAGTTGTAATTAAACTCATGTTTCTCTGTCGATAAGTATATTGAGCTTGTGTATTGTAGAGTGGTGGCAGGTATCGATGTGCAGCCTAGCACCTTTATCTGACTAGCATCTGATTCATAATGATTTGGGTGCTACTGTTGTGTATGTTTGCATGAGTATGTTCCCTGTCATGAATTCCCCTGCGTGTAAATAAAGATCACTTCACGCGTCCAGGACTTTTTCCTCTTTGAACCCATCCAACCTATTCTCCTCACCACAATAAGCTGGATCCAGAATTGACTTGGTCATAGACAGCGGAGGATAGTGGTAGTGGGGCTGTTTTTCTGACTGGAGGTCTATGACCAGCAGTGCTCCACTAGAATCAATGTGGGACCTTTTTTTACACACAATGGCACATGCTTGGAATGTGCTGCTGGAAGAGGTGTTAGAAGCAGATCTGAGAACAGCTTTGAAGAGGCGTTAGTTAGATTGGCAGACACAGTGTGCTGAGGACCTGTTTATACACTGTACTATTCTAATGCAGATTAAGGACAACTGATGCCCTAAGCACAGCCCAACAATGGTTCCCCCTCGACCCTTCCATTGTCTAACTGACAAGACAATTAGACTCAGTAAGTGCTAATAGAATAAAAATTCAATTTTTTTCCAGGCCAGACCCCACAACTATATTGAAAAAATATATATATGTAATGGTTTTTTTAAAATTTATTGTGGGGCCCTAGTTCAGCTGCACCATGGTAAATCCAGCACTGGTTAAAAAAAATCTGTGATTCACTCTTCCCTTGGGGCCCTCAGCACATGCTTATTTTGCTTAATGGTTCATCCAGGCCTGGTTTAATGTTGTGCTTGAATTTGCATTGGGCAGTGAACCAACAGCAAGTTTGCCCACGAGATTTTGCACCTGAACTTTCCACAGCCAACCATTCCTAAGAGTGCAGGAACCCCTGGGCGGCTTCTGAAATACTGTGGAAACAGGGCAAGTGATTTAATCAATTAAGTCAAAGAATCGTGAATGAACGGGTGGAGTCTAAACTAAGAAATGCAAGTTGGAATCACTAATTCAATATCAATCAAGAAATAGAAAGTGAAAACTAAAAGGAGAAAGAAATAACATGCTCAGAGAAAAAGAAAATAGAGAAATTAACATTGTTTTTTCCAACACTAATTAAAATTTGAAAGAATAAGACTCAACAATGTTCAGTTCATTGCAGCATCTAACCCCAAGCATGTGAGAAAAAAGGGGTTCTTACACACAAATAGACTATTCCTAACATTTGGATTTGGTCCAAATTCATGATGCGAGCACAGAAGATTAATGTGAGTGATTGGTCCCCACATTTTGCACAGCATGTCCGCAGGTAACCTGCAAAGTAACTTGTAGATTTGCACATTTAACTGTACTCAAGCAGGTAGTGGAAACTGCTCTTTGATTTTCAAGTGCTCCTTGTTCACGTGAAAACGTTGCTCCTTACAATGCAAAAATTGGTCCCTCTGGGACATTGCGACCATACACATCTTGTTGGTATTGTCCAAGCATTTGATTTTATTTTGCCTTGAGCCTATTCATTAGTGAAAGTTCTATGGTTAGTTTATATTGTAAATGCTTTTAAAGTTTTGTTTGGTGACTTATCAGGACAGCTGAATAGCATCAAAATGTCTGTGACATCAATGAGAAAATGTGAAAGAGTTGACTTACAATAGCACTGGCATCTTTCTTGCTCTTGTGGGAAGAAGCAACCACAGCCAGATATTGAATGACTTTCTTTGTGTTTTCCGTCTTCCCCGCTCCAGATTCACCCCTGTACAGGAAACCCATGCATTATTGCAACTTTTTTTTTAATTTATGATTTTTAATCAACATCGAGTTACAAAACAAACAAATTCAAAGAAACATCACAGATCTATACAAAATACCAAAACCGAACTACATGTTGATGTACAAAGAAAGAAGAATCAACACATCAACACAATAATCAAATTCTGCACTAGTATTTATAAATACAAAATTACATACCGTGTTGATCCATAGAAAAAAAAAGAGAAAGACCCTCCCCCAAAAAGAAAATGAAAAAGAGGTAATTCTCCCATATGATGTGACAAAATCATCTGTTTTCCACAAGCATTAATTACACACAGATGATTCATCCAGGGCTACTTCCTCCCTTGAGGGATAAAAGTCTTGACATAGGCATCGCTAGGGATACGGGATATAGTGGGATTGGAGGGGGAAATTATCAAAGGTTAATCCCCGTATATCTTAAATATGGGTTCCATATTCCTAAAAACATGTTGTAATAATTTCTGATCTTCTCCAGGGGAACCCAACTATACATTTCTGACTTCCAGCGGGTCAGACTCAGTTGGGAATCAGATTTCCAAATGATAGCTATTCATTTCCTGGCCACCAATAAAGCAAGTTTAACAAATTTCAATAGACCTTTCATTTTAGGTTTTACATCTGCTAATTTCCCCAATAAAAACAATTCTGGCACCCGAGGGTATCGAATTCTGGTAATTTGTTCCAGGATATTCCCCAAATCTTCCCAAAGGATCTCACCTTAGGTTGAAAGAAAAAAGGTCCCTTTATCTTGATCGAATCAAAAACATAAATTGGTTAATTCAGATTTCAATTTATTTAATTTTGCAGAGTAAGGTACAGCTGAGGCAAAATATTATATTGCACCAGCCTACTACTTGCATTAATTGTATTGCTCATGCTGAATGGACACAGGTCAGACCAGCAAAATGGATTATTGCAACTTTTCATAGGCATTCATATTTACATTGCTTGTTTCAATGTGCATTCAACTCAATAGACACCCATCCCTTTCACAGGTTTTGGTTTGTGTTTATACGGCTGTGAGTCTTGAGAGTACTGATTCCACAGGCATGAAGAATTAGATAACATTCTTCAGTTGTGGATGCAGCACCCGAAACAATGTGAAATATTTCAAATTTTAATCAAACTTTTATTCCAACCAATCTGTTCACGCATTTCCTACATAATTAAAAGCCATCTGTTTTAGACGTATTTCTTTTTGAGAGATTTACTTCTAACTTGGGCAGAGATCCAAACTGCATTTTCATAGAAATGAATAATGATCTTCATATGCCTACCGAATTATGCAAACACCATATTAGCTAAATATTTCCATTTGCTCATTCTGTCCTTGCATCAAGCCTTAAGATTCCCAAGATGCTTTGGAAGTTTGGGATTTCCCTGTGTTTTGAAATACATGACCCACCTACCTTTTCAAAAGTTCTTGGGAAATGTTGGATGCTTCGGCAATCTCTTTATGTTTCCTAATCAGAACATCAGCCAGATTTCAGTAGCAAAAAATATGCAAGAACTGTTGGGCACGGGAAGAGGAATTTGTTTCCAGTCCAAAGTTACTTTGGCTCTATTCGATTGTTGATGAAAACAGATGTGCACCGATATAGCGAGGTTCTTCTCTTTTCTGTCCAAAGCCTGAAAATTATCTTTGTTTAATTTGTGGTTTTTTTTTTAGTCATTTAAATGTTGGTTGTTTCAGGAAGGCCACTGGCTGAACGGATTAGGTGATATGGTTAAAAAACAGTGCCCTCCTGATTCGCACTATCAATGACTCCAAGGAGGAACGATGGGCTTTAATGTGCATTAGATTTCAGCTGGCCCAATTCCATGCGCTCGAATGAATGGAAGGGGGTAGGGAGGTTGACCTTTATGGCCAGGTCACAGGGGGAGGGGCTACAAGGGATCGAGTCTTCAGTGGATGGGCCAGCCACTCATACACAGGACAGCACAGAACAGTATATACATATCACCACACCTTTTTTACAAAGAAGGAAATGTGAGTAAGTGGGCATCTATCCATCTCATGTCCGGCGGAGCTATTCTCACCGACAGGAGAAGGGGCAAACGCGGGCCACTGGCGCCTTGAAACCAGTTGCTCCAGGCAGATGGGGCTTGTTACCCACGGATGGCAACTCATTTAAGAGAGGGAGAACTCTGATTTCAAACCTCCACTGCTTTGTGGCTATTCCCTTTCACAGAAAAGGCTTTGGGAGTAAACCCCAAGGAAAATTCTGGAGTCAGAGTCTCACAAACAGCTGACTCCTGCAATGCTGCTGGCACCAAACTGTATTGACTTTCATCATTTCTTTGGACCTGTCATTAGCATGGAAGGGGGGTGGGGAGAGGGGTGTGTGTCCCACTGCATGGACAACATATCAACACTGTCCTGGCCTGGGCCCTCCAGAGGCCACCCCAGCTTCATTTTAGAAGCATTATCCATGGTCGACCACAACTGACGGAGGTCACAATAGTTATATGGCTGAGAGGCAAAGGGTAACTCTCCATGTCAAATCTCAACCACTTTAGGTGCACCAGCCTTTGGTTAATTGAAGACAAAAATTTATGGTCTACAGCAGCCCTTCTCAAGATCTTTTTTGGCTATGGCGAATTGCAGTGGATCCAGTCCTTTAGAGGCAATGAGCACTTTACAGAGACATTACTGTAAGGGGCATAGCGAACTCCACTCCCGGTACAGACTCATGACCAGGTCACAAGTAGGGAAGTCTGCCAGAGACTTTATACTCTCTCTGAAAGAGCTAGCAAGAGGCTGCAACTTTAAAGCAGTATCAGCTCAGGAGTACGCGGAGGACCTTATTAGGGACAGAATTGTTGCGGGAATACGGTCCACTGAGACGAGACATTGATTACTGAAGAAAGGAATGGTGGGGCTAGATGAGGCAGAGATTATTGCAGAAGCTTTAGAAAGCACCATGAAAGAATTGGAGGAGTGCTCACAGGACCCTGGGGCTGGGACAAATGTCACACTGCTGGACTCTCTAGCCCCACAAAAAGAAAAGTATGCTGCCTCACAGGAATTCACAGCAGCAGCAGCACCTTGAGGATCCCAAGTGCTTTTTCTGTGGACAAAGAAAGCACCCCAGAGCCCTCTGCCCTGCCAGAGAAAATGTCTGTTCCAACTGTGGAAAACGTGGGCATTATGCAAAAGTCTGCAGAAGCCCCAAGGCCACAGCCAAGGCCCATTCTCATGCTAATGAGAGGCGGGAAAGCTCTTCTTTCTCTACAGATAAGCAGAAGAAGAATGCCATGTGCAGCCGGCCATCTTGGATAAATGCTACAGAGCAGAGGACACAGTCTTCAGGAAATGAATATGACGCCAATGATGGTAGGACACGAAGGACACGCCAGACTTCCTTCCCTACGCATGAATCAGGCGAGTCCATACAATTTATCTGATGCCACTGTGTGCGTCAAAATGAATGATGTGAGGGTAAATTGCTTAATAGATAGTGGAAGCACTGAAAGTTTTATTGACCTGGGGTTAGTCAACCGCCTTGTGCTCCCCACACGCCCGAGTGAGCACCGGATCCTGTTAGCAGCCAGCAGCCTTGCGGCTGAGGTAAAACAGTTTTGCAGGGTTACTCCAGAAATCCAGGGCACAAAATACAAAGGGTTTAAATTACTAGTACTCCCTCACCTCTGTGCCCCAGTACTATTGGGGTTAGATGTTCAGTGCCAGTTAGAAAGCATTACAATAGTGCACAACGGGCCTCACCCCCCCACTACGCCTTACGAAGAAACAACACTGCAGCCTGTCTGTCCTGAACATAGAACCCCCTCCGCTGTTCACACACCTGACCCCAGAATGTACACCAATAGCCACAAAGAGCAGGAGGTATAGCCCGAGGGACAGAGCCTTCATTAGGACGGAAGTCCGCAGGCTACTACAAGAGAGCATCATAGAGCAGAGCACCAGCCCAGGTGGTTGTAGTAAAGTCAGGAGAAAAACTGCACATTGTAGTGGATTACAGCCAGACAATCAACAAATTTACACAACTAGATGCCTATCCCCTGCCACGCATAGCAGACATGATCAACAACAATGCGCAGTATAAGGTGTTCTCCACAATAGGCGGAGGAGATGCCCTATTGAAGGCGGCATACCACCAACTGCCCATTAGAAACAGCAATCGCACTTGCATGGCATTTGAGGCAGACGGCAGCCTGTATCAATTTCTGCGACTCCCCTTTGGTGTCACCAATGGTGTCCCTGTTTCAGAGAGAAATGGACCGAATAGTAGATGAGTTCCAACTGAAAGCGGTGTTCCCCTACTTGGACAAAGTGACAATCTTTGGCCACACTCAGGAGGATCACGATACGAATTTAAAACGCTTCTTCCAGGCAACTGAGGAAAGGAACCTAACATACAACAGGGACAAGTGCGTCTTTAGCGCCAGGAAGTTGCCAATCCTAGGCTACATAGTGCAGAACCGGGAAATCAGCTCAGACCCAGCCCGTATGCGCCCTCTCCTAGACCTCCCAGTGCCACACACACTGAAAGCACTTAAAAGGTGTTTGGGACTGTTCACTTACTACACCCAATGGGTCCCCAACTACGCCAACAGGGCCCACCCACTTATAAAAGCCTCAGTTTTCCCACTGTGTCCAGCAGCCACCAGAGCATTAGGGACCATATCGCTAAAGCTACCATGTGGTCCATAGATGAGTCGATCCCATTTCAAGTAGAAATGGATTCATCCGATGTGGCTCTGGCAACCACCCTAAACCAAGACGGATGACCGGTGGCCTTTTTCTTGCGAACCCTACAGGGGTCAGAGGTCAGACACTCAGGAGTAGAGAAGGAGGCCCTAGCCATTGTGGAAGCAGTAAGGCACTGGAGACATTATCTGGCGTGCAAGCACTTCACCCTCGTCACGGACCAACGGTCCATCATAGTCACCAAGTGTCCGTGGATTCACCTCCGGCACTCCTGCCGCCTCTGCAGGCACACAGACTCCTGCGTGATCCATCGGCAACCTGAACTCCAGATCCAAACCTCTGATATGATCAGGAAGCTTCCAGTGCCCAAAGCCCTTCTTACCCTCAGCGCCTCTCGAATCCCGGTTCCGATGCCTGGCACCCAGTCTCTGGCAGCCCGCAGCCCCGCAACCTATGTGAGTCCCTCAGCCGCTGAGCCCTCGCTGGTCCGCTGCCGTTCGTTCAGCCATTCAGTTCAGGAGGTTTGTGTTGCCCCATGTCTGGTGGCCAGCAGGAGGTCAAATAAGTTGCCACCTGACCTCCAGAGCACTCTGTACTTCTACACTGAAGTGAGGAGGAGGGGAAGTCAGGAACATATTGACCCAGAAGGGAAGTTTCAGCATTGCTCCTCTTTCAAACCACTGGCAACCAAAGGTATGTTGTTTTGATCTGTAATAACTTGCACATTCAGAAATCAAAAGGTCAAATTTTAAATATTACAATATGCAGCATTGGATGAAACAAAACAAGTAGTGCAATAAATTGGGAATCCACGATATTTAGTTACTACTTATCTTTGTCCTTGGGTCCTGGTTAGTTTAGAATTATACATAATTCACTACTAGCCAGTATTAGTAGCAAACAAAGTGAACAATGGAACCTATTTAATTCCATTACAGGAAAGTGTTGTTTGAAGTGCATAAGATCACAAGAATTCCTTCCTTCCCACCCATTTCAGCTCAAGGGACAAAATTCTATTTGAATCTGATATGGTTTGGTAACAGAAAATTGGAATTAGTCCAAGTCAGATTAGGGAAGAAGATTGTACCACTTTAAAAAAAACCTCATCCATCTCTTTGTACAGAAATGCAAACAACCATACCAGGGTAGAATTTAAGGAAAGGAATTGTTAGTTTGGGGGGGTGGGATCTTGATCATTATTCTGCATTTCTTGGGAACGGATCACTTTTCCAGAGCCATTGAATGTGCACGGATGTTCTGTATTTTGACCAATAAGAGTGCTTTGTGAACATTGTCAGTTTGTACTTCCTGTCTCTCAGAATGCAGATTTTCCATCTTCGGCTCTCAGCTGGTTCTCTTGGATTTTCCCTTATTTGGTGCTCCTTGGAATAATTCCCTCCTTAAAGCTAGCCATATTGCAAAAAACTTGGGCAGCATGATGAGCACACGGAAATGCTTTTGAGTGGCTACTATTTATAATTACTGACTTGGACTGACAGTCAAAGATATACTTCCTGAAGGGATTGGGGATAGTGCCAAAAAAATGAAAATTAATCGGAAAGCTAAAAGCAATGTTTTTGGCTGCCGCAGTGTAGTGAATGAACCAGAAGTATGAAAAGTGAAAGATAGTAATATTAAAGGTATTAATGTGAAATCGGATAGATTTAATATTAATTTGTTTGCAGATGATGTTTTGATAATATTTAACAGAACCTCAGAATTCTTTGAGGATAGATTGGAACAGTATGGTGAGATATCAGGTTATAAAATTAATTGGGAAAAGAGTGAGATTATGCCTTTAGCCAAAATGGATCATTCTTCATGGAGGGATATTGTGAAATTTAAATGGTCTGATCAGATTATGTATTTAGGTGTTCAGGTAGATTGTGATTTTTAGTCATTTATATTAATTAAATTATTTACCCTTATTATCTAAAATTAAATATAATTACCAATTACATGAATTGGACGAGTTAATTGTATTCAAATGAATATTTTTCCTTGAATTCACTATTTTTTTCAGTCTATTCCTTGTAAGGTTCCTCAAAAATGTTTTAAGGATTTAAATGCCTTGGTGAGGAAATTTTTATGGAAGGATAAAATGGTCAGGGCATCACTACAGAAATTGACTTGGAAATATGAATTAAGAGGTCTGCAACTTCCTAATTTTTAAAATTATTATGATGCAGCAGAATTGAAATTTATTTATAGGATGTTTGAAATAGATAAACCTTTGATATGGGCTAATATTGAACTATCTTTAATTGGTGAGAAGAGGGATGGATCAGTTTATTTATAGATGGAATCCTAACTTATTGAGTAATTATAATTTATCTGTTTTGAAACACTTAATGGATTTATGGTATAAAAATATGAAGCCATAGGTACTCAAGGTAGGATTTCAGGTAAAACTCCATTGGACCAAAATAAGCTTTTCCCCTTTACACTTCATAATCAACTTTTGAAGTTATGGGATCAAAAGGGCATTAAATTGGTGCAAGATTGTTATGAAGCAGGATATTTTATTTCTTTTCGAAGAATATCTTCAAATACTCTTTTTTCTTATTATCAAATAATTTTGGACATACTTTATGGTTACCTAGACAATCTAAGTTTGAGGGTGGTTATATCCAAGATGTATGTTTTACTACAGAATAAAATGCTTAAGCCGGATATACATAAATCTAGATTGATATGGGAGAAAGATTTAGGTAGACTTATTTCTCAGGATGATTGGATGAATTTATGTAGGGATAGTATGACTAAAATTGTAAATGTAAGGAAATATAATTTTATTTCTTCGGATTTATGTTTTAGGCTCCTTTTTTACATTCTACTTGGTCACGTGAAACCCTTTTGGAATAAACTTAAGGAATTTTTAAGGAGTTATTTTGAAAGTGAAATTTTCATTAGATCCTTTAGTATTTTTGTTGGGTAATATTAAGAGGAATAGTTTAGAATTAAAATTAAATAGATTTCAAATTGCTTTTTTGAGATTGGCATTAGCTATGGCTAGAAATGGCAATTGGAAAAATGAGACTGATTTGAGATTCAGAGATGGCATATGGAGTTGAGGTCTTGTATTCCATTGGAAAACATACCATATAAATTTAGGTGTTAATTATTTTTATATCGTAAAACTTGGAGCCCGCATTTGGATTATATTGGGTTGAATTATTAAATCTCCTTGCCGCACAATAGTGGTGTTGCTCCAAACCATGGTAACTAATTGATGAATTTTGATGTGATGTGATCTCCTCTTTGCTTTCTCTTTTTTTCTGAGGTAGGTTAGAGGGGTGTGGAGGATTAGTTTTAAAATATGTCTGTATTTTGTGCATTTTTTAATGTTTTATTCATTAATTGCACATTTTAACATTTGCATCATGATTCAATAAATAAATTTTTCAAATAAAATATGAAAAGTGACCTTTGCAGATATTTGTCAGAGTCTCCTGGCCTATACTGTTACTCATCCATTTGAATTCAGCTGGTCTTGAAGCGCCCATAGGAGGTAAATTATACATTACCTTCAAGAAGGGTTCAGGCTGAAACATCGGTAATGTATCTTTACCTCCTATGGATGCTGCGAGACCAGCTGAGTTCCTCCAGCATTTCGGTGTGTTTTTACTACATTTCATTTGATCCATTTGAACCCTTGTGCCGAGGCTTTCAAGAGGTCACCCAAAGATGAGACTTAAAAAAGAGCTGAGCACTTATCTTTAAAAAGGATAGATTTGGAAAGTTATTTTATGGTTCCTTTTGGGACATGGGCAAATAATTAGTCCTTGGAAGGCATCTAGAGTTAAAAATGAGCTGACCAGTTCTCCCTCATTCAAGCACTTACTTTGTAATTTTATTTTCACGTCCTTGTTATCATGACTCCTTGTGCTTTTCATCAATGAATGGCAACTATAAATCTTTTGGCAAAAAGGTAGAGGTGGATTTACAAGTCACAAAATTTGCAGAATTTTTGCCCTTTTCCTTCCTTCACTCCTTACTCATTTCAACTTCAAGATGTTGAGAGGAACCAATCAGGGATTTAAAAATACTTTAAACATCCATAAAACAACAGATGTACGAATAGCTAAACATAAAGCAGTTTACTCACGTGCACAAAATCGACTGGTCTTCACGATCTGTTAAAAAATGTGAAAGGAATCATTAGTACAAATATGTCGATGGTGGATGAATATTTGCAATATTTCAATTATATTCCAGTACAAGGGGTTATTGTAATTTCACCATATAAAGTTCTGTTTTGTCACTCACTGATGCATATTATTTCATAAATGTAAAGTTTATCTTTTGAACAGGGCAATCCCATCACATAATCTAACCTCATTGTTAAACCTTGTGTGTCCTAACTATTCTTTCATTCGCTCAGGTGCCTTGCCGTTCAGCGTGGGTGATCACGTCTCTCCATCTGTCATGATCTCTGACCCTCCTAGTTGTAGTTGTTTCCTCCCCTGTTTTCCTTTAGTAAGGCTCCATCTTTGAGTTGTGGTCGATGTTGAGTTCATGATTATATGAGGGAAAAATACTGAAGTGGTTTCCTGTTGCCTTCTTCAGTTGCAGTGTCTGTACTGGACAGGTAACCCTGGCCATTGAGCAGCAGATTCATCTGCCCAGCATTTTTAGTTTTTCAACCATAAATTTCAATTTGTAGAATCTGCTTGTAAAAACCATCCACCATCTGCAATCCATGGGTTCATGTGATCCTGATTTGGTAGGCAAAACAGGTTCTAGACGTTGCCTAAGGTTGGCCAGACAGAAGAAGAGCTTTACACTTCCTTTTGCTGAGCAATGGTGCAGCACTGACACTGAACCTAACTATTCACCATGTCTATTATTCTTAATGAAACTGTGAATATGGTCAGCCAAACCATTCTGCTTGTGTCTGCTTATAGCTCAGAGCACCCAAAGGTGGACAAAAAATACAGCTTTGCTAAAGTTGCTTGCATCTTGAAAGCAAAAAGATAACAACACTCTAGAAAGGACTACCTCTTATTTAGTACCCTGTGAGGGAAGATATGTAAATGTTGAGGCTACAATATCCAAAAGCAATAATTATTTTTCAAATCCAGTTTGAATTTACCTCAGTTGTGGGGCTGTGAGGAACAGGGAAGAAAATAGTGGAGGCTAGCATCAAATCAGCCTTGATCTGACTGAACAACAGAGCAGACTTGAGTCACAGCTCTGACAAATGGTCTCACGGCAGGTTAACCTTGTTTTATCCCCCACCCCCGCAGATGCTGGCTGACTTGCTGAGTGTTCCAGAAATATTCTGTTTAAATCTTTCTTAAATACTCTGACAGCAGTCGCCAAACTTGTGAATTCCACACTCAATAACATTGGACAAGCACATTCACCTTAAAGGCAATCAAGAATCGGCAAGCAATGTCACATCCTGGAAATTAGCTAAGTGAGAAGAAGATCATTTGCAGTTCTCTCTCCAAGTTGGTGTCTCAGAGGAGAGGCTTGATTTGATTTGTCAGTGGCAATCTGTAGAGTTGTTAACCGACTGCACTTATAGACTAAAAATTGATTTACTTTGTTTTAACCCCAACTGTGGGTAAAAATTCCATCCATGTTTCAAGCTTTTGTTTTTATTTGTTCAACTGCTTCTGACAAAAAGATTTTTTTTTTCCTTGCTGTTGATCTCAGAATTCAAAACTTAGTTTTAATTACTCATTCCCTTGGGATTTACTTGTCCGATTATTTTTTTAATGATAGATTAGATTTTCAGTTTAAAAAAAAAACCACTTCTTTGTTGTGATCAAAAACATTTGCCTTATATCCCGTGAGTTAAAGAGATTTCCATCACATAACCTTTCATTGAAAAATTTCTGGAACCTACACTAATGACCTACATTAATGACATTGAATATTTATGGTTACGGAATGAGAAATGTTTCTTCATCAAATGACAAAATATCAAACCATCCTCAGTGGATCTCCGTTCTCACTCTGCAACCTAATAGGATGAGCAAATAGTTTCTCCCGAACACAATGAATGGCTGGGGTCTACATAATTTACCAGGGATGGTAGTAGAATCACATTCAACTACACCATTCCAAAAGGAGCCTCGTTTAAGTACCTGAAAGGAAAGTATATGCAGGGCTGTGGGGAAAGTCTAGGGGAGTGGGACTAAATGGCTCACACTTACACAGAGCCTGTACAGACTCAAGGGGGAGAAGGCCTTCTTTCATGCTATCCCCTTTCTGTGATGGGTTATTCCAATAATCAGGGGTGGTGCTAGTATTTTCAGAACATTCCACAAAATTCTAGCAGTATTTGATTCTCCATATTTTTGTTTAGTGAGGCTTGGCTCAAGGGGATTGTCACTTTTGCAGTGATACAGTGAGAAAGTTTGTTTTGCAAGCAGACCAGTTTGTCTACCCATACATTTCTTCTTCTTTGGCTTGGCTTCGCGGACGAAGATTTAAGGAGGGGGTAAATTGCATAGCAGTTAAAAACACAGTCTAGGGTGTCGACCAAGTTACAGAGAGAGATCAGTTAGTGCAGAGCAACATTTTATGAACAAATTTGTTCTGGTTTCTTGAATTAATTTTATACATTATTATTGCTCAATTATCTGAGCACGTGTAAGCAAAAACATCTGATCATTGCCAGGCAATTAAAATGAGGAAACAAACTCAAAAATTGTGGAGGTACATTGTAAATGTCATTGAGGAAATGGATGGGCAATATCTAACCGAGTGATGGTTGAAAGCAAGGTTCAATTTTAGCTTCCACTGATTTCAAAGTTAAGCAAATTGGGGGTCACATGACTGTGGCACAATCTCAAGTGAAACTCTTGACAAGTCATAGACACTACTTCTGGCTCCTTTTATCCAGATGTTCATGGTCTAATCATTAGCCCCTTACGCACTGATAACTTGGGTGTGGTGACACAGCAGCGGAAACAAATATGAACTGTGTCAGTGAAGTATTTGTGTAATGGAACAAAAGGACAAGATTATTCCTATGCATACCTTTTAATATACAAAGCATCCACTTTCTTTCAACATTCATTTTGTTGCTTTCCAAGCCAGGCCATCCATCCCCGAATATATTGGCTTGGTGGTCATTAAATGAGCAGAAATCTGCAATGGATGGGTGACAATATAGATCGCCCATTGTTTATCTGATCATGTTAAAGGATATCATTGTCCTGTACTGGGTTGATATGGTTGGGTTACAAAAAAAATTAATATTTTAAAAATCAGGAGCTAAATCTGAGAATCACAATTCATATTCTATGTGTTGTAGCTAATATTCAGCTGCAACATTTTGAATTATTGGACACTTTGCTATCGCATAGAGCTAAGTCAGATCACTAGAGACAAATGTGATTTAATTCATCCAGGCTAGCACAGAACAGACCAGTTGTATGATTAGTAACAAACCTCAACCATGCTCACCTGTCACGGCTGTAATACCCAGGACCAGAATGGTATGTTCATGTCTGATTAAAAAACTTCAATGAGTTCTTCCAGGGAGGAAGGAGAGGCCCAAAACCTGTGTCAAACTTGATGCTTCTAGGTCAAACAGAAGTTCTGCTGAGGGTCTAACAAAAAGAGGCTCCTACCAACCCATGTCAAAACCCTCTTCCCATTGACCCATCAGGCTATGGTGACACTGCACCTGAACACTCCAGAGTTTTGTTTCCTATCCTAGACAGGATATACTTGATAACAAGAGTCCAGCATAGATTTACATGACTGATCCCAGGGAATAGCAGGTTTCATATGCAAGGAGAATTTGAGTCGACCCTGCTTCGGTCCTGATTATGTTTCACAGAATGAGATCTCTCGTTGAAATTTTTAAAATTCTTGCAAGTACTGACAGGCTCGACACTGGCAGCCCATTGCATCTGGCTGAGCAATCTAAACAAGGGTCATATTTTCAGAATAGAACTAGCACGAGGAGGAGTTGCTTCACTCAGAGGTTAAGGGATCTCTGGAATTCTCTCTCCTTAAGGGCTGTGGAGACTATTGGTAAGTTAAGTTCATTCAAAACAGAGATCAATAGATTTCTAGGTTTTAAAGGGAAGAAGAGACATGGAGACGGTGCAGGAAAATTGTACCGAAGTAAAAGATCCTCCATGTTCTTGCTAAATGGTGGAGCAGGGTCGAAGAACCGAGTGGTCTTCCCTGCTCCTATTTCTTATGTTGACCTTTTTAGCAGACAACTGGATTATTGCATACAAGTAACGCACATAAGGTCAAGGCTAACACTTTAAAAAAAATCTTATTTATAAGCACTTTCCCTCTCGTCCACCTGCACATCATCTTAAAATTGCTGAATACAGTTTATATTCACATCGTGTAATAATAAATCAGTCACACTATTCTTATCAATGATCCTCTGAGATTGAGGCCCTCTAAAACTTTTCCATTAATTTTCTTTCCTGCAGCATCTCTCCTTCATCCTGCACAAATTCTTTGCTTTCAAACTCCTTCATAGCCTTTGACCCCTTCATCCCCAACGTGATCTGAATTCCTTCATATTAGGCCACATTTATTGGGTACCTGTAGTGAGAACTGTTGGGACTCAAGACCATTGAATTCATTCCACTAATCCTGATTAAAAATGATACCCCTGAATCAATATCTTGGTGACCTATCCTCATACCCGAGGTTGCTCAGTGAAGCTTCTTGGGAGGTTTGGTGATGTCACATTAGATATACAAATAAAAGTTTTTATTATTCCTGTGTATTTAGATTTCTTTACCCTTTTCTTCAGCCCATTGCTTTCTGCACTTAATTTTATTGCACGCTAACCTCCCCAACTCCTAATACTGTGTTGAATGCCTTAAAACCTTTCAATTACTACATAAACATAATAAAAAAGTTTTATTATAGATATTTAAGAGCTCAGCCAAGATCACCTTTTTGTAAGCCCCACGAACAACATTCTGAGTTTTATAATTGTTGTTGTGTTTAAATAACACTGAACAGTTATGCTTCCATACTTTAAATGGTTTGGTTTGCCTGAAGATAGCTTTAAAAGGTCAAAAACTAATGGTAGCATTTTACTGGGCAAAATAGGATTATGGTGAGGCGAGGGAGGGAGAGCCTTTTTTTTGATTCCGGTTTGATTCCAGACATTGTACAATTACTCAATTCACGTTTCTGCTCTGAGGATGTGAAAAGCCCTGCAAACCGATTCTCGACAGCATGGTATTGAGGAGACATTTTATTCATTGGACACTGCTAGCTTTCCATTCACAGACAATTTCAATGCCACAAGTACAAATAAAAATATTTTCCTTTGGTTTCATTTAAATTCTGGCTGACTTATTCTGAAGTATGTTGAAAATCGAGAAGTTTTCAAAAACGTTTTTCTTCTTTTTGGAATCTCTGGCAGATCTGGAACCACCCCCATGAAATTGCTCATCACAGCAAGTTGAATGAAGAGCAGTAGAGCCCTTTGTGGGCAGAATAATGCAGCAGGATGGGTCAGTTGTGCTCATGAGTTTCCCCTCAAGGATCAAGATGTCTAGATATATTTCTCTTCTTAATGATGCCACTGAAAGCACATGGAATGAATCCATCTGCAGTTTAAGGTATGACGAGCAAGTTAAGCTCACAGGCAATCACAAAAGGAAAAAGCTATGAAGCTTTGGTTCGCTCATTAAAGAACGTTCAGTAATACATGAGAGAAAACGATGTTGCAAAAATCATGGCAAGTTTTTATCCGAGTAAAAATATTCAGCAGGATTATACATTGCGAATAAGCCAGTAATGGATTGTTCAATAACATCAAAAACCTGTCTGATTGATCAACCATATCTCACTCTTACATGTTCAATGTTATTGTAGGACACTTTTAAGAAAATCTCCAGAGAGAAACACTTTATCACTGTTTTGCTTTTAAGGCAGCAGATTTCAGATTCATTGTCAGAGAAGGGGAGGGGAGGTTGGAACAAGAGGGCATGAGTTAAGGGTCAGGGGGCAAAACTTTAGGAGAAATATTAGAGGTTGCTTTTTCACTCAGCAAGTGGTGGCAGAATGGAATGATCTTCCGAATGAGATCGTTGTGGCAGGGTCCCTTCTGTCATTTAAGAGAAGGATGGAGGTGAGGGGGGTTGGAGAGTTATGGGCGGAGAGCGGGAGGGTTCAGCTAGTGGAGTCGTTCTAGTGAACTGGTGTGGATGCGAAGAGCCAACATGGCCTGTTTCCGTTCTGTAGACGTTTATATAAAAATCACATACAACCCTGAGATTTTTTCCTGCAGGCGAGGCAGAATCACCACTTCTTGGTAGTGCAAATAGACTGTACTAAACATACACATGTAAACTAATAAAGCAATGTAAAAGAATGCAATACAGAGAGAGAAAAAAATCAATAAAGTGCAAAAATAAGAGACCTTAAATGAGTTTGAGTTTGTCGTTGAGGTGTCTGATGGTGGAGGGGTAGCAGCTGTTACTGAACCCGCTGGTGTGAATCTGATGGCACCTATATACTTTTCTCCTGAAAGTAGCAGTTTGAACAGAGAGAGTAATGGGTGAAATGGATCTTCGAAGATTGCTGCTGCTCTCCGATGGTAGCGTTCCCTGTAGATGTTCTTGATGGTGGGGAAGATTTTGCCTGTGATGTCCTGGGCTGTGTCCACTACCTTTTGCATGGGTTTATGCTCAGGTGTATTGGTGCCCCAATAACAGACAGTGATGCAGCCGGTCAGCACATTTTTCACCACACATCTGTAGAAATTTTCCAGGGTTTCCGACATCATACCAAACCTCCACAATCTCCTGAGGAAGTAGAGGTGCGAATGTGCTTTCTTCACACTGCCATTAATGTGTTGGGTCCAGCACTGGGAGGAAAGCAAAGCCACACATCTGGAAGACTAATAGCCTATTGAAATTATTTGCACGGATAGCACAGCAGTTAGTGCAACACCTTTACAGCGCAACCAATTGAGATCAGGGTCAAAATCCTGTGCTATCTGTAAGGAGTTTGTATGTTCTCCCCATGTAAAGGTTTTCCCAAGGCGCTCTGGGTTCCTCCCACCATTCAGAATGTCCCTGGGGTGGAGATTAATTGGGTGTAAATTGGGCAGTAGAAACTCGTGGGTCAAAATGGCCTGTTACCGTGATATATGTCTAAATTTAAAAATAACACTGGCTTTTAAAAAGCCACTATGTGTCTGTCATTCCTTCTCTGTTTTGAAAAGAACCAAATTTAGTGAACTATTTCATTGCATTGAATTCAAAATAACAGTACAACAGATATAATAGATTTGCCTGTAAACAAATAACTATTTGAGATATGATGATCTTGTCTGCAATGAGACATCTCGCAGTAACAATACCATCATGCTTGGGTTGGGTTGGGTGGGTGAGGGAGAGAAGATTCAGAGAAAGGGATGATAGCAGAGCAAGAAAGTGGCAACAGGCAAGGCCACCTAATCCTATTTTTCCACTCTAACCCCTGTGTGCTTGTGCACCAGGTCTATCTACCCATCTACTTGTGTGTGTGTTTTAATGCCCATGCAGCAGCAGTATTCTCCAGTTGTCTGGGATACCCTTGCCACTAGATAAAGAACTAGCTCTATTCAGCCCATGTGGTATCTGACCCCATAGGATTGCCTAGGAAAAAGTTTTCCAGATAGTTTTCACAATGACACTATCCTTTTAAGGGTCAAACTGTGGTGCGCTGTTAGAATCAGACACACACACACAAGGTAAAGACTGTACAACAGACTTTAATCCACAAAGACTTCCACAGAGCCAGGCTGGCTGTGGCTGCAGCAACTCTGAGTGAAGCTTCGGGAGGCCGGCACAGGCTTATATCCCGGAGGGTGATTGACACCCATCCGGGTGTTGTCCTGTCCCCATACACTCGTGCAGGTACAGATGCTGCCCCCTGCAGTGGGCCAATGGTGTATCACCACACAAACACAATAGACTCATGGACTCAGGAATTTAAACGCAACTAATTTTGTGGACAAGTACAAACCACTAGCCAGCTGAACTACTACTCACCACAAGACCGTCTACATTTTTCTGTCTGTGTACAAGAAGGAAGTCAAGAATCATTCTGGAAGTTAAATGCCTGGATACACCAACATCTCAACTTTTACTCCCACGGTCCCACTGCAAAGCCTTTTATTCATTTGCTTCTTTATTTCACTCTCTGTCGATGTTAATTTAATGAACCATTTTATGGTGTTTTAAGCTGCATTTAACATTTTATTTCAAATGTGGCAGCCACCTGCCTTGCAAAGCGACAAGAGCAGGGAGATTGGAGGTATGGCAGGATGATTATTATTGGTGGATCTTAGCCACTCCTGACGAGTCCCTGCACACAACCCTACGTTGACAGCACAAAACTGTTATGATTAATAAAGCTTGTTGAATATGACTCCATAATTAAGTAATCCTAAAGGTTGTTTCTAAACAAGTCCATCCCTCCACTAATATTACCAAATTGAATGATAAAATGTAGTTATACCTGATTTTGCATCTTCTGTAAAGTTCTTCAGAGGCCATTTTAAACATCTTCCACAGCAATGCAACATATAATTTTGTGTAATATATTGTAAGTTTTTGAAATTAGGTGTGAGGGGATGAAATTGGCCAAACATCACAGAAACAGAGCATTTGGCTCAACGAATCCATGCAGATCATCAGTTGCCAATGCAAATTCATCCTGTGGCTATACCAATCTCATTTTATTCTCCCAATTTCTCATCAACACCCCACTTCAACCCACAGATTCTATCACTCATACATGCAAAGATCAATTTAGCATTGCCAATTGACTTCTAGTCTTTGCCGTTGATGTACAAGGACCTCATTCTCCTATCTCACCTGATCATTTTGAATTCAAAGAATAATAAATAATAGAATATAAAACGGGGCACAATATTAAAGAAGCTATTGATTTTCTACCAATGATAGAGACAAATATTACTTTGTCACTGGAAAAATACTCATTAATGCAAGAAGAGATACAGAATTGAGAGAGAGAGAGAGAATAATGACTTGATGGGATGCATCGTAAAGCTAAATTTGTCACAACGTTCCCAATCAGAACATTTAAACATGATGCAGAAATGTTCTTCAAGATCCGTTTCTTGTTAAAGAGATTGGATTCCAATCAAGTTCAGGTTTATTGTCACATGAACCAAGATGCAGTGCTAAATCTTGATTTGTGATATCACAGATAGGACAATAAATAGACAAAAGAATGAAATAAATCACATAGGAAACTGTTTATAATTATTTTGTGGGCATCAGATCCTCCTTATTTTTTTTTATTGCAGTTACTGCAATCCACAAACAATGTTTGAGTCCTTTATTTTTAAACCAATATCGTTCTCCAAGATGACAATTAGCATGCAACGAGGATCTCCAGAATTTTTGCCTCAAACTATTTTCTCATCCCTTGTGATTGACTGCAAACACCTGGAAAGAGTTAAGGATCCTAGTGCATTATTCTGAGAATTAAACTATATATATATATATAACTATATATATATATATATAACTATATATATATATATATATAACTATATATATATATATATAACTATATATATATATATAACTATATATATATATATATAACTATATATATATATATATAACTATATATATATATAACTATATATATATATAACTATATATATATAACTATATATATATATAACTATATATATATATAACTATATATATAACTATATATATAACTATATATATAACTATATATATATAACTATATATATAAAACTATATATATAAAACTATATATATATAAAACTATATATATATATAAAACTATATATATATAAAACTATATATATATATAAAACTATATATATATAAAACTATATATATATAAAACTATATATATATATATATATAAAACTATATATATATATATATATATATATATAAAACTATATATATATATATAAAACTATATATATATATATATATAAAACTATATATATATATATATATATAAAACTATATATATATATATATATATATAGATATATATATATATATATATATATAAAACTATATATATATATATATATATATATATAGATATATATATATATATAGATATATATATATATATAAAACAAGTTTATGATTTACACAGCTGGAAAAGAACACTTCCAAAGTGTGATTTACTATTTAAAATTTTACCCTGAACAGTCTAAAGATGCAAGTTGCAATAGAGGGAAGAGACTGTTATTTCGGCCAATGGTTTTGAAGAGTCCATGGCTGCATCAACTAATTGCTTGGGGACTGATCTGCATGCATCGATAATCACTCAATAGAACAGGAAGAAGTGATGTCCCGTCTTTGCATTGATTGAAAAAGTGAACAACTTCCTAAGTATTAAAAGGCAGTGGCAAAGTAATTCCCACAACTACCAGCAGTTTGAAGCAATTTATTTCTAAACATTGCTGGAATGCACATAGCTGACAATGAATAGGCCATTTTGTTGACTGATGCCAAATACTGTCATAAACCATAGCTTTATAATTGCAGCAATTTATATTGCTATAAACCATTCTGGGAAAATAACTAATTTAAAAAGAAAAATCAGTCGACTTGTCATGCCTTGGGAACTTCTATGTACTCCCCTGGGATCTGAAAATAAATGCTTAAACATTCCTTCTGCTTTCTGTTTATGCCCAGAGTGTTCCACATTGCTAATTTACTGCAACTTGAAATCAATTTATACCTAAAATGGAAATGAAATGAGTACAAGGGATATTTATTCAGCGGACACTGAAATCCTGACTATTTCAAAGTGATGTTTGAAGATAAAATTTCTCTGATGAAGTGATTTCAGATTCATTGTCAAAGAGTACATACATGACATCACATACAACCCTGAGATTCTTTTTCCAGTGGGCACAGCAGAATTACCATTAACTGGTGGTGCCAAAAAACTGTACACACCTGTAAACACAAAGAACTGTAAACAGAATCAATTTATTATCATGAACAAGTTACAACATTTAGTGTTTTGAGGCATAGTGCAAACCATTTTTACAACCATAAATTAAAAAAATAGTGCATGACAAGTAAAGCAGTGTCTTTGGTTCATTGATTATTCAGGAATCTGATGGCAGCGGGGAAGAAGGTGACCTTGAGCCACTGAGTGCTCATCTTAAGGCTCCTATACCTTTTTTCCTGATGGTAGTAGTGTGAAGAGAGCATGGCCTGGGCGCTGGGGGGTCTTTAAGGATAGAGGCTGCTATATTGAGACACTGCATCATGTAGATTTCCTCGATGGAGGGAAGGCATGTGATGTCATAGGCTGAGTTAACAATCCTCGAGTTTTTTCTCGTCCTGAGAGTCAGCTCCTCCATACCAGACAGCGACGCAACCAACCGGAATGCTCTCCACGGTACATCTGTAGAGGTTTTTGAGAGTCTTCGGTGACATACCAGATCTCCTCAAGCACCTCTCAAAGTATAGCCGCTGGCGAACCTTCCTCGTGATTGCATAGACACAGAGGCCCCAGATCAGATCCTCTGAGATGTTAACACCCAGGAATTTGATAATGAATGTAAACAAACTGACTGTGGAATACAGAGAGAATAAAAAAGAAAAATCAATGCACAAGTAAGAGACTATAAATGAGTCTCTGAGTTTGTTGTTGAGCAGTCTGACGGTGGAGGGGTAGTAGCCGTTCCTGAACCTGGTGCCGTGAGTCTTGTGGGCACCTATGCCTCTTTCCTGATGGCAGCAGCGAGAACAGAGCAATGTGCTGGTCGATGAGGGTCTTTGATGATTGCTGCTACTCTCCGATGGCAGCTTTCCCTGTAAATGTACTCAATAGTGGGGAGGGTTTTGCCTGTGATTTCCTGGGCTGTGTCCACTACCATATTGGAGGGCTTTACACGGTATTAGTGTCCCCAAACAAGACTGTGAAGCAGCTGTCAGCACACCTCTGTGGAAATTTTCCAGGGTTTCTGATGTCATACCAAACCTCTGCAAACTCCTGAGGAAGTAGAGGCACTGACATGCTTTCTTTACAATGCCATTGGTGTGCAAAGTTCAGGAAAGATCCTCTGAGATAGTGACTCCCAAGAACTTAAATTTGCTGACCCTCTCCATCTCTGATCCCCCAATGATCACTGGATTGTATACCTCTTGCTTTCCTTTCCCCTCCTGAAGTCAACAATCAGCTCCTTAGTTTTGGTGACATTGAATGCCAGAGTGAATATTTGGCTGAATGGTGTACCAATAACAATCTCCCTCCTGTACGCTGACTCATTCCGTTCCTTTATACAACTCATTACTGTGGTATCATCGGCAAATTTGTAGATGGCATTATTGTAGTACTGAGCCACAGAGTAGTAGGTGTAAAGTGAGTAGAACACATGTGGTGCTCCAGTACGGATGGAGATTGTGGAGAAGTTCTTACCAATCTTCACTGATTGTGGTCTAGAGGTGAGGAAATCCATGATCAAATTATACAGTGGGGTGTTAAGTGATTGATTAAGTTGCAAATACATAACATGGCGATAAACTGCAAGAGACCACAAAAGGCAACATAAGATGGGTGAAGTAAATCAAAAATCTATAGATACCGTGGATGAACTAAAAAACACAAGATGCTGGAGAACCTCAGCAGATCAAACAGAGTCCTTTATGTAGCAAAAGTAAAAAAAAACATAACCGATGTTGTGGGATTGAGCCCTTTGCTAAAGTATGAGAAAATGCCAGCAGGTATCACGTCAAAAGGGTGGGGGGGGGGTGCCAAAGGCAGGAATTGATAGGTGGAGGAAGGGGACAGTAGCAATGAGGGGGAGGAGGGATGGCTGGGTGGGTAGAAAGACAGGAAAGGGGGAGGGGAGAAAAAAATGCAAGGTTTAATAGAAAACAGTAATGTCAATGTCGTTGCAAAGGGAGAGGATGTGACCAGTCTCTCCAATTTTGAGAAGGTCACAAAGGGTGCACCAGATGCAGTAAATAAGTCCTCTGGATATTTAAGTGAAGTGTTGCTTCACTTGAAAGGCCCGTTTGGGGCCGACCATGGTGAGGGAGGAGGTGTTGCACCTCCTGCAAGCACAGGGGAAGATGCCGGGGGTGAGGGATGAGTGCATGAGGGAATCGCAAAGGGAGCGGTCCCCGCGGAAGGCCGAAAGGGGAGAAGGAAAAAATGTGTCAGGTGGGGGATCTTGTAGTAAGTGCTGGAAATTCTGGCAAATAAGGTGTTGGATGAAGAGGCTGGTGGGGTGGTAGGTGAGGAGAAGGGGGATTCTATGTTTGTTGCATCTGGGGGCAGAGGGGGCCAGGGCAGATGAGCAAGAAAGGGAGGAGGTGAGGGGGAGGGCTGAGTTGATAGTGGTGGCGGTTCTGTACCTTTCCCTTTGCTACATAAAGGACACTGTTTGACCTACTGAGCTTCTCCAGCATTTTGGGTTTTTACAAGAAGCATGAATATGATTTCCATTACGGCATATTTTGTAGTCATGTGAACATGTATTTCGGTAGAGTGCTTACAATTGTGACAATGAAGTGGTGAATGCAGGCTCAATTTTCACATTTAAGAAAAATTTGGACAGGTACATGGATGGGAAGGGCATGGACTGGATGCAGATCAGTGGGACGAAGCAAAATAATAATTTGGCACAGACTAGAAGGCTCAACAGGCCTGTTCTCTACTATAATGTAAATTGATCTACAAGAGAGTAGGGATTTTAAAACAACTAAAAGCATCATAATGCACAACTAAACCTCACAGCTGGTCGGTGAGGTTTGGAGCCTCTCCGCTCACATTCCACACTTCTTAGTCAGGAAATAGTGCAATATGTGAAGGAGACATCCAAAGAACAAGAAATGAAAATTAAACAGATATGTCCTGATTCTGAGTGACCAGTACAATCAGCAAGACATGGTATAAAAAGTCAATGCCAGTAAAGTATAATTAGAGCAATATTTTCTGGCACGAAAAAACCAAACCCTCTGAGTAAACAGGAAAGAAAATCAATTACACCCACTGCAATTTTCAGCTGTGTGCTCGTGCTCTGGGAGGCTCCCTGAACACATGATGATATACCGTTATGCCAGTTACATTTCAAGTGGAACATATTGTTGGGATATTTCCGAGTTTATATAGTACACTAACTTGGTTAAACCCAAAGTTTTGTTTATAAAATGCCTCAGCAAAACAAAATGTTTTATTTTGGAATGGAAGTTTTCTTCTGACTTTATGAGAACTTGCTTGACAAAACTTGATAGAGCTAGGATATAGCCATCTTTAGCCACTTGGATCCCACTAAATTGGCAGTCCAGTGTCCCAGATAGGAATGGTGCTTTTGCTGTTTACACTTGACCATTCTTAACCGGGACACTGCACGCGTTCATACTCACCATGAGCCATCCCCGGTGACCTTCTACCGGTGATGTCATGACACATCGAGTGATGGTGGACCTGCCATAAATCCTGATCAATGTATTACGATCTTATATTTAACCCATATTAATCATGCCTAATTATAACATAATTAAGCTTTATGTACAGCCCTTCAGCATCTGTTTTTGTTGTGCCGACCTATATAAACCTTAAAAAGGGACTGTGGGAAAGTGCAAGCAATAAATAGCAATAGCGAACAATTTTTAAGCAGAGTGGGAAAGATAGTAGCGCTGTCACGCACAATTTATGAAGATTATGGGGGGGGGGGGGGGGGAAAGTGATGGCAGTCCTGCCCTCCCAGAATTCCATGCGGAAGAGAAACTCCTCCATGAGTGCTCAATGTCTACAGCCAAGCATACAGCCCTTTCTCTGCCACATGGAATTCTGGGACGGCAGGTCTGCCATTGCTTTTCCCCCTCCACAATAGCACTACCAACGTTCACACACTGTTTATAAATTGTCCTCTATTGCTATTTATTGCCAGCACTTCTCTCTCTCTCCCCCCCCTCTGCTGCCTCTTTCCCAAGGCAAAGTTTATACTTTCATTTTAATCTTTTCTTTCCTTCATGTTCCTGCACTCACGCAGAAACATGCATCATTTCTGTCCTAGAATCCAATTCTCACTTTCACACTAGGCTAAATGGAACGCCGGTGTCTCCATATTCCAGGATTGCAGTCAGGGTTGAAGCTGTCCAGCCCCGGCGTGAAACGACGTTGTTCAGACAATTTTGTTTTCACACTGGACCCTAATTCCCAGCTAATGTCCCAGCTAATTCCTGGGACAAGATGCAAGTGTGAAAGGGGCTTTTAATTGCTTAACAGAGCAAGAAATATGTGATCAGTAGACAAGGTAATAAAGTTTAATGAGCGACTGAAAGTCTACTTGGCTACTTAGAAAATTCTTGTTCCTTTTAAGAAGTCAATAGCTTAAGCTTTTACCCAAATAGGTAGCGATATCAATGCAAACCTTCGCCTGTAATCAGTTCCAGGCATTGTATATTCTATATCTTATGGGTGAAAAATCCAATTTATGAATATTTAGTTAAGAATAATGATAGACTATACTGAATAGGACAAACGGATGAGATAGGTGCTTTAAGGGGAATTATCTGATAAAACATTTGGTTCAAAATTCATCTGTATAGTAACAAGCTTAATATAGTATTGATTTTTCAGAATCAATGATGAGGTAATAATAGGAAACTTAGTGTAGACCATAGTTTCCCTTTATTATTCTCCATTTGCTTCTATCTGAATTACGTTGAAGCAGAAGGACATGTCACTGATGTCCAATTGGAGGCAGCGCACATTTGGACACTTCTGTGAGCTTCGTTCACTTATCCGTGGGCAACAGACAACACCAATAAACACAAACAGATCATCATGGGGCTTTAAATTTGTTTTGCCATCGGTTAATAGGGATCTTTAGAATCAAATCTCAGCTGATGGAATCTAATGCTGGGAAGTCCACAAACAATTTGGACAATTCTGGAAAAAAAAATGTGCAGTAAAAATAAAAAGCGCCAAATTCTTTTACTTTTCTTCCACGCTTTGAATGTATCTGTTGATCATTGTATAAATTGCATTTTAAAAGGAACATATGTACACTTGGTTTAATATATGAATGTATACACTGCCTTCTCCAACTCCTTGATTTATTGATGTGTGTGTGAGTGTCTATACAGAATATGTGTATATTCAGTATGCATATATTTAATAAATATACACACACACAAATATAAATACACACATATACATAATTATATATACAAGATCATATATATATATATATATATATACACACACACACATATATGTCAATAAGGAGTTGGAGAAAGCAGTGTATACATTCATTCATACATGTCAATGAACACTACAACACAAGTTGGTGCCTTTAATTTACTTTTGATTACACAAGTCTCCTTTGGAGCTGAAAGTTGATTTAAGAGAATTCACAAATTTTAATGCACAAGGAACTAAAAATATTTCACAAAATTGAATAAAACACATGTATTTGAATATACTAATAAAATCAGAATTTATTTCAATAAATACTTTCCCTGTACTATTCATTTTAAGTGCAGAATATAATCATGCCCCATTGATAACCTGCTGCCTATGAGATCATATTTACTCATTGCCCCACAATTTTTACTATCCATGGTAGTTTAACATTGTCAATAATTTTCCTTTTCTACTGACCAGTTGTGATAACTACATTACTAACATAATCTAAGAGTTCAATCATAAGGAAGCAACCCGTTGGCAGCTTTACCATATATGGATAAAACAGAATAGAAAGGAAAGCAGACTGCTACCTCCTTTCACTGCAGCTTGTTTTTTTTAATCCTTCAAGTTACATTCCTCATACTGTACTGGGCCATTATGAAGCCCAAGTTAAAAAAAAGGGAATTTACTTAAATCATCCAATTTGGCAAATTATGAGCATTTCTTGTCAAAATGCAACACCAAGCAAACTTGAAAAGGATGCATATCTAACTTCATCAGTTCTGGTTAAACATTTACTTTGGTTTCAATGTTATATGGAGATTACCCTCCCCTTCTATTTTAGTGGGCAATCAATTTCCCTGTGTAGATTTATTCATTGCCTTTTCATAGCTGATACTTCCACGAGCTACAAATGGGAGAACAATGGCAAATCCAGAGATGTGCAAAAGTTCTGTTTATTTTCAGAATGCATGACAAGTTGAAAATTTTCACCGAAATATGGTTCCACTCCAGAAGATGAGGCTTGTCAGGTCAAATTATCTACTTGTCAGAGTAACCCTCACTGCAGTACACAAAATTGCTGGACAAATTCAGGAGGTCACACAGCATCCATAGGAAGTAAAAGCAGTCGGCGTTTTGGGTCCGAGCCTTTCATCAGACGGAATTATCCGACAGGGGCCCAAATGAAAAGGGTTGGGGATGGGGGATATTAAAAACCATGCACATTTTGTTTCCCTCATTTGCCTTACCAGTACCAATAACAAAGCTTTATGTGTAAAGATCTCTTGTCCCTTTATCACCAGGGTTTGTTTTTTTTATATAAAAGTTTTGGATTGGTTTTGCTCGGCTGGAGACAGGTGCAAGTCAAACTCAAATGCCGCAAAAAAAAAACAGAACTGAGGAATTTTAATGAACAATGATGCTAATCTGTTTACTAAAAGCTGGAAAAAAAAGCAAAAATGATAGGGGAACACAGAAGGTTTTCAGGAGGGTTATTTATGCAGAGGGTGCTGGTGGACTAAGTTGGGGCCTAAACTTAGATTTGATAATGCAATCCTACTCAAGGGCAACACAAAAACTGCAGTTGCTGGAATCTTGAGTGATGCTGCCTGACCATCAAGATCCTCCAGATTCTCCTTGTTCACTCGGTTTGGTGAGAAAAGTTAAGTAGACTCTTCTTGTGATGCCGAAAATCCTGCATGCTACTACACTGGCCCATCTGCTCAAACTGGCATTAAAACAATTAGTTGTAGTCTTCTGATGTCACTCAACTCCCTTTTCCACGTGAGGACCCCACCAGGTGAGAATGCAAGGCCCAGCTACCCTCTCAGAATATGGAGTCAAAATTGTAGTTCGAAGTTTCTGTCACCTTTCAGGGCAGACAAACAACTTGAGACAGTTTACTAGCAATTTTACAGATTTCTGCCAAGCAGATAAGGTCAAAATCAACCCCTTTTTTTTAAAATTGTGATCAAAAATAAGTTATGTGGAACTAAAATAAATGTTACTGAATGGTGTAGTTGTTCGGTTTGTGTAATTGCAATGTACTTGACATAAACTTAATTCTATAATTAATGGGAGGTGATCATCAAAAGAGGGCTGTGAGAAACCTTGATTCCTGTCGAGAACAAAGACTTTAACAATAGGTGGTAATTTAATCTGCAAAAACTCATATTGCTGGCATTTGCACTCTGGTTCCACTGCTTGTATTCACTTTGGGTGCTCTAATATTACAGGGTGGGATATTAATCCTAGACCCCATCAATTAATCCCATGTACCCTTTATTAAGATGAGTAAGCGTCTTATCCTAACATTCCGTCAGGATTTATCCCTCTATTAATGCCTAAAGAAATCTCTTGGTGCCTGCCACATTGACCACCGCCAGTGGGCTGATAACGCCTCAAACTGTGCATCTTGGCGCCTCACAGTTTGGCGGGCAGCAACCTCCTTTGAAGAAGACCGCAGAGCCCACCTCACTGACAAAAGGCAAAGGAGGAAAAACCCAACACCTAACCCCAACCAACCAATTTTCCCTTGCAACCGCTGCAATCGTGTCTGCCTGTCCCGCATCGGACTTGTCAGCCACAAACGAGCCTGCAGCTGACGTGGACTTTTTACCCCCTCCATAAATCTTCGTCCGCGAAGCCAAGCCAAAGAAAGAATGTTGAAAATGGATTATTTGGGTGCTATGATGTTTTCATAATGAAAGAAGAAATAGAAAAGCATTTGGAACCATCAGGCAGACGCAGCATGGATTCAGCAAAGACAGGTCTTGTTTGACAAGCTTCCAGGAATTCTTTGAGGATATATCGAGTGCATTATTTACTTGGATTTCCAGAAGGTGTTTGATAAGGTGCCACATAAAAGGCTTATCCATAAGATAAGGATGCATAGAGTTAGGGGTGATGCATGAGCAGGGATAGAGGATTGGTTAACTAATAGACAGCAAAGAGTTTGGAGACATGGGTGTTTTTCTTGTTGGCAATCAGTGGTGAGCGACGTACCGCCGAGGCTGGAACTGGGCCTTCAACTGTTCACAGGAATACATGAATGATCTGGAAGAGGGGGTTGTGAGTGTAGTGTGTCTAAGTTTGCTGATGACACTAAATTGAGTGGAAAGCAAATTGTGTGGAGGATACGGAGAGTTTACAGAGTGATATAGATAGGTTGTGAGTGGGCAAGGGTCTGGCAGGTGGAGTGAAATGAGAAGTTATTCACTTTGGAGGGAAAACATGGAAAATGAGATTATTTAAATGGCAAGTAATTGCAGCATGCTGCTGTACAGAAGGGCATGGGAGTACTGGTGCAAGAATTGCAATAATATGTAGTTTGCAGGTGCAGCAGATGATCAAGAAGGCAAAGGGAATGTTGGCTTTCAATGCCAGAGGGATTAAATTTAAAAGTAGGAAGGTTAAGCTGCAACCATACAAGGTAATGATGAGGCTGCATTTGGAGTAATGCATGCAATTCCAGTCTCCTTACTTGAGGAAGGATATATTGGCTTTGGAGGCAGTGTAGAGGCTGTTCACTTGATTGATTCCAGAGATGAGGGAGTTAGCTTATAAGGAGAGATCGAGTCGCCTGGAACTGTAGTTGCTGGAATTCAGGTGAATGAGAGGGGATCTTACAGAAACATATAAAATTATGAAAGGAATTAACCTCAATAAATATATTTAAGACAAAATTGGATAGATTTTTGCAAAGTAAGGGATATGGGGAAAAGACAGGTAGCTGGAGATGAGCCTATCATCAAATCAGCTGTGATCTTATTGAATGGAGGAACAGGTTTGATAGGCCGAATGGCCTACTCCTGCTCCTATTTCTTATGTTCTTATGCTTTGCTTGTGGAAGCTTTGTTAGGATCCTACAAGAGGCACAATGGAAAACAAACTCTTTCTTACCTTCTAATACCAATCTTCAAACTAGACACTCAATGGCAAGGTTCTTTCTGCCATGAGTTGGTGTTCTAATGGTCTATCTGCAGCAATTGGCTGAGAGTTATTCAGTCTATTTCTGGTAGTTGGGCTGTTAATTTCTCATTAATCAAATGTTTGCACCTTACCCTCTGTGTCTTTATCTGGGAGGAAGACCCACCGATTCCAGCCCCTTTTGCCTTTCACAAGCATCACAGCAGATTATTTATAGCTGGTCTATAATCCTGATGGTCATTTTCGCCTTTTTAAAAAAAACAGCAAGTCATGCTGTATTCACAATGGTGTCTAATTGACAGGGGTATTTTTATTCTGGTTATCAGTTACTCAACATATTGTCTGCTATATTTGTGTGTTTGTAACACAAAAACACAAAAAAACCCAGGAATTTATATTGAAATTAGAAGCCTTTCAAATTAATGGTAGAGACGGACAAGAGTTAATAGCAATACAAATACATTTTTAGCTCGTAGTCAAGAGCTGAAAAATGGCAATATGTTGGCATCAGGACATAGAATGTGTTCCAAACTTGACAATTGCCTTTTTATGGGCTTCATTTAAGACTCAAGGAATTGGACAAACCACTTATAAAGTAAACAGAATATATCTCAGCCATTGGATTGCTGTTCTGCTGTGCCACATAATTGCTCTCAAATGGTTCAAGAAATGCATTTTAACCAATCTCAACAGAGCAATTTCCTTGCTGTCAGGGTTGCCAACTCTATTTGGATGTGTTCCTGAAGTTTTCATTACAGGACCTGCAGCCTCCAACTGCCCTTCGAACCCCAACGCTCCCATCATTGGTTAACCATTCACACAGTCCACTGCTTTTCACATCAATTGGAAGGAAAGCAGACTTCTTATAAAACAATTGCATGATTGTTGGATGGCAGTCAAATGCTCCATGTCTATTATTCTAATAACTCAAACAGCAGTGTCCAGAGAAAATTTAAAGTACTCTAATATTATTCTCCAGGGTTGCCTTTAGCATTTCTTGGAAACTAATCCTCAATTACTGCTGACCCCAGATCTAAACTGGAGAGGTGGCAATACTTTATGTTTCTTGTGCTAATCAGATGCACAATTCTTTAGACTGAAGGAAAAATGCTCAATTTCAGTAACATCAATGACGAACAAGACAAACCTGACAAATTGTATTTGTACTTTTAAAATTATTTAAATTATGTTGCTTCAGGGCTCGTTTCAAAGTGTTCTTTTTGTTGTGTCCATCAAAATATGGAGCGACAATTGATACTGGCTTTTATTGTGATTCCAACCTAATGGCAGCAAATACCGCACGTCAAGCTGGAGAAGGCGAGGCTCACCTAGAAGTAAACTGCAGGGCAGATTCCCCACCGATGCCTGATAAACCTCACACCATCAACGGCCCTGAAGCAGAGGCCGTAAATGGTTTCAAGTTCACGCATTTCCAGGGATGCGAGGTGGACTGAGCTCTTTCACACGATGGTCAAGAAAGCTGACCAACGTCCACTTTCTTCAAAGACTGGTGTCCCATGCCGCTCAACAACTTTTGCATGTTCCCTATTGAAAGCATCTTAGCTGGATGTGTCAGAATGTGGGATGGAAGCTGATCTGCCCAAGGTTGGAAGATGCATTAGAAGGAATTGAATGCAGGAGAACAAAAACCCTTTCATCTACACTTCCCACTAATCATTCAACTCCACATCTTAGATAGTATGTGAAGTATAGGCCCTCCCCTCTGTTCCACAAAATATAAACTACATCTGAAAATCTGCCCATCTTTAGGCTCAATTCCCTCAATAATTTTATTTCCACAGAATTCCATCCTCCAAAATTGATAAATCATTGAACTCTGCAGATGATGTCATATCTCATTAAATTCTACTCATCCACTATACCCATAACTCCTTGCTCAAGTGACAACTTCTCCTCCAGCAAATCAAATTTTTTTTTAAATTGAGGAATTCATATTTCCCTGGCCCCCTGCCAACACTCATCTGTGCTTCATCTTCTGCTCTATTCCCTGTTCATATATGATTGCTGTAGCCAAGTTCAGCTCCCATACAATCTATAAATCCACTGACGTTGCCACCATTGTTGGCCAAATAACTGGAAATGATGAGTTAGAATTCAGGAAGAAGATGAAGAAGCTGGTTGGATGGAGAAGGACAACAATACTGTTCTCAATGTCACCAAGACCAAGGAGCTTATTGTTAATTTTGGGAAAGGGAGGTTGAAGGGGTATGCACCTGTCCACATTGATGGGATGTTTAGTACCTTCAAGTTCCTGGGAGTCCATATTTCCAAAAACCTCTCCTGGAGCCAATTCATAAAGACACATCAGTGACTCTGCTTTCTTAGAGGTCTGAGGAGATTTGGCATGTTGTAACAAAGTACTACACGAGATCTGTGGAAAGTATACTGATGCTGCATCACAGCCCGCTGTGATAATTGAGTGCCCAGAAATGCAGCAGAAGGCAGGTCCAACGCAGGCTCTGACCTCCCATCCATTGAAGACACCAACAGGGAGCAAACATCATAAAGGATCTCCATCACCCTTGTCTCAACTTCTTCTCATGGCTACCTTCAGGTAAAATGTACAGAAGGCAGAAGACCAGCACTTCAAGATGCTAGAAAAGTTTCTTTCCAAGAGCCATCAGGCTCTTGGAGGGGGGGCCCACTGGGATTTTCTAATCACAGACTGCTCCAATATCACAAAAGGACTGTCTGAGCTGTTGTAACACCGCTTGATTTTTCTTGCACTATGGTAGATGTAAACATTATCTATCTTTTGTATTTATTATCTATTTGTAATGTCATATATACTTTTTTTTCCTTCATGAAATATCCATTCAGCAAACATCACAAGTAAGAATTTTGAGGCATTGGCACAATATATAATCTACATAACAATAAACTCCTCATCAACATCTTTATCATTTACTCCACAATAAATGGCTTAGAATTCTTTTAATAAATCCCTATATCACCATCTCTACTTCAAATAAATAGATTATCTTTCTTCACACTCCTAAGGAGGGCTGATATCCATTCCTTCTGTCTGTTCCTGTTGAAACTTGGAATTTAAGAGCATGTTAATCTTGCTACTAACATGGAGTTAAACGAGATGGATTTTAAAGCTGTATTATTGTGGTGATATGTAATTACACCACTAGGTCACCAGGGGTCACCCCGGTGACCTTGTACATAAAGTAGTCCAAAGCTACAGTCTAGCCTTCCAGGTTCATCTTGCAGAGAGACAAGACCTCTTAGTGTACATATTAGTTTATTAAAGCTGTCTTAAACTCGCACTGCTGGTGTGGTTATTGTCAGTACAATTTAATAAACTAATATGTACACTAAGAGGTCTTGTCTCTCTGTAAGACGAACCTGGAAGGCTAGACTGTAGCTCTGGACTGCATTATACACAAGGTCACCGGGATGACCCCTGATGACCAAGTGGTGTAATTACATAACACCACAATTATAATCTTGGATTTTGGAGAATACTAATCAAAACTAGTTGTTACAACTATGATTATGGCATCTTTTGCATAGGTTACCAACAATGATCATTCCAGGCTGGCTGTTGTAGAATAATTACATTCAATTATAATGCTAAGTGTGCAGAGTTGTCCCACGTTGCCAAGACATAAAGGGAAAGATTTCAAAAATAGTTACACAGTTTTCAGAGGTTCGGTATGACATGGGAAACCTTGGCAAATTTCTACAGATCTGTGGTGGAAAGCGTGCTGGGCAGCTACATCACAGTCTGAAAAGAGGATGCCAATGCCCCTGAGCATAAAACCCTGCAAAATGTAGTGGGCACAGGCAAAACTCTCCCCACCTTCGAGAACATCTACAGGGAACACTGCCATCAGACAGCAGCAGCAATCATCAGGGTCTACACCAACCCAGCACAAGTTCTATTCTCACTGCCACCATCAGGAAAGAGGTATGGTGCCACAGCTAGGTTCAGGAACACCTGATACCCTTCCACCATTAGACACCCCAACAACAAACTCGATCAGGGACTCATTTAAGGACTCTTAGTTTTGCACTTCATTAATTTTTTTTCATCTCTCTGTAATGCGCTGTTTGTTTAAATTTTTTTATTATTTGCATGTGTATGTTGAGTGCAATGATATTTTGGCACTCTAATAATTAGAAATTCTGCCTCACCTGCAGGAAAAAAGAATCTCAGGGTTGTCTGAAAATAAATCTGAAATCATAAAAGCTTTGCAAGATAACCAATACTGTTTACCCAGTTACACTTCATTACTATAGTTTGTGTTATTTTGGAATCATTAGGAGAATCCAACAGCACATATCACTAAAAGTCTTCAATAATTTTAAATGTTAATCTTTATTGAGAATGTAAAAGTTAGTAGAAGTGGCAGAATATGATTTGTTATTCAGTAAGATCATGGCTGCTTCCCACTTCATCTCTACATCCCCATTTGATTATCATACATCTTGATTTCCACAGGCATCCAATGACAGTCTTAGCCTCAATTATACTTATAGGCCCTCAGGTTAAATGATTCCAAAATATTGGAGAAAATAATTATTTTCTCATCTCATTCCTAAATAATTGAATCTGCTGTATATACCTATTTGAAAAGAGAAGCGAGGGACTGGATCCCAGTAAGGCCACCTCGACAACAGAGAAACTGAGAGATCATTTTGCTGAGCACCTTCGCTCTGTCCGCATCAGTGACAGGGATCTGCCAGTGGCCAACCATTTCAATTCTGCGCTCCACTCCACTCTGTCCATGGCCTCATGCACTGCTAAATCAAGGCCACCCGTAAACTGGAAGGACAACACCCAATATTCCGTCTGGGCACTCACCAACCAGATGGCATTAACACTGACCTCGGGGAGGAGTCACGTGATGGAGTAGTGGCTGGACGGTAAACTCCAGCCCTCTCCAGAAAAGTCGGAAAAAACAAAGGAAAACACAAAGGCACAGAAATAAAAGTTAAAGAAAAGTGAGTATAAAGGTGGAAAGAAGATGGCGACAAAAAAAGAAAAATTGAAATCAACGGTAAGAAGAGAGGAAGAGAAGACAACAGAGGAAGAAGAAGAAGGTCTTACCTGTTCGAAGAGGCCCGCGGTGGAGAGAGAAACCCGCTCCCTCAGGTTGGTAGAAATTGGACTACAAAAATGGCTCGCTGAGCCGAGTATAAGTGCGCAACCGCGCATGAAAAAAAAAACACACCGACGGGAGGGGTGACCAGCTGGGGAGTCTATCTCCACAGCCGGCAACGACAGCTGCAGAACACCTGCAGCAAGAAGAGAACACAGAAGACAATGGAAACAAGAAAGAAGAGAAGAAAAGGGCAACAAAGAAACAACAGATGGCCAACCCAGAGGAAGAAGAAGAGGAAGAGTACAGTGAAATAGAAGAAGAAGGGAAAGGCAAGATAAAGGATTTACTTTCTCTTATTAAAGAATACATGGAGTCATTTAAAGAATGGCAAACACAGGAATTTAATGATTTAAGAAGAAGAATAAACAATACAGAAGAGAAAATGAATAAAATAGATATGACCTTAACAGAAATGGGAAAGAAAATGGACAAGATGGAAGAGCGGGCAGTAGCAGCAGAAATGGAGGTAGAGGACTTAAAAAAGAAATTAGAGGAATCTAATAAAAAAGCTATAGAGATACAAGAACTGTTAGCTCAGAAAATAGATATAATGGAAAATTATAACAGAAGAAATAACATAAAGATAGTGGGCCTTAAGGAAGATGAAGATGGCAAGAATATGAGAGAGTTTATAAAAGATTGGATCCCTAGGATCCTAGGATGTCCAGAACTACAGCAAGAAATGGAAATATAAAGGGCACATAGAGCATTGGCCTTTAAACCACAACCACAACAAAAACCAAGATCTATTTTAGTAAAATTCCTAAGATATACTACAAGAGAAAAGGTACTGGAGAAGACAATGGAAAAAGTAAGAGAGGGCAACAAACCACTGGAGTATAAAGGGCAAAAAATCTTCATTTATCCAGATATAAGTTTTGAACTCCTAAAGAAGAGAAAAGAGTTCAATACAGCAAAGGCGATTTTATGGAAGAAAGGGTATAAATTTATACTAAAGCATCCAGCGGTATTGAAAATATTTATTCCAGGACAACAAAACAGACTATTCTCGGATCCAGAAGAAGCACGAAAATTTGCAGAACAATTACAAAATAGACTGAGGGATGAAGACGTGTAATGAGAGTAAAAATGATTACGATTGATATGTATGTGGGTAAAGAGGTATAAGAGTGTATAGGTATAATGTGCATACGTGAATGTATCTGTATTTAGAGGAAAATATAGATAGTATAGACAAGAATTAATAAGGGAAGGTAATGGAATAGAGAGAATAAGGAGGGAATTAAAAGAGTGACCTTTGTTACATATGAAAAGTGAAATCTTTTCTGGGGGGGGACTGGGTGGGGGGGAGTTGCGGTCACTGCAAAATCAGTTGACGCTTGCGAGTGAATTCACAAACCCAAATGGAGAGGGGAGATGTGGTTGTCCGACGAGGGATAAAGGACAACTCAGGAGGGGAAGGGGAGATTGGAACTAAAGAAGTTATAAATAGGAGAATAAGGAAAATGTGTGATGTTTTAGGAATGTTGTCTTATAAAGGGTTTAAAATAAGAAAACAGAAATGGAAAAGGAGGAAAGGTAGTGATGGAAAAACGGAAAAGGAAGATAAACAAAGTATAAAATGGCTACGTTGAACTATATGACTTTAAATATTAATGGAAAACATAACCAAATTAAAAGGAAGAAACTGCTAAATTTACTGAAAAAAGAAAAAATTGATATAGCATTTGTGCAAGAAAAACACTTAACTGAATTGGAGCACAAGAAATTAAAGAGAGATTGGGTAAGACATGTAACAGCAGCATCGTATAATTCAAAAGCAAGAGGAGTGGCTAAATTAATTAGTAAAAATGTGCCATTTAAAATAGAAGAGGAAATAATAGATCCAGCAGGGAGATATGTAATGATAAAATGTCAGATATATTCGGAGTTTTGGAATCTACTGAATGTATATTCACCTAACGAAGAAGATCAAAAGTTTATGCAAGATATCTTTTTGAAGGTAGCTAATACGCAAGGGAACATACTAATAGGAGGGGATTTCAACCTGAATTTGGATTCAAATATGGATAAAACTGGGAAAAAAAATTAACAGAAAGAACAAAGTAACCAAATTTATAATTAAATCAATGCAAGAAATGCAACTTTTGGATATATGGAGGAAACAAAACCCAAAAGAAAAGGAATATTCATATTACTCGGCTAGACATAAAACATACTCAAGAATAGACCTATTTTTGTTATCAGCTAGTATGCAAGATAGAGTAAGAAAAACAGAATATAAAGCTAGAATACTATCGGACCATTCACCCTTAATATTGACAGTAAAGCTAGAGGACATCCCTCCAAGAATGTATAGATGGAGATTAAACCCCATGCTACTTAAAAGGCAGGATTTTAGAGAATTTATTGAAAAACAATTAAAAATGTATTTTGAAATAAATACGGAATCAGTGGAAGATAAGTTTATACTATGGGATGCAATGAAAGCATTCATTAGAGGGCAAATAATAAGTTATATAACCAAGATGAAGAAGGACTATAATCAGGAAACAGAGCAGTTGGAAAGGGAAATAGTAAATATAGAAAAAAAATTAGCAATGAAGGAAGATACAACTAAAAGAAGAGAATTGGCGGATAAAAAAATAAAATATGAAACATTACAAACATATAAGGTAGAGAAGAATATAATGAAGACAAAACAGAAATATAATGAACTGGGTGAAAAAACGCACAAAATCCTAGCATGGCAGCTTAAGACAGAACAAGCTAAGAAAATGGTATTGGCATCAAGAAAAAAAGACAAACAAATTACATATAATCCAAAAGAAATTAAGGAAAACTTTAGAGAATTCTATGAACAATTATACCGAACTGAAAACGAAGGGAAAGAAGGGAAAATAGATGAATTTTTGACTAAAATTGAACTACCAAAACTACAAATAGAGGAACAAAATAAATTAACAGAACCATTTGGAACAGTAGAAATACAAGAGATAATAAAAAAATTACCAAATAATAAGACACCAGGAGAGGATGGATTTCCAATAGAATTCTACAAAACATTTAAAGACTTATTAATTCCGCCCCTCCTGGATGTAATCAACCAGATTGATGAAACACAAAACTTACCAGATTCATGTAAAACAGCAATAATTACAGTAATACTAAAACAAGGGAAAGATCTACTCTCACCAGCGTCATATAGACCAATATCTTTACTAAACACAGATTATAAGATAATAGCTAAACTATTAGCAAACAGATTAGCAGAGCAGGTACCGAAAATGGTAAATTTAGACCAAACTGGATTTATCAAAAAAAGACGCACAACAGACAATATTTGTAAATTTATTAACTTAATTCATGCAGTAGAAGGAAATAAAGCACCTGCAGTAGCAGTTGCTTACACTAATAGGAAGGATAAACTGTATTAAAATGAACATTTTTCCAAGGATATTATACTTATTTCAGGCATTGCCAATACAACTGACAGAAAAATTCTTCAAAGAGTTAAAGAAAATAATATGGAGAGGGGGGAAACCAAGGATAGCACTAGATAAATTAACAGAATGGTATAAACAAGGAGGCTTACAATTGCCAAACTTTAAAAATTATTATAGAGCCGCACAATTAAGATACCTATCAGATTTTTATCAAACAAGGGAAAAACCAGACTGGTCGAGATTAGAATTAGATAAAATAGGGGAAAAGATACCTGAACACATATTATATAAATGGGATGAAAAATTGGTACAACATAGAACTTCTCCAGTATTACATCATCTCCTCAATATTTGGAAGAAGATTCATGTAGAAAGAAATAAAACAAATTATCAATTACCAAAACTAATATTGACGCAAAATAAGTTACTCCCTTTTATAATAGATAACCTTTCCTTTAGAGAATGGGAAAAAAAAGGGATTAAAAGAATAGAAAATTGTTTTTCAAGAAGTAGATTCTTATCCTTTGAACAAATGAGAGATAAGTACAATATAACTGGAGATACAGCGCTGGCATATTACCAATTGAGATCCTACTTGAAGGATAAATTAGGAAGCAGTTTGAGTTTGCCAGAGGAAAGTAACCTTGAATATGTGATTACAGATACAATGTTAATCAAAAGATTTATAACAAATATGTATATTAAACTGCAAGAAAAGGAGAATGAGGAAACAAATGGTAAAACTAAACAAAAATGGGAACAAGATTTAAATATAAAGATAAAAAAGGAAACATGGGAGAAATTATGTTCTGGAACGATGAGAAATACAATAAATACGAGGCTACGTATGATACAATATAACTGGTTACACAGACTATACATTACACCTCAAAAGTTAAATAAATGGGACCCAACAGTATCTGATAGATGTTTTCGATGTAAAAAAGAAATGGGAACAACAATTCATGCAATCTGGACATGTGAGAAAGTAGAAAAATTTTGGGAAGATCTCAATCAGATATTAAATAAAATAACAGAAAACAATATACCAAAGAATCCAGAGATCTTTCTCCTAAGTAACATAAAAAACAAAGAATTTGGAATTGATTTGGAGGATGCACAAAAAAGATTTGTTAAGATAGCTCTAGCCGTAGCAAAAAAATGTATTATGTCAACCTGGAAATTGGAAGATAATCTGAAAATACAACAATGGTATATAGAAATGAATAAATGTATTCCATTAGAAAAAATTACATATAGTTTAAGAAATAATATTGAAATATTCGAACAAATATGGGAGCCTTACATTAAATACAATAGCGAAAACCTACCGGGGACAATCATTACCTAAGTTGATGGAAGGAGAAGGAAAGAAAAGAATGGACTCAGTAGAATTTCTGGTGTATTTTTGTTGAATGTCAACATTGTCTGACTGGTTTAATGTAACCTAGATTGTATACCTAAAATGGATGGGAGGGGGTGGGGTGGGGGGGTGGCTTGGGAGGAGGGAGGGGGGGGGAAGAAAAAGTCACTGTATATGTGTGAAAAAGAAAAAGTGTGTATCATGGCTAATGTGATTTATGGTGTGAAAAATAAAAAATTAAAAAAAAAAAACACTGACCTCCATTTTCTGATAGCCTACTCCCCATTCTCCCTTATCCCTCTGTCTCCTTTCCTCCAGCTCTCCCCCCCCTTCCCTCTCCATTCGCAGAGCCATTCCCACTCCCTCTTTGGTAGTGTGCCCTCACTTCCTTGTCTACCCATTACGTCCTGCCTGTGGGACTGTGCTCTTCCTCATGATCCTATCCCCCACCATTTTGCTCGGGCACCATTTTGTTAATACCTTGATGAAGTGCTCAAGCCCGAAACATTGCTATATATCTTTATCTTTGCTGTATAAATGCGCTGTTTGACCTGTTGAGTTGCGTTTTCACTCCTAATAAGTAATCATTCCTTCAGACAAAATCCTAGTCCAGTTATTGTGCTACTACCAGCTTTCTTGGCAAAATGCAGGATGAGGGGTTGTGTTACTGTCTTACCTTGCAGCATGCTCCTGTATGCAGTGTCTGCAATGGCATAGATGTGCGGAGGCATCTCATGCCTCTTCTTCCCTTTGTACATTTCTACAATCTTCTCCGAATAGATGGGCAACATCTTGTATGGATTTACAACAACACAGAAGAGACCCGAGTATGTCTGAAAAAAATGAAGTACAAGTCTAAATATTCAAGGATCTCAAAGTAACAGCATTCAAAAATCAAGGAATTTTAAAATTTAAATTTAAGTTTTAAATAAAATTAGAAGTACATAACAGGCCCTTCTGGCCCACGAGCCCATGCCACCCCAAATACACCAATCAACCCACAACTCCAGTACACTTTTGGAGGGTGGGAGGAAACTGGAAAACTCGGAGGATATCCACACAGACTCATGGAGAACGTATAACCATGCCCCTTCTGTGTAAAGGGGTCTGACACTCAGTACTGGCCTTAGTGTTCTGTCAGATGCTGCCATCTGCTACAATTAATCTTATACAAGAACAAAATGCAAGACCAGGAGTTGGCCTTCTGGTCCACGGAACCAGTTCTGCCGTTCAATATGATCATGGCTAATCTGGCTATGGACTCAGCTCTAATTATCTACCTTTATAACCCTTAATTCCCCTACTCTTCAAACATCCATCTCTGTGGCTTAAATCCATTTAATGAGACTACCTCTGCGACCAATATTAGTTCTATTAAGTTTATTTCAAAATACAAATTTCTTTGTTCGCAAAACGGTGCTGGTTGGTAAATGAAGACAATTAAGAGGAAAATTAGGGCAGAATACATCATAAAGTTAGTATATGATTTACTAAATTTCTAAACCTTTAGTACATTCCTTGATTTATGATGTTCTCAATATAATTTGTGTCAAATCCAAATATATCCTTTAATATTATTTCAAGCTAAGAGCATGGTGATTGCTAGGGTTCCACAATAGATTATTTAATTTTTAATGTATTCAAATATTTAATGAAAAATGGAATAGATTTTTTTTATAGACGATGCAGTTAGCATAACCATATTACAGTGCCAATGACTCGGGGTTGAATCTGGCGCAGTCTGCAAGGATTTTGTACTTTCTCCCTGTGTTGGTTTGCTCCAGTTTCCTCCCACCCTTCAAAACATATTGGGGTTGTCGGTAATTTGGGTGACACAGACTCGTGGCCTGTTACTTCGCTGTAAAAAAAATTTTTTTCAACTATAATGAAAACTTCTGGCACTTGCAGGATTTCCTTATTAAATTGAGTTGCTTGTTATTATTTTACCACTTTATCACTAAAATGTGTCATGCTCCAGGAGTAAGTTTTGCCAAGGTAATTTTGTAAAGAAAAAGTGGGTAATTATGATTAGCCTTGAGATCAGATTTTCCCTTCTTTGCTGCTTATTCAAAACATAAGTATTTTGGCCATGATAATATAATTCATTTGATACAAATTTGGTTCAGAACAGAAACTGGAGGCAATTTTGGCATCTCCCACCTTGATCCTACCTACATCTGGGTCACGCACCATTTGAGAGAACTGTGGCCCAAGCATACACCATAATCTTCCCCACACCCTAAGATGGTTAACCTTAAGACTATTTTAATCACAATGTCTGCTTGAAGTATCAAGAAGCATTTGTTCATGCTTGACATGGACGTTATAAATGTCCACTCCATGATTTTTAAATCAAGAAAACCCAAAACAGTCTCAATTCACCTTGTGATCTTGTGAAGCCAAGAGGAGGGTATTAACTACCCAGTAATTGGACTGCCCCACCCAACAAAACTCTCCCCACTCTTTCACCACTACAGTGCCCAGCCCCAGGATTAGCTTTTTATTCAAATTTCTTCCTTTAGCTCATTTTCTCTGGCTGGACTCTGTAGTGAGGCTGCTGGGTTCATACATCTTCAAAGAACTAACTTATTCTAAAGAGCGAGCACCTCACCCACACAAATCTCCTAGAAAGCTTCCAGGATGAACACTGTTTGGGGGCTCAACCACTTCCACTGGTTAAACAGTTGGCTTGCTCTTGTCCAATGAAAGCAATCGCTGAAAACGCACTCCAAAGTGCCAAATATATTTTCAAGATTTAATTTTTTTTTAAATTTAGACATACAGCGCAGTAACAGACCCTTTCTGCCCTCAGCCTCACACTGGCCATTTAACCTACAACTGCAGTAAGTTTTTGAAAAGTGGGAAGAAACCGGAGAGCCCAGAGGAAATCCACGCAGACACGTACAAACTCCTTATAGACAGCGCCGGTTTTGAATCCAGTTTGCTGGCACTATAACAGCAATGCGTTAACTGCTACACTAATCACACCACTTATAGTGCAAGATTCAAAAATGATAAGACTGCAGAAGGCACTTATGTCATTGCTAATGTTAATTTTATTCTTTCGTGTGGAAAACCATTGATGGACAGGTAACACAGCTCATGAAAATAACCATGTTGCAGCAAGTCTGTTCCAAGTTCACAGATCTCCACTGAGGTTAAACAGGAAAGATTATAAATGCTCTCAATGTTCTAAGGTAAGGAGTCTAAAAGGTGGTCTTAACTTTTGGTCTAACTTGGTAGAAGCAGTGATTTCTAGAGACCAAGAAAATCAGGTTTGAATTTGTAAACTAATCATGTAAACTACAAACATTTGCTGAAATCAAATCAGCAAAAAACTCATACAAGCAATATCTTATTCTATTTTGTATTGTAGGATTTGAATCAGGAGTATTTGTCACATTCTCAAGACAATATTATTAAAGTCATTTATGTTTGAAACAGGAACATCCTGCTTCCTGTGGGCCAGGCAGAAATCACAAAAACTTCAATTTTCAATCCGAAAGGACGAGCCCCCATAAAATGTTACGATCCCAGAGGACCCCAAAACTCAGCACCAATAGATATTCACCAAGACAAATGGTTACTTAAACAAAAGTTGCTTTTAATTATCTTTAAACATGAAAACAGAATCACACTCTAACTTATCACCATTGTCTTAACTAACCTAACTTAACCCCCTTCTAATTCTAAGCGCACGTTTATGTAACATGTGTGTGTAAGTTCAGAAAAGTTCTTTGATTCACAGGTCAGTGATTTTTATTTGACAGCACTATTGTATATTCTTATTGTAGTGAAATGCATTTGCATAGATGTATGGACTTGCCAATCCAAACCTAGCTGACCTTCCCTAACCCCTCCCTTGGCTCCTCCTCAGATTTCCCAATAAAGGCTGGTGTGCTCGGACTTCCCCCTTTTGCTCCTGTACCTGGATCCTGGCCAAGTAGTGTATCAGTAATGCTCAGGTTTCTGGTAATTAAAGCTGTTTAATCACTCCATCATGTTGACCTGCTTATGGTGTGCACCACACCCATTTTCATTAACTCTTTCTCGGCATAAACTGCAGATGATTCTGACATGTGTTACTTGTAAACTTGACAAGTTTGGATAATAAGTCAGATGGTTCTGTGTAGAAACACATCCTTGCAGTTTCTAATTAAACCCTTTTAGGGAGAAAACTTAATCCTTAATTGCTGGCATTAATTGGTTGTGAAAACATCAGACATCAGCTCCATCACTTCAATTACAGTGAAGTCAATTCAACTCCGCATCAGGAGGCAAGTATAACCCATGGCCAATATTCTTAACTCTGTTTAGTGCTTAGCGACCAAAAATTCAGTTTTCTCTACATTTTCATGATGTGTAGTTTAGATTTCTTCAAAACAGTCTAATACGACTTCAAATTTGATAATTTTGTTCCTTTCTTTTAAAATTAAGTTGTACTTTAATGTTTTTCAAAGTCCATTGGCACCAGCTTGTTTTCATTTATGCAACTTGAATGAGTTTTGCACATTTAATGTGTTTGGTTCTTATCATGCTAATATTATACTGTTCATAATATAGTGAAACAGTTCTCAAAATTAAACTGCATAACAGGAAGATTTCTGACTCCCCAATTCCCTGCAATTTTTGTTGCAGACTTACCAAGTCATATTCTTTTTGGAAATTTCCCAACGATAACACTGACTTAAGTTTGTACTGGGGGAGAGTTTGGCATCAACAAGTAAATTTAAATGCTCCAATAAAATTTAATAACCGTCTCCATGTACAATCAACAAGTAAATTTTACGTGCACTCATAACAAGTCACCATTCACTGTACATCACATGGATCAATGCCTTTCAAGGATCAACAAACATATTGTCATTTCATGAGCAGGCAAACTTAGCAATCTTCAATAATGATATATTTTAAAATTTAGACATATAGGCCATTTTGGTCCACGAGTCCGTGCTGCCCAATTTGCACCCAATTAACCTACACCCCCAGTATGTTTTTGAAGGGTGGGAGGAAGCTGGAGCCCCTGGGGAAAGCCCACACAGACACAGGGAAAACACACAAACTCCTTATCAGATGGGATTGGAATCCCATCCCTATCGCTGCCGCTGTTAAGGTGTTGCACTAGCTGCTATGCCAACTGTGCTCTCCCATGGGAAAGCAAATTCATTTGTGGTGTGGTACATTAAATTTATAATTGAACAATGATTTCACCTTTTATGTACTTGTTATAAAATAGACTCATTGGTAAAAGATGATGTTTTTGCACTGTTTTAACTGTACTTTTTTTTCTAAACCTACCGCTGGTCTTTGTATCACTATACTCTTTAATTTACTCTAACACTAGACCTGTATTTTTGTATTATCATTTAATTACTTGCTATACTTAAGTATGGGTTGACTTGCCTGGATAACATACAAAACAAAGCTTTTCACTGCATATTGACAATAAACAATTCAATAAAAATGATTAAAATAACCTGCTCCTTTGCTCAATATAAAGGTTCTGATTCTATGCAAATCACTGATGTAAACCAGTAATGTGATATATAGAATAGACTTACATTTATAAGGCAGGTTTCACAATTTCAGAAATTTACTGGCAATGGAGTGTGGCCACTGTGGTAATGAGGAGGCAGTTAATATCTTCAATATTGGAAGGATTTGGCCAATTCTGTCTGCTTTTTCACTGTGCTCGCCAATCACTTAAATATTTACACATAGTACAATGAATGCACCTCCATTTCAAAAAAATGCTGTCCAGCATTTAACAATGCACGTGTAAAGAAATGCCGATCCTTCTCAGGATCTTTTGCCAGTTGATTTAAGCCTGTCCTCTAGTTGACCCCACAGTGAAACATTTTCCACCCAATTTGCCAAAAGTCATAATTTTGAACATGCCTGCTAAATCTCCAGATAACTTGTCCTGTGCAAAGAACAATCAGACTCTCTCCGATCTCTCCATGTAACTCACCCTTTATCCTTGTGGCATTCTGGCAAATCTGCTCAGCACCCTTCCCAAATGGCCTCATATCATTTCCACAGCATAATAATCAGAATTAGGTGGTGTTCCAAAAATAGTTTATTATTTTATAAATGGGAATTAAATTACCTTTTTGGGATTATCTTTGGTATTTCCAATTTTTTTTCAGGATGTTTATAATCGGAGAGAAATCAACACATTGCCCATTTCTAATCCCCTTTGAGAAAGTGTCTCAGCCATCTGCTTGACCTGCTGCAATAATTCCAGTGAAGTTACGACTGTCTGGTGTCAATTAAGGAATAGCAAAACCGTTCCAAGTCAGGATAGTGTGCAACTATCCTGCAAATAGAAGTGAAAGTGGAGTGCGTGCTGCCCTCAACCTGGAAGACACAGATTTGGAGTTGGAGCTGGAGTGCCTTCAGCATTTTGTGGATGGATCTTATTGCATTATGGTGGATGGGATTAATCTTTGGGTAGTTGATGGTGTACCAGTCAGTGTTCTAGTCATGATGCTAGTCAACTAGCATCATGAATCACGGTTCTGTCTCTCAAATTCAGCTTCTTGGTCAAAGCTACAATGAAGTTTGGAATTCAGTCGTTTGTCCTACTTGTGAATAGATCAAATTTGGGAAATTTCCATGTCAGGTAGGTGCCAGAGTTGTAACCATACTGTAACAACTTAGCTGGAGGTGTAGCTAGTTCTGGTGTACACGTGTTCAATGTTAGAGGCTGGATGTTGTCTGGTCCTTTTGTCTATGCCACATCCAACTGTTTTGCTGAATTCACACTTCTTGTAGAGACCCACCATTCACAACTACTGAAAATTGTACTGAGTAATTGCCAAGCATACATGCACTCACACCTTGTATAGTACACCATCTGTCAAGACACAAGGTGAGGAATCTCAATGAGACTTATGGCTTCCTATTGTCTCAGACTCGGGGTCTCCCTTTGCAAGTACTCATTCTAAGGTTTCCCTGCAATCCCAGGTTCTCCTACTGTTTCAAGGTTTGGTGAGGAGTTAATTCTTGTCTCAAGACCAGACTTCCTCTTTCCTTCCATTTTTCTCCAATGAAGTCCAACATTGATAGTCCAGACAAGTTCCATGCATTTCAGCCATCTTCATCTTGTTGCCGCTAGTTATCATAGTTTCACCCCCATTTTCTACTTCACTAATTGTGCATCTTCTTCATTATGGTAATCTAATCAGATACAGAGAATGGTGGAATTGATTACTCGCAGACTTCACTCTCCAAATGAGCTGATGACGAAGACCCTTTGCTTAAGTATTTCTCTATCTCAACCCTAGTCTCTAATTATTTCTCATTACTATAGTGCTTCCAACTGCTATTGGGGTCCAAGTTGCTCCTGCAGATGTCTTATAATTGGTCCATTGCTTCTTATCTCAACAACCAGACAGCCACAAAATATAGTTTCACTTAATTAGGCCTCTGAGACCTTGGATCTTAATAAAACAAGCTAATTTTCCAATTCATACCTATACATTGATGAGATGGTATGATGTTGGGGTACTGAACGTTCTGTCTTGTTGATTTGGTTTGTCCTTGGAGATTTGTATCTTCAATTAAGTTAATCAATCACTTTGTTTCCATTTTCTTAACATTCGTAGAGAACTTCACTATCTCCCCATATATGTAACAACTTCCAAATATTTGTTAAAGATGTACATATTGTCCATTCTTTTATGCTGTGATGCCTATTTTAATCTTTTATATTTCAGATTTATTGCCAGAGTACATACATGATGAGATTCCTTTTCCTGTTGGCATGGCAGAATTACCATTGCAAGAGTCTGATGATGGAGGGGTAGCAGCTAGTCCTGAACCTGGTGGTGCGAGTCTTGTGGCACCTCGACCTCTTTCTTAATATTTGCAATGAGAATAGAGTATGTTCTGGGTGATGTGGATCCTTGATGATTGCTGCTGCTCTCCAACAGCAGCATTACTTGTAGATGTTCTCAGTGGTGGGGAGGGCTTTACCTGTGATGTCCTGGGCTATGTCACTATATTTTGCAGGGCTTTCTGCTCAGGGGTATTGGTGTCTCTATACCAGACCACGATGCTGCTGGTCAGCACACTTTCCACCACACATTAACGAAATTTGCCAGGGTTTTCCAATCATTCCAAAACTCCGCAAACTTCAACTACCACACCAATACTATTAGACATTTCTTGAATTGAAATGAGTGAAGTCTGCTTATGTGAGGCTGGGAATCTCAGGAGGAAACCAAGATGAATTATCCACTCAATACAGTATTTGAATGCTTAAGCCTTGACTTTGGACTGTGTACTGGGACCTTCCATCCTTGAAGATGCAAATGTTCTTGGGAGTCCACTTCTGATAAACTATATAATTGCTCACCACTGTTCATCAGATGTGACAGCTTTGATCAAGCCCACGTGATGTAGGATTGCTGAGCTCTCTCTTACAAGTTGCTTTTTAACTGTTGACGTATACGATCCTGTGGCACAGCTTCACCAGGTTGGAACTTCATTTCTAGAAATGCCTGTTTCTTCACATTCCCTTCAGTACTCCTCATTAAAACATGGTTGATTAGTGACTTAATAGTAATAGTAGAGGAAGGGATATTCTTGACCTTGCCAAACATTTGGGAGATGGAAATATAATTAATAACCGGCAAAAGGGTTTTATTACTGCCATCCCGGTCTTAAATAACTTGCTATTCAGTGCTAAAAGAAATTTTAAAGACCTTGCAGTAGCTTTTATTAATCTTGTCAAGGAATTTGACTCAGTATGGCATAACATGGCATAAAGGATGACATGGTTAGTGTCACGATTAGCACAACGTGCCAGCGACTAGAGTTGGATTCTGGCGCAGTCTGTAAAGAGTTTGTAGGTTCTCTCCATGTCTCCATGCCTCCGGTGCTTTGGTTTCATCCCTAGAATGTTATTGATTTAGCTGTTGAAGTTTACAGAGGCTTCTCCATAGTTATTGAATGTAAAGGGGATTGGGGGGCAGGTGGAGGACTGCTCCTATCTCAAGAATGTGCCCACATGCATTTCTGGAGCAACTGTTGGCAGCCCTGTTTGAGCTGCCAGTTATGTTCTGAGCCTATCCCATTTTGCAAAATGGATTGCCACATCAGAGGATGGAAGGTGTCCTCAGTGAGAAGATAGGACATGGCAAAGACTGCATAGTCACTTCTACCAGTAGCATTGCGAGCATAGGAGTTGCATCTTCTTCTGATACCAAGCTCGATGCTGGGTGATAAGTCTGGGATTGCTCTTTTCCTGTCTGAATAAAGTGGGTGATACATCTAATTGATGTGCTGAACCATTTTAGAAGACAATTAAGCATTAACCATATTGTAACTGGAAGTTTTCTTTTCCTGGAAAGATCTAATGAAAAAAAAACTGTACTCATCAAGTTAATTCAATCTGATTCAGCAATCTAATGGAAATCTCAGCTTGTAGCCTTGGATTTCTGGTTACAATTGTAGTTTAGATATCATTTTGACAATTATGTAACACATTTTCTTTACCAATGCACCATTTTCAAAGTTGTTTGCCATTTATTTTTTTAGCAAGTTCTAAATAGAAAATGTTTATAAACTGCTCTTTATGAAATGTACTGTATCTCACTGTGCCTTTTTATCTAAAATCATATTGAAGTCAGATTTAGTTTAATTAATTAATGAAGTGAATAATATAGGCTTAATGTCCTCTGGCACCTGTGGATTGCTTTGTTATTGGGACTCAAAGTAATTCCCATAACCTCAGTGGAGAATCTACTGAAATAACTAGAGAATGGTTCTTGTTAATGAATTGGATATTTTAATCTCCTGTTTGTGGCTTGTAGCATTTCTAGAATATACACAAAAGGATGCTGAGTTGAAGCCAGATACAAATCATTTCTCAAAACACGAAAGTGCCAGAGAAACTCAGCCATGTTGTTTATGGCAAGGATACAAACTTACTTAGCCAATGTTTTGGACCTGAGCTCTTTGTCAAGATGAGAGCAGAAAGCAGGTTAAAATGTTGGAAGAAGGTGCCACAGGCAAGAGATAAGTTGATATGGAGCGGAGAAGAGGAAAAAGATGGAAAGTGATGGGGAGGGATTAGCATTCTGAATGAAGAGAGAAGGGAGGGTGGAAGCTGGAGGAAAGAAGACAGAGGGATAGGGGAGACAAAGATGACAGGAGAGGGGCTGAACAGAAACTGGATGTCAATACTTTCATGCCATTTGGTTGGAGAGTAACCAGATGGAATATTAGGGGTTGTTCCTCTAGCTTGCAGGTGGCCTCGATTTTGCCATGGTTGAAACTGTGGACAGATGTGTTGGTGTGGGAGTGGGGCATGGAATTTAAATGCTCAGCCACTGGGAGGCCAACAGAGCAAAGGTGCTCCACAAAATTATCTCCCAGTTTGCATCCAGTCTCTTTGATGTAGAGGAGGCCACAACTGGAGAACCATTGCAGATTCACAAGTGAAATGTTGTTTCACTTGGAAGGACTGTTTGGAGTCCCGAACGGTGGTGAGGGGGAAAGGTGTGGGTACAACTATAGCATTTCCTGTGGACACAAGAGTAAGTACCAAGGGGAAAGGGATGTGGAATGAGTGGTTCTTGCAGAAGATGCATCATGTTATAGGTGGTGGAAATTGCAGATTATAATATGTTGGATATGTAGGCAAGGTCAAGGGGAATCCTGGTCTTGTTGTGACTAAAGATGCAGGGGTCAGGGAAGAAATAGAGCAGTTGTGGGTAAGGGCTGAGTTGATTGTAGCAGAGGAGAAGCCACATTTTTTGAAGGAGGATGACATCCCAGATAATCTGGAATAGAAGTCCTCATTCTGGGAGAGGATCTGATGAAGATGGAGGTAATGAGAGAAAGGAACAGAATCATTACAGGGGTCAGGTTGTGATGAGGTGCAGTTGAGGTAACTGGGATTTGGTGGGTTGGTAGAAAATATCTGTGGAGAATTTTTCTCCCTTAGAAACAAAAAGATCAAGAAAATGGAGAATGTTGCCAGAGATGGACAAAATGAATTTGAGGTCAGGGTGGAAGTTAGCATCAAAGTGGATAAAGTTGACAAGCTCATCATAGGTGCATGAGACAGCCCCAATGTATGTAGCGGAGAAAGAGTTGAGGAGCCTTTCCTGTGTCGCCTTGTAGCACAAGATGCTCTGCATCACCAACAAAAAGATGGCTATCCTTTTGACTTGGAGAAAGGGGGATGAGTTAACGAAGTATTTGAAGGTGAGAACAAGTTCTACCAGGTGGACGAGGGAGAACTAGTAGGGTCTGTGGTTGGGGAAAAAAAGAAAAAATTTGAGACATTTGGTACAGGGGATTAGATATCCATGGTGAATATGAAACTGTTGAACTCAGGGAATTGGAAGTTGTTGAACTGGTGGAGGTCATGTGAGATATCATGCATGCAGGTAAAGAAACTGGACCAGGAAGTCAAGGTAAGATGATACCAGTTTGATGGGGCAGGAACATGCAGAAGCAATAGGTCTACCGGGACAATTGGATTTGTGGATTTTGGATAGGAAGTAGAACCGGACAATGCAGGGTTGGGAAATAAGTAGGTTGGAGGGAGATGACTGGAAGTGATGAGGTCTTGGCAATGTAGAAGTCAGTATGCCAGATCACAACAGCACTACCTTTGCCTGCGGGTTTGATGGGGAGGTGAGGATTGGTGCAGAGAGAGTGGAGGCCAAAGCATTCTGAAGGAGTGAGATTAGAATAAGTGAGGGCAATGGTGAAGTTGAGATGGTTGATGTCTTGGTGGCAGTTAGAAATTTAAAGATTAAAAGAGGGCAGAAGGTCAGGTCGAGGTATCCAAGTGGAGATTAAAGGCTAAAGGCGAGGAAAGGGGTCTTTAGGAGGAGGTGGAGAATCCTGTTGGAAGAAAGAGGCACCAAATAAGAGTTTGCCATGTCTGAGAGGGGAAGGTTGGAGAGGACAGTAAAGACCCAACTAGGGGATAGAGTGGGGTCAGTGGGCGGAAGGTGGGGGAAAATCAGGGGTGGGGGGGGTGCTTTCATTCTGTTTTTTCTTCACGCCCTCAAAAGTCTATCAAATCTCTTGATCAGCACCTCAAGGCTATAATATTTGGCAGAAATAACCCTCAGTTATTTGCCAAGATTACCAGAGCAAAAGCAGGCATGGTAAGTGTAGCAGTTAGTGCCACACTATTACAATGCCAGTGATGTGGTTCAAATCCAGCACTGTCTGCAAGGAGATGTACTTTTCCCTGTGTCTGCGTGGGTTTCCTCTGGGTGCTCTGGTTTCCTCTCACCCTTCAAAACATACAGGGGTGGTAGGTTAATAGGGGTATTTGGGCACCACGGGCTCGTGGACCGATTACCATTCTGTAGGTCTAAATTTTTTAAAAAGCAATAAAAAACTTGAAATGAGTTTGAAAGAGATTAAAGTTGTTTTCTTTGTATTTGGCTAAAGTTCTGCAAAGCAACAATTAGCTAAGTAAACAGGATACTGAAATGCACACTGTTGAATCAACAAAGAGTAGACACCAGAGGAAGTTTATTAAAATGCTGTAGACTCTGGTCACATACAGAAGAATGCCATGTGGATCTAAATTACAGCCCAAAGATTGACAACCAGATTACATTCAAGGTGCAGATTGGATAAACCGAGATTCTCTGGTCTTGAAAGTGGGTGATTGAAGGAGGAATACATAAACTAAAGGGAAGAGGAACTTTAACATTGCTGTGCCTTGAGGCAAGTTGGCATAGATTGAAGTCAGTAAAGGGCAAAAAGGAAGCTGAGTGCATGTACTGCCTTTTGGTTAAACCTTCCATATCTAGACCCGTCTGAATTTCACTTGATTTATTTTGTGCCAAAAATCTGATATTTTTGTAAACTTAGTACTCAAAGGGAAATCATTCCAAAGATTAACAACTGTAGTTTCAAGAAATCTCTTCCCATCTCTGTCCTAATTAATAGATAATCATCGTGAAATCGGGCATCCCCATTCTAGACTACGTAGAGAAAGGGTTTTTCATTCTACTGGAGACGCGCAAGAGACTGCAGATGCTTGAATCTGGAGCAGAAGTTCCTCCAGCAGATTTTTTTTTTTTTTGCTCCTCATTATATTGTCTGTCAAGCCCCCGAAAAAATTTTGTACATTTTAATCAGTTCAGTTCTCATTTTTCTAAGATACAGACTAATTCTGCTGACAAAAGATGTTTTTCATCACCGGAATCAAACTTGTGAAACTAGTGAACGCCTTCAAAGATAATTATATCATTCTTTAGGTCAGAAGAAAAATTTGTACAGTGGTCTCTCAAAAGTTTAACTTAACTACTTCCAGATAATAGAATGCTTGACAGATTACCTCTGCAGCAATATTGGATTGTGTATAGGCTACTATTGCTGTTTTAACTTTTAGCATATACTCAGGGCATTTTACCATCAGTAAGAGCGAATGACTGTAATTTTGATGTCTTTTTGTATCGAACTGGGCATCTTTGACTACTGAACTTGGTGCTTACAGATTGTTTGCCCAGAAGGACTGGGAACAATGGAAAAAACCAGGCAGGATAAAGTAAAATTATTGTAAATAATTTTTTTAAATTTTTTAAAACTATTTGTGGGAGGGAGAGAAAACATTTCCAAAGATATATGAAACAAATAGATAAGATAGAGGCAATATTTTTTTGGAGGAGACACGTGATGGAGTAGTGGCCGGTCAGGGAACTCCAGCCCTCTCCGGAAAAGTTTTAAAAAAAAACAGAGAAAACACAAAGGCACAAACACGAAAATTAAAATAAAGTGAAAGTAAAGGTGGGAAGAAAATGGCAACAAAGAAAGAAAAGTCGAAAGCAACGGGAAGAAGAGAAGAAGAAAAGAGGAGTCGCGCATGCGCGATGCGCAAGACAAAAAAATACACTGACGGGAGGGGGGACCAGCTGAGGAGTCGATCTCCACAGCTGAGAATGACAGCCACAGCACAACAACAAGAAGAGAACATAGAAAACAATGAGAACAAGAAAGAAGAGAGTAAAAAGAAATCAAAGAAACAACAGATGACCAACCCAGAGGAAGAAGAAGAGGAGGAACACAGAGAATGGAAGAAGGAGGGAAGGGCAAGACAATGGATATATTTTTTTTTAAAGAATATATGGAATCAGTAAAAGAATGGCAATCACAAGAATTTAGTGAAATAAAAAGAAGAATTAAAAGTACAGAAGAAAAAATGAATAGATTAGAGATGGTCATGTCAGATATAGGAAAAAGAGTGGACAAGGTGGAAGAACGAGAAACAGCCGTAGAAATGGAAGTAGAGGACTTAAAAAAGAAATTAGAAGAATCTAATAAAAGTTAAAGAGACACAAGAGCTGTTAGCTCAGAAGATATAATGGAAAATTATAATAGAAGAAATAATATAAAGATAGTGGGCCTTAAGGAAGATGAAGAAGGCAAGAATGAGAGAATTTATAAAAGATTGGATCCCCAGGGTCCTAGGAAGACAAGAATTACAGGAAGAAATGGAAATAGAAAGGGCACATAGAACATTAGCCCCTAAACCACAACCACAACAAAAACCAAGATCCATTTTAGTAAAATTCCTAAGATTTACAACAAGAGAAAATATATTGGAGAAAGCAATGAAGAAAATAAAAGAAGACAAAAAGCCACTGGAATACAAAGGTCAAAAATTTTTTTTCTATCCAGATACAAGTTTTGAACTCCTGGAGAAGAGGAAGGAGTTTAATACAGCAAAAGCGATCCTATGGAAAAAAGAATATAAATTAATGCTAAAGTACCCAGCGGTACTTAAAATAGTTATTCCAGGGCAGCAAAACAGACTATTCTCGGATCCGGAAGAAGCGCGAAAATTTACACTAATCCTATTTGCCTGTGTTAGGCCTGTATTCTACTTCTAGGTTCCTATCCCAGTACTTATCCCAAACCTTTCAAACTTGTATCTGCCTTTTTCATCTCTTCTGGCAGCTACTTCCTCACAACCACCACCCTCTGTGTGAATAATGTACTCCTTAGATCATTACATGAAGACATGTAATGAGAGCAAAAATGACCACGAACTATATATATATATATATAATATATGTGTGTACATGAGTGTATGCATATTTAAAAGAAAATATATAGAGTATAGATAAGAATTAATAAGGGAAAGAAAGGGAAGAGAGGAAGTAAGGAGGGAATTAAAAGAGTGACCTTTGTTGTATATGAAAATTAAAATCTTTTCGGGGGGGGGCTTGGTGGGGAGGAGTTACGGTCACTGTGAAATCAGTTGACGCTTGCGAGTGAATTCGCAAATCCAAATGGAGAGGGGAGATGTGGTTGCCCGACAAGGGATAAAGGGCAACTCAGGAAGGGGAGGGGATAGTGGGGTTAAAGAAATTTTAGATAGGAGAATAAGGGAAATGTTTGATGTTTTAGAAATGTTGTCTTATAAAGTGTTCAAAACAAGAAAGCAGAAATGGATAAGAAGGAAAGGTGATGATGAGGAAAGGAAAGATAAACAAAGTATGAAATGGCTATGTTGAACTATCTGACTTTAAATATTAACGGAATACATAATCAAATCAAAAGGAAGAAACTGCTAAATTTACTGAAAAAAGAAAAAAATTGATATAGCATTCGTGCAAGAAACACACTTAACTGAAGTGGAGCACAAGAAATTAAAGAGAGATTGGATAGGACATGTAACATCAGCGTCATATAATTCAAAAGCTAGGGGAGTAGCTATATTAATCAGTAAAAATGTACCAATTAAAATAGAAGAGGAAATAATAGATCCAGCAGGGAAATATGTATGATAAAATGTCAGATATATTCTGAGTTTTGGAATTTACTCAATGTATATTCACCTAACGGAGAAGATCAAAAGTTTAGGCAAGATATCTTTTTGAAAATAGCAGACACGCAAGGGAACATACTAATAGGAGGGGATTTCAACCTTAATTTGGATTCAAACATGGATAAAACTGGGGAAAAAATTAACAGAAAGAACAAAGTAACCAAATTTATAATTAAATCAATGCAAGAAATGCAACTTTTGGACATGTGGAGGAAACAACACCCAAAGGAAAAGGAGGCAATTTCTTTTCCACCAGTAGGGGATACGAGAACTAATGGGCATAGCTTCGAGATTCAGGACAGAGATGAGGAGGAATGGCTTTTCCCCAGAGAGTGGTGAATCTGTGGAATGCTCTTGCCATTGGAAACTGTGAAGACTACCTCAGTAAATATATACAAGACAAGATTGAATAGATTTTTGCATAGCAGGGAATTAAGGGATATGGGGAAAGGCAGGTAGCTGGAGATGAACCCATCATCAGATCAGCCATGATCTTATTGCATGGTGGAACAGGCTCAATGGGCCAAATGGCCTACTCCTGCTCCTATTTCTTATGTTCTTTTAAGAATACTTTTCATTGGCATTCATCAATTTAAAGTATTTGGAAGATGGACAGAGAGAGATGCCTGTAATTCTGGAATATGTTTGTATCAAGAAGGAGGAAGTGTTAAAGATGTTAGATCACATTACGGTGAATAATCACCAGATCTTGGCAGGATCTATTCTAGGATCCTAAGGGAGAAAATTGCTGGAATCTGATGGCAATTTATGCAACATTGTTAGCCTTGTTAGGACACACCTGAAGTCTGGAGGGTAGCTAATGTTGTCTCTTTATTCAAAAAGACCAGCTAACCTTACATCAGTAATAGGAAAATTATTGGAAGAAAAGTCTTAGGAGAGTGTGTTCAATTGAAAAGCAGGGACTAATTTGGGTAATGCTGTGAGATTTTGTGCAGGCGAAATCCTTTTTCACAAATCTGATTTTTTTTTTGAGGAGGTAACCAAGTAAATTGATGAAAACTGGGTAGTAAATGTGGTAAATATGGATTTTTGCAAGGCTTTGACAAGGTCTTACACGGTAGGCAGACGCAGAGGTGAAAGCACATGTGATCTAAGCCATGTTGGCAAACTGGACCCAAAGTTGGATTGATGAAGGGGGCAGGCTGTAGTGGTGGAGTTATTTTTCTGACAGGCAGTGTTGGGACTTTGTTTGGCCTGTATTCTACTTCTAGGTACCTATCCCAGTACTTATCCCATACCTTTTTCTACTACTGTTTTTTCTCGATACAAGTGAATACTGTAGTATGTTCACAGGAGGCATGAAATGGTGGAGTGTAGATTGAGAAGAAGGTTGTCTAAGGACACAGAGGGATACAGATAACCTGGAAAGTTGGGCAGAATGGTGACAGATGGAATTTAATCCAGACAAATGTATGGTAGTGGATTTTGGAGACATTACAGTAATGTCAGGACCTGGGAAGTGTTGATACACAAAGAGAATTATGAGGGGGAAGTTTGTAGTTTCCCTAAAAAATTGTATTTCAGGTGGACAGGACAACGAAGAATGCACTTGGCATGCTTGTCTTCATAGGCTGAGGCACTGAGTACAAAATTTTTGACATCATGTGGCTGCTTTACTGAACATTAGCAGGCAGCACTTAGAGTATTATTATTGTTCCAGTTCTAGACGCCACACTACAGAAAGGAAAGAAAGAGCATAAAAGGGATTCACCACGAGGTTGCCTGAAATGGAGGGCTTTAGTTACAAGGAGAGAATGGATTGGTGATGTTTGTTCTTACTGGAGCATAGGGACCTGATGGGTTTATAATATTTTATGAGGAGCCTAGAGAGGATAGATTATCCGAGTCTTTTCCCCAGGATGGTGAATCTAAAACTAGAAGATCTGAGGAGTACATTATTCACACAGAGGGTGGTGGTTGTGAGGAAGTAGCTGCCAGAAGAGATGAAAAAGGCAGATACAAGTTTGAAAGGTTTGGGATAAGTACTGGGATAGGAATCTAGAAGTAGAATACAGGCCTAACACAGGCAAATAGGATTAGTGTAAATAGGCAACCTGATCATGGATGAGCAGAGAAAACTGCAGATGCTGGAATCTTGAGCAAACATTGAGAAGCTGGAGGGACTCAACAGGTCAGGCAGGGTCCATGGAGAGAAATGGTCAATGCTTCAGAGTCTTGAGAAAGGGTACAGACCCAAAATGTCAACTGACCATTTCTACCCATGGATGCCACTAGACCCACTGCATTCCTTTAGCATCTCATTGTTTGTTCATGGTATGGACCAGTTGGGCTGAAGGGCCTGTTTCTGTGCTATAATCGCTGTGATCTGAGGGTGACATCTATTCTTTTGTAAATGGATCATAATCCCCATCAATTCAGCCTCCTTACACACTGTATCAGTTTCAGGCACACTGCTGCCTATCAACTAAGTTGGGTTTATTTTGCAGGAGCCCAATTTGCATACTATATTGCTTGATTTTCTTCCAGGAAATTAAATAAACATGAAGGGGTATTAAATTCAGTGCTCTGATTGGTGGAATGACAAACACAAAGAATGTTAATCTCCTTGATACAGATTTAATTTGATTTAGATTTCTTGTCAACAGTACATTTGTTATTTTGGAATTTTATTTATTTTTTATTTTAATTTTTTTTAAATATACACACATACCCTTGTCAGTTTTGATGTGTCATGTCTAATGGGACTTCGAGGGCATTCCCATTGGCTGTATTATGATGTACCCAGTATAAGTGAATGGTTTACTCACATAGATAAGTCCTGAGAAGTAGCGTTCCCTCAGATTGTGCAGCACAGATGCCTCATTCAGACAAGTCAGTTCTGCCATGTCCTCTACTTTGGAGAACTTTGGTGGGTTCATCTTCTGGATATCATCTTTGTTAATTGTAACCTTCTTTCCATTTTCCATCAATTCAACAATAACTTCCTCACCCTTTTCATCCTTAATGCTCGCAGCTTCAAAGCCATTGCGGTCTGAAGGCACCCAGACCAGTTTCTTGGCTGCCCAGTCAGCTTGAACCAGTGGATTGTTGAAGCTTTTGTCCACAAAGAGAAAGGAATCTGCTTCTCCAGCATGACTGCCAGACCTCTGCGCCATTGTGTCCTAATGACCTGTCAACAGAATTTTTTTTAAAAAAAGTTATTTTTTATTTTATTCAAAGGTTTAAAACCTAGCATTAACCTATGCAATAATGTAATTCACTTTTATCTTGACCACCTCATCCTCCAGTTCAAGTTTATTATTGTCATTTGTGCAAGTACAACTGGACAAAACAGCATTCTTCTGTTCTCAGTGCAAAAACATATAAAAACATAGCACACATATTTACAAACGATTTATCTGGCAAAACAACTTTAGAACTAGTACAAATTTTCACTTGACTTGTTTCACTAGACAATTTCAGCCCGAATTATACTTCAAACAGGCATTGGTCTCAAGCTAGTCTCAGATTAATCTCTGTAATGCGATAATTCATGTATTTGGGTTATATTTGTCTTGTTTTAAGACAATGTCTATTGTGCTATCAGAATATGGTGACCACATGGAAGGCTACATGTGTTGTTAGAACAATGGTTGTAAAATTATTGCATGAACTGGTAATATTTCCTTCCTCTGGTGAACCCACTTAATCATAAACTGAGAGAATTCCACTTTTTTTGTCATGGGGTAATTTTTATGCCAGTGTAAATTTCGAATCACCAATATTCTTGATGGTATATGTGCAAAAATAAAGTGCTCAGATATATGTATTTGTGATGAAATACTCAAACAAATCATGTGGCCAATGCTGTTTGATGGATTAGTATGCTATCAGAATCAAATTGTGCTTTTTACAGGATGTAGAGCATCTGTAAATAAAAAACATAGCACTTTGTGATTCTCTGTATAACACCTGGAACTCTCCATCCAAAAGATGAATCGTACACGTCCAACAATACAGCTTATCACCAAATTCTGAAGGGTAATTTGGGATAGGAATTAAATGCTAACTTAGCCACGGAACTTGGCTTAAATCAGTGGTTTTTCAAAATGCTCCCCTAAACTCACATTCCACCTTAAGTAATCCTTATGCCATCTGAGATTGGTAAGGCATTCCTTCAGGTGGTCTAGGAGTGGGAAGGGAAGGTTGAGAGTTACTGTTCTAGACCCAATTGTTACTGAAATATTTTGCTTGAGAAAAATTGTCATTGGCCCATTTCGTTTGGAATTCTGAAACCGTGCACATAACAAGTCAATTAGGTACAATTAAAACTGGTTTTCAAACTTTTTCTTCCCACTCACATACAACCTTAAGCAATCCCTTACTAACCACAGAGCACTTATGGCATAGGGATTGCTTAAGGTGGAATGTGAGTTTAGGGGGACAGTTTGAAAACTGCTGTCTTAAATGAACATTGATTCCTTGGACTAAGTACCAGAATTGATACACAGCTGAAATTGAAGTCAATTATGTTTCATTATATATAGTTAGGCGTAAAATAGTCAGCATGGCCATATTGTGAATATATATAAATATATATATAAATATATATATATATATAAATATATATATATATAAATATATATAATATATATATATATAAATATATATATATATATATATAATATATATATAAAATATTTATATATATAACTATATATATATAAAAATATATATATGTAAATATATATATATATATATGTAAATATATATAAATTCTACAGAACTTTGAATCTCTATCTACATCTCATTTATATCAACATTGCCTGATGTTGAGCAAAAGACACGTTTCCAGAAATACCATTGCTTTATTTTTTTCCACAAAGATTCCAGCTCTGCTATGACCTGACCTGTTGAACTTCACTTCACTATTTGGATAAACTAATCCATGATGGGGCCAATCCAGGCAACAAGAAAACGCAAACAGAATTTTAAAGCCGACTTAAATGGAAAATGCTGTTTCCAGCAAAGTTCAAACTTAAGTGATATCATTACTTAGCAGAAATTGTTAATTCTTAGTTAAATTTAACTCTTGCTTGAGCAGCATATATTCAATGTTAATTCTTGCACGGACAGCATAATCTTATGCTGTATCGATTCAGCAGGGGATAATTTAACTATATTTGCATATTTGTTATTCATTTTTGCAACAAAGAAGTAAATACTCCTCAGACCGAGGAGATTTAATCGAATCTCTTAATCATCCGTCTAATGAAAAAGCCTTCGATCTTCCAGTTTTTTCTTTTAATTTGAGTATCTAATCGTTGGTACAACTTCAGTTAATCTGCTCTGCACACTTCCTGCTGATTGCTAACGTTAATCAGCTCTCAGGATTGCAGGTATTCTTCAGGCTCATTGACTTTCACATGTTTTATCAACTTCTTTGTTTCCTGCATGATGTGATGGTACAGATTCTATCACCAATGTGTATATGTACAGATGGTAGTGTAGGATGGCTGTGATTGGCTGAGAGTGTAGCCACACCTACTGGCAGGTCTTAAAGGATTGCTCCGAGCCAGACCAGGTCATTCTGGACTGGTCGACCTACTTGTGATATGCTCCAGTCTTTTAGTTAATAAAAGCCTTGGTTTGGATCAACAAGTCTTTGGTTCTTTCGACGTGCATTACACATGAAATCAGAAGTTTTTGTTTTACTGACAAATCATATGAACTTTGGAAACCTAGAACACTGCAGCACAAAAAACAGGCGCTTCAGTCCTTTTAGTCTGAGCCCGGTCTCTCTGACCTGCACCCAGTCCACATCACTCGATACCCCTCTTAACGATGAACACTTCCAAATTATTCTTAAATGTTAAAATTGAGTCCACAGCTGGCAGCTCATTCCATATCCCACCACTCTGTATGCGAAGAAATTCCCTCTAATGTTCCCCCTGAGCTTCTCCCTTTTCACCCTCAACACGTCCTCAGATTCATTGTCAGAACACATACAGCCCTGAAATGTCTCTTTCCTGCGGGTGTGGCAGAATTACCACTAATTGGTAGTGCAAAAAATAAATTGTACACAGTAAAAACATGCAAACAAAGAACTGTCAACAGATAATGAATGTAAACAAGCTGACTATGCAATGCAGAGAGAACAAACAGAAAATCAATAAAATGCACAAATAAGAGTCCTTAAATAAGTCTCTGATTGAGTTTGTCATTGGGGAATCTGATGGTGGAGGGGGTAGCAGCTGAACCTGATGGTGTGAGACTTGTGGCACCTTTGCCTTTACTGATGGCAGCCGTAAGAACAGAGCGTGTGCTGGGTGGTGTGGGCCTTTGATTATTGCTGTTGCTCTCTGAAGGCAGCATGCCCTATAGAATGTACTCAACAATGGGGAGGGCTTTGCCCAAAATATCCTGGGCTTTACGCTCAAGGGTATTGGTGTTTCCATACCAGACAGTGATGCAGCCAGTCAGCACACTTTCCACCACACCTCTGTAGAAATTTGTCAGGGTTTCTGATGTCATACCAAACCTCCATACACTCCTGAGAAAGTAGAACGCTGACATGCTTTCTTCACGATCCCATTGGTGTGTTGGGTCCAGGAAAGATCTTCCGAGATGGTGACTTGCAAGAACTTAAATGTGCTCATCCTCTCCACCTCTGATGCCCCAAAAATCACAGGATTGTATACCTCTGGTTTTCCTTTCTGAAAGTCAACAATCAGCTCCTTGGTTTTGGTGACATTGAGTACAAAGCTGTTGCACCATTCAGCTAAGCTTTCAGTCTCCATCCTGTTGGCTGACTCATCCCCTTCCGTTATACAACCCACTACCGTGGTATTGTCAGCAAATTTGTAGATGGTGTTATTATCTTACTGAGCTACACAGTCGTAGATGCAAAGTGAGTAGAGCAGGGGGCTAAGAACACAGCCCTGTGGTGCTCCGGTACTGATGGAGATTGTGAAGGAGATGTTATTACTAATCTTTACTGATAGTGGTCTGGAAGTGAGGAAATCCATGATCCAATTACAAAATTGGGTATTAACTTCTAGGTCTTGGAGTTTGCTGACCAGTTTTGAGGGGTTGATGGTGTTAAATGCCAGTGATATGGCATCCGCCATACACCTGGTTTGTATCTCACCCAACCTCCGTGGAAAGAGCCTGCTTGCATTTACTCTATCTTTTCCATCATAATTTTGTATGCCTCCATTAAATCTCCCCTTGTTCTTCCACGCTCCAGCGAATAAAGTCTTAACCTCTTTAATCTTTCACTGTAACTCAGTTCCTCAAGTCCCAGCAACATCCGAGTAAATCTTCTCTGCACTCTTTTACTGACATCTTTCCTGTGGTTAAGTGACCAAAACTGTACACAATACGCAAAGTAAGGGTTCACCAATGTCTTACATAACTTTTCCATTACATCCCTACTCATTACTTGGATTCATAAAGCCCTTTGTGCCAAAAGCTCTCTTTACAACCCTATCAGCCTGTGACTCCACTTTCAGGGAATTATGTATCTGTATTCCCCGAACCCTCTGTTTTACCACATTCCTCATTGCCCTACCATTTACCATGTATGTCCTACCTTAGGTTTGTCCTTCCAAAATGTAGCACCTCACATTTGTCTGCATTAAATTCCATGTCATTTTGTAGCCCATTTTTCCAGCTGGTCCAGATCCCTCTTCAAGCTTTGAACACATTCCTTGCTGTCGACTACATTGCCAATCTTTGTGTCATCTGCAAACTTGCTGATCCAACTTACCACATTATTGTCTAGATCATTGATGTAGATAACAAACAACAATGGACCCAGACAGATCCTTGAGACACACCACTAGTCACAGGCCTCCAGTCAGAGAGGCAATCATCCACTGCCACTCTCAGGCTTCTCCCATAAAGCTAATGTCAAATCCAGTTTACTACCTCACCGTGAATACCAAGTGACGGAACCTTCCTGACTAATCTCCTCGTCAAAGGCCTTACTAAATTTCTAAAGTTCATGTAGACAACATCCACAGCATTTTATTCTTCAACTTTCTTGGTAACCTTCTCGAAAAATTTTATATTTGTTAAACACAATCTACCAAACACAAAACCATGTTGACTATCTCTAATTATACCTCACTATCTCATCTATTAAAAGGCCTTCCAATAACTTGCCTGCTACTGATATCAGGCCCACCACCCAATCATTTCCTGGGTTATTTTTGGTGGTTTTTAAAAACTGAACAATAGAGCTTCCCTCCCATCTACCAGTGGCTATTTTAAATATTTCTGCCAGGTCCCCTGCAATTTCTTCACTAGCCTTCCTCAGGGTCCAAGGGAATATCTGTCAGGCCCTGTGGATTTATCCATCTTTATTTGCTTTCAGACAGCAAGCACCGCGTCCTCTTTAAAACTATAGTGGTTCTGTGACCTCACTGCCTTTTTGCCTCACTTCCCTAGACTCTGAGCCAGTTTCCTGAGCAAATACAGATGCGAGAAAACCTATTCAAGATCTCACCATCTCTTCTGGCTCCATACATATCTGACCACTCTGATCTTCAAAAGGACCAATTTTGTCCTTTACTGTTCTAATATACCTGTAGAAGCCCTTAGGATTTTCTTTTACATTGGCAACTAGAGCAACCTCACGTCTTCTTTTATCCCTTCTGATTTCCCTGTTAAGTTTTTTTCCTGCACTTTTTATACTCCTCGAGTACCTCATTTGCTCCTTGTGACTCTACCTACTATACATCTTTCTTCTTCTTAACCTGATTCCCAACATCCCTCGAAAACCAAGGTTCTTTATGTCTGTTAACTTTCCCTTTAATCCTTACAAGAACATACAAATTCTGCACTCTCAAACTTTCACCTCTGAAGGCCTTCCACTTGCCTAACTCATCTTTTCCAGAAAACATTTTAGCCCAATCCATGCTTTCTAGATCCTTTCTCATTTCTTCAAATTTGGCCTTTCTCCAATTTAGAATTTCACCTTGAGGACCAGACCTATAATCAACTTGAAACTAATGGCTTTATGATCACTGCACCCAAAATGTTCCCCTCCACATACTTGTGTCACCTGTTCTGTCTGGCGTTCTCATAAGAGATCCAGTATTGCACTCTCTCTCCTTGTATTCTGTTCCTTGATATATTGATTTTAAAAACTTTCCTGAACACATTTGACAAACTCTAACCCATCTGGACCTTTCACAGGATAGGAATCCCAGTCAAAATGTGGAAAGTTAAAATCACCTACTATCACAGATTTATTTTTTCTGCAGTTGTTTGCAATCTCCCTGCAGATTTGATTCTCCAATTCTTGCTGACTATTGGTTAGTTCATAACAGTGATTCTCAACCCTTTTTTGGCTCTGGCCCCCTTCGAAATCTGCTCAAAGACTTATCTAAATGTGCTGCGGCTGCTGTTGAGAATGGCTGGTCAACAATACAACCCTATGAATGTGGTCATAACGTACCCATTCCTCAACTCCACCCATGCAGCCTCAGTAGACGAGTCCTCAAATCTTCCCTGTCTGAGCACAGCTGTGATATTTTCCCCTGACAAGCAATGCCTTACATCCATCCTGTTTTAAAGCACCCGAAACAATGGCACCCTAGAATATTGAGCTGCCAGTCCTGCCCCTCCTGCAACCAATTTTCGCAAATGGCCACAAGTTCATAATTCCACGTGCCAATCCACACTCTAAGCACACACGTTGCATTCCTTGCATCGAAATAGATGCACCTGAGACCATTATTTCCACCACGCACAGTCTTAACATTTTGTTCCTCCTCCAATCTGGCAGTCTGGTTCCTATCTCCCTGCAAATATAATTTAACGCCCCCCCCTTCACCCTTGGAGCAGCACTAGCAAACAGTCCCTCGAGGGTATTAGACCCCCTCCAGTTCAGATTTAAATCATCCCACCTTTCTTGGAAAAGAATTCTGAAGCCACAATTTAAGCCATATTATCATCCTATTTCTAACCTCACTAGCAGGTGTAGCAATCCTGAGATCACATCCCCCAGAGGTTCCGTCCTTCAACTTCACACCCAACTCCCTGAACTCTCTTTGCAGGATCTCATCACCTTTCCTATCCATGTTATCTAGCTGCTCACCCTCCCACTTGAGAATCCCATGAACCTGACCTGACCTATCTTGGTCCCTGATATGTAGAAGGCAATATTCCATATGGGACTCTTGATCTCTTACATAGAACCTCTTGTCTGTTCCCCTCACCATTAAATGCCCCCCATCATGACAGCTCACCTCATCTTCTCCCTCCCTTAGCTACAGTGCCAGAGACCGGAGTGCTTTGGCTTGTCCCTGGTAAGTCATTTCCCCACCCCCCCCTCAACAATACCCAAAATGGTACAGGTATTTTTTTGTGGAGAATGGCCACTGGAGAACCCTCCACTGACTGCCTGTTCCCTTTCCCTCTCCTAATTGTCATCCATCTACCTTCCTCCTGCTTCCTAGTTGTGATTGCAACCCTGTAACCCTGCCACCCTCTCTATCATCAGCCCCTCAGCCTCCTGAATAATCTGGAGTTCATCCAACGACAGTTCAAATTCCCCAACAATGTGGAGGAGCTTCAGTTGGGAGCACTCCTCACAGATGCAGTCTTCAGCGATACTATTGGCTTCCCTGACTATCCATATTCTGGAAAATTCTTAGATAATGAAGCAATCTGTTTGTATACACAGCAAGACCTGAACAAAATTTAGACCAAGGTGGGGGGGGGAGGGGTGAGGGGGTGATATAGTAGCAAGTTACATTTGTACCACACAAATTCCAATGAGAAACTACCTATTCTCAATGGGGGGGGGGGGCATGCAGCCACTAAACCCCACCCCAGGGCCACAGCACATCTGAGGGGACCACGGATTGAAGTAGTAAAATATTTTTATTTGCTTTATGTAGTTGATAGGAAAGAACTATGGAAGAAACCAACTAAACGATTACATCTCAGGGAAAGGGGCCCATAAACTTTGAGAGTACTAAGGAGGCCATAGCCAAAAACAGCTTGGAGAATGGCTGCTCTGATCATTTAATCAGTGCCACATTTCCTACCAACAATACTTCAGTGGTCAGACATCACTAGTGGAGAAAGGAAGTTCTGATGAAAAGTAATCAACTGAAATGTTTACCTCCATGTTTCCTGGCTGAATTGTCAGTTTTATTTCAGATTTCCAGTATCTAGCTATTTGTTTTTAGATTTCTAGTACTGAGATAGACCTGAAGCTTAACTGGACTAGTCATACAGATTATGCCAACTAAGGCAGGTTAGAAGCTCGAGACGAAAAAATTTGTGTCTCATGACTCTCCTCCAGATTCACAGGTAAAAGGTCCAAATCAAGAATGTGGTAGAATCCTCTGCCTGCTTGAGTGCAGTTCCAACACTCAAGGAATCCATCACTGACTGGTTGCCAGCTCATCTAGCACTTATCCATCATATTCTCCACCGTTTCAACTTACCTTGCAACGTGGACTGCAATAACTTAACAAGAAGTTCTTTGACACTTTCTAACCAGGGACTTCTACAACCAATTTTGGCCACTCCTCATTTGCACTCCCAAGATACACATTGTCTTGACTTTCTGAGCTCACCATGATTTTTATTCGACTTCAATATGCGCGATAAATGCCAGTGACTTCCAATGAGCGAACAATACAATATGCACCAATGTTTTACCTCATACCTTCTGAGAATATTTCAGATTGTCAGAGTACAAACAAGACATCACATGCAACCCCGAGACACTTTTTCTTGCAGATGAGGCAGAATTACCACTTATTGGTAGTTCAGAAAAACTACTCAGCGTAAACATGTAAGCAAACTGTGTAATACAGAAGAGGAAAAAAAATCAACAGAGTGCAAAAGAAAGACTCCTTTAATGAATCCCTGATTGAATTTGTTTTTGAGGACTCTGTGGAATAAGATGCACCACTTGACTGGTATTTAAAGGGCAGTTATAACGTCCTAGCTGGTCTCAGGTTGGTATGTGTGAAACGATGTGCCAAACCAATTAGTTCCACAGCTCAACACATCTTTGCAAGGATAGTCCTTAAAGATCACCATCTTTAAGAGTTCTGCACTCTGCAGCATTTCGTGTATGATCAGTAGAAAAACTGTAACACGTTTCCTGCTCAGATATTCTAGGGGACGTTTTAAAGTGGATATGTGGTCCTGGAGTTGGTCGGACAAATTCATGTGGGTCGACTTTCGGAAGGGCGTTTCACGGCGTGCAAGCGGTTGCTTTTTTTTAAAGTCAGTTTTCTACTGCACAAAAAAAAACACAGGGTAATTGCATTACTGGAGAATTAAAAGCTATGGGTCAATTGTAATCAAGTGGTATGTTACTGAAAACTGCAGGAACAATTCCGTCACCAAACTAACTTGCGAGCTAAACCGCGCGAGAGGCAGTCTAAAAGAAACTGCTGAATTCAATCCAATGTTTAGTGCTTCCAAAGCAGCGTGCAAGGGTAGGCAAGTTACCAACGTCTCCGTGTACTGGACTGCTTGAAATCTCTCCAAATTGTGATTTGTCCTGCAACATTGTTCTGACAGTAATCCCCGTATGGAAGATATTCTGCTATAATAACTCACGGCCTTGCAAAATTCGGAACATAGTTTCAAGACTTGTGGGAGGGGAGCGGATTAAGAAACCATTGATCGCAGAGATTACATGAATGGTATCTGACATGAACGCATTAGAGCGAGATGTGGGGAAAGCAGAGGTCGTGCTTTCCCGAGTTAAATGTGCATGGGCTTCCCGTGTGTTTATTTGGCGATTGCTTGGTGCTACAGCGGAATCTCGTGATCTAAATGATATAGAATATAAACCATACCTCCACGCCATTTGTTACCATGTATGGTTATGTTTCCACAACCAATAAACGTAATAGTAGCGAGCTGCAAACAAATCGAACTGAACGCCTTTTAGGGAATAACGCAAGAGATTCACGTCAAAACGCGAAACAAGGGGCATTTTAATCAAATAAGGATCGGCTCCGAGTAGCTAACAGCAATCAATTCGCCGTTTAACATCAGTGTCTTGTTTGTTTTTACTATACTCAATACGTTACAGATAATTAACATTTGCTCCAGGTCATTAATTCCTTGGACTCTTGTGGGACCTGAAATCCCCAATTTCCGGGAATTCTTGTGTATCAGAGCGCTTAGCAAGTACAATTTAAAACAAAAGTCTGCAAAGTAACAGGTTAAATAACCTCAAATGCAGCCTGCCAAGTTGAATCGTTTCAAGTATCATGAAAATGGAATTATCCCTTTCGCTGAAACCTTTGCCGTTAAATACGCCAACCTGCTGAGATTTGAGCAGTTTCAAACAAACACTTTTTAAAAAATTGTTCACAATTTTCACCTTGTGCGAAGGATAATCCCCTTGGCCATATGCACATGGGAAGACTGGCTAGAGGAATGCTGCTCCGTCTATCTGCTGCGGAGTGGGTTCAAAGAACTGTGAAGTTCGCCCCACACCTTTCCCCAACCCCTTTTCTCGAAAGAACACAGCTCTCGAACCCATTTCCATTTCGTACACAAATCACATTTCAATTCCATCTTCACAGGGTGACACATGCCCAAATCTGAAAGGGGGTTCAAGCAACATTGCACATCAAAGACTCGAAATGCGTGGTTCTCCGTGTGCAATTTAATTAGGAGACAGACTTAAGCCAGAGTTGCCAATAGATACAGCCTTCCCCTTACAGCTCGTTCTCTAGCACTGATGCGAGAAAGGTAACCATTCCAAGGAAGGCTGCACATTGGATAACGCAGGATCAACGCCTCCTGGTTATCAACACCGATTACTGATCGCTGTCTAACTGTCGAGTACAACTTCTATCTCTCCGTGCACAAATTACTAATATACAGTCTGGTCGGAATTGCTATTGAGCCCGTCTACCGACCCACTTTTACGTGACCATCACCGCTCACATATTACTGATTCTCGCTTTGATTCACGTGGCTGGCCATTAACTGTTGTCCTGCACCATTCCGCCCATTTCGACTCGAAAGCACACGCACCCCACAGTACTCCATTTAGCTCATGATACGTAAAACTAGGTGTGGCCCGAAGACTTACTGAAGGAGGGACACCGGTGAGAGTCCGAATGTGAACAGCCAAGAGAAGAAACAGACACTGGCACACAGGAGGAAGACACCGACTAAGAGGTGCCCCTCCCCGATTCTAACTATTTAACAAGAGCAGCGGACAAACGCAGAGTGGGGCGGAGCAGCCCCTCCCGTCCAATTACTTTCCTCGTTTACCTCAATCTTGCTCGCCCTTGAGAACTTCTCTGCATAATCAACTTTTTAAAAAAAAACATCATTCCTTATCAAAACTGTATCTGTGAATCATATCTCGCGCAGTTGTACTAATTTTCTGTGCTTTTTAATTCAAATATTTTGCTGACATAGAGGAAAGGCTATGCTATATAAACGTGCTTGCATGTTTTGTGCACTGAGGACCGAAGAACGCCGTTTCCGCCAGTTATACTTAAACATTTCTCGAGTTTGCCATTGTTAAAATTAAGGGGTCCGGTTTTTTTTAACGTTTTCACAGAGACATCAGATGCAACGTTCCTCGTGTTCCGCCCCGCTCAGCGCTTCCGACGCACTGTGCAATTGCCCCTTTCCTCACTTCGGCGTCAGTCCAATGCTAAGTCGTGGGTCGCTCAGCTTGGTACCCTCGCCAACATCAGTGACCGACCGGGCGAGGGCTGCTCTTGAGCCGGGATGGTTCCGGACTGAGCGACAAAGTCATCTGTATTGGAAGCTCGGTGCCAGAGATGAAAGGGCAGACTCCTGGTGAAACAGTTGATGTGATCTTTGTGGGTGGAAAACTGGAAAGACAGACCTTAGTATCCTGCCCATAGTATCAGTGCTGATCAGTAAAAGACAGATAAAAGGAAAAGCTTCCATAGTCTCCCCACCGCGATGAATTGTGTGGATTTATTATTTTGGATCATGATCATATTTCAGTTGTAAAAACGGCTGTCCATTAATCTCCCGTGCGTATCTGGAAAGCCAAACGAATGCAGCAAGAGTGTTCCTCTGTCTGTGTTTGGCCTTGCCACAGAATACGAGCAGGATTAAACCCCAAAAAGGGAATACGCTGTGGAATTCAGTCAACATACCGGATATGAAACCTAGAAACATCAGACTGCTACTTAATATGGTTTAACTGTTTTTTTTAAAATGCGAATAATGTAAACTTAAAAGACGATACCTTTGTAAATGCACTGCTATCGTCATCGTAAAGGAAATATTGTCCTGGAAAAATTACTGCTCGAATCGAATTCTTCCATCAATTATTTGGACTTGGTTGGAAATTTGATCCCCTCTCCGCCTCGATCTGCAACGGGACAGGACGAAATTAAATACCAGAGCTTCATCTTTCTTGGGAGAATAAAACCAATAGCATTTTTGGTCATTATGAACGAGAATCAGATTCAGATTTATTGTTAGAATATATATATATACATTAAAAAAATCACATTCTTTATCCCTGCGGGCGAGGCAGAATGGCCACTTATGCAGCGCAAAAAAAAAACTGTACACATGTAAACAAATAAAGGTAAACAAATTGCAATACAAGAGAAAAAAAAATAACAAAGCGCAAAAATAAGAGTCCTGACACTTTGGGTATCAAGCATCTCCCTACCAGAAAATATTTTGCCTCCCTTGGTACATTGAAATTCACGTCCTCAAATTCAACTCCTGGTTGAATTTTGAAATAACAGTGAACTTGAAAACTCTGGCATCTTTTCTCAAGGGGAATTGAAATGGGAAAGGGAGTTGTGGTACACAGATCAACGTGGCTTGTGTTCTAATATCATCGATAAGGAAGGTTTACGAACTGCACATTTGCCTCTTACCGATAAACAGGACTTGGAAGAGGAAGCGTACCCTCTTTGCCAGCGGTCAGACTGAAACCACAGAAGAATTGTCCCAAGAAACAAAACCGATAAACCGTGAGCAGCTTTCAAAAACGTACCCATCTCCTCTTTAAATATCCCCAGCGATTCCGTCTCCAGAGGATAGAATTCTAAAGATTCGCCACCCATGTTGATACATGAAACTCGTTACCAGTAGAGTTTGATACAATTATTACATCTTAGAGCAATGATCCTTAGCTTTTTTCTTTCCAGCCACACATCGCCTTAAGTAATTCCCTCAATAACCACAGATCACCTATAATGAGTGGGGGGGGGGGGGGGGGAGGTTGAGAACCACTGTAGAGGCATTTAGACATAGTTAAAAAGGCAAATCATAGGATAAACTGGGATGGGATTACTACAGATGGGCAAAAAATGGTCGGTATGGGCGCGGTGGGCCGAAGGATCATTTTCTGTGTAGCACAACTCCGTGACCGAAGTAACGCATTGTATATTGCGTTTCTCCATCTTGTATTATTTTGTTATGTGATTCTCTCACCCGACAGTCCGCAAATGTATTTTTATTTGTCGTTTTCCCTTCAGGGCTTTAAAACCTCCAAGATCCTTCAAGCCAACAACATCAACTTACTATCCACCACTGCAGTCACGAATTAAGACAAGTTAGTTAATTAATCTACCCCCTTTGCTCGGTTTAGTCAAAGCAAATCGCGCGACTAAAACATTAAACCCCTTGAGTAGATCAAACGCACCATTTAGTCTTTCTTTCAAACATGTCGCCCTCATATTTATGGCTGTTTGTTTAGTGCTGACATAAAGGGCAAATAAAAACACAAAATGCTGGAGAAACTCAGCAGGTCAAAGGGTGTCCTTTATGCAACAAAGATAAAGATACATAACCGACGTTTCGAGCTTGAGCCCTTCATCAAGTTCACACTTTTATCTGGTAAAGATGGTAGGAAATAAAACTGTAAGAGTATATAATTACACCAGAATTCCTGGCAAATTTCTTCAGAGGTGTGGTGGAACGTGTGCTGACCAGCTGCATCAAGATCTGGTATGGGGGCACCAATACTCCTGAGCTTAAACCCCTCCAAAATTTCGTAGACACAGTCCAGGACTTCATAGGCAAAACCCTCCTCACTATTGAGAGCATCTAGAGGGAACGCTGACCTCGGAGAGCAGCAGCAATCATCAAAGTCCCACACTACCCAGCTCATCTCTTGTTCTCCCTGCTGTCATCAAGACGCACACCACCGAGGCTTGAATTTTGTTTGTGGTTTATGCTCCATTTGTTGAAGATATAGATTTCGTTGTAGATGTGTTTTTATTGTTTGGATATCTGAATTTTAACGTAATGATTGGGGATATTTAAATGTGGTATTGGAGCTTTTATTGGATAACTATTCAAGAGTAAAAGGGAAAAATGGTGGAAGAGTACTAAAATTGAATTGTACAATGCTTAATGAGGTTTGAATTTTGTTTTAAGATGGTGGTTTATGTGACTAATATGATGATAGATGAGAAGTTAGTTGATATTTGGTGAAGGTTTATCTCTTTAGAGAAAGTTTTTTTTTCATGCTACAATTTTTTTTAAGAATTGATTATTGTTTAAGAAGTTTTGATAGATAATGTTACTAACTTTACTAAATTTTTATATTAAGTTTGAGTTAAATATATGTTTCATCTTAACTCCGTTTGTTAAATATATGCATTTAAGTTTGATTTAAATATGTTTTTTAAGTCTGATATCTTAGTATTAATTACTTTTCTTTTTGTTGGCATTTTAATCGGTTATGTTTTCGTTTTTTTTGTAAGTGGGTTTTTTTTCTCACATATTATTAATTTTATTAATTCTTCACTCTTTATTTTGGGGGGTTGAAGGGGGGGTTGGACTAATTTGAGTTGGGTTATTAATGTGTAATAATTATTGGGGAGGGTATAGTTTATTTAGATTACTGATACTGTATTGTAATTTTATTATTTTATTCTTAATTTTTTTAATCTAATCCTATATGTTATTCATGTTCTAAAATCTTAAATAAAGTTTAAAAAAAAGACGCACACCACCAGGTTCAGAGACTCATTTGTGGACTCTTGCACACAATGATTTTCTTTTTTATTGTCTCTGTATTGCAGTTTGTTTATATTTGTTATCTGTTTACACGTAAACTTTGTTGTGTACATTTTTTTTGCACTACCAATTAATGGTAATTCTGCTGTGCCCACAAGAAAGAGAATCTCAGGGTTGTATGTGCTGCCATGTATGTACTCTGACAATAAATCCAAAATTGGAATCTGAACATCTTCTCCACAATCTCCATCACTACTGGAGCCACAAGACTGCTCCACTTGCTACACACCAATGACTGTATGGCTCATTACTACAACACTATTTACAAATTCACTAACTGTAGGATGGTAGAGTGACAGTATATAGAGGTGTTTTTGGGAGATAAATTATTTTGTTATGTGATTCTCTCACCCGACAGTCCGCAAATGTATTTTTATTTGTCGTTTTCCCTTCGGGGCTTTAAAACCTCCAAGATCCTTCAAGCCAACAACATCAACTTGGGAATGGTTTGTTCGAGTAGATCACATACAAACAGACTAAAACAGGTCTTATTTGAAATGCTGGAGCTCTGCCTTATGCTAGACATCTCAGAGCTTTGAAGAGTGCATTAGAAATGCACTTCACTAATGGACTGTTGTTTACAAAAGGCAACAGATCAAAGATCTTGTCAGAGCCACAGACAGGCTGTTCTAAGAGGGTCATGTGGTTTTTCAGGGGGGGGGAAGAGAAAGATCACTTCTACAGTGTTACAGCCTGCAGACAGCAGCTGGGACTGGAACAGGACAAGCTGGCAAGCTTGTGAAAAGTCCCATTTGGAAGATGGCCTGGTCAAAGCCCTTGTGGTTCATGCAAGAGGAGAGAACTGGTTGTCTAATGTTTCACTTGGAATAAGAAAAACAGAAAGGAACTCTGTGATGACCTGAAAGAAAGAGGTTATCATCTGGAGAACCCTGAAGTGGCAAGTTTCGTCAGCAAGACACTGAAGTGGCTGATGGAATACATCAGTGTGGATGTCCTAGAATAACAAATCTCTCTCTGAAACTGACAAGAACCTTCCTAAGCGGTAACCATTTACCTTTCAAGCACCAAAGCCTGGTGAACTTTATAAATGTTCAATTCTGTGCACAGTACAAGAATTGCCTGCAACCAATGAATTTGGAGAAATGAGAAGTGAAATTGGACTGTGAATCAAAGACTTTTTCTGAACTTACAAACACATTCGCTTAGAATTGGAAGGGGGTTAAGTTAGGTTAGTTAAGTCAATCGTGATAAAGTTTGATTTTATTTTCATATTTAAAGATAATTAAAAGCAACTTTTGTTTAAGTAACCATTTGTCTTGGTGAATATCTATTGCTGCTGGGCTTTGGGATCCTCTGGGCTCATATCAGTAGTGAGTTGTATAAAAAGGGGCAGCATAAAATGAGGCAGTATACAGGACGTAGATTGTAAAGTTGGCTGAATGGTGCATCAACTAAGCCTTTTCAAACTGATATGTAAAATGGGGTTAACCGGACAATTTGACCTGTTAGTGCCCCAGTTACGCAGCAGTTGAAAGGGACCAACAGGGTCATCCCCATCAGAACCCAATCGGGTCACTAGCCTACCTCGGAGGTAGTCAGGGAACCCAGTTAAACTTACCTGGGTCTTGTCCATAGCCGATTTGAAAACAAAAACGGTCGACCTGCTCATTCCAGTGACGTCAGCAGTTGCATGCATGCGTCATGGGGCAGCCTGCTCCTGAACAACCAGCAGTACTTCCGGTGAGTGCATGACATCATTGCAGGGGTGGGATCCCCCTTAAATTGCCGGGTTGGCAATTTAATGGGTAAACCCACCAGCGATTTGAAAAGTGCTTCCAGCACCTTTGCCCCAGTAATCGCACTTGGGTTTCAGGTGCTGCAATTTGAAAGGGGCTACTGACACCAAAACCAAGGAGCTGATTGTTGATTTCAGGAAGGGAAAACCAGAAGTATAGGATTCAATGATTATTGGACAATCAGAGATGGAGAGGGTGAGTAAATGCAAGTTCTTTGGAGTCACCATTTTGGAGGATCTCTGCTGAACCCAACACACTGATGGCATGGTATAGAAAGCACGTCAGTGCCTCTACTTTCTCAGAAGTTTGTGGAGATTTGGTATGACATCAGAAACCCTGGCAAATTTCTACAGCTGTGTAGTGGAAAGTGGGCTGACTGGCTGCATCACCGTTTGGTATGGAGACACCAATACCCTTGAGGGGCAAGCTCTGTGAAAGGTAGTTGTCACAACCGGGATATCACAGCGGAAACCCTCCCCACCACTGAGAACATCTACAGGGAACGCTGCTGTCGGAGAGCAGCAATAATCAAGGTTTCACATCACCCAGCACATGCTCTGTTCTTGCTGTTACCATCAGGAAAGAAGTACAGGTGCTACAAGACTCGCACCACCAGGTTCAGGAACAGCTGCTACCCCTCCACCATCAAACCTCAACAACAAACTCAATCAGGGACTCATTTAAGGACTCATACTTGTGCACTGATTTTTTTTCTGTATTGCAGTTTGTTTACATCGCTATTTATTTTGTCTGCATATTTTGTCTGATTCCATCTGCATTGAATTCGTCCATCGTTATTGAATGAAGATCTACCGGGACCAATGCCTGAAGAAGGCGCACAAAATCAGTGAACCAGTGCGGACTCGAAAGGCCAACGTGGCCTGTTTCCACTCTGTAAATGGTTATAATGGTTATATCTTACTGATTTTTGCACTGCCAATAAGTGCCTCATCCACAAGAAAAAGAATCTCAGGGTTGTCTGTGATGTCATGCATGTTCTCTGACAATAAATCTGAACTTTTGACAGTAATAAAGCTTCAGGTGCACTTTATACCAAAAGAGCTTCATTCTGACGCATTTGGTCTGTGCTATCTATGGACATCATTCATCAGATTGTTTGATCCACTATTCCTATTTGGAGACTTGGTGCTCATTTTGACCAACTTCATGGTGAGCTGGATTTGGCCAAAGTAAATTTGGGGTATTGGAGAACATGTGGTGAGTACAGGTAGAGGGCCCTGTTACTAAAACTAGGCCATTGATTTTTACTCAAACTCAACTCTTTAACTTGTTTGATTCTATTTCTGCTCTATGCAGATTGCTGTGGGATCAGTTTCCATCTGCTACACAGGGAATTTTCATTCCACACCAGCCAAACCAATCTGTTCCATTATCAACCTCTAACCCAAACACTTTTTCCTCACTTCCCCTGACCATTTCCAGCAGTTAAGTCACCCATCCTTCAATCACAATGATTCCTTCCTTTTGGAAGAGAATATAAAGAAATTATTAACCAATTTTAGATTTTCATTAAATAACTTTATAGCATTCTAATATGGAATTCATATAGAATCCAAACCAACACACTATCCATGTTTTCAATGTATTTTAGTAAATTAAATCACCTAAATAATCATTTTAAAAACAAAACCAAAAAAATCAGTAAATAGCATTTTACAAAAGCTTCTCATACAAGTAAAATGAACATTGTCACAATCCAGACTTACATGTGTATGATTTTCAAGAAGCCACCTCCTCAGCTTGAGGAACGCAGATGATCTACTTTCGACTTAAGGGGCAAATTTTGAATTGCTCCATCTGGAACCAGACATCCAACAAAAACCTGACAAATGTAATGTTTTCTGCATCAGTAATGCTTCTAGATTTTGTCATTGAACCACATCTTGTCATTTTGGATGGAGCTTAAACTTTTCAATTGCACTGCATTGTAGCACAAAACTCCATTAAAGTGGACTGCAATCACTTATTACACATTCAGATGAAACATTTACTGTTTCCCTTTACAAATGCCACCTACTTTACAAAGTACATCCAGCATTTTTTCTCATTATATTTCCATTACATGCACTATTTAGCATTTGCAATCCCTTGTCTTAAATATGTTTAAGCTTTGGGCCATCCAAGTGTATTTACTCAGTTCAAGTAACTTAGATTGACTATCTTACTAAGTAATTAATTATAACTGGATCCATGATTTGTGAGAACTAATAATATTGTTTTTGTTTAAGAGGTTACACCCATTACTAACAAAGATATGAATCTTGGAATATAAATGTTCATCTATTTCTAAATAATCGCATGTAGCCCTATAAAGCCATTTACCATGTAATTAAAAACACTGAATAATCAATAGCCTTTACATTTTCCCTTTACCCTAATTCTTGCATGAAACTCTTCTTGCAGGGTTTCACCATACTTTAAAATTTGCATGTTTTTCCAAGCATTCTTGAAGGAAATGAGTTGATGTGTCCAAGTGGAGTCTGGTTGTCAAAACTCCAAAGATAACGGTAGTCGGTAAGCTAACATTCAATACAAGGATTTTTTATTGTATTGCACCACCATGTGGATCTGATCATCCATGTAATAAAATATTACATCTTTACACAAGGAATTAATTACATATATAATCTTCAATAAAAGTTTTAATTTGTATAATTCCTTGAATGCAGTTAAAGTTGTCTTCTGACCAAACTCCCCTGCCTATAGATTGGTTTTACCCTTCGCTATTAAATGATGTAAGTATTATTTTAACAAAATAAAATTATCAGACTATAAGAGTAGCAGCAACACTCAGTTTGATTAAAAAACATTTTACAATGAATATGGAAAAAAATAAAAAGGTACAAACATTTTCACATAATGGTCTCAATGTATCGTTATGAGCTGATGGTATCCATTCGCATCCAAACCTGACATGTGACAAATGCGTGTGTCAGATTCCATCCAACTGTTGATTGGGCAGCTCCTGGGAACCTCTGAATGAATCTGATTTACCTGTTATTTTAAAATGCTAGAAACCCAGTTTGACCATTGTTGGAATTAATCTTGTAACTTTGCATTTTCTGTGAATTTTAAATCCAAATTGGCGCCTGAAAGTGTTAACTTTGCTTTTGCAATGCCTGGACAGCATGCAAAACTAAAATTTTCACTGGATCTTGGTACATCTTTTAAAGTCTAAATTTAATTGTGTTCATGGCCTCGTGGCTCAAAACTTTTACCAACTTGAAAAGGCTCCACTACAACAATAATAATATTTTTTTAAATGGGAAATCAAAACACTGTGTATTGTGCAGCACAAGTGTTTTAAATGAGAAAGAATGCAATCTCAAAAATAACAAGCATATCCCAACCCATGTCTTTTTATAAGCTGAAGTGGACTCCATTTGTTAAGTACTTGCAATTAAGTTTGATTTAAATACGTTTTATGTGTGATATTTTAGATTTGATAACTTTTTTAATTAATATTTTTACTTGTTTTTTTTTGTTTGTGAGTGTTTTTTTATATATAATATTACTAACTTTATTAATTCTTCACTCTTTATTTTGGGGGGAAGGGTGGGTTTTTTAAAATATATATATATATATAGATAGTTTTTTTTTAGTGTCCGTATATATGGGGGGGGGTTAGACTGACTTAAGTTAGGTTATTAATGCTGTGTTGTAATAATTACTTTATTTTTATTTTTATTTAAATGTATTTTTTTTTGTTTTATTCAAGTAATAAAATCTTTAAATAAAGTTTCAAAAAAAAGCATGCCCAACCCCAGAATATCAAATTAAATGATTATGCATGGGTTTGAAGTATGAGAACAAGTAGCATGGCACTATTCCAGAAGGCTAGTCTCATTAAGTTTAGAATTTCTTAAATTGGTATCAGACATGACCATGACATGATTAGGTAAAAACAACAAAAGGAGCAAGATTATCAAACGGCAGATCTATTTTCCACAACTTTACCTTTTATTATAAGCAAAATTACAGCATTGGAATACAAACAGGTAGTCAATAGTCAACAGTTATACTCAACAATAATCAATGTCCACCTTTGAGAACAAAATGGTCTTCAAAGCTTCTTCCTTCTAATCTACTATGTTCGGGGAATTCACCTGAAAAGAAAATTTTCCAAATGAGGGAGGAAAGTGGATATAATTGGTCAGGTGTTATGAATAAAAACATTTTTTGTTGTTAATAAAAGTGCCAATTCTAAAAGACATTTACTGGTATGTGCCACTTTACATCCTTTCAGGCAACATCCAACCACATATATGTCGATTGTCCACGGTCCCATAAGATAATAGTGTTCAGAAATCCTGATCGGAGAACGGGATGTCGTGGATGTAACTGGACGTAAGTAACAACTTCCCGCACTCAACATGTATCTCATGCATTTTGTATACAAAGGCTTTTGAATGCAGATACTGTTCTGTACTTTCTATCGATCATGGCTCCTAAACGCAGCAAAACCAGTGGTAGAGAGGCAAAGGGAAAGTATTCATTTGGAAGTGAAACAAAAGGTTATTAAACAACATAAAGGCAGAAAAACAGTGAATGCCTTTGCTCATGATTTAGGCACGTCGCACTCTTCACAACAATCCTCTAAAACAAAGAAAACATTCTCCAAGCTGTTAAAGAATTGGCTCCAATGAAAGCTACAAGGCTAACAGAAATGTGAGAGGGACCTATATCAGATCTGGAGAAATTGCTCATGATGTGGATTGAGGGCCAAACACAAAAGTAAGTCCCTCTCAGCACATTGACAACCACTGCCAAGGCAAAAAGTTTGTTCCAAATGCTTAAAGAAAAAGCAGGACCAGACCACAATTGAGTTTAGTGCTAGCCCTGGGTGGTTCAGGTGCTTTAAAGTGTTTTTTGCTACATAAAGTGAAAGTGAGTAGTGAGTCTATGAGCGCCGATGCAAAGACAACAGAATTTGTTGAGACCTTAGATAAACTAATTGTACAGGCAAGTTATTTGCCCCAGCAAATTTTTTTTAATAGGGATGAAACCTCCTTATTCTGGAAGTGAATGCTTGAAAGGACCTTCATCCATAAGGAGGCCAAGTCAATGCTAGGCTTTAAAGACCGAGTGATGGTGTTGTTAGGAGGCAATGTTGCCGGCTATAGGTTAAAGCCTTTTCTTCTTTGGCACAGTGAACACCCAGGGCTTTCAAGAACATTAACAAGCACACCGTACCAGTTTACTACAGGAGCAAGTTAAAAAGTCCTGGATGACACAAATACTGTTTCTGAATGCCCTTCTCGATTGCTATGCCAGTGAAAATGGAGAAGTACTGCTTGGAAGAAGGCATGCCTTCCAAGATTTTGCTATTTGTAGACAATGCTTCAAGACATCCCCCTTTTCATTGGTAACCTCCACCCTAACATAAAGTGGTGTCCCTCTCACCAAACATACCTCTTTAATCCAGGCAATGAACCAAGGGGTTATCGTAGCATCAAATCTACTACCCAAGGAGGACCTTTGTTGCTGCAAATGATGACACTGGCAAGACACTGATGCAGTTCTGGAAGGAGTACATTTTCCACTGCATAAAGAACCTTGCTTGGGTCTGGGAATATAGAGTCCATGAATGGGATGTGGAAAAAAAAAGTGAAGAGTTGTTTGCATGACTTTAAGGGCTATGAGAAAGATGATGAGACTGCAAGGATTAATGGACCTGTTGTCGACATGGCAAACAGCAATCTGAACCAAGGCGAGATGATGAGGACATTCAAGAACTCCTAGAGGTGGTTCCTGAGGAATTAACAAATGAAGAATGTCTGGAGCTAGAGCAAGAGTGAATAGCTGGAGAAGAATCAAGGGAAAAGGAAACTGCAGAAGGAGAACAAGAACAGGGGCAGACCATAACTGCTTGCTGAAGAGATACACAACGTTTTTCATTGATAGAGAGGAATGCTCATGCAGTGTTTGTTGCATAAAAATACATTTATGGAGAAAAAGCAAACTAGGCAAACACTGGCCATATTCCTGAAGAAGCCATCACCTCGCCAAGAAGAGCCTCAGCCAGGTCCTTCAGGCATGACAGAGTGACAGTTCATCAATGGAGGTTATTTGACCTGAAACTCTTCTAGTGGAAAACCAGGAGGTTGAGAACAGTGATGTGGATGATCTGGATCCTCTTTGTTAAAATGCATATGATGTAAGCCAAGAAAGTGTGAAAAGTGGAAAAAAAGGCAAGTTTAATTTAGCGCAAGTTCAGTATCCCGTATAGCTTTGTTAGGTATATACAGTAATATGGTGTTCACACAATGTCCACAATGCATAATGGCCAATTTCACAGAACATATCGTGGACATTAAGTGCCACGTACCTGTAGTCAATGTCAAAAGAGTTTGCAAAGAACAGTAAAATAGTTTTATTGACAAAAAAAAGACAAAATTATTGGTTTTTCAGCCATTAATTAAAAAAAACCCAAAAACTGATCTGATTGTATACATTTATTCAGTGTTTCATTTATTCACCTTTATGCATTAACTTAACTTTGCAACACGATAATGCCTTGCTCTCAAAATTAAATTACTGAAAAGCTGGTACGATATAAAAGCTCACCAGTATTGCATCATTTACTCAAATAATATGGAAGAAGATTCATTTCGAAAGGGAAAAAAAAACAAATTACCAAATACCAACACTATTATTGACGCAAAATCAGCTAATCCCTTTTACAATAGATAACCTTTACTTTAGAGAATGGGAGAGAAAAAGAATTAAAAGAATAGAAAATTGTTTTTTGGGAAATAATTTATTAACATTTGAACAACTGAAGTACAAATATGGAATAACTCATGGTACAATGTTTGCATATCATCAACTGAGAGCCGACTTAAAGGATAAATTGGAAAACAGACTGAGATTACCAGAAGGAAGCAGCTTTGAATATGTGGTTACAGACACAATGATAATTAAAAGATTTATAACTAACATGTACATCAAGCTGCAAGATAAGGAAAATGATGAAATAAGCTATAAACCCAAACAAAAGTGGGAAAAGGATTTAAACATAAAGATAAAAAATGAAACATGGGAAAAGTATCTCTGGAACTATGAAGAATATAATAAACACAAGGTTACACATGATACAGTATATATATAATATATATCACGCGCCATAAGTTAAAAAAAAATGGGATCTAACATTATCAGATAGATGTTTTCGCCGCAAGAAGGAAATGGGAACAACAGTACATGCAATTTGGGCATGTGAGAAACTGAAAAAGTTTTGGGAAGATCTAAATCAGATATTAAATAAAAACACAAAAAAACAACATACCAAAAAAATCAGAGATCTTTCTTCTCAGTAATACAAGAAGTAAGGAATTAGGCCTCAAACTGGATGAAGTGCAAAAAAGATTTAATATGATAGCCTTAGCTGTAGCAAAAAAATGTATAATGTCAACTTGGAAATTGGAAGAGAGCCTGAGAATACAGTAATGGTACATGGAAATTAATAAATGTATTCCATTAGAAAAAATAACATACAATTAAAAAAATAAAGTCACATTATTTGAACAAATTTGGGAACTGTACATGGAACATAACAGAGAGGGCTTGCCTCAGACCTCCACCCCCTAAAATGATAAGAAGACAAAATGACTTGATCCAGTGTGTAAAAATAGATGACACATTTTTCTTGTTTATTTTTCATTGTGTGATGACATTGTTTAATGGTTTTATTGTATTGTATATGTTGAATGTTTATTGGTTTTGGAGAGGGGTAGGAAAGAGGGAGGGAGGGTAGGAGGGAAAAAAAGGGGAGAAAATGCCACTGTGTATGTATTTTGGTTGATATAGTTCACAGTGTGAAAAAAAAAATTTAAAAAAAATTAAATTACTAACTAAAGATAAATCTTATGGTGAGCAAGTGCTCACAAAGTGTAAATTTTAAATGACCTACCTGGACTGCATTTCTCATTTGCCTCCTTTAGAGTCACTTTCTTTACATTTGGGATAGATGTAGGTTTAGAAAGAGATTTTGCACCATCCTCCTTGTTCTCATTTACAAAATGAGCTAGAATTCCATACAGTAGTGGACTAAATGAGAGCAAGGAGAAAACAAGTACTCTTTAATCAGACATTAAGATTCTACTTCATAGCATTTATTTAATATGTAACATCTTCTTAAAAAATTGAAACAATTACAATATTGAAATAAGACCCGCTACATAAAACAGATTTGTAGTGTTATTTATTCATGCAAAATTAGCTTGTAAATATATAGAAATTACTTCATCACTACAAAACATCTTGAGTGACTATATTTGAATAAAAATGAAAATTCATTCTAAGAAGGACCTATTTTCATTGACTTGTACAGTACAGTACCATTACTCTAAGATAGTGAAATGGGTACTGCCTGGAAAATAAGTTCCAAGGTTTTCTCTCACATCAAACAATGTTTCTCTGTGTAAAAGCAGATTTTGAACATCCCCGATACAAATCTAAATTTTTAAAATTGCAACATGAGCCATTTTTTATTACTGTAACGCATTTCAAAGAGTATGTTTACTTAGATTTATTCAAAATACTGCTATTTTATTGCACTTATAGGTTTGTATATCATATACATAAATTCCACAATTGTCAAAGTAACAAAAGTATTGTTCCAAGAAGAAATTAATAAAATTTCAAAATACACCAGTATTAAAACATAATTTCTTATATTTCTTTGTTCAGATTAAAAAATATTACTAGATCCAAGTGAAAAGTTGACACTGGAACAAAATCTGAAACAAAAACAAACTCCTGGAAGAACCAAAGAGGTCATACAGCAACCACAAAGTCATAGAGCTGTGCCATACAGGAACGAGCCCCTCAGTCCACCAGGTGCATGTTATATTTTTGCTCATCTACACTAATCCCGTTGGTCTGTTTTATAGATCTGTATTCTTCTATGCTTTGTCGACTCAAGCAATTTCTGTGAAATTCAACAAACTGAATGTATACGATTCCACCACTCCCACTTGTGGCATTCTATAGAAACCTCTTTGTTGAAAACTTGACTCTCATCCCCTTTAAAACTTTTTACTCTCACTGTAAACCTATGCTCTTTTGCCTTTAATGCCATTACCATGAGAAATTACTTATCTATTTATACCATGTATGCCTCTTGTAATTTTACTTCCCTTTATCAGCCTTCTTTGCTCCACATTTTTCCCCGTAACTAAAATCTTTCGGTAGAAACACACAGAAAATGCCAGTCACACAGCATCCATAGGAGGTAAAGGTAAATTATCAACGTTTTGGGCCTGAGCCCTTCTTCAGATTTAAGTAAAAAGCAGGTTAGTCCAAGCAACATCCTGGTGAATCTCTTCTGCATGCTCCAGAGCAACCAATATGTCAATCAGAACTGCAGACACTGCTCCAAATGTCGTCTAACCAGCATTTTGTAAAGTTGAAACTTAATGTCCCAACTTTTCTATTCCATACCCTGACCAATAAAGACAAGCATGCCACATGCCTTCTTCCCATCTTATCTAACTGTGAATTATGGACTTGAAGGTACCTCTGTTCAAAAGATTCCTTCATGCCTATCATTTTTGGACAATTCTTATCTCTATTTGACAATACTAAATGCATCAATCACACTTTTTGGGATTAGATTTCATCTGTCAATGCTCTGGCCTACCTTTCATCAGATGTATATCCTGCTTTCACTCTTACACAAGCTTCCTTGCTGTCCACATCATGAACATTCAGGTCTGCAAATTTACTGATCAAACCTCTTACATTCATGCCCAAGTCATAAATACATATCACAAAAACAAGGATCTCTGAGGTACCCATTGATCACAGAAGCCAATTTTGAATCCAATTAGCCAGCTTGGCTTAGATTCTGTGCAGCCTACCAATTGAGACTTTATTAAATGCTTACTAAAATCAGTATAGACAACTTCTGCTACCTTGTCATTATGAATCTTTTAAGTAGATAACCAAATCAAATTAGTGAGACAGGATTTCCCTCCCACAAAACCATTTTGACTATCCATGATCAGCTTCTGCCTTTCCAAGTATACATAAACCTTCAGGATTTCTCTACCACTAATGTAAGGCTCACTAGTCTAGAGTTACCTGGCTTAACCCTGCAACATTTCCTAAATAAAGGAACAACATTAGCTATTCTCCCATCATCTGTAGAGTGAAAGTAAATCAAAACTAGAAAAGTGAGAAAAAAATATGCTCGAAGCTACAGAAAAGAGAGTGACGATATCAAAGGGAATATATCATGGGGCATAACCATTACTTTAAATTCTGACATTTGGAGAAATAAGCAAAAAGAAATAAATGTTTTATAACATTATCATTTGAAATAAAAAGCAAAAAGTCTTAAATGTTAGTAAAGTAACTTTAGGATTTGCTTACATAGTTTTTATGCTTGAATCTTCAACAATATTCAGCTCATTCACTAGAAACTGTCTTTCTAAGGGTATTTCAGGTTGACCAGCCTCTGTGTGGAAAAGTTTACTGTGAAACCTTTATTATTCATAAAATTTACTGCATATCTTGAACTAACAGAACCAAAGGAAATTTTATTTTATGCAAGATTGAATATGGAGTAGTGTTTGAAATAAATTGTTAACTGGAATTAAAGACCCAAGGATATGATCTAAATATTAAATCCTCTTGTATGAATAAACCCTTTTCTTGAAGTATAATTTTTGATCAGCATTTTGTATTATTACTGCTTTCAAATAAGTGATTAAAGAGAGTTTTGAAACAAACTTAACTGTAGGTCCAGGTAGCATCCTGATATAATAAAACCGAACATTTATGGAAACAATGAAGTTTACAAGAAAGTGGGGGAAAAAAAGATGGGGAAATAATGTCTGAGAATTTTTGGAATTAAGAATACACAGATTAAAAAAAAGGGAAACAAATTGCCGACCCAATTAGATATTCATTTTGCAATCTGGCCTAACTCTAAGCTTAAGTGTAATGACTGTTGAAGTGGAGATGGTTCTTCAGGAAATTGATGCAACTACAGTGGTGCCATAAGAGAAGGTTTGATATGTACACCATTAATCAACTTGAAGCTAAACAGCAACTTTGAGTTTTCAAGGTGTTATACCTTAGCCTGTAACAGTAAAATCTGGGGTATTTAATCTTGGACAACAAACATATCATAGAGAGATCTAGTCCAAGAGCATGGAAACAGGCCCACAGGCCCAGCTTGCCCATGCTGCACAAAGTGCTTCCCTACTTCCTTCCCACTGCCCCACATCAGGCCCATATACCTCTCAGCTCCTTTCAACCATCTAATTATCCAAGTGTTTCTTAAAGGAAGCTAACATACTTCCCTTTACCATTTTGGCAGCTCATTCCATATGTCCACTATGCTCCGAGTGAAGAATCGATCCCTCACGTCCCTTCTAAATCCCACCTCCGCACCTGATAGTTATGCCCTCCTCACTTAGATCCTTCTTCACTAAGAAAGACAGATATACGGATCATTGAAAATCCAAGTGCATATTGATATGAACTGGTCAGTTTACCTGGGTGTAAACACCAGAAAATATAGCCCGAGCTCTTTGTCAAGGCATGATGAAGACCTTGTTGAAGGGCTCAGACCCAAAACATCGGGTACATCCCTTTGTATTCTACACACACTGGGTGATCTGCTGAATTTTCCCCAGGACCTTTGTGCTGGAGTCAATGAACTTGCTATTTTCAGGTTTTTCTTCAAAAATTGCTTATACATTTGCTTCTTTCATATATACAATAATGGAAAACTGTTAATTACTGATCCACTGTTTTAAAATTTATACTATCCATTTTACTCGACACTTGGAACCATGGAAGGGAAATAACTTGAATTTTATTTTACTTGTTAATTCATAGTTTCAATATTTTCCATGGTCTGATATATGACAAAAATCGAGCATATGCTAAATATTTATTCTGTTTTTCATTATTACCATCAGATCTGTGTAGCATTAGACTGAAGGAATTAAGGAGGCTTTTGATCCTCTAACTGACTGGACCATTCAGATTATTTTACAGATTTTTGTACACAAGGTCACCTAAAATGTTGATGAATTATCTACTTTTTACATTCTTTCATATATTGATAAAATTTGTTATATTTAACAATGGTTCCACATACCTGCAGTCAGCACTGATGCTGTGTACTTGTATTTATTGAAGTCAAGATATTCACGGATGAGTTCATTAATAAGAAGATTTTCATGTGACAATGGTGGCCTTGGCTCACTCTGATCATCCAGGGCACTAAAAACCTCAGCTCGAATTCGGGCTTTTAGTTGGCCCATTACACCTCTCTTTTCTAAGGTTTCCTTCAAAACTGTAAATATAAAGAATATATTTTTTAATTGCACATTAAATACCTGCAGAATTATCAGTTGATTGGTGCATATACAAGTAATGTGCCAACAAAATTAAAGTATTAAAACAAAATTTAAATTAAGATTAGATATCCAAAGCTTATCTTAAAATATCTATTAGTATGATTGTGAAATACCACTGCTAACAAAAGGGACAGATAAGTATCAACAGTACAATATCCCTTTAATTGATAATGAAGAAAATAGAGCAGCGCAAGAGCAAGCACACAATGCCTGTGGAAACATGACAAATTAAACTAATCCCCTCTGCCTGCATATGATTCATATCCCCATCCCTCCCACTGTCAAGTACCTTTCTAAATACCTCTTAAACATCTCTATTGTATCTGCTTTTGCCACGTTCCAGACACCAACTGCTCGGAGCAAAAAACTTGCTTCGCAACTTTGCCCCTTTAATTTTAAATCTATGCCCTCTTGTATTTGACAATTCCACTCTGGGGATAAAGACTATCAACCTTTTCTGTGCTCCACAATTTTATATCTCAGGTCTCCCCTCAGCCTCCTATCCTTCAGAGAATACAGTTTGTCCAATCGCTCCTTATTACTAATATATTCTAATTCAGGCAATATCCTGGTGAATCTGTCCTGCACCCTCTCCAAACCACATCTTTCCTACAAAACCCTCCCACTAAGGAGTGCATCTACAGGGAACACTGACGTCCGAGGGCAGCAGCATTCATCAAAGACCCACACCATCCAGCACACACTCTGTTTTCGCTGCTGCCATCAGGAAAGAGGTATAGGTGCCACAAAACTTGCACCACCAGGATCAGGAATAGCTGATCCCCCTCCACCATCAGACTCCTCAACGACAAACTCAATCAGGGACAAATTTAAGCACTCTTGTGTACTTTATTGTTTTTTTTTGCTCTCCCTGAATTGCAGAGTTTGTTTACATTTGTTATCGGTTTACAATTCTTTTGAATGTTCACATGTTCATGCTGTGTGCAATTTATTTTTTGTGCTACTAATTAGTGGTAATTCTGCCAAGCCCACAAGAAAAAGGAATCTCAGAGTTGTACGTGATGTCACATATGTAGTCTGACAATAAATCTCAAATGATGTGTGGTGACCAGAACTGCACACAGTAGTATCCCAAAGAAGACCCAAAGTTTTATGCAGCTACGAAAAGACTTCTATACCTTGATACTCAATACATTTACCAATGAATCAAGGCTTCTTCACCACCATACTTATCAGTGTTGTCACTTTCAGCAAGTTGCAGACTGGCACCCCAAGATCCATCTGTACTCAATGCTTCTAAGTAAGGGGCTTGCACTTACTGTTGTGTATGAGCTCACATAATTAAGACTAACCTATTAGACTAACCTGGCTACTGACACACAGGGTTATATATATATATATATATATATGGAAGGGTGACATTATGATGTCCAGCAGAGGGCGGGCTTATACCAAACACTCACTGTGTACCTTCCACCTTCATTTGACTTCCTAAAAACTTCATGTGTCCACTCCATGGCATTTCACTGTCCATATCACCAAATTATCCATAGCCTGCTATATCTTTTTCAATGTCAAAAGACATAGTAGTTTTATATTAAAAGAGAAATATAGCAGTTCACCTGCAAGTGTGGCAAAATCTTTGCATTGCTGCAAAACTGAAGGCAAAAATGCAGAAACTTTCTGTTAGCAATTTCTTCATTTTGAAAGCAAGGAAAGGCAACATACAATATTCACTTTTTAAATGCCTACAGCATCTAACATCACCATAATTTATTGTGGCTATAATTCTAGCAGGCATTTGATTACAGACTCAAAATAAAAGATGAATGAGGTAACATAATGGATAGATAACTGGAAACCAAGGGGAGGCAAAAAGAAGAGCAATTGGAGAGAAACTGTTCTTGAACAGAATGGTTCTGAACTCAAGGCTTCAGTGGCTTCCTTTTAAAGGCAGCAGTGACCAGGTTGATGGAGATCCTTTCAGATACTGGCTGTCTTCCGGAGGTAGAGCCTCTGATCGATATTTCTAATGATGGAGGTCAGATTTATTGTCAGAGTACAAACATGACATCACAAGCAACTCTGAGATTCTTTGTTCCTGCTGCTAAGGCAGAATTACCACTTATTGGTACTGCAGGGGAAAAGCATACAATAATAAAGCACAAAAGCCGGCAGAAACTGTGATTGAAGAAAAAATACAAAGAGAAACTCAGCTGGTCATCAACTAGTCAAAGTGTACTTGAAAAAGCACACAAATGCTGGAGAAACTCAGCACTTCAAACGGGGCCTTTATGAAGCAAAGGTAAAGATACATCACCAACGTTTCGGGCTTGAGCACTTTCTTGATGAAGGGCTTGAGGCCGAAACGTTGGTGATGTAACATCTTGATGAACGGCTAGTGGCCGAAATGTTACATCTTCATGACGGGCTCGTGGCCGAAACGTTGGTGATGTAACACTTTGATGAAGGGCTCGTGGCCGAAACGTTGGTGATGTAACATCTTGATGAAGGGCTCGTGGTCGAAACATTGGTAATGTAACACTTTGATGAAGGACTTGAGGCCGAAATGTTGGTGATGTAACATTTTGATGAAAGGCTCGAGGTCAAAACGTTGGTGATGTAACATCTTGATGAAGGGCTTGTGGCCGAAACGTTGGTGATGTAACACTTTAATGAAGGGCTCGAGGCCGAAATGTTGGTGATGTAACAGCTTGACGAAGGGCTCAAGCCCGAAACACTGACGTATCTTTACCGTTGCTACATAAAGGCACTGTTTGACCTGATGAGTTTCTCCAGCAATTGTGTTTTTTCCACTTAACCAGTGTCTACAAAGTCCTGTGTTTTATCAATCAAAGTGCACTTTATCTTTGCTACATAAAGAGTACACAACAAACCTTTCGGGCTTGAGCCCTTCATCAAGATATGAGCACAATCAATAAAGAAATCTAAGCAATGACTGTGCAAAACAAAGGAAAAAAAAATAAATAACATGCAAAATTAAGTTCTTAAAGGAATCCGTGATCGAGCTTGTTGTTGAGGGTGACGGTGGAGCTGGTCAGAACTAATGTGATGGACTTGGCGATGTTTGTGAAATTTGTCCTCAGTTTCTGATTTCCCCTCGCCTCCCCCCTCCCCTCCCCCCTCCCCCTCGCCTCCCCCTCCCTCCCCCTCGCCTCCCCCTCCCCTCCCCCTCCCTCCCCCTCGCCTCCCCCCTCCCCTCTTCCCCCTCCCCTCTTCCCCCTCCCCTCTTCCCCCTCCCCTCTTCCCCCTCCCCTCTTCCCCCTCCCCTCTTCCCCCTCCCCTCTTCCCCCTCCCCTCTTCCCCCTCCCCTCTTCCCCCTCCCCTCTTCCCCCTCCCCTCTTCCCCCTCCCCTCTTCCCCCTCCCCTCTTCCCCCTCCCCTCTTCCCCCTCCCCTCTTCCCCCTCCCCTCTTCCCCCTCCCCTCTTCCCCCTCCCCTCTTCCCCCTCCCCTCTTCCCCCTCCCCTCTTCCCCCTCCCCTCTTCCCCCTCCCCTCTTCCCCCTCCCCTCTTCCCCCTCCCCTCTTCCCCCTCCCCTCTTCCCCCTCCCCTCTTCCCCCTCCCCTCTTCCCCCTCCCCTCTTCCCCCTCCCCTCTTCCCCCTCCCCTCTTCCCCCTCCCCTCTTCCCCCTCCCCTCTTCCCCCTCCCCTCTTCCCCCTCCCCTCTTCCCCCTCCCCTCTTCCCCCTCCCCTCTTCCCCCTCCCCTCTTCCCCCTCCCCTCTTCCCCCTCCCCTCTTCCCCCTCCCCTCTTCCCCCTCCCCTCTTCCCCCTCCCCTCTTCCCCCTCCCCTCTTCCCCCTCCCCTCTTCCCCCTCCCCTCTTCCCCCTCCCCTCTTCCCCCTCCCCTCTTCCCCCTCCCCTCTTCCCCCTCCCCTCTTCCCCCTCCCCTCTTCCCCCTCCCCTCTTCCCCTCCCCTCTTCCCCCTCCCCTCTTCCCCCTCCCCTCTTCCCCCTCCCCTCTTCCCCCTCCCCTCTTCCCCCTCCCCTCTTCCCCCTCCCCTCTTCCCCCTCCCCTCTTCCCCCTCCCCTCTTCCCCCTCCCCTCTTCCCCCTCCCCTCTTCCCCCTCCCCTCTTCCCCTCCCCTCTTCCCCCTCCCCTTCCCTCTTCCCCCTCCCCCTTCCCTCTTCCCCCTCCCCCTTCCCTCTTCCCCCTCCCCTTCCCTCTTCCCCCTCCCCTTCCCTCTTCCCCCTCCCCTTCCCTCTTCCCCCTCCCCTTCCCTCTTCCCCCTCCCCTTCCCTCTTCCCCCTCCCCTTCCCTCTTCCCCCTCCCCTTCCCTCTTCCCCCTCCCCTTCCCTCTTCCCCCTCCCCTTCCCTCTTCCCCCTCCCCTTCCCTCTTCCCCCTCCCCTTCCCTCTTCCCCCTCCCCTTCCCTCTTCCCCCTCCCCTTCCCTCTTCCCCCTCCCCTCTTCCTCTTCCCCCTCCCCTCTTCCTCTTCCCCCTCCCCTCTTCCCCCTCCCCTCTTCCTCTTCCCCTTCCCTCTTCCCCTTCCCTCTTCCCCTTCCCCTCTCTCCCTCCCCTTCCCTCTCCCAAATGTTGCTGGGTTAACGCTGCAGCATCGGTCCGAGAGCATCGCTCCGTGGTCAATGGGCGAACCGTTTCCAGCGGCTCCAGAACAGGTGTTTGAGCGGAACGAAGCCGGTCTCCGGACGGCAGAACTACTCTCAGCGACCGACCCCACGCCACCTACCAGCTTTGAGCTCGCTGACCGTCGCCATTTGCCCGACCACGTGACCCTTTCTCGTTACCCGGATGTTAACGGGGTGCGCGGAACCGAAATTATCAGTGGAAAGGTTCAGCTAACTCAGTTACTGTAATCGAATATATATTTAAAAAAAGACCAGCATCACTCACTAAACGTGCTGATTTAAAATCACCAAGGTGGAGAAACTCAGCACGCCCATTGGCTGGCTGGACCTGTGGCCCCGCCCACAGTCTCCTGACTAAAGGTGACCCAGCCTCTACCTCAGTGCAGGTGAGTGGGGGAAGCAGCAGGGATGTGATTCTAGTCCAATGGGAGTAAAAGCCTGTCAGTTTTACATTGTTCCCAGTCTTTTGGAGTTATTGATGGTGCACCATCAACCAGTGTATTTCATGTAATAAAGATACATGACCAATGTTTTGGGCTTGAGCCCTTCATTGAGATATGAACCTGAAAGGTACACTGTTTGACCAGCTGAGTTTCTCAAGGATTGTTTTTTTTTCCCAGCCACGTTTTACAAACGTTCTTGTTTAATTGTCTAGGAAAGCTTGATGAAGGGCTCAAGCCTGAAAAGTTGCTTGTGTATCTTTGCTACATGAAGAACACTATTTGACCTGCAAAGTTTCTCCAGCATTGTGTTTTTTAACCTGAGAGATGGAATCAGTTGGAGTTCTGAGACTATCAGCTTTCTGCAATCAATTTTGGAAATGTATGAACTCCTACTTGACTGAATCATATTTATTTTATCAGATTTATTCAGTGAGCCATTTTAATTATTTTTTTAATTGTCGATTGATCTCCATCCAGCAGGACATTAAAGCAGTTTTTAATGGTGAACAGACTCTATATCACTGCAATGAATGTCACAAAAGTAAATAGGAATAAAACTATTCAAGGTAGAATATCCAATCTGACTAGTTAATTTGCATCCTCATAGAAATTGCCCAGTTATTACATTCAAACTATTTTTGGTACTTATTTTAAAATGCTTTGTATGGAGGACATTTTAATTACATCTGAGCATCCTCCCAACAAACTGCCCTCAACGATCAGGAGGATATCACATTCAAGGTCAGACTTATTATCTTTGTGTCCAACAAGAAACAGCAATACTGTCTGTTAGAATAAGTACAGACACTTACATTTACTGCATCTTCGGGGAAGACCAAAGCAAAATTAAAATAAAGCATGACATTAATCTCAGGATAAAAGCCAGTTCCAGCAGAAACCAGAGGCACTTGCTTTAAATTATTACCTGGAAGTGCTTCATTTGTAAGGTGTGCTGGATTTAATCTAGTTGGGAAAAGACTGCCAGCCTCAAGATTTACCAGGAGTTGGCTAATGGTATACCACTCATTTTTTTTAAATAATTTTTTAATTTTTCATACTGTGAACCATACCAACTAAAATATATACAAATGTTTCTCATTAAATATACACAGTGGCATTTTCTCCCCTTTTTTTCCCCCTACCTTCCCTCCCCCACTTCCCACCCCCCTCCAAAACCAATAAATATTCAACATATACAATAAAACCATTAAACAATGTCATCACACAATGAAAAATAAATCAGAAAAATGTATCATCTACTTTTACACAATGGATCAAGTCGTTTTGTCTTCTTATCATTTTAGGGGGTGGAGGGCCAAGGCAAACCCTCTCTGTTATGTTCCATGTACGACTCACAAATTTGCACCAATAATGTGACTTTATTTTTGAAATTATATGTTATTTTTTCCAATGGAATACATTTATTCATTTCCATGTACCATTGCTGTATTCTCAGGCTCTCTTCTGATTTCCAAGTTGACATTATACATTTTTTTGCTACAGCTAAGGCTATCATAATAAATCTTTTTTGCACTTCATCCAATTTGAGGCCTAATTCTTTACTTCTTATATCACTTAGCAGGAATATCTCTGGATTTTTTGATATGTTGTTTTTTGTGATTTTATTTAATACCTGATTTAGATCTTCCCAAAACTTTCTCACTTTTTCACATGCCCAAATTGCATGTACTGTTGTTCCCATTTCCTCCTTACAGCGAAAACATCTATCTGATAATGTTGGATCCCATTTTTTTAACTTTTGGGGCGTGATATATAACCTGTGTAACCAATAATACTATATCATGCGTAACCTTGTGTTTACTATATTCTTCATAGTTCCAGAGCATAACTTGTCCCGTTTCATTTTTTATCTTTATGTTTAAATCCTTTTCCCACTTTTATTTGAGTTTATAGCTTATTTCATCATTTTCCTTATCTTGCAACTTGATGTACATGTTAGTTATAAATCTTTTTATTAACATTGTGTCTGTAATCACATATTCAAAGCTGCTTCCTTCTGGTAATCTCAGTCTGTTTCCCAATTTATCCTTTAAGTCAGCTTTCAGTTGATGGTATGCAAACATTGTACCATGAGTTATTCCATATTTGTACTTCATTTGTTCAAATGTTAATAAATTATTTCCCAAAAAACAATTTTCTATTCTTTTAATTCCTTTTTAATTCCTTTTCTAAAGGAAAGGTTATTTATTGTAAAAAGGGATTAGCTAATTTTGTGTCAATAATAATTTTGGTATTTGGTAATTTGTTTTTTTTTCCTTTCTAAGTGAATCTTCTTCCATATATTGAGTATGATGCAATACTAGTGAGCTTTTATATCGTACCAGCTTTTCATTCCACTTATAAAGTATATGTTTTGGTACCTTCTCCCCTATTTTATCTAGTTCAATCTTAGTCCAGTCTGGTTTTTCCCTTGTCTGGTAAAAATCTGATAAATACCTTAATTGTGCTGCTCCATAATAATTTTCAAAGTTTGGTAACTGCAAACCACCTTGATTGTACCATTCTGTTAATTTATCTAACGCTATCCTTGGTTTTCCCCCTTTCCACAAGAATTTCCTTATTATTCTCTTTAGTTCTTTAAATAATTTCTCTGTTAAGGGAATTGGTAACAATTGAAATAAGTATTGTATCCTTGGGAAGACATTCATTTTAATGCAATTTACCCTCCCTATCAACATTAGCGATAATTCTTTCCAATGTTCTAAGTCTTCCTGCAATTTCTTTATTATTGGCTGATAATTTAATTTGTACAGGTGGCTTGTTATTATCTAACCTAATACCTAGTTATCGGATTGCTTGTGTTTGCCATTTAAATGGTGATTCTTTTTTAAATTCTCTATAATCCGCATTACTCATTGGAATCACTTCACTTTTATTTGTGTTGATATTGTACCCCGATATTTTTCCATTTTCCTTCAATTTCTTATATAACATAACATAACAATTTACAGCACGGAAACAGGCCATTAGGCCCTTCTAGTCCGCACTGAACCAAACACCCCTCTCTAGTCCCACCTCCCTGCACAATGCCCATAACCCTCCATCTTCTTCTCATCCATATACCTGTCCAACCTTTTCTTAAATAATACAATTGACTCCGCCGCCACTATTTCTCCCGGAAGCTCATTCCACACGTCTACCACTCTCTGAGTAAAGAAGTTCCCCCTCATGTTACCTCTAAACCTCTGCCCTTTAATTCTTAACTCATGTCCTCTTGTTTTAATCTTTCCTCCTCTTAACGGAAATAGTCTATCCACATCCACTCTGTCTATCCCTTTCATAATCTTAAATACTTCTATCAAATCCCCTCTCAACCTTCTACGCTCCAAAGAATAAAGACCTAATCTGTCCAATCTCTCCCTATACTGTCCAATCTCTCCCTATACTCTAGATGCTTAAACCCAGGTAACATTCTGGTAAACCTTCTCTGCACTCTCTCCACTCTGTTTATATCCTTCCTATAATTAGGCGACCAAAACTTATGTAATTCTTTTATTGATATCTCTGGTTCTGTTAGGTATACTATGATGTCATCTGCAAATAAACTAATTTTATACTCTTTCTCCTTTATTTTTATCCCTTTTCTTTTATTTTCTGTTCTTATCAGTTCTGCCAAAGGTTCCATTGCTAAAGAGAACAGTGAGGGGGATAATGGACATCTCTGCCTAGTTGATCCTAGGCAATTTAAATTGGTTTGATACATATCCATTTACTGTTACCTTCACCAATGGTCCATTATATAATGCTTTAATCCAATTAATATATTTTTCTGGTAAATTGAACCTCTGTAAGACTTTGACTATTTATTCAAAGGCTTTTTTTGTGTCTAGAGCAACAGCCACTGTTGGTTTCTTATTCCCTTCTACTGCATGAATTAGATTAATAAATTTACAGACATTATCCATTGTTCGTCTTTTCTTAATAAATCCAGTTTGATCTTGTTTTACTATTTTTGGTACACAATCGGGCAATCTGTTTGCTAATAATTTTGCTATTATTTTATAATCTGTGTTAAGTAGAGATATTGGTCTATATGACGCTGGTGCTAGTGGATCTTTCCCTGTCTTTGGTATTACTGTAATTATTGCTGTTTTGCATGAATCTGGTATGTTTTGTGTTTTATCAATCTGGTTGATTACTTCCAGGAGGGGAGGAATGAATAAGTCTTTAAAGTTTTATAGAATTCTATTGGGAATCCATCCTCTCCCGGTGTTTTATTGTTCGGTAGTTTTTTTAATATCTCCTGTAATTCTTCTATTTCAAATGGTTTTATTAATTTATTTTGCTCCTCTGTTTGTAATTTCGGTAGTTCAATTTTAGTTAGAAATTCATCTATTTTATCTTCTTTCCCTTCGTTTTCAGTTTGATATAGTTGTTCGTAGAATTACCTGAAGTTTTCATTGATCTCCGTTGGATTATATGTAATTTGTTTGTCCTTCTTCCTTAATGCCAATACCATTCTTTTAGTTTGTTCTGTCTTAAGCTGCCACGCTAGAATTTTGTGTGTTTTTTCTCCTAGCTCATAATATTTCTGTTTTGTCTTCATTATGTTCTTCTCCACCTTATATGTTTGTAGTGTTTCATATTTTATTTTTATTGTCTGCCAATTCTCTTCTTTTAGTTGTATCTTCCTTTATTGCTAATTCTTTTTCTGTATTTGTTATTTCCCTTTCCAACTGTTCTGTTTCTCGATTGTAGTCCTTCTTCATCTTAGTTACATAACTTATTATTTGCCCTCTGATGAACGCTTTCATTGCGTCCCATAGTATGAACTTATCTTTCACTGATTCCGTATTTATTTCAAAGAACATTTTAATTTGTCGTTCAATGAATTCTCTAAAATCCTGTCTTTTAAGTAGCATGGAGTTTAATCTCTATCTATAAGTTCTTGGTGGGATGTCCTCTAGCTCTTTTGCCAATAACAGGGGTGAGTGATCCGATAATAGTCTAGCTTTATATTCCGTTTTCCTAGCTCTCCCTTGAATGTGGGCTGATAACAGGAATAGGTCTATCCTTGAGTATGTTTTGTGTCTACCCGAATAATATGAATATTCCTTTTCCTTTGGGAGTTGTTTCCTCCATATATCCAAAAGTTGCATTTCTTGCATCGATTTAATTATAAATTTGGTTACTTTGTTCTTTCTGTTAGTTTTTTTTCCAGTTTTATCCATGTTTGAGTCCAAATTAAAGTTAAAATCCCCTCCTATTAGTAGGTTCCCTTGCGTATCTGCTATCTTCAAAAAGATATTTTGCATAAATTTTTGATCTTCTTCATTAGGTGAATATACCTTGAGTAAATTCCAAAATTCTGAATATATCTGATATTTTATAATTACATACCTCCCTGCTGGATCTATTATTTCCTCTTCTATTTTGATTGGTACATTTTTATTGATTAATATAGCTACTCCTCTGGCTTTTGAATTATATGATGCTGCTGTTACATGTCCTATCCAATCTCTCTTTAATTTCTTGTGTACCACTTCGGTTACGTGTTTCTTGTATGAATGCTATATCATTTTTTTCTTTTTTCAGTAAATTTAACAGTTTCTTCCTTTTGATTTGGTTATGTATTCTGTTAATATTTAAAGTCATATAGTTCAACATAGTCATTTCATACTTTGTTTATCTTTCCTTTCCGTTTCCTCATCACCACCTTCCCTTCTTATCCATTTCTGCTTTCTTTTTTTGAACACATTATAAGACAACATTTCTAAAACATACAATATTTCCACTATTCTCATATCTAAAATTCCTTTAACCCCAATAGTCCCTCCCCTTTCTGAGTTGCCCTTTGTCCCTTGTCGAGCAACCACATCTCCCCTCTCCATTTGGATTTGCGAATCCGCTTGCAAGCGACAACTGATTTCGCAGTGACAGTTATTCTTCCCCACCCAGCCCCCCCCAGAAAAGATTTTAATCTTCATATATAACAAAGGTTACTCCCTTAATTCCCTCCTTACTTCCTTTCTTCCCCTTCTTAGTTCTTACTTATACTCTATTCTATATATATATATATATATATATATAAATATATATATATGACGGTCAACCAGTTTACCTATCTCGGCTGCACCATTTCATCAGATGCAAGGATCGACAATGAGATAGACAAGACTCGCCAAGGCAAATAGCGCCTTTGGAAGACTACACAAAAGAGTCTGGAAAAACAACCAACTGAAAACCTCACAAAGATAAGCGTATACAGAGCCGTTGTCATACCCACACTCCTGTTCGGCTCCGAATCATGGGTCCTCTACCGGCACCACCTACGGCTCCTAGAACGCTTCCACCAGCGTTGTCTCCGCTCCATCCTCAACATCCATTGGAGCGCTTACACCCCTAACGTCGAAGTACTCGAGATAGCAGAGGTCGACAGCATCGAGTCCAAGCTGCTGAAGATCCAGCTGCGCTGGATGGGTCACGTCTCCAGAATGGAGGACCATCGCCTTCCCAAGATCGTGTTATATGGCGAGCTCTCCACTGGCCACCGTGACAGAGGTGCACCAAAGAAAAGGTACAAGGACTGCCTAAAGAAATCTCTTGGTGCCTGCCACATTGACCACCGCCAGTGGGCTGATAACGCCTCAAACCGTGCATCTTGGCGCCTCACAGTTTGGCGGGCAGCAACCTCCTTTGAAGAAGACCGCAGAGCCCACCTCACTGACAAAAGGCAAAGGAGGAAAAACCCAACACCCAACCCCAACCCACCAATTTTCCCTTGCAACCGCTGCAATCGTGTCTGCCTGTCCCGCATCGGACTTGCCAGCCACAAACGAGCCTGCAGCTGACGTGGACTTTTTACCCCCTCCATAAATCTTCGTCCGCGAAGCCAAGCCAAAGAAGAAGAAGATATATATATATAGTTTGTTGTCATTTTTGTTCTTGTTACATCTCTTCATCTCTCTGTCTGTTTTGTAGTTGTTCTGCAAATTTTCGTGCTTTTTCGAGATCCAAGAATAGTTTGCTTTGCTGCCCCGCGATAACTATTTTAAGTACCGCTGGGTATTTTAACATAAATTTATAACCTTTTTTCCATAGGGTCGTTTTTGCTGCATTAAACTCCTTCCTCTTCTTCAGGAGTTCAAAACTTATATCTGGATAGAAAAATTTTTTTTGACCTTTGTATTCCAATGGTTTTTTGTCTTCTCTTATCTTTTTCATTGCCTTCTCCAATATATTTTCTCTTGTTGTATATCTTAGGAATTTTACTAGAATGGATCTTGGTTTTTGTTGTGGTTGTGGTTTAGGGGCTAATGTTCTGTGTGCCCTTTCTATTTCCATTTCTTTCTGTAATTCTGGTCTTCCTAGGACCCTGGAGATCCATTCTTTTATAAATTCTTTCATATTTTTGCCACCTTCATCTTCGTTAAGGCCCACTATCTTTATATTGTTTCTTCTATTATAATTTTCCATTATATCTATCTTCTGAGCTAACAGCTCTTGTGTCTCTTTAACTTTTTTATTAGATTCTTCTAATTTCTTTTTTAAGTCATCTACTTCCATTTCTATGGCTGTTTCTCCTTCTTCCACCTTGTCTACTCTTTTTCCTATATCTGTCATGATCATCTCTAATCTATTCACTTTTTCTTCTGTACTTTTTATTCTTCTTTTTATTTCACTCAATTCTTGTGTCTGCCATTCTTTTACTATTTCCATATATTCTTAAAAAAAAATATCCATGTACTTGCCCTTCATCTTCCATTTCTTTGTGTTCTCCCTCTTCTTCTGAGTCCACTCCAGGATCTGTCCTTTACCTCTGTCTCTTCTGGTTTTCTTGTTGGGTTGTTTATTTTATTTTCTTGGGTATTTTTGTTCTTCTTATTTTTATTAAAAGTGTCTTGGTGTTGGTCTTCTTCCTCTGAGTTGGTCATCTGTTGTTTCTTTGATTTCCTTTTTTTATTCTCTTCCTTCTTGTTCCCATTATTTTCTATGTTTTCCTGTTGAGAGTCTTGCTGTCGTGTTATATTTGTCTGTTTCGGCTGTGGAGATTTACTCCTCAGCTGGTCACCCCTCCCATCGGTGTTATTTTTGTCTTGTGCTTCGCCGAGGACTCACGCATGCGCAGTTGCGCACTTTTGTTTGGCTCCATGAGCCTTCTTTGTAGTCCTGAGTTCGGGGTTTCCACTGACCTCGGGGAGCGGTCTTCTCTCTCCACGGCGGGCTTCACCTTCCTTTTCCGACGTCCTTCCTTCTTCTTTTCTTCCCGTTGTTTTTGGTTTTTCTTTCTTTGCTGCCATTTTCTCCACACTTTCAATTTGTTATGGTTTTTGTGTTAGTGACTTTGTTTTTTCTCTACCTTTTTACTTTTCTGGAGAGGGCTGGAATTCCCCTACTGGCCACTACTCCATCACGTGACTCCTCAATGATATAGATTGTTGATGCACATCTTCTTCAGGCAATTGTATAGTGAGTGTACTTAACAATAGCATTTATTGCCTTCAGAAAGAGTAAATACAGCAGAAATGTCTTGTCAATGTCACAACAGCTGCAATGCATTCTGCTACATGCTTAAGCCTCAAACATGTAGCATGACTCCTTATTAAGAAAGCCTATGAGCTCTACTTTGGTTGTAAAATTGGTGACCAAGATAAACCCTGGGCTCCTCATGACTGCAACATGTACAGTCAACCTGAGAGCATCATTTATGCGATCACAAAAGGCAAAGGAGGAAAAACCCAACACCAACCAACCAATTTTCCCCTGCAGCCGCTGCAACCGTGTCTGCCTGTCCCGCATCGGACTTGTCAGCCACAAACGAGCCTGCAGCTGACGTGGACTTTTTACCCCCTCCATAAATCTTCGTCCGCGAAGCCAAGCCAAAGAAAAGAAATGGATCCAACACACTAATGGCAGCATGAAGAAAGCACTTCAGTGCCTCTACTTCCTCAAGAGTCTGGAGAGGTTTGGTATGACATCAGAAATCTTGCATAATTTCTACAGCTGTGTGGTGGAAAAAGTGCTCAATGACTGCATCACAGTCTGGTATGGGGACACCAATACCCCTGAGCGACAAGCCCTCCAAAAGGTAGTGGACGCAGCCCAGGGACATCCCAGGCAAAACCCTCCCCATCGTCGAGCTCACCTCCCAGAGAGCAGCAGCAATCATCAAGGATCTGCACCACTCAGCCCCCGCTGTTACCACCAGGAAGGAGGGAGAGGGCCCACCACACTCACAGCACCAGGTTCAGAAACAGCTGCCACCCCTCCACCATCAGACTCCTCAACTCCATCAGGGACTCGAGCACTTGTTGTCCCTGTCGTGTGCAGTTTGCCTGAATCTCTTCATTTGTTTCCTTGTGTGGAGTTTTTTTTTGGAACGACCCATACTTCTACCTAGCCCCAGGAAAAAGAATCTCAGGGTTCTATGTGATGTCTCACAATAACATTCATGAAAAGTTAATTTAACTTTGTGTTCACCTTCACCTGTCACGTTCAGGAAGGAAACCTTCTCAGAGCGTTGGTTCGAGAGTTGTTACATCGACTCTGCCGGCCCCGCCCCCCGCCTCCGGGTCCCGCCCCCCGCCCCGATCGGGAGTGTGACGTCACCACCGCCCCCCGCGGACAGAAGGCTGCTTCCTTCGGCGGGAAGACGGAGATGGAGGGTTTCTGCAGCAAGGGCCGAAGAGACGTGTTTTGGGTAAGGTCACTTCTTCAGGCGGCTGGATGAGATGCCGGGGCTTGCGGAGCCTCGACTCATCGGTAGCGCCCTTGCCCGGTGGCTTTGTCTCCGGCAATTAGGCCTTGGCCGCCACTTCCTTGGTTTACCCGCGCCGCGGTCACCTGGGGGGAGATGTTGCTGGGCCCGCGGAGAACGTCACATCAAAGCCCTGCCTTTGGCGCCGAAACCCTTGGATCGGGGCGAAAGGTTTGGGCGTGTTCAAGTACCTCTCTTTTACTTTCCACAATTTGCCTATCTGCTCATCGGGAGGGCATGGTATTTCCCTCCTCCCCCTCCTCCCCTCCTCTCCTCCCCCCTCTCCTCCCCCCCTCTCCTCCCCCCTCTCCTCCCCCCCTCTCCTCCCCCCCTCTCCTCCCCCCCTCTCCTCCCCCCCCTCTCCTCCCCCCCTCTCCTCCCCCCCTCTCCTCCCCCCCTCTCCTCCCCCCCTCTCCTCCCCCCCCCTCCTCCCCCCCCCTCCTCCCCCCCCCTCCTCCCCCCCCTCTCCTCCCCCCCCTCTCCTCCCCCCCCTCTCCTCCCCCCCTCTCCTCCCCCCCTCTCCTCCCCCCCCTCTCCTCCCCCCCCTCTCCTCCCCCCCCTCTCCTCCCCCCCCTCTCCTCCCCCCCCTCTCCTCCCCCCCCTCTCCTCCCCCCCTCTCCTCCCCCCCCTCTCCTCCCCCCCCTCTCCTCCCCCCCCCAAATATACTGTGTTGATAATGAATTGTATACAATACAGGAAATAAACTGTTCAAGGATTTGTCTTAATCGCTGATGGCCTCAATTATTTACAAAATAGGGGGGGGGGGGGGAAAGGTACTGTTCAAATAACTGACGTGGCGATAGTCATCTCATCATCATGCTACTTCCCTTAATGCCCACCGCGTCCCTCGCTCAGCACGTAGTCCTGCAGCCTGGAATGGTCAAGTCAGCAGTGTTCGACATCTCTTAATAGAGAGTTTGCACCCTTCTTTTGTCCTCTTGCCAGGTTCATTTCCTCTTGCGTGTAATAGTCTCAATCTGCCTGATTAGTTATGCAGTCCCTCCACCTCTTTATCTTCCCTGGCTAAAACATTGAAATGCAGGAGCATTGAGGTACCTCTTATAGCCAAGTCTTTGTAATGGCTACAATTTCATATGTCAATCAAAGAAAGCTCGGAGGTTCTTCTGCTTACGTAATACACCTTGCATTTAAAAAAAACACATAATTTTCACTGTTAATTTAGCTGTCTCTTTCTTTCAGAATTACTTCTTCCATCCCGTCATTTCTCCACTTGCTCTTCTGGTTCTCTGTGTCCTGGCACTCTGTTTTGTACCTTCTTGACTTACACCAGCAAACCTCTCAGCAAAGATGTTTCCTCTCCAGTTCAGACATGACCTTAATTTCCCTTCATTGCCTCTTTGAGGGGAGATGATCATTAAAAGGCAGAGATTAGGAAATAGCAATTTTTAAGTACTATTTCAACATCCACTGATTGTATAACTTGTATCTTCTTGCCAATCAATATTATAACCGGTTTCCCTTCCTTCTGTATTGTATACTGCATTATTTCTCAGATCTGCTGTCGCTCCAGTGCTTCTCAAAAAGCAATCTGTGATCACCTTTGTTCTTGTGAAGGATTAACCCCAATGATAGACTCTTTTATCCTTTCCCAAATCTTTTAATGCGTTACTTGAAGCTGTCATTTAAGGCAGACACAGCATGGATTCAAAAAGGGCAGGTCTTATTTGACAAACTTGCTGGAGTTCTTTGAGGATATAATGGGTGCTGTGGTTGATAGAGGAGAACAGGTTGATGTATATTTGGATTCCCAGAAGGCATTTGATAAAGGTGCTACGCAAGAGACTTATCAATAAGATACAGATGAATTGAGTTGGGGGAAGTATATTGGCATGGATTAAGAATTGGTTAACCAACAGAAGGCAGAGAGTCGAGATAAATGGGTGTTTTTCTGATTGACAGACAGTGGTAAGTGGGGGGCCGTGGGGGTCGGTGCTGGGCCCGCAGCTGTTCACCATATACATTGATGATTGGGAAGAGGGGACGGAGTGTCGTGTCGCCAAGATTGCGGATGATACTAAACTGAGTGGAAAAGCAAAGTGTACAGAGGATGTGGGGAGGCTGCAGAAGGATGTAATTAGTTAGATGAGTGGGCAATGGTCAGACAGGTGAAGTACAATGTTAGTAAATGTGAGGTCATCCACTTTGGTAGGAAAAATAGAAGAGCAGATTATTATTTAAATGGTGAAAAACTGCCGTAGGACTTGCGAGTGCTTGAATCCAAAAATTGTGTTTCAGGTACAACTGGTTATTAAAACAAATGGAATGTTGGCCTTCATTGTTAAAGGAAATGAATTCAAGAGCAGGGAGGTCATGTTGCAACTGTGCAAGGTACTGGTGAGGCCACATCTGGAGTACTGTGTACAGTTCTGGTCTCCATACTTGAGGAAGGATGTACTGGCCTTGGAGGCAGTCCAGAGGAGATTCACCAGGTTGATCCCAGAGATGGGGGTGGGGGGGGTTGACCTAAAAGGAGAGACTAAATCGTCTGGGATTATGTTCACTTGAATTTTGAAAAATTATGAAAGGGATAGATAAGATAGAGACAGGAAAATTGTTTTCACTGGTAGGTGAGTCCAGAATTAGGGAACACAGCCTCAAGATTCAGAGGAGTAGATTCAAGTTGGCGATGAGAAAAAAACTTTCCCAGGAGTAGTGAGCCTATGGAATTCTCGACCCAGGGAAGTGGTTGAGGCTACTTCATTCAACATGTTTAAAGTTCAATTAGATAGATTTTTACATAAAAAGGGAATTAAGGGATATGGGGAAAAGGCAGATTGAGTCAATGATCAGATCAGCCATGATCTTGAATAGCTGAGCAGGCTCCTGCTCCTGTTTCTTGGGTCTAGATTTATTAACATAAAAACATATTTTTGTTCCAGGTGCTTCTGCTCCTTCAATAATTGTCATAAATGACATCCAGTGCAGTGGCAATTGACAAGATTGGCCGGTTCAACCTTTTTTAATTGTAGAATTTCTTTCTGAAATCTCAGAAATTCCTCTGATTTCTTGTCTGTGCATCACCGTCCAAAATGATGCTTCCATTCTAATAGCAACTTGCACCGTGTCACTACCATTTTATTTTAATGATCTACCTTCTCTGTTCATTTGTTGGAACGAAGGGAAGATAACAGTCATGGGTTTGGATCTTGTGAGCAAAGATTGGATAAGTCCAGAACTTGATCAATTTAAAAAAAGTGAAACAAGCCTATTCTTTCCTCTGGTACAGTTTATGGCACCCTGTTTTTTTTTCTTCAGTGTTTCCTGTTTTTTGATCAAGAGTCAAAGGCTCTAGTTTGTTTTAATTTTATTAGTTGTGGGTGGTGAACTGAAAATAGGTTTTTAATTTTAGTAGTTTTTTTCACCAAAGTAAAATTTAAAAGCAAATAAAAATCAGTGGCATCTCTTATTGCTCCTTACTGCTTTGTCAGCTGCTGAAGGCAACCATGGTTGGGACAGACCCTCTTTCATGTCCTGCCCAAATCCCAGTCATCACATAAATGCCATTTATGTTCCAGGATGTTGATGGTTGATAAAATCAGTAAGCCTTCCTCATCATGAAATAATTGCAATATGGAGAACAGTGACTGGTATTCCTGGTCCTTCCATGTCCATCCAATTTGGCCTCACTGCTTATTGGCTATTATCTGGGGCTGAATGTGAATGTTTGCCCTATTTGAACATGTGGTATAGTTGCTCTCTTGATTGATAACTCTCAATTCATTCATCATCGCTCTGTGCTTGGTGACTTCTGTCTGCTTCCTACCCTTGACTAACCCTGCAAAGGTGAGATCTGCTCAAGGTTATTGATATTCATGAAATTCTTGGTTCCGTGTTTCTCTTCCTCATTCTTTCACCTGACTTTGTGATTTTTATCTTTGGTGAATCATATTTTTGTTTGATTATGCTTGTTAAATGCGCACATGGGACTTTAGGGGCATGTATTTACTCCCTAGTCTCATTTTACATTCTAATTTTTAATTTAAAAATATTTGAAATTGTACTTGATGCATGCCAACAATTGTCGATTGTCCTGCCTTGCTGAAAAATTAATGAGACTATCAAGATATTTGGGGATTTCTAAAATAAAATCAAGGATTTGATTCCAATTGCATAACATCACCTTTATATTGCTGACATTCTAACTTTCATTACCTCATATTGTGTTATCTAGTAAGTCAGTGCATAGCAGGTTTGTGATTCATGCTAAAGTATTTAATTTTCAGAAATATTATTACCCAATTGATCATGTAATGAATCATAACACTGTCCTTTGTGATAACAATGGTGCTTAAAGAATATTAGTTTTTGTTAATTTGGGCTTAAGTTCTGGTCTTAATTTTTAAGCACGAGGCTAGATTATCAAGCATTCATGAAATAATTTTGTGAAAAGAGAAACGCAATGTGAAAAGTTGTTCTCGTGAAATGTTTGCGTATAAAGATAAGGAGTTATTGGCCAGATAAGCAATGTCAAAAGTTATGCAGATGACATTTGTCAAATCTGTGACCCTGACTGATAGGATGTGTATCTTCCATTTGATCTTTGAAACTTGACTATATTTTGATCCAAGTAATTGGAATCTTGGCTCTCTTTTATGCTCACTCTTCAGTTTGTCCCTTGGAGATAAAGTAGGCCACTTGAGTATTTGGTATTTGGCTGATCCCATTGAAACTGCAACTTGGCTCTCATTGACTTTTTTGGCCTCTTGCCTATTGTCCTGGGTCAACTTGTACCTCTCACTTTGTTCGTTTTAGATTGGTCACGGTGTTTGAGCTACCGAAAGAAAATACACACACACACACACACACACACACTGAGAGCACTTCAGTTTATACAAATCTTTATTACTAAATCTAAAGCTGAATTCAAACTACAATATGCAAGCCCTTCCCAATTATACTTATCAACGCCTGGACTGGTCCCAATTTCCAAAGCGAGGCAATGACTGCACACTGTAGTAGGTTGTCTGGGCGCCGGTAGCAGCTTCTCCACCTCCTGGTTGGAGTCAAGAAGTTCTTCTTCCTGAGAGATGTTGCCACCTCTCAGAGAGTCTCAAACTTCAGCAGTGGGACCATGGCTTCTATTACCCAAAATTTGTTTACTCATAGCCCATCAGACCCCTGTGCTCTGTGAGTTTGCTATAGGTGCTACTTTAATGTTCTGTAACAGTGATTCCAACCTGGATTGTGGTATGGAGTTGATGAACATGACAAAGGTTTGCGCTGGTTGGAGATTTCCCTTCGACTTTTATTGAGCAAAGTCAATGTTCTTCAGGGGTACAATTTCTCTGCTTTGAAGTAGGTAAGTAAATCATACTGCTTTGTTAGAGTGAATACAAATACAGTAAAACTAATTTGATTCACACAAGGTGTCCAGCCCTGATGGTGTACTGGCAGGGTACTGAAAATCTGCGCCAACCAACTAGCTGGAGTGTTCTCGGACATATTCAGCCTCTCATTGTGGCAGTGAGAGGTTCCCACCAGCTTCAAGAGGGCATCAATCAAAAAAAAATCCACTAAGAGTCGCGTGAGCTGCCTCAATTATTGCTACTCAGTAACACTAACTTCTACTGTGATGAAATGCTTTGAGAGGCATTAAGATGGTTATAATATTTATGATGGTGCCACAAAACACTGAATGTCAGTTGACAATAAATCCTGATTCTGATTCTAAAGGTGCCTTTATATTGATTTTGTTTTTAATGGGACAGCTTTTTCTATAGTAGATTAAAATCTTCACTTTGTATGTTGCAGGATTGGAACAAAACATGGTATTCGGATAATCCAGACTTTACACACTGCTTCCAGATAACCATGCTAGTGTGGATCCCGTGTATATACATTTGGACATGTCTACCTTTCTACTTTTTTTATCTTCGTTGTAATAACCAAGGTTATATTCGAATGTCAGTCCTGAATAAAATTAAAACGGTAAGAATGATAACTTCACTTCGTCATCATGTCATGGTACTTGTGTGAAGGAATACATGACTATTGTTTTACAATTGTTAATTTTAGTTGTGCATATTTAAGCTTATTTTCTGACTTGCCTCACAAATAGAATGTCAAGTTTTAGACAGAGAAGTGCTCGAGAAACTCAGCTTCGTTCTCGTGTGTGCTCTCTCACTCTTTCTCTGCGCGCCGTCTCTTTCGTTTTTAACTGTTTTAGCCATAAACTTGATGTTTGGAGCATGGAGAATGTCTTGCTATAACTGACAATGGGGCATATCGATCACAATAATTTTCAGCTTTAAAAATGCAAATTGTTTTTGTGTGGCTGAGGAGGTAACCAGTACAATAATGCATGACTGGGTTTGTCTCATGACAATCAGATGAATCACTGTGACACAGCAAGTCAGAAAATCTTTTGCTGAAGAGAAATTAGTGAAGAAGGTGCGTTTTTCTGTTCTTTAAAGTGTGACTTAAATAGCTTTCATGTGAGAACCATGATGCTTAATTAAGAGATTTAAAATTTATAATCTTCTGTGGAAATTTCCACCAGCAGGATTGATGCCTGTGGGGAAATGAATTGTTTGACTTGTATTTTCTATGACAATTTAGTTTCTTCCTCTAGTTTGACATTGAGTCAGTCTTTGGTAAAGCCTTTTTTTAAATGTTGACCACGTTCACTCGTGCAAAACTAACGCTCTCTGCCTCAAAGTTTTTTTAATTTCAAAGCCACAACTGGTTGTATGTTTTTAACAGACCACGTTTCATAATTTCTTTTATTCATCTTCGTAAAACATTAACTTATATCATGAGCCTTCATTTCCTGGGGTGAGCACATTTTCCATTTGTCAGCTCTCCTTTCATTATAGTCTGGTTACCTTCCTCATTATGTGAATCACTGTTGCCATTGGCTTATTTCTTCACCCAAGTTTCAATATCCTTCTAATGTCCATAGCTTAATTTCTAAACAGCAGCAGATGTGACTGTTTAACACTAAGCTATTCAAGCTTTGCCCCTTCATTCCTATCCTATATGGTCAACAAATTTTTTTTCCAAAAGTTTTGCTTCCTAAAAAATGGAACTCAAAGATAATATCAGATTTGCAGGGAAATGGAGAAACATGAAATTAACTTTTATTGAATCTGTTTGATTGCATTATGATGCTGACAAATTGCGTTCGTTTATCTAATCTAAAAATGTTTTGCTGCAGGGTTTCGTTTGTACTTAGCATCTGATACCTCTCGGGTCAGTGTCCTACAATAGTTGTCCATCATTTATGGATTTCAGTTGCCCAGATACTGCTTTTCCATGGTCGCAATAGCCTGGAGAAACCTTTTACCATGTTTGTCACGGTCTGCACCAAGATTAGCAGGGAAGACGTCCAAGTGCGAATGCCGAAAATGTACTTTAAGTGATCTGCTGCACTTCACGGTTTTGTGCGCTTAAAGTAGACTTAAAATATGACAAGAAACCTCAATAATATGTTATATCTAAATAACGATATGTGATAGGAAGCTTTTAAGATGAGCTCAAAATCCATAAAATATACTCATAAGGGTTTAGGAAGCAAAATCTTCTTTGTCCAGTGTTATTATCTGTTCTAGTACAGGTCTAGATTGTGATGAGGTGTTTCAGCCTAGTTTGTTATGTTCTCTCCTACTTTTTCCTCTGGAAGACTGCTTGTGCTTGGTATCAATGCAGGGAGGAAATGTCAAACTGACCACCGTCCACCATTTCACTCCCCCGCCACACTCTATTTGGAATGGGACTTGAAAGAACAAGAAGAGTTGCATTGGCAAAGAATGTACTTTGGGTGGGGGGACTTTGGTTTCTACCAGCAAGGATAGGCTTAGTTATACCGCCATGACTGAGTTAAATGAGTCCTAAAGGACTTGATGCCATGAAGGTTCTATTTACTCATCTATCTTCTGATCTACATATTGCAGATACGTTTTATTATCACAACAAAGAATGTGTTGTGGCATTGCCATTGACTTACTGTACAAATGCTAAACTCGGCAGTATTCTACTCTGTCATAATCTTGTCATCTGGCATATTCCATCCTTTATGAAGTTTGTTTCTAACCCTGGTTCAAAAAAGAATGCAAAAGGGCATCATCAAGTATTCTTAAAAATGAGGGGCCAACTTGACAGTTCTGCAGTAGATGAATATGCATGCTCAGTATGTGAAAAGTCGAGCCAAGTAATGCTCCCAACGAAAGGAATTGGATCAAAGCATGCAAATCCTGTCCCGTTTAATTGTGAGGGAACATGGTCAAATAAATACTGAACAGGTGTGCAAGGCTAAGAAAATGGAGGTTCGTGCTGATGATGCATCCTTGTCCTCAAAGTCCAGCATATGAGTGCCAGAGACAAGGTATTTGCAACCATGCTTTGCCTGAAGTATGTGGATGATCACTCTTGGATGCTTCCTGAAGCTGTCACCAAAGCCAGTGTTAGGGCTATGTGAATTGGTGAATGTTGCATCAAGAAATTGTAGGGAGCAAAGGCTATGGGACTAGAAAACAAATGAGCCATAGAAGAGAAGACTTGCTTCTACAGCTTGCTCAATTACTTAATTGAGGTAAAGAAGCAAGGGAAACACAAGAATTGTTGATACTAGAAGTTTGATTGAACAAAGAGAAGTTCAAGAGTCTCTGTGGTGGGCAGCATTCACAAAGAGAAATCAATATTTCCGTTTGGGATCTTTTGAGACTAAAGTGGGAATTGTTGCCAGCTGGATTTCAGTATGGCATTATCGTTGCAAGACTAGTATCCAGCTAGCAACATGGAATGTTACCCAGGTACATCTTGCCCATTAAAAAGAAGTGTGACAGATTATATTGTGTTTGTTGTGTATACAGATATGTTTTTGGGAGATAAATTGGGACAGGTTTTTTTTTTAATTTAGGTCACATACAAACACTTCAAAACAGATCTCGTTTAAAATACTGGAGCTCTGCTCAAGCCAGACAGTGCAGCTCCTGGGGGCCTTTGCAAAAACTTTGGGGAGTGCCCAAGAGACTTCACTAATGGATTGTTGCTTTGAAAAGCAACAGACGAAAGAGATCGGAGGAGTAGCTGTCTGGAGTGCAGTTTGCTGTTCTAAGAGGGTCATGTGGTTTTGCAAGCAGAGTTGAACAGTTTTTTTTTCTCAGAGAGAGATCAGTTCTGTAGTTTTACAGTCAGCAGCAGGGAAAGCTTGTGGAAAACTCCATTTGCAAGACAGGTTGTGAGTGCTTAGTTTAACCTGGTCAAAGCCCTTGTGGTTCATGCAAGAGAAGAGAACCGGTTGTCTAATGTTTCACTTGAAATGAGAGAAACAATAAGGAACTCTGTGGTGACCTGAAAGAATGAGGTTATCATCTGGAAAACACTGATGGGGCAAGTTTCTTTGGCAAGACACTGACATGGCTGATTAAAAGGAATCAGTTTGTGTCCAGGAACAACAAATCTCTCTCTGAAAACCGACAAGAATCTTACCTTTCAAGCACCAAAATCTGATGAACTTCATAAATGTTAAATTCTGTGCACGGTATAATAATTGCCTGCAACCAGTAAACTTGGAGGAATGAGAAGTGAGATTGGACTGTTCTGCACTTAGAAGTAGAAGGGGGTTAAGTTAGGTTAGTTAAGTTGATCCTGTTTTCATGTTTAAAGATGATTAAAAGCAACTTTTGTTTAAGTCACCATTTATCTTGGTGAATATCTATTGCTGCTGGGTTTTGGGATCCTCTGGATTCATAATAGAAGACAATCTAATCCAGCTAGTTACTATTTGGTCCACTCAATCTGAAGGTGGAATGAGTCTTCATCAACACACTTGCTCATAATCAATGCAGCGATTGACTGTGTAGCATTGAGGAGCCCTGGAAAAGTGCAGTAGATGGGGATCAAAGAAAAAAAACTCTCCAATGAGAAAATTCTTGGATCTGCAAGCTGATGGTTCTTCTGTGTTTCTTTGAACGTGTTGTTGAAAGATGTGGACCATTGATGGGTCACTATTCGTGACCGTTTTAGGCCAATGAAAGTTAATTGCATATTGCATAGTTGTGTTTGATTTTAGATTGGTACTTCCAACAACTGAACTGGGGTGCTCTATGCTAAATTTTCATTCTAATAGGAACTAAATCTTACCTTCAGTTTTTAAATCTGTTCCATTGAAATGCATTGAACTTGATTCTCACGTTATAATATAATTGGGATCAGTATTGTGTCATTGCAGTCTCTTTCGAGAAAAGTATTCAAATAAATTTGTGACTCGTACTGTCACGATTAACATTTTAATTCAACATTTATAGAAATCTATAACATTGATGTTGAAATTAATTCAAAAGTTAATAAATGCACTTTTTATTGCAGGTTTTGGGGCTTGCCTTATGGATAATCTGCTGGGCAGATGTTTTCTACGCTTTCTGGGAAAGAAGTACTGGATTTGGGCAAGCTCCTGTTTTCATTGTGAGCCCTGCAGTTCTTGGGGTTACAATGGTAATTGCCTTGCTTCTGGATCAAGATTAAAAATGTATTTGCTGTTATTGCAAATGTGACCACACTGTTGAAGGAAGGAGGGAGAAAATGGTGGATGACCCACTTCAAAATTGGTGTAATGAAAAACAGTGGTGACTGTACTATAGGATATGATCTCAATCCCTTGGGGAAAAAATCCATTAAAATACTGATAATTTAGCACCCTTGGGACTTTGGTAGTGCCAGATGAGCAGATTTTCCAGACTGTCATCGGTTACTCCTGTATTACTCACGGTCTTATTTCGCTCTTCTTGCGTGCTGCACAGTCATATAAGCTTACGTTTCCTTTGGGTTGATTTGAGGTGAAAGTCTTGTTCATATCCTTAATGTTATCTTCAGCATTCAATCCTACATCATCTTTCTTAAAAAAAAAATAATTGAATACATTTTGCTGCTTTGATCTCAACCTATGTAATTGATTCAGCCCCCATACACATGAAGGATGCCTGTCTATGTATATTTGTGTCCCTTTCTCATTTCTGTAACTAGCCCTGCCAACCTCAGAGAATCTGGCTTTTCTTGACGACTATCTTCTAAGAGCATTCAGTTACACCCTTTTTAATATCTATGACTTCATTCACCTTGGCCTTTGGACCCTGGTGATTCATCCTATAATTTTCCACTCATCCCCTTTTAAGTGTTAACATCTTAAATTAAAAATCTTAGATACTGTGTATCATTTTAAGATTTTTGTCATTCCATGCTGTAGTAAAATAGCATGGCTATTTTTGATTTGGTCTTATTTAAGTTTTTTTATGCTCGTATCTACATCAATAGATTGAACAAGAAATTTGTAAAGTGAGGCATACAATTATTATATTTTGAATTGGCCTGTGTTAATACTAAATCTGTCTTTATAAATTTCAGTTGATTGCTGTTTTCCTTATTCAATACGAGAGGTTGAAGGGTTTGCAATCTTCTGCTGTTCTTTTGATCTTTTGGCTGTTGGCATTGGTGTGTGCCATTCCAAAATTAAGATCAAACATAATGGCTGCTGTACAACAGGTAGGAACATTGTATTTTTAATTGTTTTTTTAAAAAAAATTGATGGCATTTAATTTTGATATACTACAAAGTTTAATTTCAAATGTTTCTTGTATTCATTTCTCCCATGTCATTCCTTCGTTCAATGGTATATTTCCTTGGTTACAGTTAGCTCTCCAGCACACTTTGTAAACCCACTTAATAAGACATAACCAGCTTGACTATTATGCCTACATCCAGTGAATTTTCCCTGAGAACTGACTTTTAACCTCTGGAGAGAACAAACGTGAAATTGGTGCCCACCTGTCTTCGTCTCAAAGCAAATTTACGAAATTCAAAATTGTTCTGAGTTCCGATACTTGCATCCAACTCTATAAATGGGGCCAATTGCAGGAACTTCAGTGACTATTGTACTTTGCACGTACTTCTGAAAGCAAGTCTTGTGTTGCTTGTAGGGAAGAGTTAAGATCCTGGCATTTTGCAAAGAGGAAAAAATTTACTATTTGATACATTTGAAATAACATCCATTTCATATAAACCTGCCCTCAACCTTTCATACATTTTGTGATCAGTGCTTTAAATTTTGTTGACTTTTGAAATGTGTAGGAAAGAAAATGATATAATTATGACTAAGATGTCCTTGACCTTGATTAAATATGTTGGCTAGGATAATGCGGTAACTGCAGCTCTTTAAAATGGAGTCATGAATAATAGCCTTGAGTAATTATTCTTTTTCATACCACGTGCAACCCGATGAAAATCGGGCTTTGAGTAAAATCATAAAGCATGACACTTTCACCAATTAATTCCTCCCTTGGTACTGGCACTAAAAAGCAGACTCAAGTTGTTTCTAAGATTGTTGCTTCAATCTAGACTAACCATTCTCCACCTTTTTCTGGTTGTGGCCCTGTTAGGACTCCACTCAAGGTTTATGGGCCCCTTGTGAAGCAGTCGGGTTTTGATTTCTTCTGTACTTCTACGACTGAATAAAAAACATTAGAAATATATATTTGTAGCGCGAGGTGAAAAGAAAACAAGCCTTTGACTTAAATGTGCTGAGGCCTTCATGGGAGTAATTGAGATCTAAGTTGAGGTGACTGATAGCTATCGGTTTATATTTGTGAGTTTTGCTCTCAGGGACTTTGTATAGTTTGCGTTCAAGAAAACCAGCATGCTTTTATCTTGTCCAAATGGTCAAACATTTTGAGTCCCTTCACCATTCCCAAACTGTCCTCACTTGACCTTGTCCATGGTCAGGGTGAGGCTAAAATTAAACTTGAGGAACAGCACTTCTTGTACCTCCAGGTCAGCCTTAAACCTGGCAGTGCGAGCATCAATTTTTCTAATTTGTAGGTCTTTCCCCTATCTGTATCTGGTTTCCATCTCTTCACCTACTTTCGTTCTTACTTTTCTCTAATTTTACCCCTCATGTCAGTGGTCTCTTTCAGTCTCTTCAATTCTTTCACCTTTTGTCCAATACCCTGTCACTCTTTGTCTCTTTCTAGCTTCTTTTCCCCTTCATATTACATCATATTGCCCCCTTTTTACTTCAGTCTCAGTAAAGATCCAATATGTTGACTGACCATTCTGCCATTGGATACTGCGTTCCTCCAGCTTCTCATCGTTGCTTAGGGGGGCCCACTGATGGCTGTCTCAGTGACCATATTGTCCAAGGTTCCCTCCATTGATCCAAGAGGGCTATTGTGCTTAATGACATTAATATTTGTAGTCATGTTACAGAAATTGTGCCACAGTTGTAAAGGTAGCTTGTGAAAGATGGGGACTATTTTCTGAGTGAAGGAATATGATTTGAATTTTTAAAAAAAAAATCCTACTGGAATAAACTTTTTAAACTATTGACACCGGTATAAGAGCTTAACAGCAAACTGTACAATTTACTTGCTGAATATTTTGCTTTTTATACAGATTATTCCTTTTCAGCAAAAAGGGGCTTTCAATATGAGCAAAATATTTTTATTCAGAGTAATTTTCTACTTTTTTTCCAGGATCCTCTGAGGGATATTTTTCGGGAAGTTACCTTTTATGTCTATTTTGCTTTGGTAGTGATTGAATTGATACTTTGCTGTAAAAGCGATCGTCCTCCTCTCTTCTCTGAGTATATTAAGGATGCGGTGAGTATTAAATTAATTAAAATAAACAGACAAATCTTTGTCATAGAACCTCAGAACACTACAGTACAGAAAACAGACCATTTGGCCCCTCTAGTCTTTTCTGACCATCATCTGGCTCGTCCCACTGACCTACTCCCATTCCATAACCCTCCAGACCCCTCTCTTCCATGTATCTATCCAATTTTTAAAACACCACATCAGATGGCAGCTCATTCCACACTCCCACCACTCTCTGAGTAAAGAACTTACCCCTAATGTTCCTCCTAAACCTTTCCTCTTTCTGCTTAAAACTATGACCTCTCGTATTTATCTCCTCCAATCTAAGTCTACTAGCATCCACCCTGTCTATATCTCTCATCATCTTGTAAACCTCTATCAAATCTCCTCTCATTCTTCTTGGCTGCAAGGAATAAAATCCTAACCTGTAGCTCAACTTCTGAAGACCCAGCACCATTCTCCTTGTGAAGTAAAAATGCATTGGGTGTTGTGGTGTGGTGATTATGGCCCCTACTTTACAATACTGTAGAGTGGATTAACTGTCCAGAGATTTGAATCCAAGAGAAAAATCTTTATGATGTGAAAATGATCCAAATGCATTTTTGCAAAATGTGAGTTAAAAATTGAACTTCTGGACAATTTCCAAGTCTATAGAGAGCATACTTGAAGAGCCAATTCTTATTTTCTGTTTCTTTTATTGCTATTTCTCAACTAACAGCAACATTCACATGTTTTCTAGCTGGTTGTATCTTATTCTGCTGCTGTCAATCTGGGTAACCCGTGGATTTGTTAACGTTTCAGTTTCTTTGCATTTGAGCATTTTCAATATCAATAAGCATTGTAATATTTTTGATGGAGCAGTAATTTTTTTTTCTTTTTTTAAATTTTATTTAGAAACTTAGTCCTGAGCAAAGTGCCTCGTTTCTGTCAAAGTTAACTTTCTGGTGGTTTACAAGGTATGTGGCATTATTTCAGCTCGTCTCTAGGAAGATGTATTTTCAAATGTTTTTCCAAATAAATTGAAACCAGTAATATGTGAAATGCATGTTTTATTTTCCATGTTCAAGTTTATTATCACAGCTGCCAAGATGTACTGATGGAAGTTGTATTGTGAGCAGACCAATAGATATTCCATACATTGTTAAAGTAAGGCACAATGCATAAGTGCAAAGTTAAAGAGAGATTGGTGGGTATGGAGCAAAAGCAACAAAATTTTACTGTTTTGTGGTTTATTCAGGGGTCTGATAACAGCAAGAAAAAAGCCATCCTTGAATTTTTGTGGTGCATGATATCTTGTGAATCTTCCTGACAGGAGGGATTGGATAGAGTGTGGCTGGGAATGAGTCTTTTCCTATGTATTGTGCTCCAAATACAGAAGATCTCCTGGTGGGGTTGTGAAGAAAATAGAGTAAAAATATTGACTGTATGCTTGTATTTGAAGACAAAGCTAAAATAATTTTTTTTTGTCGTATTTCATGAATGATGTCCTTGGTTGGAATACAATTTTGAAAGTTGTGACCAATAATATTTTTGGGTGTAGTTTTTATTTTTGCAAGACCATAATAGGCCTAACTTTAAGCTTAACAGTATTTTTCAATTTGTTCAAGGCTCATAGAAACAGGCCATTCAGTCCAACATGTTTATCCTGGCCAGCAAATACCTAACTAGGTTAATCCCATTTTCTAGCATTTTGTCCACAGCCTGCTCTGACTTCACTATTCTTGTCCAAATACTCCTTAAATGTTGTGAGACGGTCCCTGCCTCTGCAGTCTTTGCAGGCAGTGCATTTCAGGTTGTAATCACTTTCTGGGTGAAATAATTCTTCCTTTGAATTTCTAAACTGCTATTCCTCTCCTTTAAACCTAGGGACCATTGTATCCAAAGCATTTGTAGTTTATTCCTGAGTTGTTGTACCTCATAAACAGAAATAACAGTGATGTTCCAAGACCATTTGGTATTTACTCAATTAAATTTGCTATTGAGTCTATTGCTTAATGCATATTTCTTTTTGTAAATGTCCACTCACAATTCAACTTTAATGAATTTGAAAATAATTCAGTTGTGTATAATATTATTTTGATGTTCCCAATCTGGACACATCTTTAAGCAAAGGAAATTAAAACATTTCCTTTGTAGGGGATGTAGGTTCTGTTTTTGTTGGCTGATATGAGTGAAATGGCATGCACATTTTCTTTGTTTTTCTGATTTGTACTATTTGCCAATAAGATCTTTTAAAATTCACCTTTATGTAAAAACAAGATTTTTCTGTTGAAAGCTAATGTTAATCCTGAAAGTTGTGTGAATTTTTCTTGGCTTTCACTTTTTTTCATTCCTGAAGTACTGCAATAGAAACTTTGCTGTTGTTTTATAGCTTGTTAATTTGCAATTTTCAATCTGCTAGAAAACAAGTAAAGATTAAGAAACTCTTGCATTCATCCTTCAGAATGACTATTTTGGGATATAAACGACCATTGGAACCAAAAGATTTATGGTCTTTAAACAGGAAAAATACATCTAAAATAATTGTACCACATCTAGTTGAAGAATGGGAAAAGGAATGTTCCAAGATAAGAAAGTAAGAATTGAATTTATAAATGTTGTCCATGGCAAATATTGTCAGTTTTTCATTGTGAAAAGTATAACTAACTAATCTTCAATTTTTTTTTCTCTCGCACTGATGGAAAAGGCCACTAGGGGTGACGTTGTCTCCAAAGAAATCCAGGAATAGAGCTGAGAAGGAGCAGGAGAATACTGATGAAGTGCAGGAACCTCTTCTGAAGAAGAAAGGGGATTTGAAGCCTTCATTACTCAAAGCACTTTGCAAAGTTTTTGGGCCATACTTTATGATTAGCTTCCTCTATAAAGTGATCCACGACTTGTTATTGTTTGCAAGTCCTGAAATTTTGAAGTAAGTTGCACAAAGGTTGGCAAAGCAGCCATTAAATCTGTTATCTTGAGAATAGTTATTGATCTACTCAATCCCACACACATTTGTGCCACTAGTAGCATGAATATGGACAAAACAATTATTGTGCTCGTTTCATAAATCATCCTGTAGTGTTTAAATTTCAATCCAATGTACCAGTGTGGCTTTAAAAAGTTTTTATTAAAATTTCCTCCCTAATACTGACTTAGGTGATCATGGATTTGTTACAATGTTAATCCTGTAGTTTTTCAAAGATACTGCTGAAGCCCAAGGTTTTTTTAGATGCAACTTATTTTTGTGATTTCCTGTCATATTTTAAGTCTATGAGTATATTGCCCACAAAGCAAGCTGTTTTGGCCAGTCCAAGCACGTCTGGGCATGCACTCTGTGCACATGCTATGCAAATGTTGTCTTAGGCCAGGGCATGCTTATTAAGGATAGTTGCAGACAGGCTATAAAAGCAGCTCACATATACAGATGCTGTACATTACATTAATTATAGATTGAACACATGTTATTCAGGCAATAGCATAGTGAATGTTTGTAATAATAGGAATTATTGACATGATGATGCGCCAGATGCTGAGGACAAACAAAAATTAGTGGCAAAACATATTTAGATCAGATGAACTAACACAAATATGTCAGCATCATTATGCGGTTAAATATGCTAAATTCAATAAAAATTAATTTAATGTTTCTCTTACTTCCAACATGATGCAGCAAATCTGAAATTATCTTTGTGTTCAGCTTGAAGTTGTCTATCATAATCCCCAGTTTTTTTTTTCCTCTAGGAAGCAAACCTTTTGGGGTGGGTGGGAAAGAATTGTTGTCTGGTGTAATTTGTGGTTTTGAAATCAGTGTGTTTTGACCAGAGGATTTCTTTACATTCTGTAAAATGTGGAAGTTGAAAGATTAGTAATGAAATCATGGATTTGATATGGGATTTAAGAAGTCTGGTTCACAAATGTTGCTGTTGAGCAACTGATATGGGAATGGAAAAGGGGAGAATGTTAGATGAAGGACGATGATTGGCTCTTGAGTATTAGAGGGGAACTGGCATCGAGCTTATCCCCAGTGTTGAATATAAAATCTATATTGCATGTGATATGGAGTCTGGCCAGAGAAAGGGACGAGCATGAATACAGTGTAAGAACATGACCTTGGCTCACATGTTTACACTAAATATGCAGCCTAAATTAAAATTCTGCTGCTTGCACATATCCCTCTATCCACTACATGCTCACGTCTTTCTAGAAGCATTTTAAATGCTACTGTTGTACAGGTATAGTACCCTTTGTCCGAATACCTGAAATCCAAAATCTGAAGCTATTTTTCATCTGTGGCATGTAATTCGTAATAGAGCTCAGAAATCCCGATTGGAGAATGGGACGTAGCGGATGTAACTAGTGCATTATTGAGTGTAGATTTTTCAATATATGTCTATTTTAGTTAATCTGTGCATATGTAAATATTTGTATAGTAATGTCAACACATGCATCTTTAAGCCTGAGTGAATGAGTGCATTTTTAAAATGGTGTTCTAAAATCCGAAACCCTTCTGGTTCCCATGCATTTCAGATAAGGGGTAATTGACCTATATCTCCTTTCATCACTATCCCTGACAATTTGTCATCCATTCTGTTTGCTTTTTAAATGACCTATTGCATCTCTTTAAACTTTTTTCTCCTCTCACCTTAAAGTGCACGTCCTAGTATTTGACATTTTTACCTTGGGGTAAATAGATTCTGACCACTTACTTTTATCAATGCCTCTCATAATTTTATGAATTTCTTTCATTTCTCTCCTCACCCTTGGCTGCAAAGAAAGCAAACTCAAGTTTGTCCAACCTCACACCATAGCTCCTACACAGTCATCCAGGCAGCATCCTGGTAAATCTCATTTGTATCCTTGCCAGTGTCTCCAGTTCCTTCCTGTACCCATACTGTAGGCCTACACAGGCAAGATTCCTCAACTCATCCTTTGTTATATTGATGACCACTGTGGTGTTGCTCGTCAACTTCATCCACTTTGCTGCAAATTTTCACCCTGAGCTCAAATTTATTTGGTCCATCCCTGGTTACACTCTCCTTTTCCTCGATCTTCTCTCTCTCTTTCCATTTCAGGAGACAAACTACCTACAGACATATTTTATAAACTCACCAATTCCCACAGTTCCCTTGAGCACACCTCTTCCTAACCTTTCTCCTGAAAAATTGTAATAGCTACTCTACTATATCTACTCCCATGATGAGGCTTTCCATTCCAGGACATCTGAGATGTTCAACTTCAGAAACCATGGCTTCCCATCTACTGCCATTACTCTTGTACTCAGTGCCTTGCCTAATGAAGGCAAGTGTAATAAACCTTTTTGTTACCCTATCTACTTGCATGGCCACTTTCCAGGATCTATGCACCTGTGCCCACAATTCTCTCTACACAATACTTGTGTCATAAAAATCATAATGGAATCATAAAGTATGGCCCAAAAACTTTACCAAGTTCTTTGAGTAATGAAGGCTTCAAATCCCCTTCTCCTTTATTTGACTTCCAAAATTTCAACACTCACACTTGTCCAGATTTAACTTCATCTGCTATTTCTCTGCCCATATCTGATCTGTATCATGTTCTATTCTTTGATAGCCCCCTACACTGGCACAACTCCACCAGTCTTTGTGTCATCAGCAAACTAGTTCACCTGTCCATCCAAGTCGTATGTTTCACAAACAACAAGGGCCCAAACACCACTCATCGTGGGCCTCCACCAGAATAACACCCATCACCCACTATCTTCCATGGGTCAGTTAATTCTGAATCTAAGCTATCAATTTGCCTTGGTTCTCGTGCATCAGTCCTCTGGATTAATTACAGTGAAGGACTTTTTCAAATGCTTTCAAGTCAACATCCACTGCCCTATCCTCACAAAAAATTCAATCATGTTTGTGAGACATGACTTGCCTTGCTCCACATGAAGGAATGCTGACTGTCTCTAATCTGACCTTTCCTTAATGAATGTGTGTAAATTTTCTCTTCAAGTATCATCTCCAATACCTACCATGCATGCCAAGCAAATTGAAGTTGAGGAAAACATCAATTTAAGATCCTTCTTGTGTTGTCTGTGTAATAACCAGATGACAAAAAAATGTTGAGCATTATTTTGACCATTGCAATGTTTATGAATTGCATTGACTTTAAAAACTCTCTTCATACTCACTGCTACTATATATAATCATAGAAACGTTATAAAGCCAGGCAATCAAAGCTGGTGTATAATGCAAAAGTCTGCAGACACTGTGATTGAAGTAAAAACACAATGCTGGAAAAACTCAGCAGGTCAAACAGTGTACTTTATATAGCTTTATATACTTTACATTTTGGGCTTGAGCGCTAGCAGCAGGGATTGCAGATGGGGAGCAGTGAGAGAGAATCCCACAGAATTCCCTTCGGAAAGCAAAGAGAACCTCTTTAGTATAGGCGTCCGTTGAAGGGATGTCAGAGTTTGACACCAGGGGTTACAGATGGGGAGCAGTGAGAGAGAATACCTGCAGTGATTACAGATTACAAGCCTGAAACATTGGTGATGTATCTTTATCTTTGCTAAGTAGAGTACACTTTGACTGCTGTGTTTCTCCAGCATTGTGTTTTTACAAAGCTGGTGTATGATTGTTTGGACCATGTGAAAACCTCAACCATTTTTTTTCTTTTAACAGGTTGCTGTTGAAGTTTGTGAGAAATGAAAAAGCCCCAGTCTGGCAAGGATACTTTTATGCTTTCCTCCTATTTTTCTGTGCATTAATACAGACTATCTTCCTCCATCAATATTTTGAAATATGCTTTGTTACCGGAATGAGAATAAAAACTGCTGTAATAGGAGCAGTTTACAGAAAGGTAACCAGTTAGTTTAAGAAGCATGAAAAATAAACTGCTTTTTGAAGTTTATTACGTTTAATGGTGAATATGTTGAAAAATGTCATCTTTTTTGTTGTGTGCTAAGGCCCTTGTTATTACAAATGCTGCCAGAAGAACATCAACGGTTGGAGAAATTGTAAATTTGATGTCGGTAGATGCACAAAAGTTGATGGACTTGATAACTTACTTGAACATGATTTGGTCTGCCCCTCTTCAGATTATTCTAGCAATGTACTTCTTATGGCAGGTAACTTGTTTAATGTATCAGTCAGATAATGCTCTGAACTAAAGAGTAAAACTCACAAATACTTAAATGTTCACATTTTTTTGGATAGCTTATTTTCCTTCATATATGAAGAGCTATGCGTAAATTATTTTTTTTAATGTACTTATTGTGGGTGTGAACTTCAAACTTAAATCTTCCAATCCCTCTATGTTGTTATTTGTTCATTTATTTCATTATATGTTTATTTGGGAGGGCATTCTGCTTCATGAAATGCCTGAGCAACTTTGATAATGAAAATTTGATTGCAGACATGTTGCTTTCCATCTTGGTGGTTTCTTTGCATTCCATTATTTTCCTTGTTGTCACTTGTGACCTTTTGTACTATTAGTCTGGTTACAAAGTGTGAAGAAGATTACTTGAGGTCATTCTGGAGCTGATGGATATATATCACTGCTGTCCAATTCACCTGATTTAAAATTTTTTTTGTTTGGTTAGTTTACGTCTATTTCTCTACTTTTCCAATTAAAGTTAGTGATCTTTAGCAGCAAAGCTGAGTACGTTTGTGTGGATATCCAAGCAGAGGAATGGTGCTGAGTTTGTCAGTATCTCAAATGTCTGCTGTGAAGTCAAACCTTTGGATCCACTGCTCATATTGGGCATTTTCTGCACAACCGTGTGCCTGCTATAGTGATGAGCTCAATACCATTGCTCTGCTCTGACATCAACACAAACTTTCTCTTATTTTTGGGCTCTGTATCAGTAAATTATCAATGATGCAAGTCCATAAACTCTCAGCTGCTCTATTTAACAGAAAAACACATGCTAAAAATACTCAGGATGTCCGATAGAACTGTGGAAAGAGAAACATTTATTTTTCCTCATGGAAGAAAGAGAAACTAGTCAGTTGAGATGGCAGAAGACGAGGATGGTAAAGGATTGAAAACAAAATGGTTTCATGGATGCTGTCAGAATTCACTTTTATTTGTCAGTCATGTTTTGGGTACATTTTTACTGGCTCTCTTTCTTTGGCTTGGCTTCGCGGACGAAGATTTATGGAGGGGGTAAAAAGTCCACGTCAGCTGCAGGCTCGTTTGTGGCTCACAAGTCCGATGCGGGACAGGCAGACACGATTGCAGCGGTTGCAAGGGAAAATTGGTTGGTTGGGGTTGGGTGTTGGGTTTTTCCTCCTTTGCCTTTTGTCAGTGAGGTGGGCTCTGCGGTCTTCTTCAAAGGAGGTTGCTGCCCGCCAAACTGTGAGGCGCCAAGATGCACGGTTTGAGGCGTTATCAGCCCACTGGTGGTGGTCAATGTGGCAGGCACCAAGAGATTTCTTTAGGCAGTCCTTGTACCTTTTCTTTGGTGCACCTCTGTCACGGTGGCCAGTGGAGAGCTCGCCATATAACACGATCTTGGGAAGGCGATGGTCCTCCATTCTGGAGACGTGACCCATCCAGCGCAGCTGGATCTTCAGCAGCGTGGACTCGATGCTGTCGACCTCTGCCATCTCGAGTACTTCGACGTTAGGGGTGTAAGCGCTCCAATGGATGTTGAGGATGGAGCGGAGACAACGCTGGTGGAAGCGTTCTAGGAGCCATAGGTGGTGCCGGTAGAGGACCCATGATTCGGAGCCGAACAGGAGTGTGGGTATGACAACGGCTCTGTATACGCTTATCTTTGTGAGGTTTTTCAGTTGGTTGTTTTTCCAGACTCTTTTGTGTAGTCTTCCAAAGGCGCTATTTGCCTTGGCGAGTCTGTTGTCTATCTCATTGTCGATCCTTGCATCTGATGAAATGGTGCAGCCGAGATAGGTAAACTGATTGACCGTTTTGAGTTTTGTGTGCCCGATGGAGATGTGGGGGGTCTGGTAGTCATGGTGGGGAGCTGGCTGATGGAGGACCTCAGTTTTCTTCAGGCTGACTTCCAGGCCAAACATTTTGGCAGTTTCCGCAAAGCAGGACGTCAAGCGCTGAAGAGCTGGCTCTGAATGGGCAACTAAAGCGGCATCATCTGCAAAGAGTAGTTCACGGACAAGTTTCTCTTGTGTCTTGGTGTGAGCTTGCAGGCGCCTCAGATTGAAGAGATTGCCATCCGTGCGGTACCGGATGTAAACAGCGTCTTCATTGTTGGGGTCTTTCATGGCTTGGTTCAGCATCATGCTGAAGAAGATTGAAAAGAGGGTTGGTGCGAGAACACAGCCTTGCTTCACGCCATTGTTAATGGAGAAGGGTCTAATCTTGTTAATAATGATCCATGATGTAATTGCACTCTTATTGAACAAGCTCGATGTACTTTTACAGGGAAAGAGCAATGCTGTACTTAAGTTTTTGCTGAGGGAATGGGTCTAATGTTAATGTTGGGTCTAACGGGTCTTATAAAAAAGCTTAATGCATTTTCTTCTGGTATTGTCTAAGAGTATATGGTGGTTGTAATATTCTCCATGTAATTCGGTGAAAGATGAGAAATAATTTACTGTTTTTGCCCTTGTTTAGAATCTGGGGCCCTCCGTGCTAGCTGGTGTGGCTGTTATGATCTTGTTAGTCCCCATAACCAGTGTGATTGCGATGAAGACCAAAAACTATCAGGTACATTGAACTTCGGATTATTCAGCATTTATCTACTTTAACCAATGTCTATTGTCTCGCTTTTGCAAGATCAACCAGTAAAATGACTAACTTAAATGATAACAACATTGATTATATATTCAGTATCCTATGAACTTTGAAAGTTGTATCCTCAAAAACATTTTTGCCACGGACTTCCAAGATCACTTAAAGCATAATGGTTTCAAATAAGGTAAAAACAATATTCTGACACCTCATTCTTTTTTCAAAACAATGCATCTTTTCGTACCAGTGAGTTGAGTAGGCTTGATACTCAATGCCCAGTTACTTTTCTAATTGTATTGCTGATGTGAAGTGTTATGAAATTATTATTGTTTCAGTGTTTTTGTTGCTGCAGAAGACGATCTTCTTGCTTATTAGTGAATGTGGCCATTTGTGTATTTTTATTTTCTAGTATAATGGAAATAATACATCATGCCTCGGTGTCAAATTGTTGGCATAACTGGAGCAAATTAATACAAGTTTATTCTTTGAATGGTATAAAGGAGTGCATGCGTTTTGCAATCTTCTATTGCAGTTTTATAATCTAAGACAGTGGCTTGCATACACATATGGAAATACCAGTGATTATTTTCCTTCCTCTCAGAATGTTATGCGATTGCTAATCTGACACCGTCTAATGCCACATGACATATCGGTAGCCCAAATTCTGAGCCATAACCTGGTTTCAGAATGTAACAAGTTATTATGAGGTAACTGCTGTCATTCCCTGCATTGACAGTACAAGTTTGTGCTTAATTGATGATTTTAATATTGTTGAATAATATTTTTAGCAAGCCCATTTTGTTCGTCCTTTCCACGAATAAAACGGTGCGTATATTCCTGGGTTAACAAAACAAATTGTCTTAGCAACTCGACAGGTCAGTCAGCATCTGGAGGCAAAAGGAGTTGATAATCTTGGATCTAATGTGGACTTCTGATTCAAAACATTGACTATCTTTCTCTCGATACTGCATGATATGTGGAGTTCTTCCAGCAGATTTTTCTGCTCCAGGTTCCAGCATCTGCACTCTTTTCTGGGCACAATCCTTTTTGTGTCATTTACCGGTGATTTTTATAATTTAAAAATAAACTCAATGTTACAATAACTTCTCTTGTTTGGCCTGCCAATACTTTAGTTGATGATCAAACAGCTGCTACCTAAGGTCAGCACACTTTAATAAAAGATTGGAAAGAAATAGCCAATAACACGGTCACTTGGTTGACATTTTCAGTCTTGTGGTCGAAGTGAAACATGACAAAAAGTTAAAAATTGGAGTGATAACTAAAATGGTGTAATTGATTCTTGAAAAGTAAAACAAGCGGTTCCTTTTACACAAGGCACCTTCACAAATTCTTTTCCAATGATATCAGGATGCAATATTCTCGAATTGGATTTGCCGAGAGTACAGAGATGGGTTACTTTTTAAAAATATGTTTAATAGGTTTCTAAACCCTCTCACCTAAATATGAAATATTTTTTTAAAATGGCAGCAACACTGGGTGATAGAGTACCCCTGTAAATTCTTGTTTAGCTGACTCACACCATTGTCCTGTCCTTTCACCCTAAACCATGCGTCCTTATTGTAGGAGCAGATTTTGGATGTGCTGTGGAAAATATATCTAATTTATGTAGATTATATTCTCTTAGGAAATGTGCTGTAATTGAAAACATCAGAACAATGATGCCTTGATGCACAGGCCTGCAGTGCAGTGATGTCAGTTTGCAGTTTTGCCCCTGAACTTGGCTTTATGGCAGAAGTTGTTTTTCTTGGGGCAATAATTGTTTCGGGACAAGGCAGGCAGGTGGTCTGCTTTACCCAAAGAACATTGAGTGAAGAGAAACTAAGCAGTAAGCTACTCATTGTTTGGGGGCTGCTTTGCTTTGATGGTATAAGAGCATTGTTTTTAATCTTAATTGCATGATTATAATGAAATTGGATCCCCTTTGTCCATTCACCCTGAGAGGCATTCACATCAGTCATGAAACCATGCTTTAATTCCAGCATTCGTCAAGGATCCTCATCACCCAACACATGCTCTTCTCACTGCCACCATCCGAACAGAGGAATAAGTGCCACAAGGCTCACATCACCAGGTTCAGGAACAGCTGCTACCCCTCCACAATCGGACTCCTCAACAACAAACTCAGTCAGGGACTCATTTAAGCACTCTTACTTTTGAACTTATTGAAATTTTTTTCCCTCTCTGTATTGCTCAGTCAGTTTGTTTACACGTGTACGTTGAGTACAGTTTTGTGTGCACTGCCAGTCGGTGGTGATACTGCCTTGCCTGCAGGAAAAAAAAGAATCTCAAGGTTGTATGTGATGTCATGTATGTACCCTGACAATTAATCTGAAATCTGAGTGTCACATTGGGAATTATTAATGCCATTTTATCTGAATTTTTTGATAATTCCTTGAAATGGGGCAAAATATAAAGTAGAACTGTTCGTCTGATTAATTCAGGTGACACAGATGAAGGAAAAAGATGACCGTATCAAACTGATGAATGAAATTCTCAATGGAATAAAAGTAATGAAGTTGTATGCATGGGAGCTGGCATTTCAGGAAAAGGTGCAGCTCATTAGACAGAGGGAGCTCAAAGTCCTCAAGAGTTCTGCCTATCTCTTAGCATTATCTACATTCACTTGGAACTGTGCACCATTTCTGGTAAGTGAATAGTTCATGGATGGAACAAAATCTAATCCAAAAAGATTTGGATTTTTTTTTTCCTTTTGCCATTTTTCGTTTGTACTTCAGTGACTGGCCAGGAATGCCAATAGAAGAAAAATGCCTAAAATTACCTTTCTCTTGGTTGGAACACTACAAATGAATAAAAACCCAATCAGTACTAAATGGATATATTATTTCCATGGATTTCTTTGTAAATGGAAGATTTAATTAACACTCTTGTGGTGGTGGCACTGAAATTAAATAATTTGGTCTCCATAAAAAAAAATAGTGTTCAACATTGTAGTCATTTAGATTGATTAAGCATATTATTAAAAATGCAGACAATGAAACCTTGACTCGCATGTATGCGACCATGCCATCATTTGAGCTGCATTTGAGCTAGGGTGATTCATTTGGAGGCACACTCACTTCTCAACTGGAGGATACTCTGTTCAATTTCCACAAGAGAAACTGGACCACTAAAAACCAAGTCACAATCAGCTATTTGAAGTGATAAAAGTTCTTGACACTATTTAAACTAGAGAAGGTGAGGTGGCTTAGATGTATTGTAGTTGCAGATTATATTTAGTTATGGGACATAAAACAGATTTATCTGGTTAATTATGGTTTTATTTTGGGAAGTAGCTGTTTATAAATTAACCTCTGTTTCCTTCATTGTGTCATGGGCCTTGCATTTAAATCCAAATCATTGTTATACAGAAAAGCAAGGGACCTTTCTGAGAAACATAAATGTTTAACAGATGAGGCAAGTATGTGGAGAGAAAAACAGAAACAGTGTTTTAGGTCGATGACCCTCCATCAGATCTAGCATCAAGCCCCGTCTATTCCTTACTGCCCGCAGCTATTCAATTGCTAAAAATCCTGTTGACTATCTATTTTCATTTGATTTATTCACCCTTTTCTGATCTGTGGATCTTCACAAAATGCTGCCATCAAATTTATGGAGATTATATCAAATGAACTCCTGCATGTTGGCTTCAATAAATTCCAACTTAGTCATACACACACACACACTCTTCCTAATCATATCATAGGTTTGAATCTGGAGCTCAGGTTGCTAATGTATAGAATAGAGTTCTGCGCAGCCATAGAGGCTGCGGGAATGGTAGAAGTGAATCCACGGGCACTCAGTGACTCTGAAGGGACTTTCTTTTTTGCTTCTTTTTCTCTTACTGTAAGGGGTGCTGGGCAATACCAATGGTGACTTTTTCGTGTCATATTACATTGTTTTATTACATGCAATAAATTAATCTTGAATGCATACTATAATTTTATTTGACCAATGGGCTTTTTCCTTCCTTCCTCAATGGTTTTCTGTTGGAATAATAACTCTCCACTGCTACCTTCATATCACTGTCATGCTCCAAACAGTTATTTACGTTACTGCCACCCACTTAAGTCTTAGAATAAAAACCTCATGTTGTTTTACGCTTGTCCACTTGTACCTATAATCTCCCATGGTTGGTCTTGTTTGATATGTCCATCAGAGGTAACAAATTAAATTAGTTACAATTAAAGCTCCTAGATAATTGTAACATAATGTCAAGAAATCCTTAGCATTCTTAACTGATTGACCATTGCTGATTGAATCCCATGCTTTGAGTCACAGGCTTCACTCCAAAAATTTAATTGGCCCCTATTCAATTATAGGCATAAAAATGACTGATTTTACTAGCCATTTATTTTTTAAAAAGTGGTGCAGTGCTGAGTATTGAAACAAGGCAGCTTTAGGTGTAAAAATTCAAATATTTATAAATTGGATGAAATTGAAACAATTCCTGAAAACATGACATTTACATAACCATTTGGAAGATTTTGATTTATTTTCAGAAGGGGATGGTGGGGAAGGAAAGGCAGGAGTTTAATGAGGTTGGGTAATATTTTCATTCAGCGAATGAATTAAGTTTTTAAAGCTCACAAGGAAAGCACTGCACACTAGCTACAATAATTTTATGCCTACATTAGGTTAAAGAATGCACTCCAGAGTTGCATTGCTGCCTGCAATATATTATTCTGGATAAAGTGTCTTTGGGAAAGAATTTATGACGAAAGAATTCTCGATATATTTTAAGAGTGTATTTGTGATCAAGAATAGATGGCATAATACTGTAAAGATGAAAATTAGAGAGTTCTACAACAGTATGCAGTTGTGTTGCTTTCTGCCTAAAAGAACTGATGCAGTCCAGACCAATTTATCACTGTCCTATGCAGTTTACAGAGTTTTTAATTATTTGGAGTAGGCAGACTGATTTTTAACTAAATACTTCACTGATTAGAAAAAACAAATGTTGAACTTGCGATTGATTTTTTTTTCTGTCTATCCATTATTTAGAATTTATTTGACCTTGTATTTTGCAAGTGGATTTGATTCTACTGGTTCTCATAGCTTTCCATCATTGTTAAATGACTGCCAGATATTTTGGCACATCCAGGTTATCGAGACAGGGAAGATTTATTTCTTAATAGAATTGTGATTTTGTGTTTGTTTATTAAATATTATTGAGTTGAACTTTTTCTGCATTGTGTACAATCATGGGATCAGCTGCCATACTTGTAGAATAATTAGTTAGCTATAAAGTTTCAGAACTATCCCATAACTTCATTTCTGTTAAGATGACTGTAAAGGATCTGTCATAACTATTATTTTTCAAACTGGTATTCAAGTTAGAGGATGTCACAAATTCAACTGAAATCTGTTTAACCATTTAACCATATACAGCATAGAACAGGCCAGTTTGACCCTACCGGAACAAATCCCCACCCTCCTAGTCCCCCTGACCAGCACCTGGTCCATACCCCTCCAATCCTCTTCCCTTCATGTAATTATCCAGTTTTTCCTTAAATTAATATAACCATATAACCATATACAGCACAGAACAGGTACAGGTACAAGATCCTTTATCTGGACATCTAAAATCCGGAAAGCTCCAAAATCCGGCAAGTGATGACCGGGAGTTGGGGGAGGCTGCCGGGTGGCTGGGGAACCGCGGTCGGGGGAGACAGCCGGGCGACTGGAAGGGAGTGGGGTGGTTACGGCAGCACGATTTGGGTGGGCTTTCCGAAATCTGGAAAAATCTGAAATTCGGAACGCACTGTCCCCCAAGGGTTCTGGATAAAGGATCGTGTACCTGTAGTTTTCTCATTCGTTGTACTATATCCCTTCAGCTCAATTAACATTGCAAACTAATCAAAGCTACAAAATGTTATTTCAGTTGCTGTCTTCAGGTATTTATTTTTGTTATACAAGCTGTCTCATTGAATCTGGATTGTACTTTATAGCAGATTGTCCATGTCATCCTTCAGACTAAACATTTTGTAGCACTCTGTTTAATGTACATCAGCTCATCTTTGCAATATCAATTGGGTTGATCTCAAATCTTTCTTCAGCAACACTTTAAACTTCATTATTGAGATATTATTCATTTGTTTTCAGCCTTAAATTTAGAACAGTGCATTAAATGATCACACACATAGTTAAAACAAGATGGCAATGAAATGATGCCTGGCTTTTTTAGTAGTTTGAACCCTAATTAGCATTACTAATTAGTAGAATTAGTTCACTATGCAAAACTGCCAATTCCTGCAGTTACAGTTATTAATACTTGCAAGAGGAACAGCAATGGGGATCCAAATACGGGAGATGTTCTATATTGCAGTGGCTGTGTGGCTCTGCTCCTATCTCAAGAGGGTAGAAAGACCAAACAGCAAATTGATGTTTGCTTGAACACATCACACAATGATCCAGTTGTTTAGAAAATTGCACATTTGCTTAAGTCATTGTACAATTTTGTTACAAAATGGTGTTAATATCTTTGTAGAGGCAATTTTGCTGCAAACAGGCACAAATCTTTCAATTGGGTCAACTTTTGATTGTATACTGCAAAGTAAGAAGTATTCTCAGATATTCATTTGTCGTGAAATATTAGATCGCATTGTTTACATGAACATACCCAAACTTTCTCTGTTCAAAATGCTTCTGTGCCTCTTTGGTTATTTAAATCTTTTGTATTTATCTGCTATATATGCAAGAAATCCATTCCAATTTGTTGCCTCTTCATTTCCAATAGGTTGCTTTAAGTACATTTGGAGTATATGTGCTTGTTGATGAGAAGAATATTTTGGATTCTGAGAAAGCTTTTGTTTCTTTGGTCCTGTTTAACATTCTCAGATTCCCACTGAACATGCTATCCATGGTTATTAGTAGTTTGGTGCAGGTAAGTTTAAAAAAAAAAAAAAATTTCAATGTAAACGTGCTAATTATGAACTTACAAATAGGGTACTGATTTTTCCGAGTATTTGCATTCAGAGTGTCTCCTGCCTGGCATTGTCTTTCAAAGAAGTTGCCATCCTTTCTAAATTTGACTTTAGGAGTGTTGCTTTGGTTGAGAATTTTACCTGGGGTAAGATTAGATTGGTTGGAATTCTATGGATTGGGAAAATTATATTGTTCCCCAGATGGTGTTGGAAGTTTGCCCATCATTGTTCAAATTTGTGTTTAAAATGTACTTGATGTGATTGAATAGGACTTGAAATTTCAAAAAATAACAAAGCCCGTGAACCAATGCCTAGAAAGCGTGGTTGGCCTTCTCTGTGAGCATAGTAGATTCATGACTACTTTAATGCCATAAAATTATGATTCAATAACTAACTAATTTCTGTTAATTTTTTTTTTTTATTTTTTTTTATTTTTCACACCATAAACCACATTGACCAAGATACATACATTTTCCTTTTCAAATATATACAGTGTCATTTTCTCCCTCCCCCCTCCTCCCATCCCTACCTCCCCCCCCATTCATTTAAAGTACAGAATCTAAGATACATTAAACTAGTCAAACAATGTCATTCAATAAAATTAAACAAGAAATTCCACTGAGTCAATTCTTTTCATTTCCTTCTTTTGTTATTTTAGGTGGTAGATGTCCCCGGTAGGTTTTCTCTATTGTGTTTCATGTAGGGCTCCCATATTTGTTCAAATATTTCAATATTATTTCTTAAATTATATGTTATTTTTTCTAGTGGAATACATTTATTCATTTCTATATGCCATTGTTGTATTCTCAAATTATCTTCTAATTTCCAGGCTGACATAATACATTTTTTTGCTACGGCTAGAGCTATCATAACAAATCTTTTTTGTGCACCATCCAAATCAAGTCCAAATTCTTTGTTTTTTATGTTACTTAGGAGGAAGATCTCTGGGTTTTTTGGTATATTGTTTTCTGTAATTTCTGTAAGATCTGGTTTAGATCTTCCCAAAATTTTTCTACTTTCTCACATGTCCAGATTGCATGAATTGTTGTTCCCATTTCTTTTTTACAACAAAAACATCTGTCAGATACTGTTGGGTCCCATTTATTTAACTTTTGAGGTGTAATGTATAGCCTGTGTATCCAGTTATATTGTATCATACGTAACCTCGTGTTTATTGTATTTCTCATAGTTCCAGAGCATAACTTCTCCCATGTTTCCTTTTTTATCTTTATATTTAAATCTTGTTCCCATTTTTGTTTAGTTTTACCATTTGTTTCCTCATTCTCCTTTTCTTGCAGTTTAATATACATATTTGTTATAAATTTTTTGATTATCATTGTATCTGTAATCACATATTCAAAATTACTTGCCTCTGGTAACCTCAGACTGCTTCCCAATTTGTCCTTCAAGTAGGATCTCAGTTGGTAGTATGCCAACACTGTATCTTGAGTTATATTATATTTATCCTTCATTTGTTCAAAGGATAGTAATTTATTTCCTGAAAAACAATTTTCTATTCTTTTGATCCCTTTTTTTCTCCCATTCTTTAAAGGAAAGGTTATCTATTGTAAAAGGGATTAACTGGTTTTGCATCAGTATTAGTTTTGGTAATTGGTAATTTGTTTTATTCCTTTCTACATGAATCTTCTTCCAAATATTGAGCAGATGATGTAATACCGGAGAACTCCTACGTTGTACCAATTTTTCAAGCCATTTATATAATATATGTTCAGGTATCTTCTCCCCTATTTTATCTAGTTCTAATCTAGTCCAATCTGGCTTTTCCCATGTTTGATAAAAATCTGATAGGTTTCTGTTAATTTATCTAGTGCTATCCTCGGTTTACCCCCTTTCCATAAAAATTTCCTTATTATTTTCTTTAACTCCTTGAAGAATTTCTCTGTCAAGTGTATTGGCAATGCCTGAAATAGGTATTGTATCCTTGGGAAAATGTTCATTTTAATAGTTTATCCTTCCTATTAGTGTTAGTGGTAAATCTTTCCAATGCTCTAAATCGTCCTGTAATTTTTTTTCATTAATGGATAATAATTGAGTTTATATAGATGGACGAGGTTTTTATTTATTTGTATACCTAGGTATCTTATTGCTTGCATTTGTCATCTGAATGGTGATTCCTTCTTAAATTTTGAGAAATCCGCATTATTCATTGGCATTGCTTCACTTTTATTTGCGTTAATCTTGTAACCTGACACTTCTCCATATTCCTTCAATTTCTTATGTAATTCTTTTATTGACAATTCTGGTTCTGTTAAGTATACTATAACATCATCCGCAAATAAACTGATTTTATATTCCTTGTCTTTTATTTTTATCCCTTATATTTTATTTTCTGTTCTTATCAATTCTGCTAGTGGTTCTATAGCTAACGCGAACAATAAGGGTGATAGTGGGCATCCCTGCCTTGTTGATCTGCTTAAATTAAATTGCTTTGATATATATCCATTTACTGCCACTTTTGCAAATGGCCCCTTATATAATGCTTTAATCCAATTAATATACTTCTCTGGTAAACTGAATTTTTGCAATACTTTGAATAAATAATTCCATTCTACTCTGTCGAAGGCCTTCTCTGCGTCTAAAGCAACTGCTACTGTTGGCGCTTTACTCCCTTCTACTGCATGAATTAAGTTAATAAATTTACAAATATTGTCTGTTGTTCATCTTTTTTTAATAAATCCAGTTTGGTCTAGATTTACCATTTTAGGTACATAATCGGCTAATCTGTTTGCTAATAGTTTAGCTATTATCTTATAATCTGTGTTAAGTAATGATATTGGTCTATATGATACTGGTGCGAGTGGATCTTTCCCTGTCTTTCGTATTACTGTAATTATTGCTGTTTTGCATGAATCTGGTAAGCTTTGTGTTTTGTCAATCTGGTTGATTACTTCCAGGAGGGGAGGAATTAATAAATCTTTAAATGTTTTATAGAATTCTATTGGGAATCCATCCTCTCCTGTTGTTTTATTATTTGGTAGTTTTTTTTATTATCTCTTGTATTTCTACTATTTCAAATGGTTCTGTTAATTTATTTTGCTCTTCTATTTGTAATTTTGGTAGTTCAATTTTAGTTAGAAATTCATCTATTTTGTCTTCTTTCCCTTCGTTTTCAGTTTGGTATAATTGTTCATAGAATTCTCTGAAGTTTTCATTAATCTCCATTGGATTATATGTGATTTGTTTGTCTTTTTTCTTTGATGCCAATACCATTCTCTTAGTTTGTTCTGTCTTAAGATGCCATGCTAGAATTTTGTGTGTTTTTTCCCCTAGTTCATAATATTTCTGTTTTGTCTTCATTATGTTCTTCTCCACCTTATATGTTTGTAGTGTTTCATATTTTATTTTTTTATCTGCCAATTCTCTTTTAGTTGTGTCTTCCTTCATTGCTAAATCTTTTTCTATATTTACTATTTCCCTTTCCAACTGCTCTGTTTCCTGATTGTAGTCCTTCTTCATCTTGGTTACATAACTTATTATTTGCCCTCTGATGAACGCTTTCATTGCGTCCCACAGTATAAACTTATCTTTCACTGATTCCGTATTTATTACATTTTAATTTGTCTTTCAATGAATTCTCTAAAATCCTGCCTTTTAAGTAGCATGGAGTTTAATCTCCATCTATACATTCTTGGAGGGATGTCCTCTAACTCTATTGTCAATATCAAGGGTGAATGGTCCGATAATATTCTAGCTTTATATTCTGTTTTTCTTACTCTGTCTTGCATACGAGCTGATAACAGGAATAGGTCTATTCTTGAGTATGTTTTATGTCTACCCGAATAATATGAATATTCCTTTTCCTTTGGGTGTTGTTTCCTCCATATATCCAAAAGTTGCATTTATGGCATCGATTTAATTATAAATTTGGTTACTTTGTTCTTTCTGTTAATCTTTTTCCCAGTTTTATCCATATTTGAATCCAAATTAAGGTTGAAATCCCCTCCTATTAATATGTTCCCTTGCGTGTCTGCTATCTTCAAAAAAATATCTTGCATAAATTTTTGATCTTCTTCGTTAGGTGAATATACATTGAGTAAATTCCAAAACTCCGAATATATCTGACATTTTATCATTACATATCTCCCTGCTGGATCTATTATTTCCTCTTCTATTTTAATTGGTACATTTTTACTGATTAATATAGCTACTCCTCTAGCTTTTGAATTATATGACGCTGCTGTTACATGTCCTACCCAATCTCTCTTTAATTTCTTATGCTCCATTTCAGTTAAATGTGTTTCTTGCACGAATGCTATATCAATTTTTTCTTTTTTCAGTAAATTTAGCAGTTTCTTCCTTTTGATTTGGTTATGTATTCCATTAATATTTAAAGTCATATAGTTCAACGTAGCCATTTCATACTTTATCTTCCCTTTCCGTTTCCTCATCATCACCTTTCCTTCTTATCCATTTCTGCTTTCTTATTTTGAACACTTTATAAGACAACTTTTCTAAAACATCAAACATATCCCTTATTCTCCTATCTAAAATTTCTAAAACCCCATTCTCCCCTCCCCCTCCTGAGTTGCCCTTTATCCCTTGTCGGGCAACCACATCTCCCCTCTCCATTTGAATTTGCGAATTCACTCGCAAGCGTCAACTGATTTTGCAGTGACCGTAACACCTCCCCACCCAGCCCCCCCACCCCCCCCCGGAAAAGATTTCAATTTTCATATATAACAAAGGTCACTCTTTTAATTCCCTCCTTATTTCCTCTGTTCCCTTTCATTCCCTTATTAATTCTTATCTATACTCTATATATTTTCCTCTAAATACGGATACACTCATGTACACACATATATACATACACATCTATATATATACACACACACATACATATAGTTCGTGGTCATTTTTACTCTCATTACATGTCTTCATCTCTCTGCTTGTTTTGTAGTTGTTCTGCAAATTTTCGTGCTTCCTCCGGATCCGAGAATAGTCTGTTTTGTTGCCGTGGAATAACTATTTTAAGTACCGCTGGGTGCTTTAACATAAATTAATATCCTTTTTTCCATAGGATCGTTTTTGCTGTATTGAACTCCTTCCTCTTCTTCAGGAGTTCAAAACTTATGTCTGGATAGAAAAGAATTTTTTGACCTTTGTATTCCAGTGGCTTTTTGTCTTCTCTTATTTTCTTCATTGCTTTCTCCAATATATTTTCTCTTGTTGTATATCTTAAGAATTTTACTAAAATGGATCTTGGTTTTTGCTGCGGCTGTGATTTCGGGGCTAGTGTTCTATGTGCCCTCTCTATTTCCATTTCTTCCTGTAATTCTGGTCTTCCTAGGACCCTGGGGATCCAATCTTTTATAAATTCTCTCATATTCTTGCCTTCTTCATCTTCCTTAAGGCCCACTATCTTTATATTATTTCTTCTATTATAGTTTTCCATTATATCTATCTTCTGAGCTAACAGCTCTTGTGCCTCTTTAACTTTTTTGTTAGATTCTTCTAATTTCTGTTTTAAGTCCTCTACTCCCATTTCTACGATTATTTCTCGTTCTTCCACATTGTCCACTCTTTTTCCTATCTCTGATATGACCATCTCTATTTTATTCATTTTTTCTTCTGCACTCTTAATTCTTCTTTTTATTTCATTAAATTCTTGTAAATGCCATTCTTTTACTGATTCCATATATTCTTTAAAAAAAATATATCCATTGTCCTGCCTTTCCCTTCTTCCATTTCTCTATGTTCTTCTTCTTCTTCCTCTGGGTTGGCCATCTGCTGTTTCCTTGTTTTCTTTTTGCTCTCTTCTTTCTTGTTCTCGTTGTTTTCAGTGTTCTCTTCCTGTTGCTGCGTTGCAGCTGTCACTCTCAGCTGTGGAGATCGACTCCTCAGCTGTTCCCCCCTCCCGTCAGTGTGTTTTTTTTTCATGCGCGATCGCGCACTTTTGCTCGGCTCCGCGAGCCATTTTTGTAGTTCCGAGCTCGGGACTTCCATCGACCTTAGGGAGCGGGCTTCTCTCTCCGCGGCGGGCCTCCTCGGACAGGTAAGGCCTTCACATTCTTCTTCCGACGTTCTTTCTTCTTCTCTTCTTCCCGTTGCTTTCGACTTTTCTCTCTTTGCTGCCATTTTCTTCTCACCTTTACATTTACTTTATTTTAATTTTTATTCTTGTACCTTTGTGTTTTGTGCGTTTTTTTTCAACTTTTCCGGAGAGGGTTGGAATTCCCTGACCGGCCACTACTCCATCACGTGACTCCTCTTTCTGTTAATTTCTAATTGAAAGTAGAGTCTGGATCCTATTCATGGTATTGGACAAAAATTGAATTATCCAGACAAATGAGTGTCTGAGGTGTCTGCAACTTTTCACTGCTTTCTTGCCAAGCAAGAAATTTCTCAATTTTTTGGATGAAAAAAAATTATCCTTTTTGTTTGTTATTATAAAGTCTTGTTACATTTACAAAAGATTATTTTCAAAGTCATTTTTAATTTGGAATTTGCAGAATATTGTTAAATATTTTTGTTTGCAGGCAAAAGTTTCTTTAGAACGTCTTGAGACGTTTCTCTCTCATGATGAATTGGATCTAGGTGCTGTGGACAAAAACCTCCCTCCAGGCTGTAAGTGCAATGAAGTTTACCTGCATAAACCTATGTTTAGCATCTTGCATACTTTATCAAAACTTACCCCTGTAAATATATTATAAAATTCTGGTTTTAAAAAAAAAAATCTTATTTTGTAAAGAATATATTTGTTCTGTCAGTTCAGGATTGGCGTTGCAGTTTTAACCGTTGAATGATCCAGTTGTGTCAAATTGGACAACATCATATAGCAAGAGATGGTGATTGAAAAATCACTCTGCATGTTCTTCCCAATCTTGTGTTTGTGATTTAGGAATATTTTACTGACTGTTTTCTCAAAAATGAGAGAAAGAAAACATTAAAAATGAGTTGTATGATTCTCAGAACCCCGAAGTCAATGAGTCATGTATGTATTTTAGTCAGTTTAAAAAGCAAGTGGCATAAATGGCAAGCAAATTAAAACTTAAAAAACCCACTAATTCCCAAGAGGAATTTTGCTGTTTATTAAAAAGAGAAGATTTCCCTATACATTTAAGTGCTTGGGATATTTCAGAGCTTCAATCAATTTTTCTTTTTTCTTTGGCTTGGCTTCGCGGACGAAGATTTATGGAGGGGTATGTCCACGTCTGCTGCAGGCTCGTTGGTGACTGACAAGTCTGATGCGGGACAGGCAGGCATGGTTGCAAGGGAAAATTGGTTGGTTGGGGTTGGGTGTTGGGTTTTTCCTCCTTTGCCTTTTGTCAGTGAGGTGGGCTCTGCGGTCTTCTTCAAAGGAGGTTGCTGCCCGCCGAACTGTGAGGTGCCAAGATGCACGGTTGGAGGCGAGATCAGCCCACTGGTGGTGGTCAATGTGGCAGGCACCAGTAGATTTCAATCAATTAACAACTTTTTAAATAGCAGTGTGTAGCGGCCCGTGGCCATTGCCACAGGCTGACACAGAAGTCACTGTTCGAACGGGCAGCATCAGCAGCCTGTTCCCATACGGTGTAGCCAGCCAATCACCGACAACAGATTGCGAAAGGGCCAATCAGTGCCCAGGGTGGCACAAACCACACCTGTTGACACTGAAGCAAAACAGGCCGATCCAGCCAAACACTGATGGCGAGTCGTGAAATCACCAATCAGAGTCTGAAGGAACAATGGCCATGCCCGTTGGTGGAGTGGCAGCCAGGGCCAGCCTGACAAGATAAAAGAGAGCAGCCAGTTCATTAAATTAGTGTCAACTGCACTTCTTGGCGTGTGTGTGTCTTATTTCCGGAGCTATAATCTTGAGACACACCACAAGTGTTTCATTTCATATAAAGTTGCTTTCTTATAATTCCTTTGCTGTAATGTGAATAATTTTTATTGTAAATTGGTTGAATTAAAAAAAAAAATTATTCACTTCATGAACAGTAGCTCATATTTATATCTTATGTCAATAAGGTCAAAATAGCGATTCCAGTGAGAGATTTGAAGAATGTTATTTGTCTGAAAGATTAATTATATTTTCTTCTAATAGCATTGAACAGCATCATTATGAATAGAGGAACCTTCCGTTGGTCCAAAGAAGACCAGCCATGCCTTAATAAGTAAGAAACACAGAAGTTCTTCACATTACTGGCAATGCTTAAAAATCTTATTTTGAGAATGATTTCCAGATTGGTGGTTTTTGCACATCACTTGTTTCCAATGTGCATTAAAACACAATTTGATAGGAGAGGAATTGAAGATGGGTTGGTATGTATAGGAGAGGAAGGTTGAAAAATAAATAACAATAATAAATAAATAACAATAAATAACGTAAACAACTACTTGCATTGTCCTGTCCCAAGCAGCATAGTTTTGTAAAACACAATTGACTTTTTATTTCTGTTTAAACCACTGCCCCTAGTGGTGGTAAATATGTAGGTTTTTGAAAATCTACAGTATAATTGTCCAGCTATTACATTGAACTATATGTATGGGCATATACAGTGTTTTTATTGATACAGTTTGTAAACCATGCCATTAATGTCACAAACCCAAAAGAAAAATATAGAACCAGGTTGTAGGTAACTTGTCCCTCAAGCCTATTCTGACCTTCAGTAGGGTCATGACTGGTCTACTCAGATAAAAATTCCTTCTCTGCCCTCAATCCCCCGTGGAAAAAAAATCTTAACCCCTAAATATTTCTATTGATGCAGCCTCTACAACTGCAGAGATTCATCACTTTTTATGAGAATAAATATCTATGCATGCCTGTTTTTAATGACTAGCTCTTTATCTCAAACAAAGGAATTTAAATTCAAGAAAATGGGCCAATCATTTAAAAAAAATCCCTTGTTTGATATTTTCCCATTGGTGAAAATATCTCAATATCTGGCTGCCATTTCCCCCTTGAGATCTTGTATCTTCCAGTTCTTTGAAAATCTTGAGAGTAAAATGCCTAACCTACTTAACCTCCTTGATGGGATAATCAACTCATCCCATGAATTACCGGTAGGTTGGTGAATCTCCTTTGGCCTGCTTCTTTGTAGGCGGACCAGATCTCTGCATGGTACTCCCAGCAATGGCCTTTCCAAAATTCTGTAGAATTGCAACAAAAGTTCCTGTTTTTTAAACAACATCCTTGTTTAATTCATCACTTTGTTGAGATGAGCATATATTGCTCATTCCTAATTGCTTTTGAGCTGGTGATGATAAGCAGTTAAGTCGAACTGTTGCAGTTCTTCTAGTGGAAGGAAGGTATTCTGATTGCCTTATCAATTTAGATTGTTTAAATGGACACCCCTGTCTTCATTTTAGAACATTCTGTATTGCTAAATGACCTTGAAATCAAATCATGGACTCGTGTGCTTTCTTAGAAGGAAATGGTTGAGATAATTCTGAGATCAGGTAAACAGTGAGTGCTTGGCATAAAATACTGCCGGAGTTGTGATTATGCACTGAATTGTGTTCCTTCTTTCTCAAAGCAAATGATTTTAACCCTTTATAATCAGTACTTAAACAGTAGTGAACTATAATTGAATCTTTATATGGTAACTTTGACTCCAAACTGATGTCAAAGAAAGTCCTCCTCAGAGAGATGTACCATTTTAAATATGATATGAATTTTTGTGGATAAATTTGTCTACCAAATTAATATTGAATTATAATTAGAGATCCCATCAATTATTTTCCAGTTATCTGTTTGTTGGAAGTGTTGCCCAGAGCAAACCACAGACCTGCCTTTAGTCATATGTAATGCATTGTCTATTCTCCACCATTTGAAAAAGAATGGAGAGTAGACTACCTTGTTTGCTGCCATACAAGATGATTCCTGTAAAAGACAATTCCTCTAAATTTCTACCTGAAATGTAAGTTTTGAGCTATACTTACTGTATAAGACTACCCCAAGTCTGGCACTTTCCGTTGACCAGTGGAGTGATGCTGCTGGACTCATTTAACATTAATTCACAATATTTTAAAATCACATTACCCTTTAAAGCATTAAATTTTAATAAAATTTTAAATTAAACAACCCTCGGCTCCTTTAACAGGCCGTTTAAAGCCTGCACAGAGCCGACAGCAATAGGATTTGGGGAATGCTGAGACTTCGCTGTTAAGGTTCAAATGTTATATTTGGCATGGAAGTGCGCTGAGACTTTGTTGATAAGGTTCATATTTTTGGCATACAAGATGACCCCTGGTTTTAGGGTGACATTTTTAACATTCAAAGACTGTCTTGTACGCTGGCATATACAGTGTACATTTACATTAACCACCTTACTGACTTTGCCATCTGTTGTAGCTATTCCCTCAACTTTATTTTTTCAGAAAATTATCTTTGAGATTTATGATATTTTTCCTAATTGGCTAACATTGCTAATTTTTCTCCTGAATCTTATTTTTCCAGTTCAATTTTGTCATTTCTGTTTTTGTACCATTTGAGACCTTTGTTTCAGTCACAAGTTGCTTTGAAACTGGAAATGAAATTCATCTACACCATGATCTTTATTTCTCATGAGATAATTTGTTAATCATGTGTCATTACACAATATCAGCCTAAAGAGCTCGTTCTCAGGATCTTCATTGTATTAATATACTTGGAATTTCTAATTTCTGCTCTGTCATCTACCTCTCAGTGCTTTACAATATTAGCTTTGTTTTTGTTTCTCTGAAGGCATCGTCTGATTCGCTTACAAGCCCTACATTTTTCAGATTTTACATTGTTTTATTTGCACTAAATTACTCCAGAATTCTGTCAAATGCACCTTTTGCATTGAGAATTACAGCAATTATTTTCCACATAATTCTCATTAAATGCAGGGCAAATTACAATTGAAAAGCTATTACAGTTGGCAAAAGTTGCCCGATTTCAGCAATATTAAATACTGATAACAAAACACATTTTCATCTTAAACATTGAATAAATGGTTAAAAGTTTTTCTTTTAGTGTGTGTACAGGCTATAATAAGGAACCATTAAGTAATTTTGTAGGTGTTATGGGCATTTTTTTTTGAATAATGAAAAAAATTATAATTATAACTTCTGAAACTTTGGAATAGTGGAATTTCTATCTTACAAAGAATTGCATGTGTAGTGAATAAAACATTTGTAGTGCTTTTTGATTTTTGTGAAGCAATTTATGACTGCCATATATCAATGAAAACTTAATGGGTTTCATAAAATATTACCTGGTTTAATCTAGTAAACATTTTTCTCAAACTACACAGATTCATTTTTGTTATTTAATTATTTATCTTGTTTTTTTCATTTCCTTTTCCACAGCATTGACATAGAAATTCCTGATGGATCCCTCGTGGCTGTTGTTGGGCATGTTGGATGTGGCAAATCTTCCTTGCTCTCTGCATTGCTTGGGGAAATGGAGAAAATGGAAGGCTATGTTGCTGTTAAGGTAAAACCTTTTGCTCTTGTTTGTAAATGAAAGAAAGCTAATATGTAAAACAAAAGGGTAATCCTAACCTGGAGGTTGGATAAAAGAAAGGAGATTCTTGTTCAGTTTTGTTATTTACATGTGTTAGATTAGTCTTCAGTTGATGATTCTTGGCTCTTAACTGTTTTTGTTATTGGGGGAGATAATGTGTTCCCTTAATATGGTCAGACACTCGCACGATAAAGCAAAAAGTTTGCACCATTGAGGACCTAGTTAAACTCAGGTTGGCAATGTTGCACAAACCATATTGTTCACACATCCAAGACTAGATTCCCAAATAGATATTCCATTCCAAACTCTAATGTAGGAGCAGGTTTATCAGGTAGACAGGGGAAAAAAATATCAAGGATGTAGTCAAAGTTTTCTTGAGAAGGTGCAATGTCCCAAACAACTCCAGGAACCCTTTAGCTGATCAAAGAGAAGAAATATGGTTGTAGTGAGAATCTTGAGGGCATTAATCAGCAACACAAAGAAGACCTACGTAAGTCGTGGAAGGAATATAAACAACCCCCTTGTCAGTCCCATCAGCTGCCTCCTTTCTCCATATGTGGAAAAGTGTCATTTTCATATTAGCCTCCTTGCTCACCTCCTCAAAACCAGGGTGGCAGCAAGAACATTTGTACTTCCTGCAGTGCATTATATTAACAAACCACTTTTAAGAACTTGTTTAAAATTTTTGTCTTGTCTCTATGACGTGCGAGTGAATATTCTCATGGAGGTTGATGTAGGAAGATAAATCAGTATATTTTCTTTGGAACTGGAGCAACAGCAAGATAATATTTTAAGGAAAAGTTGATCAGCCATGACTGATGCAGAATAATGTATGCCCAAAGTAACCCTAGTTTGGTTCATGATGCATACCTTTGAGGACTTGGCTTCTTCCTATTTTGTTCTGGATAACAGACCAGATGATCATTCTGGCTAGACAAAAGGGGAAGTTTACCAGCACACTGATCTAGCCACGAGTCCTCTATATACTTGAGTTCCTATTTTAACACCCAAGTTTTTTTGTTGGGGGGGAGGATTTATGAGCCTTGTTAGGGGTGAGAAAAGGAACAATTTGCAGGTGGCTAGTTATGATTTTTGTAGCTGCAATAGGAAATTGTTCATGTATTTTGATCAAAGAAATCCTTTTGTTGAGAAGGGGATGATGCCCTCTAAAAGTGTCATAGTATATTGCAGTGTATACAGTTTGAATTTGTGAAGTACAATTTCTTGTTCCCTTCTATCTATTACTGTTTGGGAATATAGTTTTGGTTGAGGATCCTTTTACATAGAATTACTGACAATGTGGATCATATAGATAAGCCAAGTGGGTCAGCAGGATTGCTGTGTTTACATTAACCACCTCCCAATTTCATTCACGTTATTATCTTCAGTTTACCTTAAAGTTTTCATAAAGTTTCCATTGGAATGCATCAAAGGGGATTACTTCAACATTTTTGCATGTAACAAGTTCCATGCTTGTTCACTTTGAGTAAAGACCCTTTCTTGTGATTTACATCTTAGTTTTGTTTTATATTTCGGCATGGTTGGTGTAGCAGTTAGCACCACGCTGTTACAACGCCAGCATCACGACCGGGGTTCAAATCTGCTTTCTGTAAGGAGTTTGTACATTCTCCACTTGTCTGTGTGTGTTTCCTCCCAAAGTTCAAAATCTGCTGGAGATGTAGGTTAATTGGGTGTAATTGGGCGGCATGGGTTCGTCGGCCAAAATGACCTGTTACTGTGCTGTATGTGTTAATCTAAATTTTAAATTTGAATTGATGATGCAATGTTTTTGGATTTTTGATCCTGTTTGTGCAAACAATCTGTACAAATTTACCTTGTACAATTTATTTTTAATTTCAAAAGTATCAAATCTATTCTTTTCTGGAGAACAAGCTCAAGTCCAGGGGTGTAGTGTGATGGCATAGGCAAGGGACTTGGGAAAAACATCTCTCCCAACAGATTAAAGAAAAGCCCGTTTAAAAGTTTTCGGAGAAGAATTAAGAAATAAATATGAAGGAGACCAGACCTCAAACAGCAAAGAAACTGGTTTTAAAACAGTCGGTAAGTCTGGAAGAAGTGAGGCCTACCTCGGAGTTGGAGCCTGGAGACTCAATTGGTGGTCCTCTCCACCCCCAGTGATGACATGCGGCCGTTCCGAAAGTGACGCTGGCACCAGTGCCACGGAGCTCTGGGCAAGGTGGTACCAACGTCAGGAGATGCTTCTCCACAGAGACTGGAGAGGTGGTGAGCATCTAAACGAGCCCGAATATTTTTCTCTCTGCGGTGGGGACTGGTGCTCGCTGACCCAGTGACCCAGGGTCAGTGGAGGGCCAGCCTAGGACCTGGTTGTGGAGAGGAAGACAAGTTAAACTGGTGGAAGCAGAAGATCTGGGGGCTGGAGCTATTGAAGCTGAAAGCCCTGAAGAGGAATTGGAGATTAGTGAAGAGGAGAGAGTTGAAGAAGTATCTCCAGCTTATGGTAGGCCTACAGCTAAATATAAAGATTATATTCCAGGCTATGTCTCAACGGATTTCTTCAGGTTTGATAAAGTACAAGAAAAAGTTAAAAATAAAGTTGAGGATTGTGTTTGTGATATTGATCAATGTCAACAGAAATTGAAAACTTCGGATGATTCATTGGGTGGGGAATAGAGAAAAATGATTAATTCTTTGGAAAATCAGCTGGAGGAATAATGTGAAGATAGTGGGACTTCCGGAACACTTTGAAGATCCTGAACCAGTAAAATATTTTCAAAAATGAATCCCAGAAGTTTTCGGATCAGATTTTTTTCTGAATAGACTGGAATTGGATAGTGCTCATAGAGCCATTACCAGGTCAACTGCTCTGATTTGTTTTGGTAAGGTGTCTTCGTTACCATCGTAGAGAATTAATTTTATGATTCAGAATCCTTGACAACATGGATTTTTCTTCGCAGACCTTAGAGCAAAAGTGTAAAGTATTTAATTCGGCGAAAGAAGTCCTCTGGCAGAAGGGTTAGAAATTTGCTTTCAGATACCCAGATCAAAGGTCTGGGTATCAAAGGTTTTTTATGGAGAGCGAAACACAATTTTTTGATGATGGAGATGCATCGATATTTGCCAATTCTTTTGCTTGACCTTAAAAAGGGACAGTCTGCAGATGCAGAAATCAAATGGAACTTTTGGAAAGAAGGGTAATGGAGAACGAAAAGAGAGAAGGGAGAAAACTTCAAAAGATCAGAAGGATGAATCAGAAAAGGAGAGTAATGATTCCAAAGAGATATTCATTGATGATGATCAAGTGAATAAAGACTTGGAAGAAGCTTATCATACTTCATTTTCTTTATATATACAGTTTGTTTCATTCTGTTTGGCAGAGATGCCAATTGTATATAACCGAAACCGTTGGTCACTTAGTGGCTTAGGCTGCTACCCGTATAGTAAAGTGGGGTAGTAGAATAAGTACTTTGGGGGGGGGGGGGGTTTATTATTTTAATTTTTGTTTCCTTCATTTTTTATTTGAACTTTGTTGCGGAGATGAGAATTAATTTCACTTTTTTATGGGGGTCCTGCTACATGGGTCTGGATGTTAGTGAAATGAGATGGCTAATTTAAAATTTGCAACATTTGCTCAATAATCCAATTGGAAGAAAGCGAGTGTTATCTTGTATTTTAAAAAAAAATGAAAGGTAGATGTTGCATTTTTTGCAGAAGACACATTTAACAAAGAGGGAACTTCAAAAATTAAAGAGAGTTTGGGTTGGTCAGGTTTTTGCTTCTTAATTCAAAATCTAGAATGTGGCAATATTAGTTAATAAAAAAAATCATTTAGTTCAGAATCTGCATACGAATTTGAGGAATTTTGATAATAAGTTGTAAAATTTATTCAGATTGTTGGACACTTGTGAATATTTATGCACCAAATGTTGATGATGAGATGTGTTTTTTTCAAAAAAATTTTTAAAATTTAGCACAGTCTTTTCATCAAATTATGCTTGGAGGTGATTTTAATTGTTGTTTAGATCCTTTAGTTGATAAATCTGGTAAAATAACAACTAGAACAAAGATGGCTAAAAATTGATATCCTTGATGAAGGAAGTGAATTTGATTATATATAGATGAAATTAAATTTGAAAGAGATTATTTGTATTAATTTAGAATTGATTTTTTGTTATCAGCTCATTTACAAGGAAATGTGGTAGATGAATATGTCTAGAATTTTGTCGGATCATTCACTTGTTTTATTGACATATACAAAAATGGAAAAAATGAATTCTACACATCGTTGGAGATTTAATCCTTTATTATTAAACAATTCTGAATTTTGTAATTTTATTACTGAACAATTACAACGTTGAGGTACAAATTTACTATCCACTGACTGTCTATTTATATTATGGGATGCATTGAAAGCATATTTAAGAGGCCATTATTAGTTTTACATCTAAACTTAAAAAGCAATATTTTGCTGAAACAGATACATTAGAGAAAGAAAGAAATGTTTTGATAAAGAAATTATAAAGAAATCCATTTGAAAAGGGGGAAAAAAGCACAATTGACCTAAGAAATTGAAATATAATACATCATAAACATAGATTTTAAAATTTATTGCAAAGATCTGGACAAATATGAATTGGGGTAAAGGGCACATGAAGTCTTAGCATGGCAGTTAAAATCTGAATGAGCATCTAGCACAATAAATGCTATTAGAAAAAAATCAAGAATTTCTTGTATACCTAAAGATATTAAATGAATTTTACAGAATTTTATAAGAAATTATATACTCAGAAGTTGAGCAAGATCAAAATAAAATTGATAGACTTTTAAGTAAGGTGTGATTGCCTTTTTTAAATGATTGGATGAGAGAGGAATTGGAGAAGCCAATAGATATTAAGGAAGTATCTTTACCTCTTAAATCAATGCCTAATAGTAAGTCTCCAGGAGAGGATGTTTACTAAAGAATTTTATGAAAAGCTTCAGAAGTTATTAGTGAAGTATTAGAACAAGCTAGAGACACACAATCTTAACCAGCAGAGACCCTTTGAATACAAAATCTTACAGACCAATTTCATTGTTAAATGTTGATTATAAACTTGTGACTAAGGTTCTAGCCAATAGATTAGCTCAATTTTTACTTGAGTTAATTCATATTGACTGAGTGGGATTTGTTAAAAACTGTTATTTGGAGGATAATATAATTAAGTTAATTAGTTTAAAGTTTCACAGGAGAAATCTGACTTACAAATTGTCTTATCGTTAGATGCTGAAAAAGCATTTGATAGAGTTGAATGGTGTTTTTTTTTTATTTAACGTATTTAAAAAATTTCAATTTGGACCAAAATTTATCACTTGGATTAAGGCAATATATAAACAGCCTATGGCTAGAGTTGTGACATATGGACTTTTGTCTGAATCTTTTAGGTTAGAGAGATCAACTAGGCAAGATTGTCCTTTGTCACCTGCATTATTTGCATTGGTGATAGAACCTTTAGCAGAGTGAATAAGGCGAGATAAAGAGTATTACAGTGGGTCTGGATGAATGTAAGATTAATTTATTTGCTGATGATGTGTTGATTTATTTAACAGAACCAAGAAAGTCATTGAAAGTTTTACAGGTTAGGTTAAGGGAACATGGGGAATTATTTGCGTACTGTGGTGGAGCACTCACTCAGGGTGAACCGGCCCCGCTTATAACGCCACCTGGCGGGGCAGCCCTGGGAAGATGGCACAGTTTGGGGGTTCTTCCCCAGTCAAATCTCCCGTGTGGTGCATGCCCCAGGCAGCTTCTGTGACATCATCACGCACAGGGTGGCTGAGCCAACACTGCCCTTAAAGGGGCACATGCCAAATTTAAAAAAACAGTCATTAACGACCCTCAATGTGGTGGTTATGTTTTTTTCACTACTCACACTGCCACAGTGGTGACCGTGATGAGCCCAGACGTCTTTCTGGTCTCAAAAAAACCATGGATTCGGCAGAGCTTAATGCTGTCTCTATCAAGCTTCCCCCCCACTTTTGGACCCACCAACCGAGAACATGGTTTGGGCAGGCGGAAGTGCAGTTTCAACTTCGCAACATCTCTGCGGACTCCACGATGTTTTACTACGTCGTGAGTTCCTTGAACCAAGACACAGCGGCAAGGATGGACGACATCATCCATCACCCCCCCCCCGACTGCGGGCAAGTACACTGCCCTTAAAGACCTGCTGCTGGGAACCTTTGGGCTCAGCACCGTCCCCCGCCCCCCCCCCCCCCCCCAGCAACGGGCTTCCAGGCTCCTACACCTGGATGGGCTTGGGGACCGTAGTCCTTCGGCACTGATGGACGAAATGCTGGCTCTGGCGGAAGACCACAAGCCTTGTTTTCTCTTCCGCCAAATATTCCTGGAGTAGATGCCAGAGGACATTCGGCTGCACCTTATGAACAAGACTTCTCAGACCCGAGAAAGGCAGCAGCCCATGCAGACGTCCTCTGGCTCATGAGGTGGGAGAACAAGGCAGCCCTCAACCTGGTGGCACGGCCAGGAACCAGCCAACCGCCGCCCACGCCCCAGACCAAGCCAGCGGAGGGCCAGACGTCCTGGTGTTTATACCACCAACGCCGGGGAGTGCAAATCCGTAAGTGCCACCAACCATGTGGGTTTCAGGGAAACGACTAGGTCAACCGCCTTTAATGGCTGCGACGGCTGGCCACACCAACAGCCTCCTTCATGCGACAGACAGATCCACTGGCTGCCGATTCCTGGTGGACAAGGGCTGAGCGTCTCCCCCTCACCGCATTAGAAGCTCGCACCTGATCTCGTGGTCCAACCCTGAGGGTGGCCAACAGCTCCACCATCAGCACCTATGGCACCTGCAGGGCACAGATCCAGATTGGGAAGGAGAAGTTCCACTGGAGGTTCGTCCTAACATCTGTGGGCACCGCGCTGTTGGGGGCCGATTTCCTGAGGGCTCACGGTCTGCTGGTCGACATGAAGGGCAAGAACCTGGTCAATGCCCGAAAGTTCCACTCCACACGACTAGACACAACAGATGCCTGCAGACCTGAAATCGCCTCCGCCACAGATGAGTTCGGCAACATCCTCTGTGGGTTCCCCGCCATCGTAGAGCCACGAACATCCCGTTGCACGTTAGGCCCAGACGGCTGCCACCCGAGAAGCTCCATTGAGCAAAGGAGGAGTTCTCCAGACTCCAAGAACTTGGAATCGTCCGACGCTTGGACAGCGCCTGGGCATCGCCGATCCATATGGTCCCAAAATAGTCTGGGGGCTGGACACCATGTGGGGACTACCGTCGGTTGAATGATGCAACCACCCCCGACTTCCAGCGCACGGGTCTTCTCCATGGTGGTCCTCGTGCGGGGATACCATCAGATCCCAGTGCATCCATACAGCTTGGGTAAGACTGCCATTATCACCCCATTCGGTCTCTTCGAGTTCCTGTGTATGCCCTTTGGCCTAAAGAATGCAGCCCAAGCGTTTCAGCGCTTAATGGATGCGGTTGGGAAGGACTTGGACTTTGTGTTCATTTACTTGGACAATATACTCATTGCCAGTCGCAGCTGCGATGAGCACAATGCCCACCTCCAAACTCTCTTTGCTCGGCTGGCGAATTTCGGCCAAGGAAGATAATGGTTTGCTCTTTAATGATCCACATTTGCAAAATGTTACTGTGAGAAATAATCTCACTCTTGTGACAGAGTTCTGTGTTGTGTATTGTCCTATGTGTTGTGTATTGACCGATGTGTTGTGTGGTTTTGTGTTGAAAAGTGACAGTTTTCCTTGAGAGCCAAGGTGAAAGTGGACTGCTGAGAGAGTGGGAGACGGACGAGCATGTGCAGAAAATGATCTAAAAATTTCTGGACTTGGACGATAAACCACCACTGGGGGTGCTGTGGAGTGGAAGGAGGCCCAGTGCATGAGTCATGGTCTGGAGGACAGTTTAGAATGTTGGGATTTCAAAAAGGATGAACATTCTGAAGGCAGCCAGAAGGATCCGGACCAAGCCAGTGGTTCCCCTCTTTGCAAGCATCACAAAAAGACAACTTTGAATTTGTGCTCCCTCTCCCTCTCTTGCTTTCTCTCAGTTTACCAAACAAACTGAATTTTGTTTATGATCTTTGCTATGATTAAGATCGAAGTTTTATGATCCTTGTGAGTTTTGTGTCTAAAATGTTTTCTGTGGGCTGGTTGGAAATATTACTTTGACTTTAATTACATGTGTTATATTTAGGCCAGGGAATTTTTTAGTTTTACACTGTTATAGAAATTTGCATGGTAACCAGTGGGCATTGTTATAAAAGGTGGGGGGGGAGATTTTTGAATTCAAGTTTGAAGGTGAATTTTTATTAAGAAAGTAATTTTTCATCTTTACCCCTGTGTGATATGCCTTCTTTGTGATTGCTGGTTTGATCTTGTAACACGGTCAACGTGACCTAATACCAGTTTGGCAAGGAGACCCTCCAGTTCCTGGAGCACACCATTTTGTGACTGGGGCCACACCAGCGCCGGAGAAGGTGGAGGCCATCCAATGTTTCCCAAAACCCCCACCCTGAAAGGCCTCCATGAGTTTGTGGGGATGGTGAATCTTTACCATCGTTTCATCCCCAGAGCTGCTCGCACCATGCGTTCATTGTTCAAGCTGAAGGCCACCAAAGAAAAGGCTATTATGGCCGGTAGAGGCGGACAAGGCCCTAGCCAACACAACACTACTAGTACACCCACGGCCGGAGGTGCACACGTCGCTCTCCGTGGATGCCTCAGCTATGGTAGTGCGGGGGGAGGGGGTCCTGGAACAGTGGCTTGATGGACGTTAGTGCCTGCTGGCTTTTTTCAGCAAGCAGCTGCGCCCACCAGAACTCAAATATAGTGCCTTCGACCGGGAGCTCCTGGTGCTGTACTTGGCCATCCACCATTTTTGCTACTTCCTGGAGGGCAGACCGTTCACGGTCTTCACGGATGACAAGCCTCTCACCCAGGCACTGGTGATGGCCAAGGATCCGTGGTCCGCCAGACAACAGCGTCACTTCTCGTACGTGTTGAAGTTCACGACCGATATCCGACACAGGGCCGGCAAGGGCAATGTTGTGGGGGATGCACTCTCATGCCCCTCCATCAACACTCGCCCTCGGCCTAGATTATGCAAAACTGGCCAAGCCCAGAGGAATGATGCGGAGACGCAGGCCTTGCGGACCACCATCTCGGGCCTTGAACTCGAAGATGTCCAGTTGCCCAACAGCTCTGCTCTGCGATGTCTCAACAGGCATGCCGCGTCCAGTAGTCCCGCCGCACTGGAGAGCGAGGGTTTTCAGCCTAGTCCACGACCTCGCTCACCCAGCGGTGAAAACAACGGGTGCAGATGGTCGCAAAGCGGTTCGTGTGGCATGGGCTTAAGAAGGAGGTCGCGGAGCTTGCCAGGAGTTGCAGCATGTGCCAGACCTCCAAGGTCCATTGACACACGCAGGCTCCTGGACAGAACTTCGACTCGGTGGCTCGCATGTTCCAACACATCCACGTCGATATCATTGGACCCCAGCCAGTGACAAGGGAGGCTCGTTACCTCTTCAAGGTGGTCGACTGCGCCGCAAGGTGGCCTAACGCTATCCCGATCAAGGAAGCCTCTGCGGAGACATGCGCCAGGGCTCTGGTCAACAAGTGGATTGCCCAATTTGGAGTCCCGGTGCACCTCACCAGCGACGGGTACGCAGTTCACATCTGTCTTGTGGACCCAGATGGTGAAACTCCCGGGGGTGAAGCTCCACCACACCACGGCATACCACCCACAATCCAATGGGTTGGTGGAGAGGTTTCACAGGCACCTGAAGACATCGCTCATGGCCAGGCTCTCTGGACCAGATTGGGCGGATGAGCTACCCTGGTTCCTCCTCGGGATTAGGACGCCACCCAAGGAGGACCTACAAGCCTCGGTGGCGGAGATGGTGTATGGCGCATCGCTTTTCGGCTCAAACCCCGACACCGCGGCCACCGACGCAAACCTGCTGGCAGACCTCCGCAGGAGACTGGGCTCCCTGACTCCCTGACACCCCCAACAGCCCACAGCACCCGGCCAATCCACCTCCCCAAAAAATTCGATTCAGCTCAGCTCGTTTTTGTGCAAAGGGGTCTGCAGGGTGCACCGCTGCAGTGACTGTACGAGGGGCCATACAAAGTCTTGCATCAGACTGGTGGAACCTTCACCCTAGACATTGGGGGGAGGGAGGAACTTTTTCCAGTGGACTGCCTGAAGGCATCTGGATTTATCTCAGCCAGTGCAGACAGCCAAGCCTAAGCGACAGGGCCACTTGTCCAAGTGGCAGGACGCGTAGCTGGTCCACTCGCTCTGGGCGAACTGGCCCAGCTTGTAATGCCATGTGATGGGGCAGCCCTGGGAAGATGACGCCGTAGGGGGTTTCTTTCCCAGTCGAATCTCCCACGTGGCATGCACCCCAGGCAGCTTTTGTGACATCATTACGCTCAGGGTGACTGTGCCAACGCTGCCCTTAAAGGGGCATATACCAATTTAAAAAAAGAAACAGTCTTTAATGACCCTCAACGTGATGGCTGTTTCTTTCACTACTCACACTGCCACAGTACAAAGTTAATTGGGAGAAAAGTGGACTTCATGCAGTTGTCTGATACAGATTGTTGTTTTTGTAAAGATGTAAGATTTAAATGGACTGATCAAATTAAATATTTAGGTATTAAAATAGATAGACATACAAATCATTTATATGCATTAAATTATCTACTGTTATTTTCTAAAATTAAAAATGACTTAATTAAATGGAAAGATATATTCATAACTTTAATAGGCAGAGTGAATTGTATTAAAATGAATATATTCCCAAGACTTCAATACATTTTCCAATCTATTCCATGTAAAGTACCTAAGAAACTTTTAAAAGATTTGAATGTAGTAGTGAGAAAATTTTTTTAAGGTAAGGTAAAGTGGTAGCGTGGAAATATGAATTAGGAGGTTTTCAACTCCCAAATGTTTTAAGTTCTTAAAATAAAGCTCCTCAATTATGATTTATTAATAATATGTTTGATTCTGTTAATTTGTTATGGGCAGATATAGAGTTAAAATGAATGAATGAAAAAATAGGGATTGTATATAAATGGAATGAAAAGTTGTTATATTTGCTTAAGTTGCCAATTATTGTCTCATTTGATAGGAATATGGGAGAAAGTGAATAAGGAAATTAGTACTCAAGGTAAAATATCTAGATTTACTCCTTTGTATCAGAATCAGCCTTTTCCCTTTACGATTAGTAATCAACTTTTTCCCTTTACGATTAATAATCAACTCTTTCCCTTTACGATTAATAATCAACTTAAGATTTGGGACCAGAAAGGTATTAAGACAGTGAATAATTGTTATGAATTGAGTCATTATATTTCATTTGGGAGAATGAAAGATATCAAATACCAACCCATGCACTTTTTTTGTTATTATCAAATCCTTGTTGCATGACTTTTATGGGAGAAATTTGGAGCTTCCAAAGGAATCAAAATTGAAATGTTATTTTGGGAAGGTGAAAAGAAAGTATTTATATCTGAAATGTATAAGTTACTGCAACAAAAAATGTTTAAGATACATTTACATAAGTCAAGATTAAAATGGGAAAAGGATTTAGGGGTGGAATTTAGTAGAGATCATTGACAAACTATTTGTAAGAACGGTATGACTAAGATTATTAATGTTAGATATAGACTTATTCATTATAATTTTATACATCAATTATATTTAACCTTGGAACAATTACAAATATATAACTTTATATCTTCTGATTTATGTTTTCGATGTCGAGGAGAAGGGGACTTTCTTGGACACGTGAAAAAGTTAAATTTTTTTGGTCTTGGATTGGAGAATTTTTATAAAATGTTTTTAAAATTAAACTTTCTTTGAACCCATTAATTTTTAAATTAATGATACAAGTACAGTTTGTTTGAAACTACATTTGGATAGATTTTGTGTTTTTCGTGTATTGTAATTGCTGGAAAGATCAAATAGAACTTGATTTACAAAGGTGGAATTCAGAATTGAGATCTTGTATTCCTTTGGAGAAAATATATAATTTGAGAGATAAATATTTTGTTTTTAGGAAGGTTTGGTTTTTTGGTTATTTCTCCTCAACTTTTTTTTCTTTCCCTTTTTTTCTTTTTAGGTGTTAGTGGGGTTCTAGAGGTTAAGGGTTGGGATGTTGGGAGAGGGGGATTGATTAGTATAAAGGGTTGGGGAAGTGTAGAGGGGAAGGTTTTTACTATTATATGAACCAAGTTTGTTTTCAAGATTTATTTTGTTTAATCATTTTGTATGATCATGGTTGTTAAACTTAAAATAAAATATTTTAAAAAAAGATAAAGCTCAAATCCCTTAATTTCTTTTCCCCCAAATACAAGTAATCTCTTTGAATCAATGCTTGAATATCTTTTTATCTTCGGTGTTTGACCTGCTGAGTTTCTCCAGCATTGCGTTTTTGCTTTGACCATGGTATCTGCAGACCTTCGTGTTTTACTTAAGTCTACTTTAATGATTTGTTCAGTTTCATTTGATCCAATTTAATTTGCTTTTTTGCATCTGTACATTTTCTTACCAATGTGTGCATCTTAGAAATCTGTATTTTCATTTCAACTTAACTTACTAATATTTACTAATATCTTCCTTGGTGTAATTGTACAACAACTACAACCCATCCCCAAGTTTTTTTTAAATCATTTTCAAATGTTGCTGAGCTTCTTCCAACTCAAAACTTGTAAATTGCTGAATTGCAGTGGTCCCAGTGTTCAAGCCTTCCTTTTATTTAATTCTGTACCTTTTTTTGCCAAAATTCAAAGAATTTCAATGTCCCTGTGGACAATCGAGATGAAAGAATATATACCGATGAATAGAGACCATCTTCTAGCCTGTGCCAAGTTCAGTATGAATTTATTGTTCTTAAATTAATTGTTTAAGTGTGACTTGTGAGTATCTGGGAGTAATTGAAGAGTTTTCCTTTGCAGTAAAGTTAACAATTTGGAATTTGCTAACCTGCTTGTTGAAATAGCATATCTGTTAAAAATGCATTTGTGATTCCTATCCTTGCAGATTAAATTTAAAAAAAAATCAGGAGAAATTTAACGATTTTGTTTAATTACAGGATTCAGTGGCGTATGTTCCACAGCAAGCATGGATTCAGAATGCACCTTTAAGAAACAATATAGTCTTTGGAGAGGAACTAACAGAAGAATGGTACAATAGAGTGGTTGAAGGTTGTGCACTTCTACCTGATCTGGAGATTCTGCCTTCAGGAGATGAGACAGAAATAGGAGAAAAGGTTGAGTATGCACATATCTTATAAATGGATAATGAACTTATTAGAAAATATTGACCACTAAATTTTTGTGGGTGGGAAAAAATTTTTTAAATATTGGATTATGATTGCACTTGTTAAATAATAATAGAAACATTTTGTGAAACTAATGTATGACAGGATGAGTTTATGTACGTGCAGAGGAAGAGTGTAATTAGTCATTCAGTTTCCCAAGACGATTGAATAATTTGTTCCATTCAGCTGTCCATATTGGACTAGAGCAGGTTAATTTGTACTTGCTCTTTATCACATGTCCAACTACAAATTTTAATTAGTTGGTGATTGAAGAAGCATCACGAAATAAAATTTGAATTGAGCATGCTGCTTAAGTCTATCAAATTTTGACAGGTAATTTGAGGCAGAAGTGTTTAGGGTTTAAGGAATAACTGAGCATTATATTTGATTAATGTAGCACAGCAGTTAGTGCAATGCTATTGCAGGGGCAGTGACCGGGTTCAAATCTGGCGCTGTCTGTAAGGAGTTTGTGCGCTCTCTTGGTGTCTGCATGGATATCCTCCCAGCCTGTAAAATGTGTCGGTGTTGTAGGTTAATTGGCGTTTTTTGGTGGCATGTGCTTGTGGGCCAGAATCACCTGTAACTATGGTGCTTATCTAAATTAAAATATTATTTATATTGTATATTACTCTTGCTGAAAAGGAGCAATCTGGTCATAAAGTAGCACTGACCCTTTTTTATAAATGCTGAATGAAACTTTTAAAAATCTTTTTTTAAAAAAAATAGGCTTTTTAACTTTTTTTGAAGGTGTCCTGTTCTTAATTAATGGAGAGTATTGGAAGGTTCAGAGTTTTAAGTTTCATTTCCATCAAAGAATTATTCGTTAAATAACAAGTGTACTCCTAACTAAACCCAGGTAAATTTGTATAAATAAAAATCAAGTAATTAAATGCTTTGAATTTTTTTTTTCCCCTCCCAAAGGGAGTGAATTTGTCAGGAGGACAGAAGCAGAGGGTGAGCCTTGCTCGAGCAGTTTACAGTAATAATGCAGTGTATCTTCTGGATGATCCACTCTCTGCTGTTGATGCACAGGTTGGTCGTCATATCTTTGAAAAGGTGATTGGACCCAAAGGTTTACTGAATGGCAAGGTAATTAGCGTCAGCAATTTGTGTGATGAACATTTCAATTCTCACTCTTTCTCCCTGAATACAATTTGTTGGGTTTTTTTTTTACAGACCCGTGTTCTTGTAACTCACGGTATTACCTTCCTCCCTCAAATGGATAAGATTTTTGTGATGGTTGATGGGAAAATTTCAGAGTCTGGCACTTACAAAGAGCTACTGGAGCAGAAAGGAGCATTTTCAGAATTCCTTCGTGTGCATGCTCCAGCAGAAAGTGAAGGCAAGTTGCTACAAATGTCCACTGAACTGTGCAGAATCACTTCAGATGGTTTATTCCTTTTGACCATTGAAATGTATGATTTGTCGTGTATGCATGTTCCAGGAACTTAATTACTACACTCTGATCATACTATTTCCTTTTTTAAAAAAAATGTATTTTAAATTTTACAAGGAATAGAAAAGAAATATAATACCCACATTACCCCACATTCTTAATCAAACACATTGTATTATAGTAATCTTTTTATTTAAAAAAATCTAATCCTATTACCAAAATCGAAGCTGTTTGGCAAAAAGAGAGAGAAAAAAAAATAACCCTGTGGCAGTAATAGATTTATCTTATTAGCCAACACCTCTGCATTAATGCCAAATCAAAAATATTGAAAGTAGTTTAAAAAAAGGGTCCCCACAGTGTTTGAAAATTTAAATTCAAATTGGATATTGAGCATCAAATCTTCTCGAAATTTAAACTTGACATAATGTCACTTAACCATTGAGTTTGAGTGGACAGAGCAATGTCCTATCTAAGCCACACTGCCTGCCTTGCCATAAGAAAAATAAAATCTAATACATGCAAATCAGATGCTGTTAAAGTTGTGCCTCTCTCTTCAACAGTACCAAACAAGGCAGTTAAAGGACTAGGCTTAGAATTTACTTTCAACGACAGTTTTCTAAGCTGTATCAGATCCTCAAAATATGTTTAACTACCAGATTTTCAGTTAATTTATTTAAAATTAAGGGAAATGAGGATACGAGAAGAGAAATAATAGAAAATTTTGTAACAGAATTAGATTCCAAAGAGACCCGTATTGAACAGTCTTCATGGATAATATAATACGATCAAAATACAAGATTTCATATGTTGACTCCCTAGTAATAGAACCTAAAGTTTGTTAGAGCTAAACCTATATTCGTTTTAAAATTTAGGTGAGGGTGTTTGTTCTTCTGTTGATAAGAAGGAAAGGTTGAGCCAATGGAATCAAAAAAGACTTGGGAATAAAAATAAGTAAAGCCTGAAAAAAGTACGTTATATAAATTGAAGTAAGATATTGATTTTAATAGAGTTGATTCGACCAACCAAAGATAAAGAAAGGAGCGACCAGTTTGATAACACCCCTCTGGCATATTTTATTAAATTGAAAAAAATTTCTTCAAGTAGGTGTTTATAATTCTTAGTAATTGTTACACCCAAATAAGTAAATTGATTGCCGTTCAATTTTAAAAGAAAGGTTAGTATTTATTGGTGCCAAGTTATACAAGGGAAAGAGTTCACTTTTATGTAAATTCAACTTGTAACCTGAAAATTGACTAAAATGAGAAAGAAATGAGGTCTCAAGATTAAAATTAAAATGCAATAAATCATGAGTATAAAGTAAAATTTTGTAGGCTGTGCCCTTCCTTTAAAATACCACTAATATTAGATTCTTGGAAAGCGATAGCTAAGGATTCTAGAGCCAGGTCAAAAAGCAATGGACTTAAAGAGCATCCTTGTCTGGTTCCACGCTGAAGACTCTATCTACCATAGATATGCCTTCCATAATTTTGTAACATAATCATATACAGATCAGGAAAATATTTGAGTTTATTAATGTTGAACACCTTCTGTGCCCTATTACCCTCTAACATAATGTAGAAACTCCATTCTTAAATTTGTTTAACTTGAGATATACTTCATGTTTCTGTGATAAATGCAGTTGATTCTTGAGCTAATTTGTGGTGAAGGAGTGTGTTAGAAAACTAACCATATTTCTAAACTATTTATCAAACCACCAAGGGAAATGGAATTTTTATTTAAAAAGAACATGTTATCCGTAGATTTTACTAATGTTGAGTCACTTAAGTCCCTTTCACACCACCGATTACATCTGAATTAACCCGCCAAAGTCACGGGTCGAATCGTGTGGTGTGAAATGACATAACCAGGCAGAGCAAGTAGATTTCAACTGGACTCTGATACATGGAAGGAGCAAGTGTCAGAGCCCAGCTGAGTAAACTCACCAATTGCCTTCTGGTGATGTGAAAGCACAACCTGCTAATGAATTGTCGCTTGTGGAGACAGGACGCCTCTTAAAATCCCAAGTTGCAGAATTACCTGCAAATAGTGGTGCAGTGTGAAAGGCTCCCTGGGTCAGCTTGCCTTGAAAATTTTTCCATTTCCTAGGAGGGTTGGCTGTGAGAAAAGGGCTAGAGTGTTCATAAGATGTGGTAATTGATTCAGACATCAAGTTCATAACAGAGCTGCAATGTTGTTGAACTGTAGAAAATTAAAACTCTACCAATTTTTCATATTAAATGTTTGTTTAACTTTTCTGCCTTTCATATTTCTTGATCAGATGACCCAGTAGTAAAAGATCAGGATGAAAATCCCACTAGTCCACAAAAATCATTGAACAGCGTCCCCGTAAGGTTGGTTTGCGTTTTTGATGAGTGGGTCTATGCTGGACACAAACTTAATTTCTGAAATGTTGACAATTCTTTTTCTCCCAATTCCCTGTTTGAGTTCCTCCAGCAAATTGTTTTGTGCTTAATATCAAACTTGTGTTCCAAGTGTTGTGTTTGTTTGAAATGTCCCTCCCCCAAAATGTGAAACAATACAGAATGATTATTTTAGCTTCAGCACTTGTACAAAAAAGTGTTCCAGAATATACAACATTAATAAAGCACACACAATGAAGAAAGCAAACAGGGTATCTGCATAGTATTCACAAGATTTCAACATGTTGTTGGGCCCAACAGGTTTGTACTTGCTGATGTGCTCTGCGTAGGCTTCCCCTAACATCTCATTGCATCTTTACCTTGTGCTCTCGTGTACCTTTCATTAGCTTCCATATAAAAGGATTTGATTGTTTCAAATACTTTGTGAGGGAGCTACACCTTTCTTGCCACTGAGTATTATTTCCCAGCATTTGCTAATTTGCAAAATTTAGTTAGAGCTCTCTTTTTGAATGTTATTTCTCCAGGACTGAACTTTGCCTTTATTCCGACTTTGTCAGCCTACATTATTTACCTTTTTTTGTTTAGTGGAATGGGGGTGGGGGGAGGGGGGTGAAGGGGGGTGGTGGTTGTAAAATCTAGATCATTGGGTCCTCGTGTGTTTCGCTTGTAATTTGCACAATGTTATTTTATTCCTCTTGCAAAATGTTCCACTATTGAAACTTGCTAAAAATATACATTCCTGTTAATGCCCTTTGTTTTTTTTCACTGCAATTCAAAATGTTTATTATACTTCTTATTCCTGGGTCCAAATAATTTGTGTATCTGGTGATCATAGCACTGATTCTGTATAACACCATTTCCAACTTCAACTTTTATTCATATTAAAGCCATGCTCTTGTCTACAATTTTTTTTTCTTCTGCTGATGTTTTAACAAGACTGAATAATGTAAAACTTTTTAGGATTATTTTCAATTCCCATTTTAAGTGAAAGTTTCAATATCATTCTTGGCACTGATTTTTAAACTTTTCTGTGATTTCCTGGCAAATGGTTAAGAGTGCTATGTATAGTTCCAACACAGCACCACAGGTGCAGAGGAGATTTTGGTAATGCTAGAGGTCTAGAGTTATGAAGAGAGACTGATAAGTTGAAGTGATTTTTTTTAAAAACAAAATAAGTTTTGTTAGTTTAATTATTATACATAATATTTGAGAAGCTAGGAACACATCATCTTCTCGGAATGTTCCGGAAAGGGCAGGTTCCAATTTTATTGATGTGTTACCAACCTCCATTCAATGCCCCTTTTTATCTTTTACTTCATTGATGGCTAGACGTGCAAATTTGAATAAATGGAAAGATAGTACTCGACCTACACATGCACAATGGCTAAGGGATATTATGTCTTGTTTACATTTGGAAAAAAATTTAGATATACAGTTAATAATTCAAATATTATTTCAAATGATATGGGGTTCGTTCTTGGACTACTACCATCATCTTAAGATTTACTGTTAATCTGGAATCTTGACATTTTGTTGTTCCTCTCGAAGACTGAGCCACTAGCATTTATGAATGCTAATCTTCAACCTTGTTTAGCGGAAGGGATTTTGAAATTTATTTTTTATGCTCTATTTTATTATAATTGTGGTTTGGAACTTGTACTTCTGATCATTATTATTTTTTATAGAAGCACATTTAGTAATTGCTTTGTTCAACTTTTATATTGTAAAATATCAATAATTTAAAAAGAGAAGCTATAAAGAGAATGCAACTCTTTCTGCTTGCAAAGGCCAATGGTCAAGGGGCTATTAATTGGTAGAAAGATTTGAAGGCAGTTAATGAAGAAAACTTGATTTCAATGAGTAATCAGGTTTGTAACTTCCCCTCTGTGTGTGGTGGGTGCGATAAATCATTTTACAAATGACCTGAAAGGAGCTTTTGAAGAACCCTAATCTGGTATGGGGGCACCAATACGCCTGACCGTGAAGTCCTGCAAAAGGTAGTAGACGCAGTCCAGTACATCGCAGGCAAAACCCTTCCCGCCATTGAGATTATTGTGCCTCCATCCAGCAATGCAGCATGTTGAGATTCAGAATCATAATTTAACTGGCATTTTGTTGTATTAAAATCCTGGAACCTATTTTGTGCCAAATGACTAGGAGGGTTTTATAATATAATTTTCTTTCTCCTTCAGTCCCTTCCACAAGAGCAATTCGCCATCTGTGTTGACTGATCAGGAAACAGCTCAATCAGTGCAGCAAAATGAACCAAACATCGAAGGCTCTGGAGAAATAGAAACCAAAACACCTGTGGTGCAACTAACAGAAGCTGACAAAGCTCTGACTGGCAGGGTAAGGAAATGAATCAGAATCAAAATTCATTGTCATAAAACATATCACAAATTTTGTTTTGCAGCAGCTTCACAGGGCAAACATTTCTACAAGTCACATTTCAAAATAAATACAAATGGTGCAAGAAAAAGACAGGTCGGATCTATGGGTCATTGTTATTCAGAATTCTGATGGAAGAAGGGAGGAAGCTGTCCTTGTGCTGTTGGGTGCTTGTCTTCAGATCCTGTACTTCCTTCCTGCTGGTAGCAGAGAGTGAAGAGAGCATGACCTGCTTGGTGGGTGGGTCCTTGGGTATTGAGGCTGCTTTCTTATGACCACCTCGGATTGAAGACTGGTGCCTGTGATGTCCTAGATGATACCTTGTGGACCAAGTTGATGTGCATTTTGAGTGGAATATTTCACAGTTTGGCAACTTAATCACTGTATGACATTGGTAAGGGGAGGGGCAGGCAAGAGAATAACTTGTTTCAGGTAACTCTGATCCACTATCCAGCAATCCAATTGGTTCTTCATCTGGCTTACGATATGACAATTGACAAGCTCCCTTACCACTTGTTAGGTCCCTGTTTCCCATGCCCACCTAAAACTTGCAGGCAGAAGTTGCAAGTAACAAACCGGAGTAATTTAGTGGATCCAGCAGCATCCTGGGGTGGGGGTAGAAAATAAATTTTGGATCAAGTCCTGATACAGGACATTGCGCAACCCAAAACATCATGAATTCCTTTCCTCCCTTGGATACTGCTTGACTTGCTGAATTCCTCAAGCAGTTTGATTTTTTTTTTTGTTCCCTTAATACATGCTTCCTGAAAAATTTCCTATTATGCTGAGTAACTTCTTAAAAATGATTTGATGCTTTGGGATATGAATAGACATAGCACCTCGAGTCTGGACTATGACAGAATTGTGTTATTATTAATCTTTGGATATGATATATTTTTAGTAAAGTTATATTTGAGGGTTTGGACACAGAAATACACAGAGACACACAATTATACTCAGAAGCCATTTTCAGAGTAGCAAAGTTTGGTAAATAACCCCAATAAAACTAGGGATGTTGAACTATCTTGGACAATGGGGATACTCAAGGAGGACATCTAATTAAACAAAAGACTGCTTGTTTATCGATGTCGTTAGAATGGAAACTTGGATGGCAGCTCTGTATACAAGGAAACCAATGCGAGGTCATATCCACCAATAAATTTCTGGAATTTAAACTTTAAAAGACAGGAATTATGTCATGTCAGTGGCAAAGACACTTCAAGACAGAAAGCATTTTTGAATATTAAGGAACTAATTTCAAACTGAAGCCAGAAGATGCCTTACCATTCTGTAGGTAACACAGAATAGAAGAAGGTGCTTTAATTCACACAGGATTGAAGATACAATAACCAGAAAGATACTGTTATGTGTTACTCCTGGTCAAAGGAGAACACAAAATAAATGGCTTTTGAAAGAGAATGATCAGTTCTGACTGCCTCTTTAAGAGAGAGAGAGCGAGGGGGGGGGGTGGCATTCTTGGTGTGTGCATTTCTATGAGGGCACTTCATGAACCCTTGACTGGGTTTGTGAAATCACTGTGCAGAAATCACAACTACTGTAACCTCAATGCATGAGGATGGAATCATTTGTGTGAAGAAACAAGTCTATGAAAACTTAAAGAAATTTGTGAGTTTTGAGAGGTCCACTGCCTCACACCTACTCCATAATTGTTGTTGAGCAGCAATTTAAAGGATCTCAAAAAAAACCTGACTGAACTTCAAAATGATCTCTTCAGAATTATGCCTGAACTTTAATGGTTTTGCTTTTTCACTCACTCACTCACTCACTCACTCACTCACTCACTCACTCACTCACTCACTCACTCACTCACTCACTCACTCACTCACTCACTCACTCACTCACTCACTCACTCACTCACTCACTCACTCACTCACTCACTCACTCACTCACTCACTCACTCACTCACTCACTCACTCAGAGTTGAGAATTAAGCAAGAAGTATTATATTAATAGTTATTAATAAAAAGATTGCTTTGAAGATACCATTGCCTTGGTAAATTTCTATTGCTGCTGGTTTAGTACGTAACAAGATAAACTGCCAATCTCGCATATCTGAATTCCTGAATATGCCAGATTATCAGAATCATACTATAATTAGAGTCGTTTGATAGTTCAACCATCACCATTGCAACACTCAAAGCCTTTTTGCCTCTGGCTCATGATGTCTTGTGATTCAATTTTTCCATGGAGCTTTTTTTGGTCCCTTTCTTTTGCCCTCCTAGTTTCTTAAGAGACTTACACAATTCCAGTTTATTTTACCTGTCATGTGCTTCCACTTTTTTTTCACTAACCTAATAGTGATCTTTTGTCAGCTAAAAATTCACTAATCTTCCCATTTTTACCTTTTTTATCTTTACTGGAACATAGTGGTTCTGACCTTTTTTTAATCTGCAAATGTCTGCTCTCTGTCTACTTTGGCAAACTAAACCCCTTTGAAGTAATTTGCTCCTCTTATTCCAGTGTTTCACTGATATGACCACATTGGATGACTCTCCCAAGATGTCTACTCCATTTACTTGTGTGATGTTCTCCTTTATCAGCCTGTAACTTCTGTAACTTTTATCTTTCCACTGTGTCTAAAATTTGATACCCCAAAATATTAAGCTGCCCTTCCTGACACTATGTTCCTATGATTGTATAGATAGAATTCCAATGCAGATCCATTCACTAAATGCATATGATTTGCCTCTTTGCATTAAAGTAGATTAAGTTGATCCTCCTTGCTCTTCAGTGCTCCCTCACCTACCTCTTCATGCTCTGCCATATGGATGATTTATTCTCTAAGATTTGAGTCCGTCTCCCCACCTGCACAGCTATTGAACTTCCCATGTTCCTGCCAAATAGTTGTAAACCTTCCTGAGTAGAATGAGCAAATCTCCTGGCAAGGATGATTGGCCCCAATTGAATTAGTTGGAACAGGTTCCACTTGCCCCAATTATTCAATAAAGCCCTTCACCAGCTCTTAGGCCACCCATTCACTAATCCTGTTCTGCTATTTTTGCTCCCTACCTCATGGAGCAGATAGTTATGTTCCACTAATCCAAATTCACCAGTTGCTTGTCCATCATGAAATGTGTAGGCAAGTCATACCTGTCCACGGCCTTGTCCATTGCTAGGATGAGGCCAAATGTAAACTTGAAAAATAATACTCCTGCTAGACAGCCTTGAGCCCAATGGTATGAACATTATTTTTCCAATTATAAGTCACCTTCACCTCTATCTTGTTCCACTGTTTACATGTTTTTACCTAGTCCTATTCTTTTCTCTCTAATTTTCATTTCTTCCCACCACCCTTCCTACTTTGATATCAATACAAGGTCCTCACCAGAAACATTGCCTGACCGTTTCTACCCATTGATGCTACCTGACCAGTGTTTGCCTAAGATTCCAGCAATTGTGTTTTTATTTTACTTGTAAAATAGCATGAAAACTAACAAGGTTGGGTCAGATACAGCAATGAGCTCTCCGAACCCTTCTCCATTGACAACGGCGTGAAGCAAGGCTGCATCCTCGCACCAACCCTCTTTACTATCTTCTTCAGCATGATGCTGAAACAAGCCATGAAAGACCTCAACAATGAAGACGCTGTTTACATCCGATACCGCACGGATGGCAGTCTCTTCAATCTGAGGTGCCTGAAAGCTCACACCAAGACACAAGAGCAACTTGTCCGTGAACTACTCTTTGCAGACGATGCCGCTTTAGTTGCCCATTCAGAGCCAGCTCTCCAGCGCATGACGTCCTGTTTTGCGGAAACTGCCAAAGTGTTTGGCCTGGAAGTCAGCCTGAAGAAAACTGAGGTCCTCCATCAGCCAGGTCCCCACCATGACTACCAGCCCCCCCACATCTCCATCGGGCACACAGAACTCAAAACGGTCAACCAGTTTACCTACCTTGGCTGCACCATTTCATCAGATGAAAGGATCGACAAAGAGATAGACAACACTCGCCAAGGCAAATAGTGCCTTTGGAAGACTATACAAAACAGTGGAAAAACAACCAACTGAAAAACCTCACAAAGATCAGCGTGTACAGAGCTGTAATCATACCCACGCTCCTGTTTGGCTCCGAATCATGGGTCCTCTACCGGCATCACCTACGGTTCCTAGAATGCTTCCATCAGCGCTGTCTCCGCTCCATCCTCAACATTCATTGGAATGACTTCATCACCAACATCGAAGTACTCGAGCTGGCAGAGTCCACAAGCATCGAATCCATGCTGCTGAAGACCCAACTGCGCTGGGTGGGTCATGTCTCCAGAATGGAGGACTATCGCCTTCCCAAGATCTGTTCTATGGCGAGCTCTCCACTGGCCACCGAGACAGAGGTGCACCAAAGAAGAGGTACAAAGACTGCTTAAAGAAATCTCTTGGTGCCTGCTACATTGACCACCGCCGGTGGGCTGATCTTGCCTCCAACCGCGCATCTTGGCGCCTCACAGTTCGGCGGGCAGCAACCTCCTTTGAAGAAGACCGCAGAGCCCACCTCCCTGACAAAAGACAAGGAGGAAAAACCCAACACCCAACCCCAACCCACCAATTTTCCCTTGCAACCGCTGCAACCGTGCTTGCCTGTCCTGCATCGGACTTGTCAGTCACCAACGAGCCTGCTGCAGCAGACGTGGACATACCCCTCCATAAATCTTCGTCTGCGAAGCCAAGCCAAGGAAAGAAAATAGCATTGTTTGAATAGGCAGAGACTGCATGGTTCTCCAAAGAGGAAATCAGACCTACGGAAATAAAACTAGTGCAATGGGAAAAGGAGAACCTGTTTATATTTGAATTTTCAAGGACAACATAAATAACTCTTGGATTTGAGTGACATGTTACTGTAGATGCAGGTTATTGAAGTATAGAAAGCATAGAGGTAGGGCAAAATAGATGATTTTCAAGTTGACAAGCTGGTGTATTTTAAGGATCTGTGCTGGGACCTGAACTATTTACAATTAATGTTAATAACTAGAGTGAAAAGGTTGAGTGTAATATTTGTTGGGTGATGAAAATGGATTGGAAAATGTACTGCCTATTATTTTGTACAATGTGTTAACTGTTTATTTATAATTCAGGTAAAATTCTCAGTTTTTTGGACCTATATGAGTGCAATTGGAATCTTCATTTGTTTCTGGATTGTTTTGTTCTACGCGTGCCAAAATGCTGCATCCTTATCTTCTAACTACTGGTTGAGTTTATGGACAGATGATCCAGTTGTTAATGGGACGCAAGTACATACTGCACTCCGACTGGGAGTATATGGGGCACTTGGATTAATTCAAGGTTTGTTGTGATGTCTGATTGTTCTAATGTGAAGCAAGATGAAAATGTTATTTATTTATAATGTTGGATTGTTGTGCATTATACGTGCAAAAGGGCAATAATAAGTACACAAAATGCAAAGGGAATTTGTTTTGTTGCATTACAACTGTTGCAAATATTTTGCAAATTGTTACTGCCTACAGCATGGATTTTATTTGTAAACTCCACTTTAAGGGAATTACTCGCGTGTATCTAAAATGGTTACTTTTAGTTTGCTATTAAACTGGAAGTACTTTTGTATAGCAGAAATAATGAATAATTTTCTGATAGAAATTTGCTCTTGAAATGTATAATACAAAATTATATTGTGAACATATGGTAAATTATTTCGCCTTTTATTCTGTCAGACTGGTCATTGCTGCTCTTCCAAAATGGCAATCATTTGGCATTGATTGGTTGGCTCATCCAAATTCTCTTCCTCACCTTGCTTGGCGGCATGTTTGTTGTAGTGGTTAGCGCAATGCCTTTATAGTGTCAGCAATCAGGTCAGAGGTTTGAATCCTGCGCTGTCTAGGGAGTTAGTATGTTCTCCCCGTGTCTGTGTGGGTTTTTCCTGGGGCCAGTTTGAAATGTACTGGGCGGGGGGGTAGGTTAATTGGGTGTAAATTTGGTGGCACCGACTTGTGGGGTGAAATGGACTGTCACTATAGTGCATGTCTAAATTTATAAATTTAAATTTAAAAAATATTTTAAAATTCCTTGGTGTTCTTTCTGAATCACCAAATTTCTTCTTGCTACCAGGCCAACTTAATGTTCTCAAGTTTCAGGGGAGTGAACTTAGCCATTCCTTATAAAGATTCCCTTAGCCTTGAATCAGGAAGGCCATTAAATGAGGGTACTTGATTGTATGCTCATGCCTCGACAGAGGGTATTATTTTGGCAATGATTCCATTTTCTGTACCCTCATCTCCAATGTGTGCCTAGGCTTTATTGTATTGTATTTGACCATTCATGATCTCTCCAGTCCTCAGTGGCTACTTCTATTTCTCTATTATTCCACCATTTCTTTGTTGGCCCACTCAAATAAAATTGTCCTCCTCCATCTCTTCAGTTAATTTTTATGCCTTTGACAACTTATTTTTTTCTTCCCAGTTCTTTGCCAACTGGCCTATTTAGTACTCTTTCGAAGATCTGGTACTGAGACCTTTTCACCTTTGCTAATTTGCATTTGTTGGTGATCTCGATGCCTCATTCATTATTCTCCATAATTTTTAGTTAATTGTAGTTTATATTTTGCAGCTTTTTTTGAGATCTCAAATGATGAATTTGTCATTGCAATTTGAACGATCAAGAACTTGCCATAAACACTTCCACTTTAACATCTCCTTGTCCTTTTAGTTTATTTGTCACGTTACACCTGAAAAAGTGGTGTTCATCTGCTGCAAGCAGTCTAATAGGTGATTCTAACGTACAGCATAGAAAGTAAAATGAGCTCTATTAGTGAATAGCATAGCAATGAACAAAAAAACTTGCACCAAGCAAAGGCAGCACTGTTATGGGCTGCATTGAGGAGCCTCATGGCTGTTGAATTGAAATCGTCTTTAACCTTGGTGTGTGATGGGAGGAGTGAGAAGAAAATATGTCTGGGTGTGATGGGTCAATCAGTAAATGTATTTGATCAAGTTCTGCCACTCACAAATGTTCCTTTTTGAATCCATTTGCTTTCTTGCACCTCTGAAGGGCCTTGTCAAATTATGTCCATATCCATGTTTTTGCTTCTTTCTGGGCTCTGCAGCTAACTTGACATTTTTAATTTTTCAGGTCTTTTTGTGCTCTTTGCTTCATTTATGATGAGCATTGGAGGAATAATGGCTTCACGTCGTCTCCATGTCGATCTGTTGTGTGATGTGCTGATGTCACCACTGAGCTTTTTTGAGCATACTCCATGTGGTAATTTAATAAATCGTTTCTCCAAAGACATCGATACAATAGACTCTCAACTCCCATTGGTGATTAGAATGTTTTTGGGATCACTCTTCAGTGTTATAGTTGCCTGTGTGGTGATTTTTGTAGCCACACCATTAGCTGCAGTGATCATCCCACCATTGGGACTTGTCTACTTTTTTGTACAGGTCAGTATTGATGAAAAGCTGTGTTTAATACTGGTTTGCATCACTGTCTATCTTTACAAGATTATTCAGCATTGCACTAATCGGAACTTTCTATCTTTTTGTGATACAATTTGGTATTTAATGCAAAGCTTACTTAATTTGTTTATGGCAGGAATTGTTTTCAGAATTGGAAATCTTGAATTAGTGATTGAGAACCATGGTTCCTGTCGTAATTTGTATTTGCATTATTGGGTGGCTTGTTTGCAGCTGGATAAATCATTGCCTGCTTCATCTGCTGAAGAATTGTAAGAAATTATTGCTCAACAAGGATTCCTTCAGTGTAGGTGGAATATTGCTGATGTTCTCCTTGGGATGTTTGGAATTTCATCACCTTTGCATTTTTTGTGAATTCCAAACCCCCGTCTCAAAGATCAATAGTTGCATTGGAAAGCTCAGGAGGAGCCATAATGGGAAGATGGTTCCTCTTCAGTTTAAATTTTCCTCTGACCCCAAGAATAATCTGATAGGTTTGGCCAGTTGTATTACTTCAGGTCCTGATTGTGATGTGGATACCAAGTAAAGTTTATTGGACTTCACCCTGTTTAGGAAAGATCAGTTTCTTAAATAAATTCCTTTTGGAGATGCAGGTGCAAGGCCATTATAGTTTGGGTACCAAGGTTCAGATTTATTGTGAGAGTACATGGCATGGATAAGCATAATGGTTAGCACAATGCTATTCCAGTGCCAGCATCAGGACTGGGTTCAAATCCTGCATCGGATGCAAGGAGTTGTATGTATCTGCGTGGTTTTCCTCCGGGTGTTCTGGTTTTTTCCCCACTCTTCTAAATGTACTGAAGATTGAAGGTCAATTGGGTGGCATGGGCTAGAAGGGTCTGTTATTGTGCTGTATGTCTATTTTTTTTTAATTAAAATTTTATGACATCACATAACTGAAATTCTTTTTCCTACAGATGAGGCAGAATTACTACTTATTGGGAGTGCAAAAAAAACTACTCAATGTAAACAAAGTCTCCTTAATATTGGAATGTGTAGTTGTGTAATACCATTGGTTTAGGTAAACTTGGTCAATAATGTACTCTAGAGAAGAATGGAGCTGTTCACGTCGCTCAATTATTTGACTGTTGGATACGAGATCACGTGGACTTTATCCCATCAGAATGTCACGTGCCATCAACAGTGAATGTCTTTGATACTTGTTGCATTTTAGAAAATGAATAATTTTAAGTTACGAACATCACTTTTTTCTTTTAGAGATATTATATCGCAACCTCTCGTCAGCTGAAGAGGTTGGAATCGGCTAACCGATCACCCATATTTTCAAATTTCAATGAAACACTGCTTGGTGTCAGTGTCATCCGTGCTTTTGGAGAACAAGATTGTTTTATACACCGTAATGACTCCAGGGTAGATGAAAACCAGAAAGCATATTACCCTGGTATTATTGCTAACAGGTATATTTTTACTATTTGCTTCAATGGCAGCAATTTTATTGAAATGTCATTACAGTACAACTCCAATTATCTGAAATGGATGGGACTGAGCCTATTTTACATAAACTTTTTTTTCGGAGAACCAGTCAATTTTTAAAACCAGCCCAGTAGCAGAAGCAAATCATTTGTAACACTGTTTAAACAACAAAAAACAACCAGGCTTTTTAAACATTAAAATAATGTTTAATTCCCACCAAAAAAAAAATGCTGGCCACCGCTGATCACCGACACTTTCCCACTGAGGCCCAGCTTATGCCGGGAGTCCAAGAGTCAAGCTCCTGCCCTGGTGCTTGAGGTTCGCTGCTGCCGCCGGTGGTGGGAGGCTGAGGTCCACTGCTGGTGCCAGGAACCCGGCGTTCCAGATCTGTTCAGCTTTGAAAATATTTTGGGTAAAAGGATTTCTGATTTGTTTCAGATATCCTCATTTATCTGAAATTTATAAAAAATTTTGGACAACTGAGGATTTCTGGAATCTGATTTTTGTACTTGTAATCATTAAAAGAAACATGCCTTGTAGGCTTCAATTCAGATGGTCTTTCTTAATTGCCAAACCTAATTTCGAGGATTAGTGCCTTCTCCACCAAGAATGCGCCTGTTGAAGTGGAATCGGACCTGTGGAATGATCGTTCAGGTGACAGCGCTAAAAGCGCAGCGCTGGCCATCTGAAAGGGACAGCTGAATGGGAGGTGCTTCGGTGCGCACTCTGGCTCCTGTCCCTTCGGGACGTCAGCGCTGGGGTGGCCCGCACTGGCCGACCCATCACTGACAGACCGCACCGGCTGCCCACGCCCTGACGTCCTGCGCCAGGGGGCAGGGGCAATGGGGAGGGGGGCTGGCAGGTGCTCGCCAGCTGATTTTCATCCCCTTAGCAGCCGCTTTCAGGCGGCTGCATTCAGGTGCCTGGGGGACCTGAGTGCTCCAACGATTATCCCTCTTGGAGGAGGGTTACAAAGTGCACCTCGCAGGCGCCTCCTGTGCTTTCAGATGGCCTCCAGATGCCATATACGGGTATAATATGCGGCTTTACATCGGGGTATTTTGACTTGTGTTCGATTGCATTGAGTTCCCAAAGTGAAAAGACCCAAGTGTCTGGTGAAGGGGCACTAAAACTTTTATGATTGATTCCACAAATAATTAGATTAATTCTTCTTGTTTTCCCACCAGGTGGTTGGCTGTGAGACTGGAATTTGTTGGCAATTGCATAGTATTTTTTGCTGCCCTCTTTGTTGTGGCTTCCAGAAGTTCTGTCAGACCAGGCATTGTTGGTCTATCCATCTCGTACGCTTTACAGGTTTGGAGAAATATATTTACTTCAAATTGTTATAATTCATTGTCATAATTGTTACACATTGAAACTTTCTGCCTTTTTTGTACAGTAAACCCTACAGGATTGGTGGATGTTGGATAAGTGTATTTTAATGTTGCTTGAGACTTGCAATGCCCAATTAATACACCTGTATTAAGAATAAATGGTTTAAGATACAAAAATACTATACAGTACTTGCAATGAACAAACTTCATTTGCATGAATGTATAAACCTTAAGCATTTTGCTTTATTTTCAGTCACATTCTTTGAAAAAATATAACCATCGCTGCATATGCAGGTTCCTCCCCCTTCACAGAGCCACCCAAAAGACTAACCACCCCCCTTCCCAAGTTTACAGCTAAAGCCTCTGACCAAGGTGAATCTTAATAAGCAGGGATAAGGAGACACTTTAAGAATGTCATCCCATTGGTGAGTGCCATCAACCAGTTGTTTCACACAACTTTATTCAAGCAACTGTTACGAGCAAAGCATGATTAAGGCACTCCGCTGGCTTAATATTTGCTCCATCTTCACCCAAGTTTTGTGTTACTTCAGAGAATATTTACTTTTACAATTTAAACTTACATTTTTTCTACCTATTTGATTCATATTTATTGTTATTTTTTTTTTACTGGTTGCTTGAGACTGCTGGTTACTTGAATTCCAGGTACTGGGTTTTTTTTTACTGTACTTGCATTTTTATTTGTTCTATGTGCACTGTGGGTGATGCAGTGGAACCTCAAATCACATTGCGCAAAAAATGGGGTCGTGCTAAATCAGGGTTTCAATAAATGGCTGTAGTTATAGTTGAAATTACAACAAACTAATTTGCAGTAAACTGACCACCCTGCTCCCGGCGTCAGCCCAAGGTCCCTGATGCCTGAGTCCAATGACTCATTGCATTATATGCGGATTCGCATTAAATCGGGGTTCCACTGAACTATGTTAATTGTCTATTTATAATTGACAAATGCAAATGGCTGTGTTCTTGGCGATGGAATGAATGACTGACCAAAGATCCAATCGAGGGATTGAAAATAAGGAATTGGGTGATTTAACTCCAAAATGAGAAGACGCTGCATTCAGGAGGAGTGAATTTTTAGAATTTCTTCCTTCCTGAGGACATAGGTTTCATTTAGAACAGAAATGGAAAGATTTTTAGATATTGGGGAACCAGGCCATTGGGAGGGAAAATATTTCTGTTAATAAGGATTATGTGGCTTGCATTTCATCTGTAACCCATGGTGATCCTTCAGTACCAGGGTGTTGCTAGGCATTTTACATATTATTGTGGGGCCTCACTTTTGAATCATCCCTGTAATGCCGGCTGGGGGCCTGTGCTAAGATGGCACTGGATCGCCTCCACCTTGGCGACAAGCCCGTGGGCTTAGAAACACGTCGGGAGTGTTATGATGTCACTTTTGGTTTTGGAACGGCCGAAACACAGGCCTCTTCTGTGCTGTCGACCAAATATCCAGACAAAGGTTTTCAGTTGAAACGGGAGCTGAACACAGCGTCCTCCCACCAAACGTCTTTGAACGAGAAGCCTAGACTAAGCAGTCCAACCTACTTGCGGCATATGGACGCCTGTACCTGGGGGTCATGTTTTGGGGTACCTGTGTATATCACCTCCGACAGTGGTGAACAGTTTACCTTTGCAGTTTGGGCTGCACTGTTGTGCCTCTGCGGCCATGAGTCCATTTCACTACGTCCTACCACCTGTAAGCCAATGGGCTAGTGGAGCGCTTTCACCAGGACCTGAAGCAGGCTCTGCGAGCACATCTCATCAGCTCGCAGTGGTTGGACGCACTGCCCTGGGTGATGCTGGGAATACGGACCGCTCCAAAAGAGGACTTGAAGGCTTTGTCAATTGAACTGGTTTATGGCACGCCCTTGTTAGTGCCAGCTGACATTCCACCCCTGCCAGACCGTGCCAATTCCACGGCATTGGAAGAACTTCAATGCATGTGCCACTGTCTGGGGGCATTCGTCCCAGCCACAGGGCAGGGACACGGCAACAGCATCTGTACATTGGACCATACAGAGTGCTAATAAACAGTGGGTCCACCCTGCTTTTGGACGTTGGGGCAGACACGAGCAGTATATAAGGGTCCGGCTCAAACACGTCCTCGTGGACACTGCTGAACCAGTGTTGTTTCCAACACCGCGTCACCATGGTCACCCCCCAAAAAAGCCTAAGACTCAGACCATCATACCAGGGGACAATTCTGGAGGGGGGGGCCCTCACATTCAAATTGTCCCTGTAATGGCAGTCAACCACGGGTCCCAGGGGCCTGTGCTGAGATGGCACTGGACCCACTCCACCTCGGAGACAAACCCACGTGCTTAGAAGCGTGGCGGGAGTGTTATGACATCACTTCCAGTTTTGGAACGGCTGAAGCAGAAGTGACTTAAAAGTGGACTAAAAAAGATTAAAACAATTCTTTGCTGATTAGAGGATGAGTCAGTGATTTCCTTTGCAGCTCTGCCTTCAAAGGCGCCTCTTTGGGCATAAAACTGGTGAGGGGCTATTCCATTACGCTTTTGATTTGAATGTATTGTGAAAGCTATTAGTCAGCAGATGCGCAGTATGTTGCAAAACACTTGGTGTCTGCTGTTCCTTTAATGTAATCTGCAATGGTCTGAATTTAAAAGAAAAATCTGAAGTTCCCAATGTGATAATAAGAAATTTTCTGAAATTGAGCAAGTCGAAAAAATGAGAATGAGCTTCTCATAATCAAAAGCTATTGCGTATAGAATTTTATCACCCATCTCTGCAGCTGTAAGTGATATTTGTCAGTAATTTAGTTTTTATGAGAGCCAGATGTTTGGAAATTGTAATTGTGTAATATTGGAACCATTAGAATATGTATTCAATTTGATTCAAGAACAGTTTTAAAATGCGTAACTGGTTTTGCCAGTTGAGATTTTTTTAAAGTGGATATAAAGTACTATCTGGAAAACTAGTTGGATATTGACCTAAGATGCTAAGGGGATGAAAATCAGCTGGCGAGCACCTGCCAGACTAAGATGGATATTGATAGATTTTTTTTATTGGGTAAGGGCATCAAAGGATATAAAGAATAAAAGTGGATTAGTGAATTGTATGGATTGTTGGTCACTGAATCAATTGGTGGGTGAATGACTATTCTGGTTCTTAAGTATGTCCCACTGTCATTTAGATAACAAGTACGTTAAACTGGCTGGTACGCATGACTTCGGAAGTAGAAACGAATATTGTTGCGGTGGAAAGAGTACAACAGTATTTTGATACTCCAAAAGAGGTAAGATAAAAATAGTGAGGAAAAAGTATAGAAAACTTCTCCCAGAATCGTGTGAGAAGGTATTGGCAGGTCTGGGTTTATTCTGTAATCTGTTTACAAAATAAAATCTTGTGATTTTGGAGAAAGAATCATGTGCATAAACATATGATCCAGAAATCTCGAAAAGCAGTTGCCATAAATAAGTCATCTTTTAAGTTGTGCATGCATTGGTTTGGAATACAATTTGTGCAAATTATTTTGTTGCTCTCCAATGGGGAGTGTTTTTTAAATACTCAGGTTTTACACAAAGGAGTGGTAGGGAGAAACGCAAAAATAAATGGATATGGTTAAATTAAACAGTAAAATCTCCAGTTGCTTGGGCTGAGTGCAATATTCCAAAGTGCTGGACAAACTTAGCAAGTCATGTAGCATTCATAGCAAGTAAAAAAAACAATCAACAGTTCAGGCCCAAGCCTTCTGTTGGGAATCTGGAAAAACTGATGTACCTGGTATAGGTCAAGGTTGGGGATTAAATATTCCAGGATACTTGTGGAAGAGGGAGGCAAAATGGTAAAAGGGTCAGGATAGATTTGATATTAAAGAATGGGATAACGGCAGTGAAGTGTAAGGATATTGTGACAAGAAAGTGCAACTGTATCTGTTTAAGTAGAGCTGAAAAACAAAGAAGGGTAGAAAACATTGGGAGTTGTCTGTGCTCTTCAAACAACTAGTTAATACAAGGCACAATAGAAATCAAGAATTTGAAATGCACACAAGGTTATTCGAAAATGATGGGGAACTAGGTGACCAGTTCGGCTGCACCACTGTAGGGGATGAATTTGTCCAGATGTTTGACCTGCTAAGAATTTCCAGTTTTAATTCTACAAGGATTATTCAAAAATGTGTTTAGAAAGGATATATGGAAGATGCTTCTGTTGAAGTAAATAATACTCTTTAAAAAATTCTACCTAGGCACGTTGGGTTGTAAAAGAAAATCAACTCCCTCAAACTTGGCCTTCAGAGGGAAAGATAGAATTTGTAAATTATGGACTACAATATAGGACTGGGCTTGACTTGGCCTTGAAGAACATCACTGTATCTATAGATGGAGGTGAAAAGGTTAGTGAGATAAATCTGATCAATTGTAATATTTTGTGAAGTTTGTACTTGTGCTAAACTATTTATTGATTTCAGATATCGATCCTTTATAGCTGAAACTTTAAAATAAGTTTGAGTTTAAAATGATCATTGTTAGGTCTGCTTTGTTCATGAATGAGTGAGTCAGACACCAGACTGAGTCGAAATCAAGGTTCTTTGTTCTTTATTGCCGGATTGTAACACTTGCAACTAACAGTGTTAGTTGGAGAAGGCGCATTCTGCCGTTATCAGCAAGTGGTGTTTTTTATATACCTTAGGATACGTACTTAGTAAATTATCATACCATGACATTGTCCAATGAATAAACTGTTGCTATCCCTCTCTGCTAGCCTCCTGCACATCAATTTGTCATCCCCACTCTTGAGAGTACAAGGTCACAACTGCATCTTGTTACGGCCCAGCACTGGGTGACTCCCTCTACATTCCCAGCTCATGATGTTTTTACCTAACATCATACAACAATAAAGTACAATTGGACGAAATGGTATTCTTTGGTCCTTGCTTCTTGTTACTGGCTGTAACCATATGCATAAATACATAGAGCATTTTTGATTGTCCAATGCAGTTGTTGGAGGATAAAAGTGATTTTTGGGCATCTCTTGCCACTGGTTTCAGTTCCAATGAGTTTCCTGCAGCTTGTCTTAGATTCCACATGAAGGTATATTTTGGATTCATTGAAACTTGAGTGTGCGCCTTGACATCTCCATGACCTATTCTGTGTAAAGGTCAAAACCTTGTGGTTTTGATTCATAGTTAATTTTGTGTCTATCTCTTTAAGAAGGAGTCTTGTTTGTAGTGTTACCATAGTGACTATGGCATAATATGTCGTAATATCTGGGCAGATGAAGAGCTTGCATCGCAATCTTCAACGAACCATTGAGATAATTTTCTTTGAGTTCGTCTTGTATACCTCTTTGAAGTTGAATGTCATTGTCTTTAAATATAGCCGAATGCTTTGTTTATTCGTTATGAAAATCTTAATGCGACTTTGTGCAAAATGTTTGCCCGTTTTACCAACAATTAAAGCTGCATCTACAAAGTTTGGTTTATTGGGATTAATAAGATAGTAATTCAGAATATCATCCTTGCGTTTCCTTGAAGAGGACACGTTTTGAAATTAGGATATATTAGAACCTGGAAAGTGTCGTCCCTACCCTGAAATGGTGCTGTAGGGGATTTATTTGGGGATTATATAGGAAAGAATTTGGTGGTCGATCAGAGTCACAACGTGGAACATAACGGCTGTATGACGGTTTGTACTCACAGAACTTGAAAACAAGATTTATTTTCCTTTATCCCAATCAACTAATTTTGTTCTTTTGCTGACTTGAAGATTATAACAAATCTTGTATTCACTTTTCTTGTTTTCAAGTTTCACTTTTTTCTTGTTTTCAGTATTCACTTTTTTCTTAAGTCTCGTATCTTAACCCTCAAAGCAATAACATAACATGCTCTGAATATGACTATTCTCCTACTTGTTAAACTACTGTTTTTGTTAATGTGGGCAGTATTTCCCCACCAGATGTGTTAATTGATTTAACTGATCAATCCTGACTATTTTTGTAATAGATTGGAATAGTTGGAAGAACAGGAGCTGGGAAATCATCTCTTACACTTGGCCTATTTCGAATAATTGAACCAGCTGCTGGACATGTCTACATTGATGGAATTGATATTGCAAAAATAGGTCTGCATGATCTCAGGTTTCAGATTACAATAATACCTCAGGTAGGCAATTGAACATTTGGGAGTTAATGTTTTGAACTTAAAAGTTTTGTACTATAAATCTTGTAACCAAATGTCATGTAATTAATTGTTAGGATCCAGTATTATTCTCTGGTTCACTTCGAATGAATTTGGATCCCTTTGATAAGTATTCTGACGAGGAAATATGGAGAGCTCTGGAAATGGCCCATCTAAACACATTTGTATCTAGTCTTTCAAACAAATTGTATCATGAATGCTCTGACGGAGGAGGAAATCTGAGGTAAAATAGAAAAATTAAATGTGTTCAAATCATAAATGTTAAGACAAGTAACTTGCTAATTGAGCTTTTTAAAGTAGTTTTCTTTCGACAAAAATGAACTAAAATGTGGATAACAGTCGCAGGATGTGTGAATGATTATGACAGTGGGATCATAACGGATCTACAGGCTGCCCAGGCTCACCAGTTGCCTGACCTTGGAGTATATATTTGTTTGCACCAGGAACGCAGACAGTTTTCAGTTGATAATTTGGCTGGCAGCTGGTCAGCAAGGCCCAGGATGGTGCAGGACTTTTTAAAAATGCGACTGACATATTCCATTCCCTTGATTGCAAATGGCCATCTTTAGAGCACCTCCCAGGAACATCAGATGTTATTTCGATTGAATGTTTGCAAATATTCCAACCTTTAGAAATGGGTACGAGTTGCATTGATGTAAAAATATTCTAGTGTTTAAAATATTTTTAACATAACTGAATAGCTTTAAGTCAATTGAATTAAAAAAGGAAATTGTACTTAAATATCCATTCAAAGGAAAGGATCTACTGGTCTTGAGGCAAATTAAGCTGACGTAGGCTAAGAGGGCAGACTCCCAGTCTGAATGCTCAGGCTGGCAAATATGATCAAGACTACACTTCTCTTGTCAGACATCGAAATTTCCCGAGAGCAAAGCATACCTGAGTGGGATAGATTTCAGTCTGCATTAGGGGTTTTGCACTTTTGCCTAGTTAAATGGGTTAATCCTAGCAGATATGCAACTTTTATGTTATTGCACCACTCAAGCCTCAATTTCACAATCTTGCTGAATTTTTAAAAATCAATTTGCAGAATTTGATTGTCAAGAAGTTGTGTACATTGTCAAGTGATTTCTAGTTGTCTTGTGCACTCAGTGATTAGTAGAGTATAACAGCCACCTAATGTGCTGTCTCGATCATCCATGAGTGCTTGGAGTTTTTTTTTGGTTGTGTTCCATTTAATAAAGTGAACTGTCAGTTGATATATTTTTATAAAATATCAAAGAATGTACTTGATTTACTTTTGCAATTTTTAAAGTGAGTTTGAAACTTTCCCACATTTGCTTTGCCCTGAACCTTAAAAAGCTAGTCACAGGAAGTTTGCAGGAAATGCTATAAAAATGGCCTGTCTCCATCAAGACTACCTACATATTGTCTTATTACCATTTAGCTTGTGCACTTGTTAGTTTAATGTTTTTTTTTTAAATTTCAAATTTTCTCTGATCATGAGAAACATTAGTCGAGGTGAGAAAACATGACAACACAAGGATCAGATGGACTACTTGCCTTTTGGACACACCAATGAGGTCTAGCTTATTGGGTATCAAACAGCCATAAAAAGGATTCAGGAAAATGTTTAATTTTGAAACTGATCAATTCTTAATTTTCACTGCAGCATTTCCCTTAATTTTCTCATTTGGAAGTGGGATAATTTGGGATTTCACCTCTAATATATTGTGCCTTTTCATAAACAGACAAAACTCAATTTATTCAAATAAATACAGGTACTGTAATTCTACATTAAGTATGCACAATGGAAAGAAAAAAAATGATGTCAAAGATCTTAATATTTTCTGATTTCAGTGTTGGACAGCGACAATTGCTTTGTTTAGCACGAGCTCTTCTTCGGAAATCTAAAGTGTTAGTGCTTGATGAAGCCACAGCTGCTGTAGATTTAGAAACCGATAAACTCATCCAGTCAACACTAAGAAACCAATTTGATGACTGCACCGTACTTACAATAGCACATCGTCTCAACACTATTATGGATTATTCACGGTAATTTAACATGAAGCATGATGCATTTTTTTTGTGCACAGGGAATTTGATGGCCATGTATGATCAATTTATCTGAATGATAAACAATACATTTTTCAAGCAATTTGCATGATCTGCAATAACTGCATATTTGAAAAACGTTCTGCTTTCTGGTGCTTTATTTTTAGCAGACTAGTCCACTTGGCATTTTTTCCCACTCCATTCTGGTGGGAAATTTTTAAATTATCCATCTCCACATGACTTAAATTAATCAGATGATTGTTTACTCTAATAAGTTAACTCATTCAAAAAATTGAATAATTTGATAACTGGAAAGTGGGGCCTTTTTTAAAAAAAAAATCAAATCAATTAATTATGAAAGAGAGTAACAAAATCTGTAAGTGTTCAGACAAGCGACCAATATTTTTCTGTTGGCAAGTTGCAATTTCAACTGTACTACTGAGGAAGAATTAAGAACCTAATCTGTGTCTGCAATCCACCTTGTTATTCCTCTGAAGGTAGGTAGAACATGATTATCTAAAATGTTAACATTTAAAATGTACATCAAACCATTAACTCTACAACAACTTGAAGAGATCTTTAATAGAAATTATTTTTTTTAACCAATTATTGAGAATCGCAACACAAGTTTTATCATTACTTTGTACACTTTAGTTGTGTTCTTTTTATATGCACATGTCATCACAGGTACTGTGAAACCCAGTAAGGTACTGCAGTAAGTTGAGGCCCTCTTGTGTCTTTGTTTAATATGTTGTCCAAATCAAACTAAAATTCTGTGACTTGCATATTGTTGTGTGTCTACCTAGAAGCCTTCTAAACGTATCTAGGTAACTCAAGTGCTTCTATTATATCTGCTTCCACCCACTACTCCTGGCAGCCCATTTCTGGGCACCAACCATTCTAAAATATTTGCACTGCACATCTCTCTTAAACTCTCCCTTCACCTTAAACATGTTCTCTAGCGAGTGATGCTTTTTCCCCAGGGAAAATATTCTGACTATGTATCCTATCAATGTGTCTCAAGATTTAATATACCTCTATCAAGCATCACCACTAATTTGTGCAGCTAATTTGTTGTAAACCAGATTTTTTAAATAAAAAGGAAATGGGAGAAAATAATACAGCCAGGTTATTTTTCTGGTGTTTTTCTTAGCAGTTGGGTGAAGATCAAACCAGACAATTGTTTTTCAGGATAACATTACAAGAAATACCAGTATCTGGTAAAGACAGTGTAGTAAGTTGAGAAATCAGTGTTTTGACAATTGTACCATTGATGCTGTTGAATGCTAGTCCACAACAAAAACAAGTTTAAAAATTTGTATTAACGTTCCATGTTGTGAACTGTATTTCAAAACTGAAATTTGGGATGATTTTCCTTTTTCAAAACTTCTGGGGGGGCAAACAAAACACTGGGAAGAATCCTTGGTGGTCAGAACCTTCTGCAGAGAGGTCAAATTAAATGGACTTTTTGAAATTGGGTTGAAAAAGCATGTAATTAAAACAATGTTGAACACCTTCACTAGTGCACAACGCAACCCATAACTCTGTCCTCCCCACCACACATCTAATCCTCCCCTTTTGAGCATGATCAGTTGTCCAGTGGTGATTGACACTGCCTTTTTGAGACACCTGCATTGGAAAGATGATGCTCTTGAGGTTGCGGACCATTATGTAGATTCCCCACAAATTCCAAATGTGTAATTTCTTCAGACACATTAGTAAGGTAAGAAAGATCACTTTTGTGATAGGCTCACAAACAGTTTGTAAGGTCTGATATCTAAAAATAAACTTTTCTTCATAGTGGCGAACTGTAAAGTGGAAAAAAGATGATGGTCCCAAGGACTTTGAGGTTTTGAACATGATCTTTTTTTCTTTGCAGTATTCTAGTTTTGGACAATGGTGAGATTGTGGAGTTTGATACCATACCCAGGCTTGTAAGCAAAAAAGGGACCTTCTACAAAATGGCAATGGACTCTGGCGTCTTGTAGCTTTATTTATATTTCTAGGTTTACATTCAAATGAATGTGTTACACAAACTGTTCAACTTGAATATAAAATCCATTCTTATTGCCACTGTACATGAGTTTATAGTTTTTATAAAAATGCATATTTTCATATACCATAGATGTATATAATTTTTTTGAAGAAAAAATGTCTAAGTTAATTATTTATCAACCGAATGAAAATAAAAGGTGCATTATGGCACTGCACTTATTTTTGACAATTGTATATAATGCAAATGTTTTGAAATCATGAATAAATACATGTGGCAGTATTTGAATCTGTTCTCGTATTGTAAGTAGATCTGCAGGACATAAAGCACAATCATTAGGCAGCTAAGTTCTAGTAGTCAGAGTATATTTTCTACACCAGCTTGTTAGCTGACAACACAGCTGTTGTATGAAACATAGGGCATTGAAACAAGTCCTTAGGGCCCACTTCATCTGTAGCAACTGTAATGCTGTACTGTGCTCATGCCATTTGCCTGTGAAAGGCTTTCATCATCTCTTCGCTGTCCAAGTGGCTTTCAAATGTTATAATATCTGCCTCCTTGGGGTTTCTTCCAAATAATTACACACCCACTCACCCCAAACCTGTGTGCTGTAGTTTTGCGTAGCAGTAGTAACTATCCAACCTCATCGTTTTTTTTTTAAATAAAAATCTCTTAAGGATAAGCTCCAGAGAGAATATTTCCAGTTTCTCCTTGTAACTTCTGCCCTCCATTCCAGGCACAGGGGGAGAGATAGGCTCTTCAGCCCATCGAGTCCACTCTGCCATTTTCCCACTCGGCCCCATTGCTTGGCCTTCTTCCCATAAGTTTTGGTGCCTTGGCTAATCAAGAAATTATTAATAATGTTCTAGGTGTTAAATTTTTTATTAAAAAATCCACTTCTTCAGCATTCTTTTATTGTCACCACATACTTGTAATGTGGCAACCAAAACTGCACACAAACTTTTAGTGCAGTCTAACCAATATTTTGTATGACTAACATGGCATCCCGGACCTTGGCCAGGAAGGAGAGCAAGCAAATGCATTTTTTTTAAAATCAGCCTTGCTGTCATCCCAAGAGCTTCCTGAACATTAATGCTTTTACCGATTGTGTCCTATCAGATGTTCATCTCCCAAAAGGCAATACGTTGCATTTGGGATAAATTTCACTGGCCACCACTCTACCTAATTTACCACCTGATCCAGTTTGTTATCCACCATCACCATTTTGTTTGCATTGTCAGCAAGCTTACTCATCATGCCTCTTACATTCTCATCTCATCCCAATTGCTTTGAATCCCTTTGTCTTTTCCTTCTGGCCCAGCCTAAATGGGACTTGTCAAAAGCTTTTCTAAGCCCATACATCTACTCCCCTGGCTTCATCAATCATCCTGGTTACCAAAAAAAACCTGAATATTTCCCTGCACCAAAAAAAAATGTTGATTATCTCCCACTGACCCTGGACAGAAATCTGGCCCCTCAGTCTCCAGTAATTCCCTACAATTGTTGTAAGGTTTGTGGCATATAATTCTCAGGCTTATCTCAAGCCTTCTGGTACCTTGCTAGAGGCTAACCAAGGTTCAAAAACCTCTCGCTTCCCTTGAATTTTTAAATACATCCTGCCTAATCCTTGGAATTTATCAACCTGAATGTGCTCAAATATTTCTTGACTTGGTTCTTGATACAGTTTAGTTCTGGAATATCTGAAATTCCCTTAACTCACCATTCTCCCTGGTAACCACCACAAGGTTTTTTTTTTAGGATCTTGCTCACAAGCAAGATTACTTTAATACCTTTTCTTCCCCCTCCCCCTTTTCCTGTCTTTCCAGTTCTTTCACCTACCAGTGGTTCTCAACCTTTTTCTTTCCACTCACATACCACTTTGTCATCCCTGCTAGTCAGGGATGGGTTGAGGTGGTGCGTGAGTGGGAAGGGAAGGCTGAGAATTGCTGCTCTAGACCCAATTGTTACAAGTATTTTGCTTGAGAAAAATTGTCATTGGGCCATTTCTTTAGGAGTTATGAAACCGTGCACATAACGAGTCAATTAGGTACGATTAAAACACCCACATACCACCTTAAGCTATCCCTGACTAATCACAGAGCACCTATGGCATAGGGAATACTTAAAATGTTTTGTGAGTGGAAAGAAAAAGGTTGAGAACCACTGACCTACGCAGCCCTGCCTTTCCTCCCCCTCATTGCTGCTGTTCCCTCCCTCCCTCCCTTCTCCACCTATCATCTTCTGCTCTGCGAACCCTCCCCCCCCCCCCCCCCCAACTCTTTTATTCTGACACTGGCATTTTCTCATACTTTGATGAAAGGCTCAAGCCCAAAATGTCAGTTATGTATCTCTGCTTTTGCTACACAAAGGACACTGTTTGACCTGCTGAATCTCTCCAGCATTATGTTTATACTGGGGCCTTATAAACTGCTTAAGGCGGTATGTGAGTGAAGGGGGCAGTTTGAAAACTGCTGATGCAGAGGGTTATAGCCCCACCTTGTGGGGAAAATGAGTTGCTGCTATGCCTCTTTGCTTTTCCAATCTCAGTCTCTCCATTCTGTCTCCTTTTGCAACATGCTTTCCCTATCTGTCCATTGTCTCCTTTCACACAAAGTAATTATGTTAATTTATGTAAAAATTTTCACAGATTTTTCCTACATTGCTGTCTAAAAAAACATTAATACATGTTTGTCTTGAGGTGTTGAAAAGACCGGCTGAGTTCCAGCATTTTGGTGTTTTTTTTAAACTATAATCACAGCGTTTGTAGACTTTAGTGTTTCAACTTAGCATTTTATACAGTTCAGCTTCTTTTTTTAAAGAGCACAGCTTTTTAAAAAAAATCAAATGTTTGAAATCTGAAATAAAAGCAGAAGAATGCATCAGGAAAGGCAGCATCTGTGGAAAGAAAGTTAATATTTCATGCACCAGTGTTTTTTTTTAAATTTTACCTTAACCAATCTCATTGTAACTTAAAATTCTCCAACCCTAACAATATACTTATGAAGAGAATGGGAGATCGCTTTGTTGTGCACCTCAGCTCTGCTGCAATAGAGTGGATTTCCCAGTGGCCACCCTTTTCAATTCCTTGGCCCATTCCCTTGTTGACAAGTCTGTCCATGGTCTCATGCACTGCCAAATTGAGTCCACCTACAAATTGGAGGAACAACACCTCTTCTGTCTGTGCACCCTTCACCTAGATGACATTCACATCGACTTCTCTGATTTCTGTTTAAACCATTGTCCTCTTCGCTTTTCCCCCAGTTTGCATGCGCGTGCTTTCTCCCCCAAACCCACCACTTGCACCCAATTAACACCTTTTGTTGATCTGTATTCTCCACCTTGCCAGTCTTCAGTCTTTATTCTGACATCTTCCTGTTCTTTGCTTATTCCATGAAGGGCTCAGGCCTGAAATGTCACTAATATTTTTAACCATGGTTGCTGTGAGACCTTCTGAGTTCCTGTAGTATTTCTTTTTTTAAAAATATTTTATTTTTGATTTTCATAGACTCAAAATTCAGTAAACAATTCAATCTTTCCAACATTCAAATGTATATACAGTTTGTATTTATCCCCTTTCTCTTCCTCCCTCCCAATCTCCCTCCCATACACAGTTGGAAATAGTCAATTAATTTATACTGATACAAATGCCAGTGGAGCCAATGACCCCCTACAGAAATCTAGGAAGAAGAAAAACCTAAAGATTAAAAATTAAAAAGAAAGAAACTCAAAATAAAACTAAAACAACTGGAAAGAAAACAACCTGTCTGCACCATGTCCTGTTTTGTTAGTCACACTCATTTCCTGGGAACAGATTGTTATAGTATCCCTATAACGGGGTTTGGTGGGAGGGTTTGGTGGGAGGGGGGGGCTGCGAACTATCTAAATGCCAATATATTTCAAGTAAGGTTGTCACACTAATTAATGTTTTTTCCTTAGATTGTATGTGATTTTATCCAAGGGAATGCAACTCTGCATTTCTATATTCCATCGTGTGGTATTTAGTTGGGAGTCAAATTTCCATAAAATGGCTATTGTCAAGGTGATCTTCATGAACAAAATTTGGTATTTGGTCAGTCTAGACTGCACTTCTCCAATATCTCCCAGAAGGTACAACTCTGGATCCTGTGGAAAATCCACTTTTGTAATTTGTTTCAGAATGTCCTTCAGGCCTTCCCAGAAGGATCTCATCTTTGTACATAGGTGGAGTGGACAAAGGTTCCAATCTCCACACTACACCTTAAGCTCTGAAATTTCAGGCTTTGATTTGTGTAATTATTGTGGTGTGAGGTACAGCTGGTAAAAGAAATTGTATTGGCATTGAAGACTCCAGTCACATTATCCAGACACGAGTATTGCCACTACTCTTCAATGATTGTCCAAGTCCGACTCTCACCTTTCCCTCGTCCTGTGTAAGCCCGGCTTCAGGGCCTCACTTTGGAATATGTAATACATATTAAGAGAGAAATTTACACACATTCCCCTGTAGAATTAGAATCTCCACATTACTACATCGAGGTAGGGTCATGGATGGTCCCAATTTTTCCCTTAAGAATGATTTGCAGATAGCAGAAGAATGTTCTTTAGACAAATTGTATTTGTTCTTCAACTACTCAAATAAATAAGATGCCCCTGTTTGTAACAATCCTTGCTACACCTGATCCCCTTCTGGCACCAGATGTCCAGGATTTTATTACCCAGAGTTGAGGGTATTAAATTATTGTGGGTCAAGGGCATTTTGGAGGATGTCCCCACTTCCATCCAATATAAGGTTTTACTCTTTTCCATGTCTGGAATATGTGCTTTAGGATGGGATTATCTGTTTCTTTTGTGAGTAATTTGCAAAGAATATATGAATTCTTTGTCTTTCTCTTCACCTACTGAGTGTAGTCCAATTTGTACCCACAAAAGGAGGGCTTCCTCAACGAGTGAGGCAAGAAACCTCACCTGGGTGGCCCAGTCATACTTTTTGAAATTGGGTATTTTAAACCCCCCCCCTCCAAGTTATCCCATTCCAATCTTTCCATGGAGATTCTAATCACTCTCCCATTCCACAGAAACGTTCTGACACAGTCGTTGAACACTTAAAAAAAAATGCTGAAATGGCTAACGATTGGAAAAAATATTGGAGCATTGGCATCACCTTCATTCTACCCATCAATGTTATGGGCAGTGCCCTCCATCTAACCAAGTCCTCCTAATCTTCAGAAGTAAAGGGAGAAAATTAAGTTTGTACAAATGTTGTAAATTTTTATCTACTTTAATCCCCAGATATTTAATGCCGCCTTGCGGCCATTTGAATGGACTTCCTTGTTGGTTGTGCCCATAATCCCCGTTAGTCAAAGGCATTATCTCGCTTTTGTCCAAATTTACCTTGTACCCTGAAACCTTTCCGTAATTCTCCAATGTGGTCCTCAGTCTGGTCAACGACCCCAAACCCCTGGAGTCTAACACATCGTCAGCAAAAAGGTTGTTTTTTTGTTCCACTTGGCCCACCTTGAACCCCTTTATGTCTGAATCCCGATGAATGGCTTCTGCCAGCAGCTCCATGGCCAGTATGAATAGCGATGGAGACGTGGACAGCCCTGTCTACTTGACCTGCCCATTTGTAATAATTTTACTACAAACCTGGGGTTTGAGGTAAAATTAATTAATGTTTGTCCCAATCCAAATTTCTCTAGCACCTTGAACAAAAAAACCCACTCTTCCTGTAGCATTTCTGTGTTTTTACAACAAAGTGTCTGCAGACTTTCATATTTCACTCAATACACGTAGAAATCATTCTATAGGATTATCACAATATTGTAATGTGTTCATATCACTTTAGTTGTGGTTTAATTCATTATTTGTGTCGTTGCAGCACGAGGCTATGCTCTTGAATCCCATGCTTGCTTAAATGAGATAAACATTCCAAATTCCTTGTCATGTATTAGCTCATTTGCTGCCTTAAACACCATCGACATGAGGTGCATGTGGGCATGTACTTAAATATTTATCTACTTAAATATCCATGTTTACTGTATCATGTTTGATCTCTCAAAATTCAAACACCTAAATCATATTTCTCCTGTGTGAATTCTATATTTTAAGAAAAAGAATCTTGGTTGTATATGACATGTGTGTAGCCTGACAATGTAGTGTTTGTAGACTGACAATGTCATGTATGTAGCCTGACGATGTGTATGTAGCCTGACGATGTGTATGTTGCCTGACGATGTGTATGTAGCCTGACGATGTGTATGTAGCCTGACGATGTGTATGTTGCCTGACGATGTGTATGTTGCCTGACGATGTGTATGTAGCCTGACGATGTGTATGTAGCCTGACGATGTGTATGTTGCCTGACGATGTGTATGTAGCCTGACGATGTGTATGTAGCCTGACGATGTGTATGTTGCCTGACGATGTGTATGTAGCCTGACGATGTGTATGTAGCCTGACGATGTGTATGTAGCCTGACGAGGGCGTGCATGTTGCCTGACGAGGGCGTGCATGTTGCCTGACGAGGGCGTGCATGTTGCCTGACGAGGGCGTGCATGTTGCCTGACGAGGGCGTGCATGTTGCCTGACGAGGGCGTGCATGTTGCCTGACGAGGGCGTGCATGTTGCCTGACGAGGGCGTGCATGTTGCCTGACGAGGGCGTGCATGTTGCCTGACGAGGGCGTGCATGTTGCCTGACGAGGGCGTGCATGTTGCCTGACGAGGGCGTGCATGTTGCCTGACGAGGGCGTGCATGTTGCCTGACGAGGGCGTGCATGTTGCCTGACGATGTATCTGAAATCTGCATTTCGCCATTCTGGATTCTAGAATTTTAACCCTCACACACGTTTCTTGCTCACTTTCAAATGGATGAAACTGTTTTCTGTCCCGGGCTGGGGCTCCTGTCAAGCAAACGTTCATTGTGAATGGCCCTCACCCCCCCCCCCTCTCCCCCCTTCTGTGCGCCTGCGCAGGGCCAGGGTCTTGTGGACTCCCGCTGGAGGCCCAGGTTCCGCTGGGTGGCGTCGTCGCGGGCTGTCTTCCCTATCCGCCCCGCCTCCCCCACTTGCAGTCGACCAACCCGCAGGCTCCTGTGGCAGCGCATGCGTGCAGGGCAGGGGCAAAGGTGGCAATGGCAGCCACGGGGTGGGGGCTGGCGGTCCTGTTACTGACAGCGCTGAGTGGCCGCCTCTCTCGAGGCGAGGATATCGTGCTGGGATGCGGGGGATTCGTGAAGTCCGATGTGGAGATTAATTACTCGCTGATTGAGGTGAGCGGGGCCGGGCCGCGCCGGGCGGGTGCTGTCAGTCACTCCCGGACCGGGGAGGCGGATCCAGCCCCTCTAGCCGCCTTAACGGGACCGGGGGAGGGAGGTTCAGTGATGAGGGCTGAGGTCACAGCGGGTGGAACCAAGCCCTTTAGGATGTTTAATTGCATAATGACCAACTGAAAAACCTCACAAAGATAAGCGTATACAGAGCCGTTGTCATACCCACACTCCTGTTCGGCTCCGAATCATGGGTCCTCTACCGGCACCACCTACGGCTCCTAGAACGCTTCCACCAGCGTTGTCTCCGCTCCATCCTCAACATCCATTGGAGCGCTTACACCCCTAACGTCGAAGTACTCGAGATAGCAGAGGTCGACAGCATCGAGTCCAAGCTGCTGAAGATCCAGCTGCGCTGGATGGGTCACGTCTCCAGAATGGAGGACCATCGCCTTCCCAAGATCGTGTTATATGGCGAGCTCTCCACTGGCCACCGTGACAGAGGTGCACCAAAGAAAAGGTACAAGGACTGCCTAAAGAAATCTCTTGGTGCCTGCCACATTGACCACCGCCAGTGGGCTGATAACGCCTCAAACCGTGCATCTTGGCGCCTCACAGTTTGGCGGGCAGCAACCTCCTTTGAAGAAGACCGCAGAGCCCACCTCACTGACAAAAGACAAAGGAGGAAAAACCCAACCCCAACCAACCAATTTTCCCTTGCAACCGCTGCAACCGTGTCTGCCTGTCCCGCATCGGACTTGTCAGCCACAAACGAGCCTGCAGCTGACGTGGACTTTTTACCCCCTCCATAAATCTTCGTCCGCGAAGCCAAGCCAAAGAAGATCCTGGCACATTGCATTTGTTCAACTGGCTTAAAAATGTTTTGCCCCTCATTTTCGTTGACACCCAACATCTGATGCCTCTCATGTCAGTGTCCAATGTCCTGGTGAAATCTTTCACTGAGTTGGTCACTTGGCTCTTTTAAGCTGCAGCAGCTGGGTAACCCTCCTGGCACCCAGGTGCCATTGCTGGGGTGAAGGTGCTGGAAGCATAAACTGCAGGGGGATCCCACCCCGTGATGATGTGGTAAGTGATGTGTCAGGCACTCACAGGAACTATCGGTAAGTCTCCCACCCCCACCCCACCCACATCCACCCCACCCACATCAGCTGTCAGTCGCCACCCCTGTCAGTCACCGCCCCACCGATCAGTCACCACCCCCACTGTTGAACAACACCCACCCGGTCAATCGCGCACTCCCCATCAACGACATCCCTCTGCGAAGTAGAGTGGCATTTGCAGCAGCGGCAGTTCGCAGCCCGCTCTCCTCTTCCCCTTCCCCGCCCCATGGCAGTGACCTCTCCCCATCATGGCAGCAACCCCTACCCCTCACCGTGGCACCAATCCCTCACTCACTGCATCAGTGATCCCTCTCTTCCTGCCCCCGCAGCAGCGATCTCTATTCCCCCCCACGAGGGCAGTGACCTCTCTTCCCCTCACCCCCCCGCAATTGGCAGGCACTTCAGCCAGAGTTTTCCCTGTGATGCCAGCGTTCAAGCTTTGACATCATTGGATTAACTGAGTCAGCCATTTACCTGTTCAAGGTGCCTGTGAATGCAACCTAGTTAAGTTTAACTTGATTCCCTGACTACCTGGCTGAACGGTTGGACTCTTTCTAACTGCCGCATGAGTGGGTCGCTAACAGGGCAAATTACCTGATTAACCCCATTTTACACGGCAGTTTGAAAGGGACTACTGACTGCATCAAGATCAGCAGGGATGAAATCCCAGTGTGAATGCAGAAAATGAATTTTCATTGACGTGTTTCACTTCATGGTTTTTTTAATTTTTGAAGTGCACTTAAAATATGTCAGAAAATCTTAAAAATAGGTTATATCTGTTGTGATTTCTAGGCATAGAAATACAATAGCACACAGAGACATGGTGCTTCATTCATTCTTTATTACAAAACTAAAATGGTTCCCTGCAGCACACTATAAAATATAAATATATATTAATGTGATGATGTCATATGCATGCAGGCATATATTCACAACACTCTTCCCCCTCTCTCACAAAATAAATGCTTCATGAAAATAACCAGTTATACTAAACTACGATAACTATGTGGTACCCTTGGACTTACACCACAACCTAAATGTTAAGTCACTGTACATACTTAGGCTTTCTAGCGGACGTCTTTCCCTTTTTGATCTTCTTGGCAAGGTAGAATCTGCCGAGAGACTTTGCGACTTCTCCAAACTCTGGCTTTTTGGGCAGTACCTCTTCGGTTGGTGGCAACATCTGAATGTGCTTCCGATAATGGTTAACCAAACCCAGGAATGACTGCAATTCAGCTCAATTTGTTGGGTAGGGTACCAATAGCTTCGATATCAGCGATATCTATTCAAACTCCTTCACTACTAATTGTAAAGCCTAAATATGTTACGGAAGGTACCATAACTACACACCTGTCCTGGTGCAGATGGACGTTAGCTTGTTACAATTGGGTTAGGACCCTTTCTAAGTTAGATAAGTGCTCTGAGTCATCTTGATCTGTAATTATGATGTAATTGAGGTAGCATCGTACATTTATGCCATGCAAAAATTTGTTCATGACCGTTTGAAATATTGCCGGGGCTGCTGATATTCCATTTGGGTATAGGTGAAAAACCCCGAATGAATATTGATTGCTACATATTTCTTTGAGGCCTTATCCAATTCAGTTTGCTGATATGCTTGTGATAAGTCCAGCTTTGTGAATTTCTTTTCCCCATTCAGGGCCTGGAACAATTCCTCTGCTTTGGGCATAGGATGTTCAGGTATTTGTAGAGCCTGATTAATAGTGACACCAAACATTCGAATTTCTCCATTGGCTTTTTGCACTGGCACGATGGGAGCTGCCTAATCACTGTATTGAATTCTTTCCAGGATTCCTTCATTTTACCAATCTATTTAAGTTCGGTTTCAATCTTTCCCTTTATTGCAAATTGCACTTATAGAACTTGGGTTCATCACCTCATTTCAAGTGCAACTTAGCATGACTCCTTGGATTTTCCTCAGGCCTTTTTGGAAAACCGTATGATACTTTTAAGCACTTGTTCCATTTTTTGCCATGGCCTCATCCTCCAGTCATTACGGATCTAATTTACATCCAATCTAGTTGACTTTGTGATAATCAGTTTCTTCCAAACAATACTGTCCCCTTGGTGACTACCAAGTAGAAGGGTAATCTGTTCGGTGTTTGTCCTTTATATTCCATGTTTACCTTGACACAGTATTAAGACCCATATGGTGACTAAGGTCTTCGGTTGAACTGTCACCTACAGGCAAGACATCAATAAGATTGAATGAGTGCAGAGACGATTTACAAGGAACCAATGGAGCTAGGTGTAGGTTCCGTAAATAAGAAAAATTGATGTTCGTGCCACTTAGGAATATGGTGTGTTGTTCCTCAGGTTTACATAACATTACTTAAGACAATAAAAGTCCTAAAATATGGATTGCTTGGGGATTAGATTGGTCCAGATTTTTGGATTTTCCAGATTCTCGGGCAGTATTTTTAAAATTCAAATTTAAGCATAATAAACAGGTAAATGTTGATAGTTTATTAACGAAATTTTTTTTCATCTAAAATGCAAGATACAAAAAAAATTAGTTTTCTCACATTTCCACGACTTGTCGCTGCTGTGCATATGCAGCGCTTACGCAGGCACGCAAAGGCTGATTCTCAGGTGGTCTGGATTTCTGGAATCTGGATGTTCAGACTTTTACTGTATCTATTACTTTAACCTTGATAACAGATCCTGACAAAATATTTCTACCCATGGATGCTGTCTGACCTGCTGAGTTTCTCTATCATCTCAATTTTTGTTCACAGTTCCAGCATCTGCAGTTTTAGTGTTTCTCTGCTTGATTCCTATCAACATGTAAAAAAAATCGGTGGGAGTTTGTTTGTTCTGTGTAACTTGACTTTGTTTTAATCCTTTTTGACCAGTAACATTATTTGAATTCCCTCTAAAAATTTACACTATGAGGTGTAATGATAATATTCCAGCCCATTTGAATTCATAACCACTATTCCATGAGGTTTTTTTTTCATGACTGATTATAATCTTTTTGTGATTTCTGTACTTTAGTTCCTAACCTCTCTGATCCCCCATCGTTCTTAGCTCTTCTGATTTCCCCTTGTCCCTAGCTTCTCGTCAGTAAGACAATTCCATGATAATTGTTATTCCTCAGTGGATGTCTTCTAATTTGTGTACAATGAACTTAAGTTATCCTTTCCCTCATTTGGCTTCCGTCGACGTAGTGCTTACTAGCCCGAATTGGCTTCCTGTCAGGCACTGATGTGATTTAAAAATCATCTTATTCTCAATGCATCCATGTCCACCTCTGGAGCTCCTGCAGTTCTGCCAAATTCTAACCTTTTGCACAATCCATAATTTTCCAATGATTTGCTATTGGTGGTAAACAAAAAAATTCTGGAGTTGCTGGAGTCTAGTGTAATACACAAAAGTGCTAGAGAAATTCAGCAGGTCACTAAGTATTATGTATGTATTTAAAGTTAACCAGACCATAGAAGTTCTTCATTAAAGTGACTGTGTGAAATCAATTTTCGTTCTGTTTCATTATTTTGTGTTGAAATATCTATAATAGCACCTTTGCAAAGGTCCCTGGGTTTTTTCGACTTTAATTCTACATTGTTAATGTAGTATGTTGCTATGATGTGAGTAGGTTTCTTCCAGTGTATTGAGGGAGTGTTTTATTATGCTTTTGGTTATAGAACACCTTTATGTAGATTATATTGATTCAGTGTCTTTGTCTTTCTACCAATGCCATATGTGTGATAACATTTAATTATGATTTTTTTTTTTCTTTGGCTTGGCTTCGCGGACGAAGATTTATGGAGGGGGTAAAAAGTCCACGTCAGCTGCAGGCTCGTTTGTGGCTGACAAGTCCGATGCGGGACAGGCAGACACAATTGCAGCGGTTGCAGGGGAAAATTGGTTGGTTGGGGTTGGGTGTTGGGTTTTTCCTCCTTTGCCTTTTGTCAGTGAGGTGGGCTCTGCGGTCTTCTTCAAAGGAGGTTGCTGCCCGCCAAACTGTGAGGCGCCAAGATGCACGGTTTGAGGCGTTATCAGCCCACTGGCGGTGGTCAATGTGGCAGGCACCAAGAGATTTCTTTAGGCAGTCCTTTTACCTTTTCTTTGGTGCACCTCTGTCACGGTGGCCAGTGGAGAGCTCGCCATATAACACGATCTTGGGAAGGCGATGGTCCTCCATTCTGGAGACGTGACCCATCCAGCGCAGCTGGATCTTCAGCAGCGTGGACTCGATGCTGTCGACCTCTGCCATCTCGAGTACTTTGACGTTAGGGGTGTAAGCGCTCCAATGGATGTTGAGGATGGAGCGGAGACAACGCTGGTGGAAGCGTTCTAGGAGCCGTAGGTGGTGCCGGTAGAGGACCCATGATTCGGAGCCGAACAGGAGTGTGGGTATGACAACGGCTCTGTATACGCTTATCTTTGTGAGGTTTTTCAGTTGGTTGTTTTTCCAGACTCTTTTGTGTAGTCTTCCAAAGGCGCTATTTGCCTTGGCGAGTCTGTTGTCTATCTCATAAGATTTTATGTTATAATAGTTTGGTACTCATTCAAACTGATAACTTCTAGAGTTTCCATGCATTCTAATTTTTGAAGAGTAGATTTGGGTTTGGCAGGTGAAAGGTGTAATGATGGCCCAGATCACTAGAACAAATAGTGAATTTAGATGTGCAGCATATAGTAACACTGGATATTCAAAGTTACACGGTAAAGCTAAAACAAGCTTGTCCAGGATGTCCCTGGCTGTCATTTTCCTATAAGCAGTTTTCAGGTTCCTGATGGCACCTGAAATTTTTGGAATCTCCTTGTACCATTTGCTTGTCTAACTGCATTGATGACGTTGGTCTGTGGTTAACTTCACCACGTACAGGTATCTCCTGCTATCTGAAAGTTGAGCATTCCTTTGAAACATTTCATAAGCCAAAATGGCATGAAGTGAAGAAGCAGTACCAGTAATTTATATGCGAAATTCTTTTGAGAATTCCCAGTCCCAAATCATACCGAATAACACCCTTATCAGCTCTCTTAGGTTTTTCTGATACCATAGGACACATCTTGCCAACGGATGCACAAAATAAATCAAAATAAAGCACAGTTGCTCACAGACACAGTGCAAAGCTATGGCAGCTTGATGCTGAGTGTAGTTCCCAGGGAAGGAGCTTGCAGTGCCACTCTCGCTGCTTGGGGTGCGTGCTGCCTCTATAACGGCTCGCTGTAAAACAAGCGTTGAATGCTATTTTCACTTTTCACTCTTTGGATTTCTTTTGATTAGTGAAAACAGGTACTAATGTAGGTCTTTCATAAAGGAATCGATTAAGTAAGTGGCCCTGAACTGAAGTTTCTTTGTGATGCTTTAAATTTTCTCCTGCATTAAAGAAAACTGATTGTTTTCACAGATTAAGCTGTACACAAAGCAGGGAACATTAAAATACCAGACAGATTGTGCTCTCAACAATGGTTACTTCATGATTCCTCTGTATGATAAGGTAACAGATATTATAAGCTATTGACAATGCCTTTATGCTGTGACAAAATCCTATTCCTGATGCCGTTCTATAAGTAATGTTTTGCACTTAATGTTAGTCTCACGTTTGAGAGAAGTACTGACTATTTATTTGAACAGATGTAATATGATGTGTTCATGCATGCACTAGTGTGATGCTATTACAAAAGAAAAAAAATCCACGCAAATAAGCAGTAAATTCTCTAAATTTCATTGAATATTCTGATTTGGTGCTGAAATTGATAAAACCATCTGTTAAATACATTGATTGATGAATAGCCTTTTTTGTGTATACGTGTGTCTTGTTCTACAGTATCCATTACAAATTCTGTTCAAAATTACATGATATGTTTCTTTTCTCTCCAGGGGGATTTCATTTTAAAGATTGAGCCTCCCCTAGGGTGGAGCTTTGGTGAGTACCCTTCAAATTCTACCTGATTAAAAATCAGCCCCTGTTTTTGTGGCACATCTGCACTCTTCTCCAACAAGCTAGTTTCTTTGCAATGAAATAGACTGTAATAGAATGATTTCCAGAGTCTCAATTTTATTAGTAAAGGTTATTGTCCAGCTAACTTTGTTTATAGTGAAATAGAATCATGGATGAATGTTGAACCCATACACGGTTCTCTTTTACTACTGTTGGCCTGCACGTGACACTAGTGGCTCAGATGAGCATAACACTCATGAATGAATCTTGTTTGTTCATGTAATATGTATGTTCCCAAAAATACTGGGATTAATTAACCATCCCTATTTGCACCTTAATTAAGGAGGTATTTATAATGGGCACATTGATGGCTCTGGACTATATAGGATAGACTAAGTGTGCACAGAAAATTTCCCTCCTTGAAGAACAGTAGAAAATGGACTTGCTGTAATTATGTTGGGGTTGTCAATAATTATTTGGTGGCAGCTTTCAACTGTCTCTTATAGGATATTTGTCTAGTGCCCTAAGATAGGGTTAATGCTTAGTGATACAGCTATTAAATCCCTAAAGATACTTTTGATAAATATCTTTCATATCTTGAAACAGAAGGGTTTTTGTCATCCATTAATTTCATGGTTACTGTTAGCTGATAATATATTTTAATTCCAGATATATTTAATTAAGTATGCTTAAATTTCTCAAGTACGTAATGGAAATCCAACTTGTATTTCTGATCTTGTGAATTCTGGGTGTTGGTCCATTAACCCAGACATGTTCTGGCTTTTGGAGTTCTTTCAGATTTTGACTAAGCAGCTCAGTAGCATCAGCGGAAAACCCGTATCAGTCGTTAAACAACAGCAACAACAAAAAACGGCAGGCTTTTTGAGCGCTGACTTGATGCCACAAGTTGAAAATTCACATGAAATAATGTTTTGTACTGACCAAAAAAAAATTTGAACTCTGCTTACAAAAGAGACCACCTCCCTGACACCACCCCACTGCTGCCGGCGGTCCTTGACACCTATCTGAACCCATGGAGGCTACTTTGATGTGGACGGCACTGCACCTGATGTTGAAAAAGGAGGCCCCTTTGCCGACTCAGCCTGCAGCCGATGTGGAAGACCTGGATCCAGCTCCATTTGGCATCTTCCCATCCAGAACAAAAGATTTTTAAAAATACTGTTAATGTAATCAAACTGGCGCCAGAGCCCCACATGGGCAAATCAGGTGTTGAATTTTTCCACTTGTGGCACTTTTAAAAAAAAAAATCAGTTTTGGGTCCTTTCAGTTTTCGATCTTTGGATAAGGGGTACTAATCCTCTTTTTGGAAGGCAAGAAAATGGAGAAGTTTAAATTAAATTATGGTTATATTATCTTGTACTTGTTCAACTAGTCCTTATTTTCTTGGAGTTTGGAAAAATCCCTCAGCTGGCTGCTGATCTCAGTTTGTGCCACTCACATTGAACTTAGTAATGTTCAAAACTTAAAAAATAAACCAGTAATTATTAACCACTAGGTGGATCTACTGAGCAGCCTGGAATTTACAGGATGCTGGAGAAATGGCACCAAGAGTACTAGATAAAGTTTTGGGCTCCATATTTAAGGAAGAGTGAGAAGTGAAGTTGTGGAAACACAAGATTCTAATAGGGGTTTACAGGTTAGATGCTTAGAATGTTGCCCATTAGCAGGGATCACCTATAATTAGGAGGTATAATTCTGAAACAATTAGCTTCACATTTCTGATGGCAATGGAAAGGAATTTCTTCTCTGAGGGTGGTAAGTCTTTGGAGCAGCTGAACATACAAGGCAGAGACTGCTAGTCATTTGGACCACCAAGAAGTTTTAGAGTATAGTGAGAGAATGGGAAAGTGTTGTTTAGACCAAGATTGGATCTGCAGAGCAAATCGACTGACTTAGCTCCTGCACCTGTCTTTTGTTCTTGCATTTGCATGTTCTTGTGTTGTATTTGTCCTTTAAAGAAAAGCAATCCCCTTGCAGATTAAAACTCTGAATCAATGGAGTTGGTATTAATTAGACTTAAATGTTCAAAATGGGTCACAGCTCCTTCGATACCTCTATACCTGTGCTATAAAAGGATTAATGATATTTTAGAAGCATTCACTTTTTTTCCATACCCACCAGAGCCTACAAATGTGGATCTTCACATCGATGGCGTCAATGACATTTGCACTAAAGGCCAGGACATAAATTTTATGTTTACTGGGTTTTCAGTCTCTGGAAAAGTAAGGAGCATTTTTATTTTGTCCCTTTGGATTAATCAATAAATCTACAATTAATATCTGTTTTTCATGGACGTGGAACTTGAAGTTGATATGTATCAGATAATTGAGAGGAAAATGTTAATCATTTTAAATAAAAATAAATCATTCTAATTTTTCCTTGATTGTGGGTAGCTTCCACTTGAAATTAAACATTGTTTCTTGAAGTTATCATTATTATCCAAATAAATTCAATTCTGCAAAGGTTTTTAATGCGACCGTTTTCTCAGGTGCTAAGCAAAGGACAAAGTTCAGGACCTGCTGGTGTTCATGTTGCTCTCAGGAAGCCTGGAACAGACATTGATCAGACCTCATTGACTCAAGTTGGAGGAAAGTACGTGCACACTTAACATTCAAAATCAGAATTTTGATTGTCATGAACTTCGTCATTAGTTTGTGGCAGCTTTGGAGTGCAAACGTTTCGATAAATTGCATATCAGAAGAAAAAAGTAGTTCAAGAACATGACAAAGTCTGTGGTTCATTGCTCATTCAGAAAAATCTAATGGCAGAGGGGAAAACCCTGCCCTTTGCCACTGAGTGCTCGAATTCAGTCTCCTGTGCCATTTTCCCCAATGGCAGCCTAGTAAAGAGGGCAGGGCCTGGGTGGTGAAGGATAGAGGCCTGCTTTCTTGAGACACCACCTCTTGTAGATGTACTCAGTGGAGTGAAGGCTGGTGACCACGATGTCACAGGACGAGTTAGCAAACCCTTTGGACTTCTTTCTTGTCCTGAGCGTCGGCACCTCCAACCAGACAGAATGCTCTCCATATTCCAACCTGCAGAAGTTTTCGAGAGGCTTTGGTTTCATACCTAATCTCCTCAAACTCCTCGCAAAGTATAGCTGCTGTGGCGCCTTCGACGTGTGTGACATTGTGGTAAATGTGCCATAGATTCATGCCAAAAGGAATTAACATTTTCTGTCTTTTTTCTTAGATATTCATTTATGAGGGTACTTCCTGGTGACTATGACATTTTTGCTTCTCACCCTACTTGGCCTCTGCAGAAAGTAAGTTTTGGTTAATGCCTTGTGTGGGAAATTCTGAAAGTGAATAGTTTATACGAGGATCCATGCAGAGCTCAGAATGTATAGTTATTATTATGATGTCCGTAGAATTTCTGAATTTAGATTATCTCAATTAAATGTTACCAGGCTGTTGTCATTCATTAACAAATGCCATTGCTTATTACGATACTGGCTGCAGGACTTGCACACATTCTAAGTTTGCACACACAATGAGTTGTAAAGCTTATATAATGTTTTTGGAGAATGGATAGCAAAACGTGATTAGGCTACTGCTTAATCTCATGACTGAAATGATGCCCATGAGACTCACTGGGGCCCTGAACTAGATTTTTAGTTTTACACATTATATTTGCCATTTTCTAAGTTGCCTCATATATATTTAATGAGTTAGGTTTCAGACCCTGGGCTGTATTAATCCTTTGGACTCCGTGTCTCTGTTTTCAGCGCATCTACTCCATGTCCTGGTTTAGAGGGACTGGCTTTATACCCAGCCACCAGCTGGTTCATGCTGGCGTTCATACTGTAAAGGTTTACCCATGGACCCAGTTCAGAGTATATATTATGAAATGTTAAAAATGGCCCGAGTCCAAAGGGTTAAGAAGAGGGAAATTTAGAATATTAATATGCCTACATTTGGAATTTTCAATTGAAACTTGATATTTAACTCCTTTAGATATTTTGAATTGTAACTCGGATCAATTTGTTTTGTTGATCAGGCATCAACTTCAGTGCAAGTGATAAATTCTAATGTAAACACAATTGATTCTCTTGTGGTTGCTGGGTATAATGTTTTGGGCTCTGTGCGAAGTGATGGTGAACCGATGAAAGGTGTACTCTTCCTACTGTTCTCCTCATCAGTCTCAAAGGAGGTGAGTACGAATAATGTGACCTTAATGTAGCCTCTCAATAAACTGCATTGTATTTTGTAACATTGTATTAAGCTCATGAGTTACTTCCAGCTTGAATCTGTATTCAAAAGGACTAATAATTTTCCTTTTTAAAAATGCATATATTTCATTTTCTTCTGAAGCCTTTGGGATGAGTTAGTCTTTTGGAGAAGATTGAAACTATGACTGATTTCTTTGAAAGCTTTTAAATTGCTGTTATTTTTCATCTTATGAAGTAATTGCTTTTGACAATTAACGTTCCTTTACTTGTTGACAGGATGTCGCTGGCTGTAATTTATCTCCGGTTGAAGGATTCCAAGCAGCAGATGAAGCATCACCTTTCCTGTGCAGTGTGGTGTCGGGAGAAGATGGATCATTTATTTTTTCATCTCTTCCCAGTGGAGAATATACAGTGGTAGGTTCATGATAAGTAATTTCGTAGAGGTATTGCCAATTTTTTTTGGTTATGAAGCACTGCACAAGGATCACTACAAATGCCAATGTGACAAATCCAATTGAATATTGTGCTATCCATGTGTAGTCGAAAGACAGTACCAATAGTATATCACAATTAAAATCAGTGGTTGTAAAATCATATCTAATACGTGACAAGACTATATTATTGAGGAATAATCATTTTGTAGGGGAATACTACTGTTTGAGCATTCAGATGTGGTTCTAGCTGTGTGGAGGATTATGCATAAGGAAGATGGCTATTTTTCCTGTTGATCCTGCATTGAGCTGCCGCGAGGTGCCAAAGTGGCCCAGTGAGGTGCTGACCCGAATCATTCTGAGTCGACCGACCTGAAGTTATCAGGAGTGCAGAAACTGCGGGTCCTCCTGCGGAAGCTGCAGATTCCAGCCAGGAACAGCAAGCAATAAACGCAAGGCTTGGGTTGCTTTAATGCAGTCTGGAGCCTGGAGTGTTCCACGTCTTGGCAACTGAGAATAATAAAACTCAACGTGGAATGACATGGTTCATAATTGAGTTTTCTGTTGGGGGGGTGGGGAACAAGAGAAGGGGGAGTAAGAGACCTTTCCCTTACTAAATATCAACCTAGGTGCTCGGGTGGGAGTTAATCCACTGGTTCACTTCTAATAAATTATAACTCAACGTGTGAAATTTACAAGGATAAGTTGGGTGGCACGGTTGGTGTATGGTTAGCGCCAGCTCAATAATATGTGAAAATCGCCTGTCAAATTTATGTGTGATTTTTTTTAAACAGGCTGGGGACAAAGGGGGGGGAGGTGGTGAGTGCAATTTCAGTGCTTGCCATAGGTGCTATTTAATCTAGATATGCCACTGCCTCCCTCCTATTTCTCCACCTTTTGCTACTAAGCTTCATGCCGCTGCCTTTTGAAACAGAGGCCATGGTGAGTTTAACAGTATGCTTGTTTCTTCCCTCATTTCAAAGCCAAGCAGTAGAATAAATGGCTATTCTAAATGACCCCTTGAGTGGTCATGTGATTATGGGAGAGAAGAGATTGCGGAGCTGGAGGGAAATGTGATGAGGGCTGAGATGGAAGAAATTCCTCTTTTGGGGGAGGCCTGGAACGGAGGACTTGAATGAATCTTCTGTAAACAGTATTGTTCTGTAACCCTACAAAACTTTCTTTTGACCTTCTGCTGTCACTGCCTTTGACCACCAGATGTCTCAATTAATCCTTTTGAAACTATTCTGGAGTCTAGTTTGGTTTTCTTTTGCAGCTAGTTTTTTTAATTCTGCACAATTGTTGATATTTTAAAATTTAATTACGATTATTCCCAATTATTTTCCCTTGAATAATTGTATAATGAGGTTATCACATTACAAAGAATATTTCTGTTTTTATGCATAAAGATTGCTGCTTTTTAATAGTCTCAAAAGGGGGAATAAAATGTGCATTTGAAAGTTGCCTTCAAATGAGTAAAAATCATTTGAAAATATAGGCCATTGTGGGCTCTGAATTTACTTAATGGTGCTTGACAGAGGTAATATTGCCATTACGTGTGAAACAAACTAAGGTGAAAATGGAAGGTAGCATGTTCTAGATGACTGCAAGCATGAGATATCGAGGGTGAGGGGAAGATTTGCAAGCGATGCGAGGGTATATTTGATGTGTTTTTTTTTATTAGAGATGTTAAATTAAATTTATTCCTGCTGTGGGCTGTAATAGACTTGAAATTAAATAAAAATTTGAAAGTGCTTGGGAGAGATGTTACGTCAATTTTTAGTGGCAGATCATGATTATTGGCATTTTTGTTTAGTTTTCTTGTTTCCCCTGTAGTCAGACTGCAGTAACAGTGAATCAAAAAAATCAAACTTTTTAAAAAAACTTTATTTATTCGTTCAAAAAAACAAATAGTACATAACATATACAACAATTAACCATAAACATGAAAAAAGAAAAAAATATTAAAGAAAAATTAAACATACATATTAAGATCTAATCAACATAAATTGAAATGTAAATATTCTGAGTATAACAACCACTTATTAATGAAAAAACTATAATTATCACGTGAAACATATGTAATTTTTTCCATTATTAAACGATATTTCATCTCATTATGCCATCTATTAATATCAGTCATATTTGTATCTTTCTACGTACTAGCAATACATTTTTTGGCTACAAATAAAGCTAAATATACAAAAGCAAGTTGAAATTTATCTTATCCCAAACCTTTCAGAGGTTGCAAACTGCCCATAAAAAATACTGTCGGATCTAAAGGTATTTTAATCTTATACAGGTATTCTAAAAACAATTGAATTTTCTTCCAAAAAGATTGTATATGTATACATGACCAAACAGCATGAAAAAAAGTTCCAACAGAATTACCACATCTAAAACACAAATCTGATTCATGAAAACCATACTTTTTAAATTTTTCAGGTGTTAAGTATAAAATTAGAAAATTATAGTTATTCATTGCATAACATGCATTTATCAATCTAGTTACACGATCAAAACAGATATCTAACCAATCATCCTCGGAAAAAATAAAACCAATATCCGCTTCCCATTTACTTTTAGATCTATCTCAACCCTTTTTATCCATACCATGCTGTAATATTTGATACATAGATGAAATATAACCCTTCTCTGGTACCTTCATCAGAAAAGTCTCAAATTAGTCATTTCAGGTAAAATCATATCTCTACCAAATGTACGTTTTACCAAAGATCTAATTTGATAATAAAGAAACGAAGAGTTCTTATCAATACCAAAATCTTCCCTCATCTGATTAAAAGATAAAAATTTACCCTCTTTAAAACAATCTCCCAAGTTTTCCACACCTTTAAATCTCCAATACAATAAACTTCGATTGTGTATTGAAAAAGAAATAAGTTGATTATTATACAACGGAGTCAAAGCCGATAATTCACCCCTAGAGCCTATCATTTTATTTTTCTTTATCCATAACTTCATTAAATGTTTTAGTATAGGCACATTATGTTGCTGTAACAAATTTATATTCCATCTAAACAAAAATTGATGTATTTCAAATTCAGAAATATTTGCCATCTCAATTTTGGCCCAACTAGGAGGCCGTTCCAAATCCATCAATGAACTAATAAATTTAAGTTGGGCTGCTTCATAATAATTTTGAAAATGTGGTAAACGTAATCCCCCTAACTCATATTTCCAAGTTAATTTATTCAAAGCTACTCTCGAAAATTTACCTCTCCATAAAAACTCCCTAACCATTTTATTCAAATCTCGAAAAAAAATATTATCGAGTAAATACGGAATAGATTGAAACAAATATTCATCTTAATTGTATTTATCCTACCCAATAAATTAATAGGTAAATCTTTCCATTTAATCAAATCAGTTTTAATTTTTTTAAATAACAGAACATAATTTAATTTATATAAAGATTGATAATTAACATTCAAAATTATACCCAAATATTTAATTCGATCAGTCCATTTCAAATTAATGATATTCTTATAAACTGAATAATCTCCTTCACTTACCGGTAATATTTCACTTTTTTCCCAATTAACTTTATATCCAGAAAGACATCCATATTGTATTAAACACTCCTTCAAGTGCAAAAGTGACTGAGCTGGATTTGTTAAATACACCAATACGTTATCAGCAAATAAATTAATTTTATACTCCTCATCTAAAACTTTCATACCTTGTATCTGTGTATTTTGTCTTATCAGCTGTGCTAAAGGTTCGATCACTAATGCAAACAAAGCTGGTGATAAAGGACAACTTTGACGAGTTGATCAAGTCAATTTAAAAGGTTCCAAAAGCAAGCCATTCGTCAATACTCTAGCTACCGGTTTATTATATAAAGCCTTAATCCAACCAATAAAGAAAGGACCAAACTTAAATTTCTCCAGAACTTTAGATAAAAAATTCCACTCAACTCTATCAAATGCTTTTTTCTGCATCTAAAGATATCACCATCAGGTGATCTAAAGATTGTCGAAATCTAATAATCAAACTAATCACGCGTAGAATATTATCTGAAGCATATCTATTCTTTATAAAGCCTGTTTGATCCCATATGAATCAACTTAGGTAAAAATTTAGCCAATCCATCACTAATATTTTAGCTATTATTTTATAATCTACATTTAACAACGAAATTGGTCTATATGAAGATACTTTCAAAGGATCTCTATCTTTTTTTGGAATTACTGTAATTAAAGCACTAGAGCAAGACTCAGGTAATTCATAATGTTCTCCATCTTGATGTAATACATCCCCAAACACTGTAGAGAAATCATCATAAAAAATTTTATAAAATTCAACCGAAAATCCATCATCACCAGGCAATTTACCATTCGGCATTTCCATCATAGCCATTTTAATTTCTGAATCAGTAAATGGTTCTTCCAACTCTTGTATATCTGCATCCTCTAATATCGGTAAATTCAACTGTGATTAAAAAAAGATCATTCGATCCAGTTTCTTGTTTTTCTTCAGATGTATATAACTTTTTATAAAATGAACAAAATTCATCATTAATCTCACGAGGTTTATAAGTGATAAGAGAATTCCGTCTAACAGCATTAATAGTCCTCGAAACCTGTACTTTCTTTAATTGCCACGCCAATACCTTATGTGCTTTCTGTCCCCATTCATAATACCGTTGTTTAGTCCTATTAATCACACATTCAAATTGATAAGATTGCAAAGTATTATATTCCAATTTCAACCTAGATAATTCTATTTTCTGATCTTCTGTAGCATCTTTCTGAAATTCCTTTTCTAACTCATCAATCTGTTTCTCTAATTCAAGACTCTGATTTAATCGATTCTTTTTTATTTTAGAAGTATAACTAATTATTTGTCCTCTCAAATAAGCTTTCATAGTATCCCATAATACAAGCTTACTTTGAACAGAATTAGAATTTTCTTTCAAAAAAAGTTAATTTGGTTTTTCAAAAAATCAATAAATTCCGTATTTTTTAACAACATTGTATTAAACCTCCAACGATAGGCCACTTGAATTTTCCCAGAAGTTGCATATGTAAAGTATAACAAAGAATGATCTGAAATCACCCTACTTTTATATTCTGCTTGTTGTATTTTCCCTTGTAAATGTGCCGATACTAAAAAAAAAAGTCAATCCTTGAAAACGATTCATGTCTAGATGAATAAAAGGAGAAATCTTTATCTGTTGGATTAAGACATCTCCAAATATCTACTAAATTAAGATCTTTCATCAACGCTTGAACCTGAACTGCCATCTTAGATTTCTTAACTTTCTTTGGAGATTTATCTCATAAAGGTTCCAAAACGCAATTAAAATCACCACCAACTAAAATATTATCATTAGCCTGACCCAAATATAAAAATGCATCTGAAATAAATATTTCACCATCTACATTTGGGGCATAAATATTAAGTAAAGTCCAAAATTCACTAAAAATCTTACAATTCAATTTAAGAATACATCCTGCCTTTTCTTCCATTGATTGTAATTCAAAAGATAAATTTTTATGTATCAAAATTGCTGCACCTTTAGCCCTGGAATTAAATGAAGAAGAATCGACTTGCCCAACCCAGTCCATACTTTCCTTGACATTCAAATGTGTTTCTTGTAAAAAGCAACATCAATTTTCATTTTCTTAACATACGCCAAGACTCGCTTACGCTTGATCGGACTATTTAAACTTCGAACATTAAAAGAAGCAAACCTCAACTTTGACATATCTACCATTATTACTAAATACCAATAATATCTTTATATGAAAACTCAAATCAACGTATATAGGCCCTCCAATAGGAGAAAGAAAATCACAAATTAAAAGCTAACTAGAATGAAAATTTTAAAAAAAATCAAACTTAATGAAATAAGAAAAGTAGCCACTGAAAAATATTGGGAGAAAAATTATGTTTGAATGAGTGAATTAGGGTAAACAGAATAGATTTGAGGGATATACCTATCTGCATAGACCTGGGAATATCTAGTAAACAGGGTATATAGAATGATAGGGAAATTTGGTGAGAGTGTGGAATTTGGTTTGGCGGAGTAAGAAATGCTGACTGTTCAAAACTAGGGGCAGTAGTTAATATGTAAGGAGAATAAGGAGAATAAGGAGGAAAAACCCAACACCCAACCTCAACCAACCAATTTTCCCCTGCAGCCGCTGCAACCGTGTCTGCCTGTCCCGCATCGGACTTGTCAGAACAAACGAGCCTGCAGCTGTCGTGGACTTTTACCCCCTCCATAAATCTTCGTCCGCGAAGCCAAGCCAAAGAAGAAGAATAATTAACCATTGAGTTTAAAGATAACTGAATATAAAGAAGTGCATTATTCTATAATAAATTGTGGTGAAGGTAAATGAGAGTAAGAATGAAACATATATAAAACCTAAGGGAGATCAAAAAAAATTAAATTATCTGATTACTTGTTGGAACTCCAGTGTAAGGGTTAAAATGACTTGCACCTTCAATGAGCTTGTCAACTTTGGAGCTAATTTCCACCCTGATCTCAAACTCACCTGGTCCATCTCCAACAACACTCTCCCTTTCCTGGATCTCTCTGTCTCCACCTCGGGAGACAAGCTTTCAACCGACATATTATAAACCCTCTAACTCCCACAACTACCTCGTCTACATTCCTCACACACTGTCCCCTGCAAGGATTCCATCCCCTTCTCTCAATTTCTCCATATCTGCCGCATCTGTTCCCAAGATGAGGTCTTCCAGTCCAGATCTTCTGAAATGTCTGACATCCTTCCTCCCCTGATTGCTGCTGTCCCCTCACTCCCTTATCTACCTATCATCTTCTGGCTTCAACACCCCCCCCCCCACTTTTTCCCCACCCCATCCTTTTGTTTTGACGATGACCAACACTTTTTAATACCTTGATGAAGGCTCAAGCCCGAAATGTCAATTATGTATTTTTACCTTTGCTAAATAAAGGAGACTGTTTAACCAGCTGAGTTTCTCTAGCATTTTGTGTTTTTACGTTAAACCTGGTGCCTACAGATTTTTGTGATTTACTTCTAGCTTCAAGGTTATGGCTAACTCTCCATATGTTTTGAGATTACTTTTTTTGTTTGCTTTTCCTTTGTTCTGTGAAGATGGATGGGCTTGAATTAGACAAAAAACTTTTACTGAACATTTTAATTATTGTTTTCAGCATTGTTTAATTATTTTTATCATAGTTTTAGGACAGTTATTTGATATATAAGGTTTAATAAACCTTGAAAAGCTCAACTAAACTTGAGTACGGACTATTTGTTTGAATGGGTCATATTCAGATTCTCCAAGCGATTATAAAGGAAGATGGTTGTAATATCCAGGAACTTTCATGTAGCCTGAATAAACATTTGTGTTTTAAGTTTGAGCTTCAGACTCTGGCATCAAGTGTGGGTATGTTGAAGTTTCAGATTTTCTTGAATAGATCTAGTTGGTGTTCATTTCATAGCTACAGAAAATTTAGGAAGACAATAAAATATGGTCAGCTCTCCAGCAGAATTGGATGATGCAAAGGAAAGAAATCTAAAGTGAATCCTTGGGTAAAGATTGCTTTTAGTTATTTTAGGCACGTGTTTATAAATCAACCTCACAAAGTGTCAAAACAAAATGATCAAGGGGGACTCTCACTGGGGTTGAGTGTTTTTGCTAGAGAGCCTCTAGCTTTCCACTAATTATTGCAAGAGTGTATTACTTCCCTTGTCAGCCACAGTTGTCTCATTCTCCCTTTAGAGTACTGCTGTTTCTTTAGGATAAAATGATCCTGCATTTTCTGAATAACTCCCAGTCACTCCTACCATTGCTGCTCTACCGTCTTCTCTGCTAGGGTCCCCTTCCAGCTCCTCTCTCATTCCTCTGTCGACAATTTTTACTTAACTGTAATACTGACACATTCTATTTTACTCTCAAATATGGATTCTGCCATGTTGTGATCACTGTCCCTTAAGGGTTCCTTTACTTTAAGCTCCATAATCAATTCCATTCATGACACAGCACCAAATCCAGAATTGCTTCTTCCCCAGTTGCCTTGACCGCAATTAGTTCTAACAAACCATCTCATGGGGTGATTGAGTAAATAAGAAAATCTCTTCAAGTTTCAGAATGAATTGATTGATGTCAGTGGACCTGAATTTTGGAAATAAAGTGTGTCACTTAATCATTACTTCATTATTCCTTTAGCATACAGTTATGAGGGTGAATTTCTCTTAGTAATTTATAATGATATGGGATATATCCATATTTATTTATTAAAGCTTTACAGTACCTGTATATTTGAAAATGAGAGACATTGGATGGTTTACATTTCCAAAGGATTTTTGGATTTTAAGCAAACACAATTTCTAGAAATTAACGATTTGACTAAACTTTTGCAGAAAACTATTCTGATGTGCAGTCATATTTTTATTTATCAAATTTGTTTGCAGCCTGTACATGTAACATACTACTTAAATCACAGGTACCGTTTTACAGAGGAGAAAGAATTACGTTTGATGTTGCCCCGTCAAGACTCGATTTTTCTGTGGGACATGATAGTTTGAGGATTGAGGTACAGTATAATAAAATGTAATGTATACAGTGTGTTAGAAAAACTTGTGGCATATACTTTAGTGTATGTTGTCATATTCTTTCTGTCATTATACACAGTAATTAATTTTGTGTATGATCACCACAGATCATTTTATATTAATATAAGGTTATTTAATATAAACATCCAGAAAGTTACTCTGCGAAATAATACCATACTCTTTCAGCTCTTCACGATTAATGAAGCTGTTTTTGACCACAATTATTGATAAAATGTCTGGGCTCGTTAGTCTGTAATTCCAGTTTGTCACTTATCCAGATAAATAATGGTGCCAGATGGCTGATCGTATATTGTTCAGTTGCAAAGAATAGATAATTGGAAACTAGTACAGTTAATAGAATATACTGTATACAATTTTTTAGAACATTGGGTAATCGGATTTTAGTTGTGCCCCAATGTCAACTCATGGATTTTTAAAAAATCTATCTTCTTCATGATGAGAAGCATCTTCAAGAGGCTGGATCATTGGAGATATTTAAAGAGGAAATGGATAATATTTTGGAAAATCAGAGAATTGAGAGCTGTGGGGACCTGGCATAGGAGATGAGGCCTGGGGCAGATCAGCCATCATCACATTGAATAACAGGGCAATTCTGAGGAGTTGAGTGGCCCTCAACTGCTATTGTTTGTATGTTCTTTCTGGTGTTATCCCTCAAGACATGAATAGGTTGCCCAATTATTACAACAATAACATAGTATATGGATAATAACTGTGTTATAGATCTGGATCTTACTGTCTTTTAAAAGATCACAAGCAGTGAAAATGTTTAGAATCAATTTTCCAAAGAAACGCAAACTCTCTCTAATGTTTGACCCTCTTTAATGATTTATGTGATGGCTCATTTGCAAGGCCTTAGATAGACAGTGAGAATTCTATACTTCTTCATTTGGGAAAGGATTGCATTCTGATTATGTGGTTACATGAGGACACACTGAAGATCAGTCGGGATGACTTGGATACGACAGTCAAGGTGCAGAGATGATGAAGTTCCGAGAGTATTGCATCCCTCCTGAATTATATCTTTTCTGTGTTCTCTGCCTTAGCCCCTTGTAACAACTAGTTTACTGTTAATAATTCTACTGTAATCTTGACTGGTATTCCCAGTGAACATACAAACTTCTTACAGACAGTGGTGGATTTGAACCTGGGCACCTGGTGTTGTAATAGTGTTGCACTAACCGCTCTTGTGCCTCCTCAATTATCTTCTCCATTGTTTCCAAGAGAAGCTCTCTAATGCCACATTTCTGGAAGGAGTTAGAAACAACCATTCTTTCAGTCCATGATGAATTACTTGCCTTTAACAATATGAGTTTAAGAAAAATGATGGCACATTCTGGGCTTGCTTAACTGGGGAAAATTCACAATCCACATGGCAAAATTATAATGCAGCATCAGGAAGGATAAAGGGCTAAAAATGAAAATAAGATATTCAAGAAAAAGGCAAGAAGGTTGTACTTCAAGCTGATAAGCAAGACGTGAGGAGCTTTTTTCCCTCTAACTACCATGGCTCAGAATTCTGTGGTTCCTTATCGCTCTGAGCCAATAAGATGGGTTGATGATCCTTATGTGGAGCTGTCAAAGCTACACCGATGGAGCTCTTTGAAGACTTCCTGACTGATGCCACTATCAAATCCATCTCAACACTGGAGATTCTTCTCATCCCATCCTTGCAGAAGTAAGAGGGCACCATCTTACAATCCAAGAACAAAGCTGCCGGACTACCTAGCATAGTAGTTGATGTCTACAAGATGGGAGGTAACAAAATTATGTAGAGCCTCTACAAACTCATTCTTCAAACCCAATGTGATGTAAAGACTTTGGGAAATGTTAATGTTGTTGCAATCTCCAAGAAAGGAGACAAATTAGAGATGGGAAATTATTGAGATTATTGCTTTGTTCTGTATGACTGCAAAAATGCAGGCTTTGTTGGGCCCGATTCAGAGAACACATCCAGTAATGACAGAAATGTCTTTAACCAGAGGACCATGGAAGTACTAAGGCAATGATCAAGAGATCTTTGGATGTTCAGGGAAATTGTACAGAAAAGATCTTGCTGAATGGTGGTGGAGGGAGTTAAATGGCCTATTCCGCTTACGTTTCTTATATTACGATGTTTGTTGCAGCCAGTGTTTCGAGTGATGGGATTCTCTGTTACTGGCCGGGTTTTGAATGGGCCTAATGGACAAGGAATTCATAATGCTGCTGTTACCCTAAATAACCAGATCAAAGGTATTTAAAAAAGTGAATATTGTCATGTTTGTTATGAATGGAACACACCATGATGTTCAAATATCGGAAGAATTACACCAACTAGAGAATATTTATCCCATCTGTTTGAAATCCCTCATTCTTGTCTTGTTAATTTTTGGAAAACTTCTGGCTGAAAAATACATGAATAAAGTTTACAAATTTTAGCATCATATATCCTTTCCACTTGGTAACTTCCAAAGTTGTTAATCGTAAGTACAGAACATTTCATAACTTTTTTTCAATGCTTTGGATTAGTGGCATTTGGTGCACTAACGTTGAAAGGACAACAGCACTTGATAAATCCAGACTGTGTAGTTTACATTTGTTATAAAGAATTCTTTGTCCACTTCATATCTACTATATAAGCAAAGAGAAAATTGCTAACTAAAATTATAATAGTGTTTAAAAATTGAAATATTCAATGCAGAAAATGTTTTTCTTTCAATTCCTTAGTAACAGGAAACAGTATTTTTTGTTGGCATTGCTGTTAAAATACAATTAGAAATGACTTGATCTATTGGATAACAAGGTCCCTTTATTTCAATGAATTGCAAAATGCCTACAAAATTTAAATTCCCCCACTTGAGCGGAATTGCATCCAGTAGTTAATGAACTTGAATGATTTTCTGTCATTCTGTTTATTGATACGTCTAATGGTCAAAGCTTAGTTAAATAATGGTGAATTGAATGACTGGTTTGACTTATGCAACTGCTTGGATGCAAATCTGTGATTATAGTTGATTCCAATCACTCTCAATGATGTGTTTTGGAGATAGCTCTCTTAATTTAAATTTGTGCAGAGCCGAACATTTTGTCAAAGAATAAGATCAAATGTCATTTAAGTTAGAGGAAGAAAACTAGATAGTTGTCAACATTTGTTCTTGGAACTTATTTGTGCTTTTTCTCTTTTATCCCCAGTTACCAAGCATTAATAATTTAGTTTTAGAAGAATTGGATATGAGTGCGACATAAATAATTTGTCTTTTGTATGAATACTAACCAAGAATAATCAATTCTACCAGTAGTCTTTTTTACCCAGGTCTGTTCTGTTCACAGATGGTGTAAATTAATTCTTTAACAGTAGATTTTCTATATAAAGCAAGATTAGAACAACTTGCCTTGTACCACAATGTAATAAATAAAAGACTTTGGGTTTCTATCGATTCCAGTCTCTGCATGGCTTTCATGTTCTTTTGTTTTATCACTCATTTTTGTACAGTGATGACAAAGGCCGATGGCTCATTCAGGCTTGAAAACATGACAGCAGGTACATACACTATAAATACTCAGAAAGATCACATCTTCTTTGAACCAGTTACTGTGAAGATTGCCCCTAATACACCCCAGCTGGCTGATATCCTGGCCTCAAGGTAGAAGAATTTTGTGGTACAGATAAATATTACATATATTAATATCTAATACATCTGGCTGTATCTTTCACACCTCATTTTACCACAACTTTGTGTTATTCTTCTGTTACTTCATAGCTTTAGTGTCTGTGGGCAAGTGACAGTCAAACGTTTCCCTGAAGGAGTTAAACAGATAGTCAAGTATAAATTAGCAATGATCGCTCAAAATAAGGAAAAGTCTTCATCAATTGCAACAGAGTCGGATTCTCGTGGACTATTCTGCTTCCAGGCCAAAACTGGAACCTATAACATTCAGGTGAACATGTAACAAATATTTGGTTTGCTGAAACTTGTTTGCTTATTTATCTGAAAGTAGAATGTCAGATCAGTATTATAATATCAGTATCATTTTGCTTTCTAAACTTAGGAATCCTATTTATGAATCTGTATTTAGTTCTTCATCTCCATTTATTTAGAAACTTACACAAAGATCTTGACTTCAGTTTAGACAAAATCACCAGATGTTCAAAGCAATAACTGTTAGATTTGAATTTGAAGCTGTTGACTAAATTGATACCAACACGAATGTAAAGATCATCTACGTAACTGCTATTTTTTTTCTTTTTTAATGGTGTTTGTTCATACATTTGCATTAAACTTCCGGTAAAATGATGGAACAGTCTATGTAGTGAATGTTGGCAGCCAATTGACATTGTACACAATGCTTTATCTCTCCACACTCCAGTGCATGGAAGGATTGATGACAATCCAGCTAAAGACTGTAACTTGCATTTTTTTATTTTCTAGCTGAGGAAGAATTTTTTAATTAACACCCAGACTACTTTTGATGGCAGTGAGCTAACTCAACACATATAAATTGAAACGGATCCTCTCATTCTTTAGATTTCGGGCATTGTTTTTACAAATCAGTCTGTCAGTAAAGATTTTATTTTGATAAAGTTATTAAAATTTAATTTTTGAATAGACATCACTTTTTATTTCACCATTTTGCACTTTTTTTTGTCCTTTTGATAATTCTTTCTTTGGCTTGGCTTCGCGGACGAAGATTTATGGAGGGGTAATGTCCACGTCAGCTGCAGGCTCGTTTGTGGCTGACAAGTCCGATGCGGGGCGGGCAGACACGGTTGCAGCGGTTGCAGGGGAAAATTGGTTGGTTGGGGTTGGGTGTTGGGTTTTTCCTCCTTTGTCTTTTGTCGGTGAGGTGGGCTCTGCGGTCTTCTTCAAAGGAGGTTGCTGCCTGCCGAACTGAGGCGCCAAGATGCACGGTTTGAGGTGAGATCAGCCCACTGGCGGTGGTCAATGTGGCAGACACCAAGAGATTTCTTTAGGCAGTCCTTGTACCTCTTCTTTGGTGCACCTCTGTCTCGGTGGGCAGTGGAGAGCTTGCCATATAACATGATCTTGGGAAGGCGATGGTCCTCCATTCTGGAGACGTGACCTCCCCAGCGCAGTTGGATCTTCAGCAGCGTGGATTCGATGCTGTTGGCCTCTGCCATCTCGAGTACTTCAATGTTAGGGATGAAGTTGCTCCAATGAATGTTGAGGATGGAGTGGAGACAACGCTGTTGGAAGCGTTCTAGGAGCCGTAGGTGATGCCGGTAGAGGACCCATGATTCGGAGCCGAACCGGAGTGTGGGTATGACAACGGCTCTGTATACGCTAATCTTGGTGAGGTTTTTCAGTTGGTTGTTTTTCCAGACTCTTTTGTGTAGTCTTCCAAAGGTGTTATTTGCCTTGGCGAGTCTGTTGTCTATCTCGTTGTCGATCCTTGCATCCGATGAAATTTCTATAAACTTCTATAAACTCTACTGCAGGTAATGCGTGCCTGTGGACTTGTTAAAAAGACTGATTTGGTGATTTTATTATCGATGAAGAGTGAAACATCATGCCCACTGTTCAGCACATGTTGACTTTGCTGTCGTTGATTGTGAATTCCAATAGGTTTTGATCAGTGATCCTGAAGCAAAAGCAGGACTTGCACTGAAACCAAAGTTTCAAACACTCACAGTAATAAATGCACCCATAATGGACCTTTCCTTCATCCAATTTATGGCATCTATTTCTGGGAAAGTGCTCTGTTTGGGTAAGTGAATGTTTGTTTGGAGTTGATTAATTAAGGCTTGTTATAATTATTTTTTTTTGCTGAAATTGCATCCTTGTTAAAATCAGGATTACGTTAAATCCTGTGATCAGGTTCCTTTCAATTGGTTAAAAACCACAATAATCCATGAGTGATAAAGAGAGTCAGAGTCGTGCAGCACAGAAACAGGTTCTTCAGCCGAACCAGGTTTTCATACTAAACCTTCCCTGTTCATGTACCTGTCCAAAAACCTTTTAAATATATAATTCCACAAAGGTGAGATTATCTCCATAGAAAAGATTGCACCAGGTCCCTTTTAAAGCTTTCCCCTCGCATTTTAGATTCATGCCCTCTAGTTCGAAATTCCTCTCCTATGGGGTAAAAAAGACTGTGATCATTCATCTCATCTGTGCCTCTCAAGATTTTAACACACCTCTATCAGTGAAACACCCCTGCCATACTAAACATACCTAAATAAAAAGTTACCAGTTTTGATTAAAAACATAATTGCTTGAGAAACTCAGCAGGTCAAAGATAAAGATACATAACCAACATTTCAGTCCTTATTATTTATTGTGCTTTAATCTTTTTTTTGTGATCTCAATATCACTTGAAGAAGATTCAATGGATTTTGTGTTATTTGAATTTGTCTAACTTGAGTAGGATGTTCTTAACCAAATACCTTGGTTTCTGTTCAGCTATATTCTCTTCCATTTATGAGTCTTTCCTAAAGAACTTATGAATAGTGATCAAGGTCCACAAATTCATAAGATTTAAACTTTTCTAAAAGATTGCAGGTTATTCAAGGGGATGAGAAAGAACAAGTGGCTGTCAAAAAGTGGTGATCAGGCCACCATACAACTAGTGATTGGTGAAACAGCTACCACCCTTAGAGCCACAGACATGGATTTTGTCAACTTGCCAGCAGTTCTTTCTTCCCTCTGTCTCTGAGACTTTTCCTATCATATATCTTACTTTAGGGATTGTGGATTATTTGAGACAACCATAAGATGAGCAGACCAGGCGGCTCCTCTTGGGAATCTATTACTGATTTAAAATAAAAAAAAAGGTTTAGACAGTAGAAAGAGGGAAACTGTTCCTATTGTGTAAAAATTAAAATATTTTTCTGCTCCCTTTCTGATACTATTGCAACTTTCTTGTAAAATGACCTGAACTGTATTCAAGCTGTTTATAGTTCTTGCGTTGCCTCCCTGCTCATGCATTCGATATGCCAATTAAATTAGAAAAAAACTTTGTTTGAGAACTAAGAAAATGTTTATAAATTATCTAATTACTCAATTTGGCAACATGCCACAACATTCTCATCAAGGGCAATTGGAAAAGATACCAAACATGAGCTCAATGCCAATGAGCATCTCTCTCTCCTTTTTTCATATCTAGTCCTGGTTCTTAAAATGATTTCTGCAAGCAAATAAATGACTTATGGTTTTGTTACAGGATGTGGTTACATATTTAGACTGTAACAGGTAGTGAGCAAAAATTATGTTTCAGTGTATATGATGTAGGATAATGAACAATAATTTTTATATACAAGTCTCACAGACGCCTTTGAGACTCAGGTCAGTAAATGATAATTCAATTATGCCTTATAGTCCAACTGATTGCTGAAGAATAGAAAATGTTTTGTGCTCGTTTCAATTAATTAGAATGAAAAATATGCCGTGCTTTTTTAATGATCTAATGCAATATTCAGCATCAAGTATGAGCAAGCTTTTGTTTCTTTAATTTTTTTTGATGAGTCAATCCCTTTTCATTAAGATACCTGTGGTGACTTAACTGTGACCCTTCAACCTTTGAGTCGTCATGGTGAGAAGCAAAGCTTGCACCTTTCGGGAAGTGCTGACTCTGTCCTATTCACTTTTAATGACATCTTTCCTGGGAAATACAAAGGTAAGGATTTTATGCGTGGATGTATAGTAAGTTCTTCATAAATTTTTCTAAGCAAGTAACTTATTCAAGGGAATATTATTGCCAATGTTGTGTTTTTTTTTTGCAGTGAATATTATTCATGACGAATGGTGTTGGAAAAACCGCTCTTTGGAGCTGGAGGTTGTGGATCAGGACTTGACTGGCGCAGAATTCAAACAGACAGGTTACATGCTTCGATGTGCGCTATCACATGCAATTACATTGGTAAGGGAAACCTTTCCCTCAGCACCCCTTTCTTATACTAACTCCAAATTTCCATCATTGTTTTAAACATCTAAAAATCTGTAGATTTTTTTCATGAATTATCTTAGTGATTGGGCCTCCTCAGTCCTCTCAGGTAGAGACACCCAAAGATTTAACATTCTCTCAATAAACAAATAGTAGAAGTGGACAGTGAGGAAAATTTTCAAAGCTTGCAGAGGGATCTGGGCAAACTGGGAGAATGGACCAGTAAATGGCTGATGGAGTTGAAGACAAGTAGAAGAGCAAACCACTGTGGAGTGCAGAGGAGCAAAGAGATCTGGGAATGCATTGTTCCCTAAAGGTGGCGTCGCAGGTGGACAGGATGGTAAAGAAAGCTTTTGGCATCTTAGCCTTTATAAATCAGAGAATTGAGTATAGGAATTGGGATGTTATGTTGAAGTTGTTTCAGACGTTGGTGAGGCCAAATTTGGAATATTGTGTGCAGTTTTGGTCGCCTAAATAAGGATATCAATCAGATCGAAAGTGTGCAAAGAAGATTTACTAAGACGTTGCCAGGATTTCAGGACATGAGTTACAGGGAAAGATTAAATAGGTTAGGACTTTATTCCATGGAATGAAGAAGAATGAAGGGAAATTTGATAGAGGTTTTGCAAGATTATGAGAGGTATAGACAGAGTGGATGCAAGTAGGCTTTTGCACTTAGATTGGGGGAGATAAGAACGAGAGGACATCGTTTTAGGTGAAAAGAGAAAGGTTTAGGGGGAACTTCTTCACTTAGAGAGAGGTGGGACTTCTTCACTCAGAGAGAGGAGGGAGTGTGGAATGAGCTAACATCTGACACGGTGAATGCGGGCTCAATCTTAAGTTTTAAGAATAAATTGGCTAGATACATGGATGGGAGGGATCTGGAGGGTTATGGTCATTGGGACCAGCAGATTAATGTTTGTCAGACTAGAAGGGTTGAATGGGCTATTTTCTGTGCTGTGTGGTCTATGGTTCTAAATAGCTTCTAATCTCTGCCTTGAATGGGCAACTTTTATTCTTTATGACTCCTGGTTGTAGACACATCAGTTAAATTAAAGAGCATCTGAGCGTTGAAAAATCCTCTCATAAATCACTTGCATACATTTAATATTTATTTATTGAAAGCTGATTAAAATAAAACAGTCACTAAATCATTGTTATAGCTTGATCTTTCCTTGGCTTTACCACTGACACCCAGAGACTGCAGGTCAAATTTGTCATATGCTTAAGATTTTTCTTCCTGACATATGCATTTTAGGAATTCTACCAAGATGGAAGTGGCCCAGAAAATGTCGGTGTGTATAACCTCACAAAAGGAGTGAACAGATTTTGTCTCTCTAAACCAGGTGTGAAATCTTGATGTTTGCTATGTAACTCTGTTGCTATTCCATGGCTCAGAACTGGTTTCAAATCTTTGTCCTCTTTGTTTTTCCATTCTTTTGGAATTTCTGCTGAAACTATAAGAAAGCAAGGTCTATTTATATTACATTTTAATGTAGGATTAAGCTTGAAAACACTTTTGCAGCAGGTAGTCAACCAATAGTTGCTGAGTCAGTATTTGATCAAGTTCAAATTAATTGTAATCTGGTTGTACATGTACAACTTGATGAAGCAGTTTATCTTTAGACCATAGTACACATACACAGATATGTAGTACACTCAACACACAAGCAACATATACACATAGCGATCCAAAATATATATATTTACAAATAATTTATGGGTTTCACGGATTGTTCAGTTTCACCGCCTGTGGGGAGAAGCTTTTTCCCAGCCTGGCAGTCCTGGTTTTTAATGCTCCTGTACCTCTTCCTCGAAGGTAGTGTCTCAAAGATACCGTGAGATGGATGGTAAGGGTCCTCAATGATTCTCTGAGCTCCCTTTAAGCATTGTTCCCTGTAGATATCGTCGATAAAGGGAAGGGAGGCTCCAATGATCTTCTCAGCAGTTTTAATCACCCTCCGTACTGAGTTCTAATCTGATGCTTTGCAGCTGCCATACCACACTATGATACAGCCAGCCAGGACACTCTCTATTGTGCTCCTATGGAATGTTGTTAGGATGGTGGCCAGTAGCCTTGCCCTCCTCAACCTCCTTAGGTAGTGTAGGTGCTGCTGTGCCTTCCTGACTAATGAGCAAGTGTGATGAGTCCAGGGTAGGTCATCCTTTAAATGGATGCCAAGAAACTTTGTGCTCTCCACTCTATCTTCCACAGAGCCATTGATATACAGTGGAGAATAATCCTTTGTCTTCTTGAAGTCCTCAATCATCTTTTTTGAGTGCATTAAGACTTGGGTTGTTGCTTTTGCACCACTGTCCAAGCCTTTCAACTTCCTCTTTGTAAGCTGACTACTGTTGTGTCATCAGTGAACTTGATGGTTCTATTGGATAATATACGAAAGCTTCACATATCACAATCAGAATTTATTGTCATGAACGTGTCACGAAATTCATTGTATTGTGGCAGCATTGCAGTTCAAATATTGGTATAAAATTACATTTAAAATCAATAAATTAGTGTGAAAGTGAGGTAGTGTTTGTGGTTCATTGTCCATTCAGAAATCTGATGGCAGAGGGGAAAAAGCTGTCTTTGTGCTGCTGGGTGTTCATCTTCAGGCTCCTGCGCCTCCTTCCCGATGGTGGCAGGCTGAGAGGGCATGGCCTAAGTGATGACGATCCTTGGCGATAAAGACTACTTTCTTAAGACACTGCCTCTTTTAGATGTCCTCGAAGGAATGGAGACTGATGGCCATAATGGCGCTGGCTGCGTTCACAATTCTCTGTAGTAATTTTTCTTGCCCTGTGCATTGGCACCTCCATATCAGACAATGATGAAACCAGTAAGAAGGCTTGCCTTCTTACTTGCCAAATTTCCAAGACTTTGATGACATACCAAATCTCCTCAAACATTTTAAGCTTATTATTGATTTGTCCTGGATATCTATTCTCTTTGTTCCTCCACACAATTTATTAGTTTGCCATTTTGTTTTCATTCCCTTGCCTTAATATATATACCCAAATGTATTCTGCATATCTCTGAATTAACATTTATTTGCAGCTCTCTTACTCAACTAGCTCTCCTTCAGTCAAAAGCTTCTCTAATTGGCAGCAATTTTCATTGTCTAACTTAATGCCAAGCTGCTTAATCAATTTTTCAGTCTCTTCTAAAAAATTATAATCAAAGACCATGAAGTTGATGTTGTCTTGGGCAGATTGTAACATTGATTGGTATGCAAATTTATCCCAGTTCAGTGCTTATCTGTGCTCCTACTCTTAGGAATTAACTGTCTATTTTGTAACTCTCTGAGACAGAAAAGTTTTTAATATTACATGATTCTGCTTGATTTACTTTGGACACCCAGATATTTGTGAGTACTGCTTATAAATGTTCATGTTTTGGATTAAACCATAATTTATAGCTTAAAGAAAACCATATCCCCTCACTCAATCAGCTGACAGTAATAAAAATTAATATAAATTACTGTCATTTATTATATATTTCCCAAACATTTATTATATTTCCCAAGAAATTAGTTTGTAATCAGAATTTATTGTCACAAAATTGATTGTTTTGTGACAGCATTAGAGGTGCAAATATTGCTATAAATCACATTTCAAATAAATTATAAACAAATAAATAAAATAAATTGGTGCAAAAGAAGAGAAAATAAAGTAGTATCTCCAATTAATTTTCCATTCAAAAATATGATGGCAGAGGGGAATGAACTGTTTTTGTCCTGTTGGGAGTTTGTCTTCAGGCTCCAGTCCCTTCTTCCTGATGGTAGCAATGAGAAGAGGGCATGGCCTGGTTGATGAGGGTCCTTGTGGATAGAGGCTGATTTCTGAAGACACTGCCTCTTGCAGATGTCTTCCATGTAGTGAAAGACATGCCCATGATGGCACTGGCTGAGTTCAGAACTCTCTGTAGTCTTGTCTTGTGCATTGGTATCTCCAGACCAGACAGAATGTTCACCTGTAGAAATTTGCAAGAGCTTTTGGTGACATACCAAATCTCAAACTTCATGAAGCATTGCTGCTGGTGAGCCTTCTTCATGATTGCATTGACATGGAGGCTCCAGGAGAGAGCTTCAGAGATGTTGACACCCGGGAATTTGTTCTTAACCCTTTCCACTGCTGATCCCTTGATCTCCTGGTTACCCCTCCTGACTTTCACAATCATTTCCTTAGTTTTGCTCACATCTTGAGTGCAAGGTGGTTGTTGTGACACCATTCAACAGCTGATCTATCTCCCTCCTGTACGCTTCCTCATTGCCGTCTGTGATTCTGCCGATGACTGTGGTGTCAATGGCAGTTTTGTAGATGGCATTTGAATTGTGCCTCGCCTCACAGTCATGAGTGTAGAGTGAGTAGAGCAGTGGGCTAAGCATGTATTCTTGAGGTGCGCCTGTGTGGATTGTCAGTAAATAGGAGATGTTGCTTTTGATTTGTACTGACTGTGGTCTTCTGATGACAAAGTCAAGGAAGATGACCATCTTTGCAACTAAAAATGACTTGGTACATCTTTACCAATTTGAAACAGAGCTACAAGATCAACTTTAAAAATAAACTTCTTTCATATTTTCTCACATCAGTACACCCCAAACGAATTATTCCTGAAAAAAGCTTATTGCTCTATTTTACGCAACTACAATTAAACATAGAAAGACAGCAAAATTTGCTAATTTAATGACCATTTAATGTATTTTATCATTATCATTTGAGGAATAAACATTGGTCCATGATGCATGGTAAGCAGTAAGAGCTTCCATACTTGCCTCACAGAGTTACCTGTTCCTCTCATTTATTATCTTATTTGAAAGGTAGCGACCCCTTTAATGCAACATTAAGAATGCATTGAACTTCAGATCCTTTGATGAAGCAACATTTCAGAAGTACCGTATATAAAATGCAAAATTACCTTTAGAATGCTGCACTCTAAAGCCGTAAAATTAAGATTGCCATCTTTGTGCTGCAATTCTCCTGACGCAGGCAAACAGCATAAAACATGGAATTTTCCTTGTTTTAGGAGACACCTGTGGAAAAACACTACATGTTCATTTTCTTTATTAATAAAAATACCATCAAGCTTTATGTATTTCTCACTTAATTTCTGACAAATCACACGGAACCAATAGCTTCTCTTGAAGCAGCCAGAGATCTCCAGGAAGATGTCACTCAGCTTTCTCCCACACCTTTCCCAACCTACACATTACACTATCCTATAATACGTCAGACTTTAGTCTGGTACTTATTTGTTATGAGAATCATCAGCCTGATAATACATTGGGCAATTCATGGAATAACATAGCTGTTGTAATAAAATAATATGAAGTGAGAGATGTATGATTTTTGTTTTTAAATTATGTCACCAGGTGTCTATAAGGTAACTCCTCGTTCATGCCATCAATTTGAACAAGAATTTTACATCTATGACACGTATGTATTCTCTCCTCTTTTTGATAATGAATAAGCAATCCGCTTAAATATGGTTATTAATTCTCAAGAATATTTTCCGACTATTTCTTTATCAGAGCGGCACCCACCATTTTAACTTTAACAGCAACTCGACATCATGCTCTTGGAGCTATTGTGACGGACAAATTAACAGATGTCACAGTTACCATCAGGTAAGAATAGCTACAGTGAAATTGTATTAAATTGTCTTTCTCGCTTTAAAATTTTTTAAAAATTTACATTTTAAATTAAATTTACACATACAGCATGGTAAAAGGCCCATGAGCCCTTGCTGCCCAATTACACCCAATTGACTTAGAGCAGTGGGAGAAAACTGGAATCTCCGGGGAAAACCACACAGACACGGGGAGAACATACAAACTCTTTACAGATAGCGTGGCATTTGAACCCATGCCTCGATCGCTGGCACTGTAGTCGCATTGTGCTAACTGCTACGCTAACCACGGTGTTAGAATTTTTTTTTTCATTGGGGAAAAGTAATATTGGATACATTGTTTTGTAGCAACTTTGCAGGCACGTTATTGCTTGGCATTCGATGATTTGTGGTCCTTTTATTCATATCTGGCAAAGGTGTGTGCAGCATATCTGTGATGTGCCAGTTGATGAAGTAGACAAAGACGATGTGGTCAAACAATAATCATGGCTTTTATTAGCAGAAACTCATGGTACAATAATGAAAGACAATGGGTGCATATACATTTATATCCAAGGGGAGTGTCCTTAACAGTAGAGATAATGCACAGCCAATGTTAGTACAGCAAGGCTCGCCAGAGGGGAGACAAGTAGCTTGGCAGACATTCACCACAGTCTTCAAACAAATAAAACCATGCATAAATGATGGGTAAACAATTTTAACAAAAAATGTGTATTATTAAATGTTGCTTGCTCAGAATATTGAATTCTCTACCCACAATCACTTCTTAACATGACAGTGGTTCCAAAAGATGACTCACAAATTTCTTCAGGCAGACAACCAGTAATGCCCACATTCTAAGATTGAAAATATGAAAAAAATCCTGCAGCAGTTGACAGTGAATAGTAAATGTTACATCCATATTGATATCAACCTTTGTGCTTTTAATTTTATAACTGTTTAATGGAATGTAAGTGTTGCATGGTATGCTAACAATTATTATCCATATCTAATTTCACCTAATCCTTGTAAACTTCCAGACCATTTCAGGATGATTTAAATTATATTGGTACAAATCTGGAGTGACATTAAGACCAGATTGGTTAAGAATATCCTTGAAATGCTTTCATTGATGGATATATGACTAACAGACTCCAATGTGTTAAGTTATAGACAACTTCTCCTACTCCATTCTCACCTCAGGGCTGTGTGCTGAGCCCTCTTCTGTACTCCCTTCTCACCTATGACTACATTCCTGTACATGGATCTAACTCCATAATCAAGTTTGCTGACAACCCCATAGGTTGGCCTGATCAAAGGGGATGATGATATGGCCTACAGGGACGAGGTCCAGCACCTGGCCGCATGGTGTGCCAATAGTAATCTGGCCCTTAACACCCAGAAGACCAAGGAGATCATTATGGACTTCAGGCGTGCTGGGACCCACACGCATGCTCGATCTACATCAATGAAGCTGTAGTGGAATGTGTATCAAGCTTCAAATTCCTTGGTGTCCATCTTTCTGATGATCTCACCCAGCCCCTGAACTCCACGTGTTCAAAAAGACGCAACAGCATGTTTATTTCCTGCAAAGCATCAAGAAAGCTCCCCTCCGTCCCAGGATACTAATGAATTTTTTACCGCTGTACCATTAAGGGCATACTCACCTACAGCATCTCAGTGTGGTATGGCAACAGTCCTGTATAGGTCTGTAAAACACTCCAGCGGGTGGTGAAAATTGCCCAGTGGATTATCGGCACCCAATTGTCCACCATTGAGAATATCCATCAGAAACACTCCCGGGGAGAGCGAAAAGCATTATCAAGGATGCATCTCAACCTAACTATGGACTTTTTATTCTCCTTCCGTCCTGTAGGCCCTGCAGGAATCTCTGCTCCCAAGCCAGCAGGCTCAGGAAGAGCTTCTTTCCTGAGGCAGTGACCCTGCTGAATCTTACATCACAGCACTGAGCAATATTGCACCCATATTGTACTGTCAGTACTTTTGTACTTGCTTGTTTGCTGGACCGCTTGCTTTTATTCACAGTCACTTGTAAATAGTGCTGTTCCTTGTACTTCTGGTTAAATGCTAATTGCATTTTATTGGCTTTGTATCTGTACTTTATTTTCCTGGATAAGGGCATTGATGGCATATCCAACCTTTATTGTCTATGTTGCCTGGAATAAGTGATGGCAGGTCACCTCTTGAGCTACTGTAGTCCATCTGGTGAAGGTATACCCCACAATGCTATTGGAAAACGAGTTGCAGGATTTAGTGCCATGCTAATGAAGGATCAGTAATATATTTCCAAATCAGGATGATGTGCAACCTGGAGGCAAACCTAAAGAAGATGGTGTTCCCTCGGCTATTAATGCTCTTGTCTTTGATGAAAGAAATTGCTGATCAGACAGGTGCTGTTTGATTAGCCGAGCTAGTAATTACATTACATTTTTCTGATGGTGTTAGCCTTTTATTCGAGTTTGTAAATTAAATTTTAATTCTTCAGCCGTGTGGTGTGATTTTTATACTTGTACCTAGTCCAAGCCTCTAGATGTTAGTCCAGTGATGTGACCATGATACTACCTTATCCCTTGACTTTGATATGGTGGTCTAATGAGTGACTATAGCTCTATTTTAAATGATGCACTTGGAAGTGCATACAAATGCTTGAAATATAAAAAGGAGCTGATTAATTAGTCTCTGGAGAAAGAATGCAGGTTATGCATGTGTTTACTCGATTAATAGCAAAAAAATATTTAAAATACTTTCTCTAGAAATTTGTAACCTTTGTTAGTCAAGTGGGTATAGAAGGATGAAATGCTTTGGAAAAATGACTAGGAGAATCCTATACATACTCCTGATTAAGCATTGATGAATGACAGAGTCTGGATTATCAAATTTGGAACCGTGGATGATACTGAAGATCTGAGTAAATCTACTGTCATTGAGCAAATACAAAATTTATTCTAAACAGTTCTAAATGCTCAGAGTTTCTTCCTGCTTCAGTATTATTTTTCTTTCCTCCGTTGCCTAGATCTTCGATTGATAGTGAACCTGCTTTAGTCGTGGGACCTTTGAAGTCACTTCAGGAGCAACGACAAGAGCAACAACTGGTAGAAATAGAAGCTCGTAGACTTGAGCGTGAAAAGAAAGGCCAGAAAGAAGTGGAAAGAGAACCTCCGGCTCAGGAAATTGTGGAGGAGCTCAAGGGACCGTTTGTGTATGAATTTTCATATTGGGCAAGGTAGGACCTTGTGATAATTGATATTCCACAGTTGCCTTGAGGTTTTCTGTTGTTTTATATTCAACTCTTTAAAAGACAAGTGAAGAGAATTTGTTATTTGACATTCAAAATGTGAATATGAGCAAGAAAATCAATTGGATGCTGATTCATTTTGAGAATATGAATAAAATGACTGGAATCCTGCTCATTGTATGTTTTGCAAGCATTAAATGCATCCCTCTCCACTAGAAATAGAATGATTTATGTTTAAAGATGATTTATAAGTACTATTTTGTCAATTTATGAAGTTAAACATGTTATTGGATTTTAGCCAGATTATCTGGATGCCTTCCATTCATTGCACTCGATTCCATTAAGTTGTCTGTGAGAAATTGTCTTGTCTATATAAAATAAATTGCTTCTTTAAATTCATTCCAGAAGTGGAAAAATTCCCTCTCCACCTGGATTGCTTTCAAAACAAGAGCAAAAACTACTTCTGAATATGCACTGCTTTAACTATAAAACATTTCCCATATATATCTATTTTATCTAATTTGAGAAAGAATTCCTTATTATCACTTTTGTTCCTTTGAAACTTGTCTGATGAATTTTGAAAAACTTGTAAATAATTCCAGTAGATGTATTCAATATGTAAATAGGTTGAAAATATATTAGCATCTCAATGTTCTAGAATGTAATTGAACTTCTGCTTCTTCAGATGATTTTATTCTATCATAGTAGAAGTTGGCCTTTTGTATTTTTGCTTTATTTAATTGTTTGGCATGTGGTATTTATTGACAATCTCTAATTGGCTGAAGAATGTGGTTGTATACACCCTACTTTAACCAATGAGGTAAGGTAGCAGTTATGATACAACTGAATAGCTTACTTGACCATTTCACAGAGCAGCAATCTGGTGTCATGTTAACTAGAATAGGAATGAATGGCAGATACCCTTAATTGATCCAGCTGGGTTTTTAAGACAGCCCTTTAGTTTCATGGTCATCTTTTATCTCCCCAATTTATTTCAATGTCATAGGGACTGTAAAGCTTTTGGGTCTTATTCTTTTCACTTGGCCCTCCTGAGTAACCGAGTTCAAAATGGCTTTAAATCACATCAACCAGGAATTTGATCATGTACTTAAATAAAATTATACATTGTTTTTCTCCAAAGATTAGTTTTATGATGCTCTTTTGTTTGGCAGTTAAGTTTTATGATCTGAAATTTCAAAACCATGTTATTTTGGTCATATAATCTGCTGTTGATAATTGTTTTAGCAAAGCTAACTCTTATTGTTTGGATTTTTGGTAGAGCCGGAGAAAAGATTGCGGTCACACCCTCGTCAAAGGAACTTCTCTTCTACCCTCCATTTGTGGAAGCAGTCATCACTGGAGGTAACCTTTAACTTGGCTTGAGTGATAAACTGCTTAAAATTGTTTTATCTAACTACTAAAGGAAATCATTTGTTATTTTAGAGATGAATTGGAATAAATTATAAATAGGATATAAAAACATCACCTGTCCCACAGGCAGACATGTAATGTGATTCTAGTTAGCTTCTAAACTTTTTGTTGTCATAGGCTATAATGGTGTAAGTCAGGTTTAAATTAATATGCCTATTAATTTGTACGTAATCAGTAAGCAAATTTTATGCTTCTCATTTACCAGCTATTATAAATTTTGATCAATAATACTAAAATCAATTTTTTAAAACAGTCCAGACTTGCATATTTCAAATGTAATAAACCACGATAAATATAAATATAGCTGGACTTTAAATGCCACGATTCATGGGCTACAGAGGGTGTGCATGCATTTTTCTTTTCCAAGTAGTTGCGTGCACTTTTAGAATAAACTTTTTTTTATAATTCAGGTATTCAAGTCAAGTCACATTTATTTGTGGTTCATACCATAAACTGGACCATGGAGCTAGTTATTTACATGGATTAAATTAACTCATAAACAATTTTAAAAAATAACATATCATAAATAACATATCATTCATTAAATATCATGTTACATATGCTAGCCTATGTCCCTGAAGTTTAGAAGCTTCATGACTTGGTGGGGAAAAAAAACTGTCTCGTAATTTGGTCACGAGCCCTCTTCGGTACCTCTTCCTGAATTACAGGAAAGAGGGGTGAGTGCAGTCCTTCACAATGTTTATGGCTTTCTGCAAACAATGGCTGTTATAAATGTCCATCATGGCAGGGAGAGAGACCCCAATAATCCCCTCGGCACTCTTTACGTTCTGAGTTCCCGAACCAGGCAGTGATGCAGTTACATAGGATGTAGTGAGGGTGGAGAATGGAAGCTGAACTTTCTTCAATCTCTGCAGGAATTAAAGACATTGTTGGGCCTTCTTGGCAATGGATCTGGTGTTGGGGGACCAGGAGAGATCCTCCGCCAGGTACATGCCAAGGAATTTGGTGCTCTTGGCTACCTCGACAGTGGAACCATCGATGATTAGTGGAGAGTGTTCCCCCCCGGGCTCTACTGAAGTTGACCACCATCTCCTTTCTCTTGTTGTCGTTTTGGTGTAGGTTGTTGTCTCTGCACCAGTCCTATAGTGATTTCGCCTCCTTTCTGTAAGATGGCTTAACATTCTTGCTGATGAGCCCCACCATGGTCGTGTCATCAGTGAACTTGATGATGTGATTAGAACTGTATCTCGCTGCACAGTTGTGGTCAACAGGGTAAACAACAGTAGGCTGAGCTCGCAGCCCTGAGGGACCCCGTGCTCAGTGAGATGGTGTTGGACATGCTGTTTCCGAACTGGACTGACTGAAGTCTTCCAGTCAGGAAGTCGAAGATCCAGGCCCAGAACTGTCTTAGATGTTTACGTATAGTGAATGTAATACAATTATGGTGCTGCAGTAAAGTAGGCTTCCCTTCATTTCATTTTGCAATATAGTCTTCTAAAAATTCTATTGAGGGATGCAGGTGCTGTGGAATGATTGTGTTGAACTGTTTCTTAACAGTTTTTGATAATATTTGAGATCACATTCTAATAATGAAAATGGTTTGAATGCAAATGCAGATGGAATAACAAGGAATACTATCCAAAACATTTAGTTCAAGGAAAGGCCCAGAAGTAATGAATTGAAAGTTCAGATTGCTAATTATTCTTTATTTTCTAACTATTTTTATTCTACCAGTATCGATTAATCACACAACTTGTCTCAGATGGTGCAAGACATCATCAATAACATAAGAAGAAGTTTTAACTTTTTTCATTTTCATAAATCATATTTGTAGTTGCTGATGTATCCAAAAATTATAGTTGTTTGGGCAATTTGCACTCTTAGGTTTGCTGTCATATCACCCTATTTTTACCACTGATTAAAATTTCTCTGTCCTTTCTGGTGTATTACTGGAAAGGATCTACTTCATCTATTAATGATCAGTTATTATTGGAATCCGCATTGGATTAAAATTTACATGGAATGATAAAATGGAAATGTTTCAAGATGAAAAATAGAAAAAACAATTTGATATATTCAAACTATGCATTATTCATGTTGTACTCATTTTTCATATTCCTAGTTCTATGTAGAGCTTGATTTTGGAATTTTTAACAGAGGTGTTGCAATATGGGTGGATCTGAATGCTTCTGGTTGTTCTACTAACATCGTGTAACTTTTCATTCTGCTGTGTTTATAATTATATTCATAAGAAAAATTAATAGGTTGTTGGCTTTCTTAATAAAAAATATACCCAACCCTTGAAGTGAAAAAAAAAATTAACTTGTAAGTATTTTCAATAGTGATTAACCTAAGAAAGGTTAAGAATTTTTCTTGAGGCATATTCAATCTAGTGTTGCCAATTGATGGAATAACAATTTATTGCAGATAGCTGTCCGGGAAGGCTAATAGAGATCCAAGGAAAAGCTGGACTATTTCTAGAAGGACTAATACACCCAGCATTGGAAGGAGTTGAGATCATCATCACCGAGAAAAACGCAGTACCACTTATTACTGTGTTTACTAATGAAGAAGGGTCATACAGGTAACCTGAAGAACTGTCTTAGATGTTTACGTATAGTGAATGTAATACAATTATGGTGCTGCAGTAAAGTAGGCTTCCCTTCATTTCATTTTGCAATATAGTCTTCTAAAAATTCTATTGAGGGATGCAGGTGACATGCCAAATGTCCTCAAACTTCTGAGGAAGCCTGGTGCACTTTCTTGACCATTGTGATTGGACCAGGTTGTAAGAAATGTTTACTCATAGAAATTTAAAACTGTAGTCTCCTCCTCCAGCTGCTGATACAGACAGAGGAGTGAGCTCCACCTCTTTTCTGGAAGTCTATGACCAGTTCCTTAGTCTTGCTGACATTGAGAGAGGTTGTTGTCCTGGCACCAGGCCACTAATTCTTCTATCCCCTTTCTATATTCTGAATCCTCATTGTTTGAGATCCAGTCTATGACCATAGACATCTTCAAATTTATAGATGGAGTTGGAGTAGTGTTTTGCCACACACAGTTATGGTGGGGGGTGGGGGGGAAGGGAGTACAGCAGTGGCTGATTAAACAGCCTTGCGGGGCATCGTTGTTAAGGATGATCTTGGAAGAAGTGCTGACACCAATCCTTACTGATGGTTGTCTGCAGGACAGGAAGCCATGGGTCCAGTTGCAGAGTGGGATGCTGGCACTAGGGGCTCAGAGTTTGGGCATGCATTTATATGGCACGATGGTGTGCCAATGAATAGTAGTCTGACATCGCTCTCAGTCCAGAGCTGAGTTGTTCCAGGGCTGAGCTTAGGACCAGGAAAATGGCATCTGCAGTGGATCCATTGTAGTGGTCAATGAATTGAGGTGAGTCAATTAGAGCCTCTGGGCAGTAGTCACTTAGGGCCATAATGATGTTTTTCTTTGGCACCCATATGATTGGGTGAAGCAGATGGGCACTTGCTTGTAACTGGGATAGGTTCAATATGTCTGTGAATGCTCCCACAAACTGGTCTCCACAAGCTCACAGGAAATTCCCAGGGACTCCATCTGGGTCGGTTGCTTTCATTGGATTCACTCTCAAGAAGGTCAATCTGACTGGGTGCAGGTGTGCCACTGGCTCACTGGCCTCCTGTTCGAAACAAGTGTAGAATCCATCGAGTTCACTGGCAAGGTTATGATGTTGCTTCTTATTCTGCTCAGTTTTGCTTTATAACCTGTGACCTGTCACAAGCTCCAGTTTCTAAAAGGTTCACCTAGGATTCAAATTTAGTTTGGTGCTGCCACTTGGCATCTCTGAAGGCCTTGCAGAGGTCATATCTGGATTTCCTGTAAAGGGCTGAGCTGCCCGATCTGAGTGCCTTAGACCTGTCCTTCAACAGCAAGTGGATCTTGCAATTCAGCCATGGTTTGAAAGTCCGCATTATTCTCGCGACCCTTGATATACTTGCTGATGTATTCAGTGATGATATATTTGTTGAAGTTGGTTGCTGAGTCCTTGAAGATGAACTCACCTACTGACTCAAAGCGGTCATGTAGGATATCATCCCCGGTGCAGTGAAGTTGTTGTTTTGGAGGTATTCAGATCCATATACGACACCTTATGAATATTTTGATATGAGAAGTACAGATTTTGAATAGAGTTTCTAAAACCAATATTTTGGAGGTTTGGATATCCTTCTCATGAGAAGGTGCTTTACCAGAGTTTCATAAAGAGCCCCAAGGTGGCAGTGTGGATCTTTGATGAGAGCAGGATTATAATTCCATTTCATTTCAAAACTGTAAGGAGTAAGATAAAATTGTACTTGTGGAAATGCCTGTTCTGTTATTATTGGAATTTCTATAAGCCATGTTTCTCTATGTAAGTTTAGATTATGGTGCAGTTGTATCAGAAAATAAATGTGCCTTGATTCTTGAGGTTCCAACTTGGGCATATTTTTGTTTTGTGTATTTTCTTCCACAATGCATTATTCTGCATGATCAACCATCTTCTGTACTTCTTTCTTCTGCTCCTTCATCCTCACATTCAGCAACAAACATGAAGAGTTGCTTGCTAAGATGAAGAACATCCATTTAGTTTTCTCTCTCTCCTTGCAGCACCAAACTAAATTTGAATCCTAGGTGAACCTTTTAGAAACTGGAGCTTGTGACAGGTCACAGGTTATAAAGCAAAACTGAGCAGAATAAGAAGCAACTCCCCTTGTCTTCAAACAAAAACATTACTTGATCCAAGCTAGAAATGTTAGTTATTTATTTTGTGATTGTCAAAATGGTTTTACCTTGAGTTTTAGTTAGATAGTTTCTCCTATTTCTTCCACCTTCTCCATCAAAAATAATGTAGGCCATGTAATCCCTTGAATTATAATAAAATTAGGTGTGACCTGATCTTGGCTTCACTTCCACATTATGTCTGTTCTTCATAACCCGCAATCCATAAAGAACAAAAATCTGACCATCTTGGGTCTGCTTTTTTCAATGATTCATCCTCCGTAGCTTATTCAACAGGGGGCATTTCAAAGACTCATGATCAATTTAGGGAGGAAATTCCCCCTCAGCTCTTCTTAAATGGGCGACTACAGCTTATTTGAAACATTTCCTTTTAAATTTTATCATGTCAAGTCCTCTCAGAATCTTATGGTTCACGAAAATCATCTTTCAGTTCACCTCACCTTCAACTATTATGGTGTAAACTGATTAGCTTTTCCTCATAACATGAACCTTTCATCCTAGAAATCAACCTAGTGAAAATAACCCACTTTGCCTCAGTTTCCTGTGGGCTAATCAATCTTCTGTCCATACTAGCAGAGCTACAAACAGTTAGGCAGCGATCTTTTAGGTGGCATCTTAATCAACATTAAACTCCTTTTGGAATATCAAACCTTCTGTATCTACTGTGCGCATGGCTTATTACTTTCTCAAAGAACTCTATCAAAGATGACATTTACAAACATGCTGCTGGTGTTTAATGATCCATTTTGACTTTTCCCAAAACCAGGTGTTAGGCAAGCATGCCTTGAATTTCCTGCTTTCTAACCATCTCCTTCTTTGAAAAGGAGTATTGTATTTGCACTAAGTCACTTGAAAGGACAGAAGTGGTATATAATCTTTTTTTGTAAATTTTTCAAGGGTTGGTCCATTACACAGAGACCAAGAGTACTCAATAACTGCTCGAAAGGAAGGTTTTGTTCTGACTGCAATTGAAGGAACAGTTGGTGATTTTAAAGCTTTTGCATTAGCAGGAATAACTTTTGAGGTAAGATAAATGTGCATTACTGTGTCATTGATATTTGTGCTTTATAGTTTTTAAACGAACTTTACAGAAGCTACTAATCAATTAGTTTTACATGGTAATAGCTGCATGGCACATGGCTTCTCCGAGAGGAAAACATAAATGACCAGATGAGCTGACAATGCTGTTATCTTTATTGCAGAAGATTTTTTTTTAAATTCTGGAATTCTTCCAAATGTTATCTGTTTACATAATTTGAAATTAAAGCATTATATGTGACTGGTTAGTTTAATGATTACCACATATTTTTTGGTGTTGATTCTAAATTGCCAAACATTGAGATCTATATTTCTTTATGTCTGTTATGGATTGGGTTCATAAGCCATACACTGTTCTGGAATTAGCCTTGTCAGGTTAATTTGTCTATTTTGCTTAATAGTAACTGCAAATCTGAAAGTAATTCAATAGTGGGAATCAGTTTGTGATATGAATTCTTTAGTTTATTTGCTGTGGTGCTTTCACATATATTTCTAAGAGCTTCAACTTTATAATTTGAGTGCTTAATGACCACCATCCCTTTAAATAGATATGATTTGTATAGGTCTCCTTATAGTTATAGAGTTGTGCAGCATGGAAATGGACTTTTTGGTCCACTTCTCCATACCAGCTCGAGTCTTGTTAGGGTTGGTGTCGTTGGGGGGGGGGGGGGGGGGGAGGAATTTATGGGTCATGCCCCCCCCCCAATGTGTTATTTTGCCTCCCCACCCACCTGTGTGCAGCACTAGTGTCAACAGAGGGGGTGTCACCAAAATGAACCATGTGGTTAAATCTGGTACACCGGAGGGAGGAGGGAAGTGTGAAAGCAGTGGACGGAGGAGGTCCATGGCAGGTATGGCACCTGGACCCTCCCCACCCTGGATGGAGTTCTCGAATGGCAGTTTGTGCCCCCCCCTACCATGGTTACCCTAATGCTCCTCAATTAGATCTATTCTGATGCAGAGTCTGATTCTCAAGAGTCTGAGTCTCATGTACCTGTGTTTGACCCATATCCTTCTAAACCTTTTCTAGCCAGTGCCCGTCTAAATTACTTTTAATTGTTATTGTACCTGCATCTACCACTGCCTCTGTCAAGTTGTTCTACATACCTTCCACGCTCTATGGAAAAAGTTGCTCCAAATGTCCCCTTTAAATTTTTCTTCTCTTACCTTAGACATGCTTACCCTGGGAAAAAGGTTGTGACCATTCATCTTGGATATGCCCCCCTTGATTTTATGTATCTCAATAAGGTCACCTTCAGCCTTTGATACTCCAAGGAAAAAAGCTCCAGCCTATCCAGTCTCTCCTTATAACTCAAGCCTTCCAGGCCTGTAACATTTATAAGCTTATGTGCATCCTTTCCACCTTAGTCACATCTCCCTCTCATTAGGCACACAGTACTCCAGATATGGTCGCACCAATGTTGTTCAGTTGACCACACAACTCTTGAACTCAGTGTCCTGACTGAAGAAGTATGCCAAACACCTGATTCATCACACTATCTACCTGTGTCACCATTTTCAGGAAACTATGTACTTTTATCCTAAGACCTCTCTGTTCTACCACATTCGCCAGAACTCCAAGTTAAATTCCATCGGCACTTACACTTGGCCGTCTCTTAAAGAAAATTTAATTCATGCATGTTGATTTCCCATGCACTAAACAATGCTAACTATCCCAAACCAGCCAGCGCTTTCCCAAGTGCATGTGAATCTTATCTCAGAATCCCATTGTGACTCTCCCATCAGCCTAACCAGTTTGTTGGTTAGTCCTTACAGCCATTTTTAAATAAAGGCATGACATTGGGCACCTTCCAGTCTTCTGTTATTTTACTAGTGATCAATGATGATCAAAGTATCTCTGCCAGGGTCTCAGAAATTTCATCTATCGCTTCCCACAACATCTTAAGATGTATTTGGTCAGGAATTTATACATCTTCATGAGCTTTAAGACTGTTAGCCGTCTTCTTTTGTAATGCCAGTATGGTTCAAGACATCCCTCTTCCCTCAATTCCCATGCTTCCATGAACATTCCATGATAAATTCAGATGACAAATATTCATTGAGGATCACACCCATCTCTTGTACCTTCACTCATAGATGACCTTATTGATCTATCAGAGGACCTTTTCTCTTCTAAGTTACCATTTTGCGCTCAATATAAAATCTCTTGGGATTCTCTTCTCTTGCAAAGATATCTTGCAAAGCTATCTTGAGTGTTTTTTTCCCCCTCCTGATTTTCTTCTTACGTGATTTCTTACATACCTGGTATTTCTCAAGGAATTTGCTTGATTCCAGCTGACATATATGCCTCTTTTTTCCTGACTAGAGCCCAAATGCCCCTCATTAAACAGGGTCAACTAATCCTGCCAGCCTTGCTATTTACTTCAAAAGTAACATGCTGGCCCTAAATTCTCCCTATCACTCTTTTAAAAGCCTCCCATTTCCCATTCACCTCTACATTGATATTTGATCATCATGTGGTTATAACATATTGTGCAATTAATAGTATTTGTGAACTTATGAAGTTTGGTGTAATAAGATTTTGAACTTATGAAAGTGTTCATTATATTTGTAAACAGATAAAAACTGAAGACCATCGTCCCCTTGCTGGCGTCCTTTTGTCTCTTAGTGGAGGACAGTTCCGCTCTAATCTGCTCACACAGGAAAATGGCGTGCTTACTTTTGCAAACCTGGTAACGTTTAATTCATCAAGATGTGAATTCACAAAGGGCTTTCTTCTTTCTTTTTCATTCTTTTTAATGATTTTAATATAAAACATATAATAGACAATGCACTGAGAGAATAAGGATATATGATTGAAAAGATTACAATATACAACAATCAGTAAATAATAAGTCTTCGTCTCCCCATATTCAAATATAAAAAGAATTCGCTTTATAGTAAAACCCCCTATACTAAACTAAAAGAAAAAAAACCCCACAAAAACAAAAACTGGAAAGCCTTGGATCAGTGTTCATCAAACATAAGAAGCCTGGCCCTCACTCGAAAGAGAAACTTAATAGTATTAGGAAGGGACAATAAATCAGAAAAAAATTAGAAGTTGTATCATACAAAAATATTGTATGAATGGGCACTAAGTTTCTTCAAATTTAACAGAGGGATCAAATGTAGCACTTCTAATTTGCTGTAAGTTCAAACAGGCCATTGAAAACCATCGAACTACAGTAGGTGGTGTGGGGTCCTTCCATTTAATAAGAATTTCTCTCCTAGCCATCAGGGTGGTATAAGCTATTGTTATGGGCCCAGAGGACCCCAAAACCCAGCAGCGATATAAATTCACCAAGACAAATGGTTACTTAAACAAAAATTGCTTTCAATTATCTTTAAACATGAAAACAGTATCAAACTTTAGCCGGTCCCCCAGCCCTGGCGTCCCGCGCCGGCCCCCCCAGCCCTGGCGTCCCGCGCTGGCCACTCCAGTCCCGTAGTCTCATGCCGGGGGGCTGTCAGACGGCTGCCCCTGCCCTTACTCAGGAGCCGGTGTTTGCTCTGCGGCACCTCTCCCCGCTACGGACCTTTCACGTGGCAGAACACCGCCTTCAGCGCTGCCTCTTGAATGTCCCTTCGCAGACACCCGGAGCCGCTCCAGAGCTTCATTCTCTCAGCGATTCCTCTGAAAGCGGCTTTAGTCTTCAAGCGACTATTTATTGGATGAAAGTTACAATAGGGTCAATAAAGCCACTTGCAAATTACACCTATCACAGATTGAATTAAAATTATGAAAAATACAGGCAAGTTTGTCCTTGGACATATGGTGCCCTATGTACTACTTAAATTGAATAAATGAGTGTTGAGCGCACATTATTAATTAGTTTAAGATTCTTTTCCCACATCTCTGCAGGAAAAAAACTTTTTGAGCTCCTGCTCCCATGTCCTTTTAAATGTATCAGTTGAGACTGGTTGCAATTTTAATAACATATCATATATGAGATTGGTTCAAACAAAAAAGGGCATCAACCATATCCCGGCACGGGACTACAGGGCTGGAGCGGCCGGCACGGGACTACAGGGCTGGAGCGGCCGGCACGGGACTACAGGGCTGGAGCGGCCGGCTAAAGTTTGATACTGTTTTCATGTTTAAAGATAATTAAAAGCAATTTTTGTTTAAGTAACCATTTGTCTTGGTGAATTTATATCGCTGCTGGGTTTTGGGGTCCTCTGGGCCCATAACAATAGCTTATACCACCCTGATGGCTAGGAGAGAAATTCTTATTAAATGGAAGGACCCCACACCACCTACTGTAGTTCGATGGTTTTCAATGGCCTGTTTGAACTTAGAGCAAATTAGAAGTGCTACATTTGATCCCTCTGTTAAATTTGATACAGCAGGGGAAAATTAGGTAATAGAGCATTCTAAAAATGTCTAATTTCAAAATATCTAAACAAATGTGAATTAGGCAAATCATATTTGTTTGAAAGTTTTTCAAAGGACATTAGATAACCTTCCATGAACAAATCCCAAAAACATACGATATCCTTAGATAGAGACTTTGCTGTTAATTTTGTTCTGCAAAATAGTTTCCTTCCTTTAGTACCAGAATCGACATGAGGAGATTCCAGACCATTTACAACAAGTATCCAGTGCAAAGCAAAGGTTTATTTATTGTGCTTTGACAACACCCAGTAAAATACCAGAATGATTTTATTGCTACCTCATTCCCTTTCTCTCTTTTCCTAATTGTAAGTAGTTCTGCTTGCGAAGTTCAAGAATTGAACCAGTATTGCTTGGATGAACTTTAGTCAGGACTTTTGCCACAGATATAGGGAGAAGTTTGTTATCACACCGTTCCAGTCACCCTGATATTTAAGATAAATTTGGTACATTTTATGATCATGTTCAAACCATGATGAAACATCTTTATAAGTATAAGGTCTGAATTGCAATCATTGTTCATCAGAGCATTAAATAACTTTATGTCGTAATTTATATTGTCTATTGGGTTTCAGAGTCCTGGTCAGTACTACTTCAAACCCATGATGAAAGAGTTTCGATTTGAACCTGCATCCCAAATGATTGAAGTGCAAGAAGGACAATCTCTTGAAATCAAAGTTACAGGCTATCGGACTGCTTACAGGTTTGTGGGTGTAGAGCCAATCTACATGTTGTGTACAAAATAATATATAGATTTCAGAATGGAATATCTGTGTGTGAAAGAGATTCTAGTTTTATGTTTATTTTTGCAATCCTAATAATTTCCTGCAAATTAAAGTAAAAATCTAATATACTGATTAAAATTTTCAGGAAAAAGTCACAAATAAAGCAAATTCAATTTACTGATGAATATAATTGTGCAAATGACAAGCAATAAACGAACAGTGCATTTACAAAGAATTCCTTTAATGCTTCATGTTTGAGTGGCTGCTATCTGTACTTCAATGTTTGTTAAATAAGCTTCAAAAAACGGATTGTAAATCTATTCTACTATAGCTGAACTGAAGTGGAACATTTAAAAATGTGAAACTCGGAATCAGTGAGGGTAAGTGCTTATCTGTGAGGTGCATTCTCTTGTATTTATATGGGATGAATCTTCAGTGCTCAGATTTTCATTGCAATTTCAAGTTCGATTTAGAGGAAATTGTGGCATATCTCAGTGAACCACTATAGACCAGTGGGTTCACTTTGTGTTCCTTCATAGAGGATACTGTGATCTCTGGGAATGAAAAGGTAACATGCTATGCTGTTTTCATATCATCATAAGAGCCCTGGGAAAAGTTGTTTAGCCAAAAAATGGTATATACAAAAAGACACGAGAATAAAAAAAACTTTTTTTTAAGAATACTAAATTCAATATAGTTGCAAGATAAATTGACTCTGTCATCCTGCTAGCCATACATTGAATTCTGATGAACACCAATGAAGGATCTTGAAAGCTGGCAATATACTAACTTAATCAGTCTTACCCTTCAAGTTCTTTTGATAACACTGGACAATTTTTCTTTCAAAAGGTTTGCTTCCTGAAAAATCATATGAGATTATGATAGACAGCCTCAAGCTGAACACAAAAATAATTTCAATTTGCTGTATCATGTAGGAAGTTGGAAAAACATTAAATTTACTTTTATTGAATTTGGCATGTTTAATTGCATAATGATGCTGACACAAGCTCTCAGATTGACTGCACATGTTGCACAACAAATGTGAGGAGCCCAGGGTTTGTCTTGATCACCAATTTTACAATCAAAGTAGAGTTCATAGGCTTTCTTAATAAATACAGTAAAGCTGCATCTTTGAGCTTTAAGCGTATACTTGCCACAAATGTAGAAGAATGTATTGCAGCTGTTGTGATATTGATAAGACATTTCTTCTCTTTGAATCTTCCTGAAGACAATAAATGCTATTGTTAAGTCTTTCTTCTTTGGCTTGGTTTCGCGGACGAAGATTTATGGAGGGGTAATGTCCACGTCAGCTGCAGGCTCGTTTGTGGCTGACAAGTCCGATGCGGGACAGGCAGACACGGTTGCAGCGGTTGCAAGGGAAAATTGGTTGGTTGGGGTTGGGTGTTGTGTTTTTCCTCCTTTGTCTTTTGTCAGTGAGGTGGGCTCTGCGGTCTTCTTCAAAGGAGGTTGCTGCCCGCCGAACTGTGAGGCGCCAAGATGCATGGTTTGAGGCGATATCAGCCCACTGGCGGTGGTCGATGTGGCAGACACCAAGAGATTTCTTTAGGCAGTCCTTGTACCTCTTCTTTGGTGCACCTCTGTCACGGTGGCCAGTGGAGAGCTCGCCATATAACATGATCTTGGGAAGGCGATGGTCTTCCATTCTGGAGACATGACCTACCCAGCGCAGTTGGATCTTCAGCAGCGTGGATTCGATGCTGTCGGCCTCTGCCATCTCAAGTACTTCAATGTTAGGGATGAAGTCGCTCCAATGAATGTTGAGGATGGAGCGGAGACAACGCTGGTGGAAGCGTTCTAGGAGTACACTCACTGTTATTGCCTGAGGAACATGTGAATCAACATGTGTTCAATCTCTTATCAATATAATGCACAGCATCTGTATATGTGAGCTGCTTTTTATAGCCTGTTCTGTATCTATTCCGACAAAGCATGCTCAAGCCTAAGACAACATTTGCATAGCACCTGCACTGAGGGTATGCCCAGGCATGCTTGGGCTGATGAAATATACTAGTAGCCTTAAAATATGACAGGAAATCGCAAAAATATGTTATATCTAAAAACAGTATGTAATAGGAGAATTTAAAATAAAATCGCCAATCCCTTGCCTTTAAAGTTAAAGGAAGAAAAGGCAACCTGATCTACCCAATCTCTTTTTCAGTTTTAGGTGTTCTTTTTCAGTTAAATTAGTTTCTTGTTTTTAAAAAAAAAGCAATATCCACTCCTAATTTCTTAATATAATATTTTCCTTCTTTTCATTTGTCCATTAATCCCATTAATATTAAAGCATAATCTTAATTGTCTTATTCATTTTTCCTATTTTTAAAATCCCTTTTCATCCTTTCCATCCAGGAAGAACTCCCACAAAATAATTGGTCCTGAGCATCATCACCATCTGCAATCCAAAAACATTAAAATAATTCAGATTAAATACAAGATGTTTAATTATTAAAGAGAAAAAAGAAAGAAAAACAAAAATACTCACCCAATAAGTACTGTAAGAACCTGTGCTATCTCCCTCCATTTTATGGTTAAGCCGCGAAAACACATCCCTCGATCCCCACAGAAAAAAAAACCGATTTAATCAACTACAATTCCATCTAACATAAGAATAGATAATATTCTTCATCAAAAAAAGAAAAAAAAAGCCCTGTATATTAAATTCATTGCAACAAATCAGTGCCTTCAGTTACTTGAACTTTAGACAAACTCTGAGCACGTTCTTCAGCTTGAACGTAATTTGTAAAAAAAACATTCTGTTGACCTGGTACAAAAATTTTCAAAGTAGCAGGATAACACAACCTTTATCATACAAAACTTTCTTAACTTGATTAAATTCTTTCCTTTTTTTTAATCATCAAAGTTTGGCTCAAATTTGGATAGAAGAAAATTTTATCCCCTTCATAGTTTAAAGGTCTTTAGCCCTTTTCATCGCCAAACCTAAGAGTCTCTCTCTTTCCTGGTAATTCAGAAATCTAGCCAGGATAGATCGGGGTCTTTGGTTCGGGCCTGGCTTTGGTATTAAAGCTCTTTGGACTCTTTCAATTAAAATCTTGTCTTCAAAACGTTCCTCTCCAAATATCTTCGGTATCCATTTTTGTAAAAAACCAATCACATCTTCCTTACCTTCGGATAATCCCATTATTTTAACATTATTTCTTCTGCTACAATTTTCCAGAATATTAACTTTCTCCAACAATTTTTCATTCATCGAGATTAAACTAGTCATCGAATCTTCAAACATATTAGATCTATCTTCAATATGCTGCACTTCCTCTCAAACATCTTTTTTTAAAATTTTTAAAAATTTTTCACACTATGAACCATATTAACCAAAATACACACAAACATTTCCCTCTTGAATATACACAGTGTCATTTTCTCCCCTTTTCCCTCCTCCCTTCCCTCCCCCCTCCCTACCCACTAAACTAAACTAATACAATAAACCCATTAAACAATGTCATCACACAATGAAAATAAACAAGAAAATTGTGTCATCTACTTTTACACACTGGGTCAGTTCATTTCGTCTTCTTCTCATTTCTGTCATTTTAGGGAGTGGAGGTCCACGGTAGGCCCTCTCTGTTGTGTTCCATGTACGGTTCCCAAATTTGTTCGAATACTGTGACGATATTTTTTAAATTATATGTTTTTTTTCCAATGGAATCAATTTATTCATTTCCTTCCCATGTACCATTGCTGTACTCTCAGGCTCTCTTCTGATTTCCAGGTTGACATTATACATTTTTTTGCTACTGCTAAGGCTATCATAATAAATCTTTTTTGTGCTTCATCCAAATCGAGGCCTAGTTCTTTACTTCTTATATTACTTAGAAGAAAGATCTCTGGATTTTTTGGTATGTTGCTTTTTGTGATTTTATTTAATACCTGATTTAGATCTTCCCAAAACTTTTTCACTTTCTCACATGCCCAAATTGCATGTACTGTTGTTCCCGTTTCCTTCTTACAGCGAAAGCATCTATCTGATACTTTTGGGTCCCATTTATTTAACTTTTGGGGCGTGATATATAGCCTGTGTAACCAATTATATTGTATCATGCGTAACCTCGTGTTTATTTCTCATAGTTCCGGAGCATAGCTTTTCCCATGTTTCATTTTTTATCTTTATGTTTAGATCTTGTTCCCACTTTTGTTTGGGTTTACAGCTTATTTCATCGTTCTCTTTTGGTTGATGTACATGTTTTTATAAATCTTTTAATTATCAATTGGGAAGCAGGCTGAGGTTACCAGAAGGAAGCAGCTTTGAATATGTGATTACAGGCCTCTCAAACATCTTGAACCTTAATTTCCAACTTATCCTTCCTTTGTGTAACATTATTCATCACCTTCAATGCATTGTCCACTTTAACTGTTAAATCTGTTTTAATTTGCTTCAATTCTTCTGACAACAATTTAAAATTATTTTCCAAAGACAAATTAGTTATAGTTTGAAGTTCATTTTTGATACAATCTTACTCATTTCTTTCTTAAAATTCTTTTTCTTCCCTCTGGTTTGTTTCTCTTCTTCACTTCACTTTCACCCTCTTCTGAAGCTTCTTCCACTGGACTTGTGACACGCGGACTGTCCCTTTAAGAGACCTTGACATTTTTTTCCTCAACCTTCTTTTCTATTGCACCGTGCATGCCCAACTTCTCGCACATGCGCGATGCGGTTTTAGTTTTTCCTCCGGCGCCATCTTTATGGGTCGACAAGAAGAAGGATCCGTGTCCTGGCTGGCGGATCCAGAAAGTACTTCAGTGGCCCGCTTCGACGCTGAGGTAGGCCCAGTTTATTTTTTCTTCTTTTCTTCCAACTTCTTAGTAGGAGTTAGCTTAGGTGTTTTATCTTTCTTAGGTGACACCTTAAAAATTTAGTTATATGTTTAATACTAACTTTAAAATAGTTTTCTTTTAAAAAAATTATTTCTTTCTTAAAAGTCTTTTTCTTCCCTCTGGTTTGTTCCTCTTCTTCACTTCACTTTCATCCTCTTCTGAAGCTTCTTCCAATGGACTTGTGACACGCCGGACTGTCCCTTTAAGAGACCTTGAATCTTCTAAATAGATACTTTTTTTATTAATCCTACGGGAGTCATGAGGTTGCGTGTCATCCCTCATGTCCACTTAAGGTGATTTTTGTGATCAGCAGCCCAAAATCTATAAAATACACCCAAACATCTTTGTTGTCCAGAGTTATTGAAAAACTTCAAATGGTGAGCAAGATTCTTTTGGTGAAGGTAACTTCTTGCATTCCTAATAATCTAACATTAAACTTTAGAAATCTAAAATATGCATTTTCTTTTATCCAAAGCTGTTATGGAACGGTATCTTCACTAAATGGGGAACCCGAACAAGGAGCTGCAGTGGAAGCTATTGGCCAAAAGGATTGTAGTATTTATGGAGAGGATACACTGACTGATGAAGATGGAAAGTTTCGCCTCCGTGGTCTTCTAGTAATGGATAATAATTTAATTATCGAACATTGAACTGAACAAGTTAAAGAGAGCATGCTTATACACTTCTAACACTCAAAATGTCTTTCTGAGAACAAGAGTGTGGGGCATTATAGCTTTATGTACTTTATGATGCATTACCAAGAGAACTATTGTGTCAGGAACCCCTGCCTTTCTGCTTGTGCCAGGTCCTTAGTGCATCTAAGTACCCACCACATGATTTGTTGTGGATCAGGAAAACCAAGACAGTGTGCAGGGCTGCCAGTGAAGATGCTCAGCGCGGGGCTGGAGCTGAATCCTGGCAAGCATGTTGAGTGTGAGCCATTGCTAGGGGTAGGGCATCTCCTGCTCCATGATTTGGTTTCTCTCATTATCTCATGCTTGCTGTGACCAGATGGATGAGAGTATTGATGGAGGATTTCTGACCAATATTCCTCCATCAACACTCTTATCTGTCTAGCAGATAATGAGACCAAATGTAGACTTGGGGACTGTTATATAGAGCATCTACACTCTGTCCGCAGTGGCCCCTCTGAGGTCCTGATTGTATGCTATTTCAATTCCCTTCCCCATTCCCATACCGACCTGTATGTCCTGAGCCTTCTCCACTACCTGAGTGAGGCCCAACATAAACTGTAGGAACAACACCTCATGTTTCATGGTTACAGCAGCACTGCTGTTGGTGCGGACTTGGGGAGAGCGGGAAGTGGAGACACAGCACTTCTCTGAAGGGTTCAACCATACAGACTTTAAACGCTTGTTAAAGGAGCCGATAGTGCTTGTCAATAAAATCCTGCAGCCATGGAGATCTATGCCCAAGATGGTGGCATTTGTGCTTATCAGCAGCCACGAGGGCTTGGAGACTCCAAGGGAGCAGCGGACCGGCCCAGGGCACCAGAGACTGGAAGTTCAACCCCCATTGAGAATGAGCCGCAGAGGAGACGACCTTACAGAGAAGGTGACCTCAGCTGCGAACTAGTGAAGGGCCCAGTGGCTGAGAGACCCACACAGGCTACGTGTGGGCTGCTGGCATGTGGGAACTAGGTATTGGAGCCAGGATTTGAGAGGGTGCTGAGGGCAAGAAGGGCCTCATGCTGAAGGCTTCCTGATCGTGTGGGAGTTTTGGATCTGGAGCTTGGGCTGCCAATGGATTGAACGGGAGTGTGGGTGGTTGTAGAGACTGCAGGAAAGCTGGAGACGAAGCCACAGATGCTCAGTGACTCTGAAGAGACTCTCTTACTTATCTTCCTTTCTTACAGTAAGAAATGCTGAGTAACACTAATAATGATTCTTTGTCTGCCTTACTAAAGGCAGAAAACAATTTTGTGTAATATTACATGTTCTGTAATAATGCAATAAAGGTATCTTGAACCTGGGCAGTCTGCAGCCCAATGGTGTGAACATGGAATTTTCCAATTTCAGGTAACAAGTCCCCTCTCTCTTCTTCTGTACCCTTTCTGTTCTTCCCCTATCTCCCCCCCCCCCCCCACCTCCCCTTCTCCCACAGATGCTGCATCATCTGCTGAGTTCCTCTTGTGGATTGTGTTGTCCTACTTGATTTCACTCTCTACAGTCTCCTGTGCACCTCTAGGGTTCTATTACTCATTTCGATGTATTAAAACATCAGTAGTTTATGGTTAAAACTAACAAAGTGATATAAAATATAAAGATTTCCAGCTTTCTTTTATTGGAGACATTTTTGATATTGATTTATTCAAATAGGTCTGATACAAAATATTGATAAACTTTCATGATCGCTTCTAAGCTTTGTGACAACATGAGAGAATCCATTGTGACGGTTTGGGATTTTCCCAGTGACCCGAGCAATGACCCACACTTGCTTTTTCAGCCAGTTTGTAGCTCTCAAAGCCTTATATTGTGTTCTCAGCAAATAGCAGTTTCCACTAATGCAGTCAAAAATGTTGCATAGACAAAACTGCCGAACATATTAGATTCTTAATAGAAAATTATATTAATTTGTTTATCCTTAGATGTGACAGAATACTAATTAGAGCTAAAATCTCTTATTTTTCTCATTAAATTAACTGATCACACGTTAAAAAAAATACTATTAGTCCATTTTTATTATGCCTGCAGCATTTGGGGACAGTTCTATGCTCATTGCTGCAGCTGCCTGAATTGGTAAATTTTGTGTGCAAATTGGGCAGCTGTAAAATGATGTAGAAATTGGATATCTCCATTGTACATCAATTTCATACTAGACTTAACATAAAGCTGATCATTTATTTCTGTTCCTTTTAGCCAAGCTGTGTATATCACGTCCAGTTGAAAGCTGAAGGCAATGACCACATAGAAAGGGCTCTACCAGAATATCGTGCCATACAGGTTAGTTGAGTGTCTTGACTGGACGTGCCGGTATTGGTGCCTCCATACTTGTCCATATCTTGGCTAAGAATGGAGGGCCATCCAAGCCTGGAATGCAGGAATATGATTTGGATGGTGACTGGGCCTGAGGCGGAGTTTTGAAAAACACTAAATTTTCAATCATTTTTAATGTTCAAGTGTTTCTTTGGAAAGTAAATTTGGAAAGAAAAAGTTGTTTGAGCAAGTGAAAATGAATTAAAATACATTAAGCCCAAATAATTAAAAGTAGTAAAATGAAAGCAAAAAGGTTTCAGGAAAGAACCTTTTGCTTCCTAAAGGTTTTGCCCTGTGTTCCCCATTGGCCCTGTCTAAGTGGGTTCTTAGATCCTCTGCCTTGTGAAGTGCATAGGCAGAATGAAATTATAGATTCAGTTAAGTGTTGGTGGTGCCATTCAGAGTTGCTGGCAACAGTCTGCATGATTCAGCCCATTAAATCTGTTTAATTTTCATATAAAATAATATAAATCTAATTCTACAAGGGTGAATGATAACTTTATGTACTTTAATATATCAGTTTCTTTTCTAGTATGGTTAGCATTATGGTAACACAGAATCCTTTTGGAATATCTTTTGTGCAGGTTGAGAACAGTGATATTGAAGGTGTAAATATTTTGGCATTCCGACAAATTAATCAGTTTGATTTAAGTGGTAATATTATCACATCACCAGAGCATCTTTCCACTTTGCGGGTAAGTCTCATTGGTTCATTAGCCAGAATGGATACTAATTTTTTTTCTTTCTGTTGGTCTTGGTTCCTGGAGCTCAATCATTTATGGAAATAACACAGTATCATGTTTTAATCAAAGGTGTTTTCTTACCACCTAAGAAATGAGTGATGGAGAACTAATGACTGTTTTGCACTTTCTTCTCTCTGAGTTCCCTTTGAAGAAACATTTATTTCACAGTTTGTAATTTGCTACAGCAGTGATATTGAGACTGTGGTTCATGGAGTCCAATCCCTGAAGACATTCATAGTACTATCATAAAACTGCTACTAGCTAACAAGTTATAGCTGTAAACTTAATAGCATTTCATAATTTGCATTCAGCTATAAATGTTTGAAAAATATTTGATTCCTAAAATTTGTTTATCAGGAAGGTTAAAATAGATTTGTTTCACTTATTCAGGTGGTGTTGTATAAAAGTGAAAACTTGGACAACCCCATTCAAACAGTGTCACTGGGTCAGTCGTTTTTTTTCCACTTCCCACCGCTGCTAAGAGATGGAGAGGTAAGAGATCCTTCATTCAATAGGAATTGGGCAGCATCAAAAGTAAATTGTGTAAATCCACAAAATAGCTTTTGTTGGCTTAATAAAGATTTTATTTCTCTCATGGAAAGGAATAAACTGCTTTATTGTTTATTCTTGCAGAATTATATAGTCATGCTGGAATCTACTTTGTCGAAATCACTTTACGAGTACACCTTACCCCAGATATCCTTCAGTGCGACAGGCTACCACAAACACATTACCCTCATGTTCACCCCTTCAGTAAGTAAATTAAAAATATTTTGAAATTAGTGATCAGAATGTTTGTGCAATATAATTATTTTTCTGCTGTAACTTCTATAGAATTTGATAAGAAATATTGAATGATTAATTTGATGATTAGTCTGGCTGTTCTTTGGAAGAATTCTAAAGTATTTCAATATTAAAAATTAATTGAATACAGAAGATCGATTATTAAAAAAAAACTGATCAGCAATTTTGTTTTTTTTTTATCTTGATGGGCATTGCACTTCACCATTTTCGATTTCTGGCTAAATCCTTCTGGAAACCAAAGTCCTGACTTGTACGATTTATCTTCATGGAGTCTGGTGTTTCCTCATTAATTAAACATACTATTTAGGATTGAACAAATTTACCAAAAGCTGATGTTCAAGCAGACTGCTTTCTTATCAGTTAGCATGTTGTCAGTGATAAGTATGTCTATTAGTCTCATCGCAGTAATAAGACAAATTTACAATGGCTTTATACTGCTGCTTCCCCAGTGACATAAAGCTTTTTAGGTGGTAACAAGAAGATTGTCAAGCACAGTAATGGGATAGGGAGACACTTTGGGAGAGTTGCCCCAGCGGTAAGTGGCACCAACTGGCTCTTCATCCTGGGCGTCACCGTTTTATTCAATCACAACTTTATTGAAACATCATTCAAACAGCTGATGCGGGTGGGGCACGACCGGGTGCTCCGCTGGCTGAATGTTTGCACCCAAGGGATTGTGTGTTTCTTCAGAGAACTTCTACTTTTACAATTTTAAACTTTTATTTAAAACTTTATTCTTATTCATTCCATCTATTACATCTATTTATTTCCTTGTTTTTTTTTTTGGCCGATTGTTTGAGTTTCCAGTTGATTGAATACTGGATGGTGGAGATTTTACTGTATATTGTATGGGTGTATCAAAACACCAGTCATTCTCTCTCTCTCTTGCACGCACGCACGCACGCACGCACGCACGCACACACGATACATAAACCTATTGCCACCTGCATTTAATTGAGAACTGTGGTAGCATGGTTAGCAACACTGCTGCAGCACCAGCATTTGGGACCTGGGTTCAAATCCTGCACTGTCTGTAAGGGATTTGTTCATTCTCCCTGTATCTGCATGAGTTGTCTCCAGGAGCTACGGTTTCCTCTCAACCATTAAAACGAACTAGAGGTCTAGGTCAATTGTGTGTAATTGGTGGCATGGACTTGTGGGCTGAAAGGGCCTGTTACCATGCTGTATGTTTAAAAATTTAAAAATATATAGGTACATAATCTTTTATCTGAAATTGTGAAAACTGAAAACCTCTGGAAACCAAACATTTTTTCCATGGATGTTGTTTGAACACCAAAGCTCGCATTTGGTGCCAAATCTGACCCGACATGACTCACAATCAACTCGTGCTTGAATGCCCAATGTCGGTAATTAGTGGATCCCTTGGGCAACCTTTATAAGTGCCAGCAGAAAAACAGAGTCCAGCGCCTCCAACTCGCTGTATACGGACGCCCTATTCATAGTAGACGGCTAGGTTGGGGTGAGGATCCGTGGTCGGCTGGGCAACCAGGGTATCAGGGATTTGGATAGGTGGGCAGCCAGGATGTTGGGAGTTCAGATGGGCGGATGTCTGTGGTGAGGACCCACAGCCGGGAGCTCAGATGGGCTGGCTGCCGGGGTGTCGGGAGTCCAATAGTTGGGCGTCCAGGATGTCGGGAATTACGTTTGGCGGACTGCTGGGACAGTGGTCTGCTTTCGGGGCATCGGGAGCTCAGATGCTGCCTCAACTACCCCCTCCCCCCCGTCCAGTGCTGCCACAAACTCCCGCCTGTCCAGCGCCGCCACAACCCCCCAGCCTGTCCAGAGACCCTTCTAGTTGGAGTGTGTCTTTTTGTTTTGCACAAATCTGAAATCAGTGCAATTACTTAACGTACTGACATTACTTTTATTCTATTATCCAAAAAATTATGAAAAGTGTCTGGCCCCAAGGGCTTCAGATAAAAGATTCTGTACCTATATTGACGTTCCTTTATGTGGCATTTGTACCACCCATGAAGCAAGCGATGGTTTTGGAGAAAATGTCTCCTGTGCTCTTGAAAGTTATCACTGCAGAATGAAGTGTCACTTTGCTACGTTATACTTTTCCAGAGAAAGCTACCTGAGCAAGATGTTGCCCAGGGCTCATACATTGCCCTGCCCCTGACTCTACTCCTGCTCCTGGCTGGTTATAATCATGACAAGGTAGGTACTCTTTCAAGTACTAAATTATAAATGTGTTTCATGTAACACATGAGCATTTTATTGTAAATTTCATGTCTTACTCTTAAATAGAAAGTACTGAAAATTTAGAAGAGCTTCACACCAGATTATGAAAACTCATGACCAATGAAGCAAAGAGCAGTTCAAATTCAATGCAAAAAAAATCCAATCAAGAGTTATTCCAACTAACACTGCTTCATACAAGACCAGCAGCAATATAAATTTGTCAAGACAATGGTATCTTCAAAACAATAATTTTTATTAATAAGTTTATAAACTAAAATCTTACTTAACTCTAACCTAACCCCACTATGCGCAAATGTGTGTGTGTGGCAGGTCCAGAAACTATTTCAGTTTAGGCACAATTGTTAAAAAGAATCAAGTTTTAATGTTCAGTCAGTTTTGTTTTGAAACTCAGATTCTTTACATTGTTGATCAGAAGTAATTATGGAGTAGGTGTGAGGCATTAGACTCACAAAAATCTCGTAGAGTTGTTTTCAGGGAATTTTCTTCTTTTGCATGGAGGTTTCAGAACTTGTGATCTCTGCACGATAATCTCACAAACCCAGGCAAGGCTTACGTGAAGTGGCCATGTGAAAATGTAAATGGTGAAACAGTCCTCTTCTCAGAGACAGCTGAAGTGGCTCTTCCTTACCACTGATTTTGTGCATCTCTCATGGTAAAGAGAATACACCAAGGACAGTCCCTCTCTAACTGGAGGCTTCTGTGCTTCTGACCTCAGATGTTTCTTGGTGCAGTATTAAAGTGTAGCTTTTCTGGTGTGTCGAAATCACATGACATGACCTAATTGCTGTTTTTGACGTTTCTTCAACCCATTTCAAAAGTATGAATCATGAGGAAAGGACTCCGGCCTGTCTGTGTAGGTCATTCAAGCAAGTACTTGCTTGTTTGAATAGATGCCATCTCTCAGCAAATACTGTTGTCTTCGCTTCAATGAAGAATCACTTCAGGTTTTTATGGCTAAGCTTCAGCCAACAATGGAATGACAAACATTTCAACTTTCAAAACGGTTTATGTCTGTGGTGTCTGTGTCCCTGTCCACCCACAAGATCCCTTTACTAAGAAATATGTATAATAACTAAAGATTAATAACACAATTCCATCACAAACACAAAATAAAGAATATAAACGAGCCTGTAGCTGCACTACTTTATAACAGCTTACAAACAAATAAAGAATACACTCACTCATTTTGCCCAGCACACCATGAAATCGACTTTCTTTTATTCCTCTAGACACAGCAATGAATTTTCAACTCCCCAAACACCACCCAGCCACACCCCTCTGAACTTCTCATTGGATCACTACCTCACGAGTGATCCTTACATAATAACTCTCCTACTCTTGGAACCTCTCCCCCCACCCCCCACCCCCCCACATGACTCCGAACCATGCATGGAGGCGACTGATTGTTACTGTCCCACTACGTAACAGTCCAGAGGGCCGATAGTTCGGCATGACTTCGTACAAGAGCGCAAGACAGGCAATGCACGGTCTGACTGGCAAGGATGCGACTGGTCTTTTGACTTTGGCTCCGACGCAGATCATGGACTATTGCTATATGTCGGCTTTAACCTGTTAATGGAAACTGTCAGCTTTTCCATTCCTGCCGTCATTAGACTTGGAAAGGACTATCATCAACTGGCCTAAGAGGTTTGCGAACAACATCTTGCTGAAGGAATGCATGAGTAAAACATTGTTAATTATTTGGCACATAAACTGCCAGTGATACCTGCTCTATGGGAGTAGGTTTGAGTAATTTCATGTTTTTCCGAAGATGATTAATATAACCAACCAGATCATAGAACATTGTGCTTGGACTCGGATTCAGAAATTCACCTGGCAAGGTTAGTGTAGTGGCATATACTAGCTCTGTTGCTCACCATCCAAGATCTGCCTTAACACAGTACACACATCAAGGAGAAACAAATGTTCACTCCGCATAAATGGATCACCATCCACTGTCAATGCTATCTTCAATTGATGTGGAAATGCTCAACGAGGCCATGAAAGCTCGGAACAACGCCAACTTGAACTGAGGTCCTCGATCTGTTGTAATAGGGACCAGAACACCGAAAGATGAAATCCAATCATCCATAAAATCCCAAGCAACCGTTTCCACAGAGATGTTAGTGACAGGAATGGTCTCTTGCCACCTGGTATTCTGGTCTTCACACGTGAGCAGATAAGTGTATCCCCGAGATAGCAGAAGTGGTGCACTTGCTGGAAACGGGAATGTGGAACAACAAAATCATGTGTCTGGAGACTTTTGAGCATTGACACGGCAATCAGGTCCTTGCCCATAATCCAATATCCCGTTTAACATGAGGCCTGGTAAAACATTCTGTAACTAGTTTGATTGATGCTCTTCTACCAGGATGCGATAGATTGTGAAGAGACTCAAAAATCTCTCACCTCATAGCCACTGGCACAAAAGGCCTAGGCCTTCCTGTGGAAAAATTCCACATTAACTTTTCAGCTGATTCATCCAGGTTCACAATTTGAAGATGGAGACCAGAGTTGATCCAGTGATGCTGGGTGAGATTGGAAACGGGGTACTGTGCACAAGCCATGGCGGTGAAATCGACACCTGGACTTCGTCTTACAATTTTCATTGGACATACAGCACATCTGAGAAAAAGCGAATGCCGTGGCCAATGCCCTGACATGGTGTGACATTGATACCTTACGTACAACTACTGCCATCAATTTCACTGCCACACAAGTGATCTTTTTTTTCACACCATAAATCACATTAGCCATGATATACACTTTTTCTTTTTCACACATTTACAGTGTCTTTTTCTCCCCCCCACCTCCCTCCTCCCAAGCCACCCCCCCACCCCCCCCCTCATCCATTTTAGGTATACAATCTAGGCTGCATTAAACCAGTCAGACAATGTTGTCATTCAACAAAAATACACCAGAAATTCTACAGAGTCCATTCTTTTCTTTCCTTCTCCTTCCATCAACTTAGGTAATGTTTGTCCCCGGTAGGTTTTCGCTATTGTATTTAATGTAAGGCAAAGTGATCTTGATGTGATCACTCTCCTATTCCTGCAAGTGAGTGTACTCTTTACCTGTGGCTGCACTGCTTTATAACAGCTTACAAACAAATAAAGAATACACTCACTCATTTTTTTTTCCAGCACACTATGAAATCGACTTTGTTTTATTCCTCTAGAGACAGCAATGAATTTTCAACTCCCCAAACACCACCCAGCCACACCCCTCTGACCTTTCTCATTGGATCACCACCACACGAGTGATGTAATCACTCTCCTACTCCTGGGAAACCTTTCACTGGAGGTTCAAAATTAGAATATTTTGAGAAGTATATCTGTAAGGTATTGCTGAGCTCATTAGACAAGTCCTAATGAGTCAGCATCGCAGCATTGCAGTTTTATTTTAAATACTATTCAATTTTTTAAGCAGTACTTCTCCCTGAGAGTTGCTCTGAGATTGCTCCATTTATATTTGTTTGATTTAATGCATTTCAAACCTACAATGACGGGATTATTCTATAGATAAATTAACAACAGAATTGCCAATAAAGTTTTGGAATGTTAAATGACTGGTTTTGACAATGATTACAAGAGGATAAACAGACAAAAGTCTGTTTCTAATTAAGGATAAAGAAACAAAATTTTAAAATTAAATTTGGGCATTTGTCATGGTAACAGGTCCAAGAACCCGTGCTGCCCACAATTACAACCAATGGACCTCCAACCCCTGTACATTTTGAAGGGTAGGAGGAATCTGGAGTACCCGGAGAAAACCTACGCAGACTTGGGTAGAATGTGCAAACTCCTTACAGACAGTGCCAGATTTGAACCCCAGTCGCAGGTGCTAACCATGCTGCCAAGTATATTCAATTTTCCTAGCTTTGTATTGAAAGGAATTGTCTGTATCTTTGTACTATTTGAAATAGAGTACAACTCCCATTATCTGAAATGGTCAGGACAGGACCTATTTCAGATGACTGAAATTTTTGAATGACTGGTCATTTTTAAAAAACAGCCCAGTAGCAACGACAAATCACTTGTATCAATGTTTAAACAACAACAAACTATAAGGGAAGGCTTTTAAAGCACTAAGATCATGTTTAATTCTCACCAAAAAAAATGCTGGTCGCCGCCAATCCCCGACACATCCCCACCACTGACACAATCCCCCGGGGAGGCTTCCTGGCCTGGTGGAACACTCACTGGCGAGTCTGCAGGCTCCTGACTCCCCGTAGGCTCATTCTGGCAGGGGCTGTTCTGGCTTTGCGTCCTGGTTCTCGATTTTGGAGCCCGACAATGACCCAGTTTTCGCCTGCTCACACTCCCCCTCCCAGCCGCAGATGATGATCTCCGACACCTCCCCACTGAGGTCCCACTCCTGCCTGGGAGCCCAAGGTCCCCGCTCCTGCCGGGCGGCCCCTGTCCTTGATGACGCTGGGACAAGGGATTCTTCCAACCATGTGCCTGGGAGACTGTGGCAAGCAGTTTGAGAGGGAGAGTTGGAGAGAAAAGTCAATAGGGGAAGGTAAGGAAGAAATGGAAAGAGAGAGAGGAGGGAGTGACCTGAAACTAGGACAATCGTCATTCTAAGCTCACGTCAGGTGAATTTTTTTTCCAATCTGTGAGGACAGTTTGGCTCTGAAAATTTTTGGATAGCTGAGGATTTCTGGTTTTTTTGAATATCTGAAATTTTTTGGAGGTGAACAGATGTCACTTCCGGGTCCAAAAAAATTTCTGATAAATGAGGATTTAAGATCATCCAATTTTGGATAATTGGAGATGTCCTGTATATGATATTTTTTAAAATTAAGGAAAGCAGCATTTACATTCAATAGGGAACAATTGAATACCAAATATATTCAGTATGTGATATAAATTTACAAAGTTTTCAAATTCTGATATCTTTTCATGCCATAGAATTCAGCACACATTTGTAAAATAATTTTAGTGGAAATTGTTCTAGGTCCTGCTACAATAATTAAGAGTTTCCAATAGACCAGTTTAGGCTTCATAATCCAGTAATTAGCATTCTATGTTAATTCTTTCAGCTCCACCGTTCCCAAATAATGTTATTAGCAGAGAGATATAGGAGTTAGTTAACTTTTATGAAAGCCAGTTACTTAGTTTGATGGAGGCATTTATAGACCCTTAAAATTACTTATTTCAATTGTGTATACAAGAAGCGAAAATACTTTGCTGCAGTATTATATCATGGTACTGATATAAAATGCTTGCGTGTGGCAGATTTATAGTGAGAAAGATTTGGTTGTAATCTTATCAGGTACATGGTGAATATATTTCAGTTGTACTGCCTTTGATCTGAAGCCAGTTCAAGCAGTCCAATTTCATGTGGCATTAATTTTTCTGGCAAACCATGAATCTCTTATCCACTATGTCATGTACAATAATAAATATATACGATTCATTACCCTTTTTTTGGAGCTAATGTTTTTTCTTCCTTATTTTGAAGATTATGCTATGCACAAAAATTGAAATGATTCTTTTCTGTATTTTACTGTCCAATATTGTCATTATGTTACTGAGATCTCGCTATAACTACTTATTATTTTAAACTTAACATCATGAGGAAGAATTATTCTGGTGACTGTGCAGTGAATTCCTGAAAATAATTTTTAATGTGTGACAATTTTATTTTGCCTAATACGTGATCTTCCCTCAAATTACACTGGACAACAATTTTTTTCAAAAGATTTGCATCTTGAAAACAATTGTGGAATATGATAGGCAACTTCAGGCTGAACATAGAGATAATTTTAGATTTGCTGTATCACAGGAAATTGGAAAAAAAACATTAAATTAACTTTTATTGAATTAAGCATGTTTAAACACATAATGATGCTGGCACATTGCATTAGTTCAACTGACCTAAAAATGTTTTATCACTGATTTTAATTTGTACTCAGCATCTAATGCCTCTTGTGTCAGTGTCCATCAATAGTTGGCCAGCATTGATGGATTCCATTTGCTCTGATAATAGCTTTTCCATGGTGGCAATATCCTGGTGAAACCTTTCACCATGTTCGTCACTGACTGCACAAAGATCAGCAGGGAAGAAGTCCGTGCAAATGCAGAAAATGAACTTTCTTTCTTTTTTAAAATATTTCTATTGATTTTAATAAAGATCTTGTACAAACAGAAAAAGGTACAATTCAATAAGATAATATAGATAGTTATACAAACTAAATAAGACATTCTGTATAACACTAGCACACATAAATTGTAAATCATATCCATAATTCATATTCTAAATAGTATATGCCTTTTTTAGAAAAAAGACTGTAATAAGGAAAGGAATGAATAAAATAGTATAGGAGAAAAACTCAAACCCCTTAGCAAACCGCATTACCAGTTGCAATATATGATTGGTATTAAAAGAAAAACTAAGGTTTAAAAAAAATAATAGAAAGAACTTGGAAATTTTATGACCTTAGAGTAAAATTGTAAAACAAGATAGTGAGTCATAAATGACCCCCATAACTTTTGGAATCTTGTATCTGAATTATTAATTTAATAACAAATCTTTTCCATTCAAATAGGATATGATGTCTCCAACCACTGATCATGAGTAGGTGGGGCAGCATCCTTCCATTTAAGTAAAATCGCCTGCCTCGCCAAAAGAGAGGTAAAAGAAATAGTGTGACTCTGAACCAGAGATAAAGAAGAATCATTCCCTCTCGTTATGCCAAAGAGGGTCACCAAAAGGATCGGTGTTAAATCTATATTGAAAATTTTTGATAGAGTATGGAAAACCCTCTTCAGTACTTTTCTAGTCTAGGACAAGTCCAGAACATATGAATTAATGACGTTTCTCTGCTCTTACAGTTGTCACCAGGGAGTCATGTCGGAATAATAGCAAGACAATTAGCCTTAGACATATGTGCCCTATGTACCACTTTGAATTGTATTAGACATCTTTTTAATTATCTAGCTGTGTGTAAACAAGTGAAGAATTCCCTGACCCAATGGTCACCTTTGTCTACAACTCTAGTTGGCCGTATAAATTCTATTTTCATGATCAGCTGCCCAAAATCCATAAAATACACACAGGAAGCAAAATATTTGTTGTCCAGTGTTATTGACACCAAACTTGTAGGTAGATTCTTCTGTTAAATTTATAAATTTGTGGTCAACTCAGAATTTGTTCATGTTCAAGTTTGATTCCAGATCATTTTATTATGAATATTTCACTCGTGTTCACTGTGTTAAATATGTGCTCCTTTTCTCCTGCAGCTCATCCCATTGCTGATGCAGTTGGTAAATCGGTTACAAGGAGTACGGGCTCTCAGCCAAGGTAGTTTAGATGGTTCTGGTCAAGAAGAAGCAAAAAGACAAGCTAAACGACCAAAGACACGCCGCACATAATTAATAATGAAGACTACTTGTCAGTTCCATGGAGTCTTTGCTCAGTACAATGAAATCTCTCGTGTTAAAATCACTTATCATTACATGATAAGAGCCTGTGTTTTTTTAAAATGCTAATCTAATCTTATTTGATTGTATTTATAACAAATTGAGGTTAGATTTGTTTTTGATCAGTGATCTGAATTGATTTAATGTTTTGAGAAACATTGGACAGTTTTGATTTAACAGCTGGTATCTTAATTTATTTTTGGTTCTGTTAGGATTCACTGAAGAAGCAAAACTATTTGTTTTACATTTGGTTGTACTAAGCATCTGGACTGAGCCATTTGAATGCGTGGTAAAATGACCATAAACCCCGCAAAACAGAATTCCTACATTAAAAAAGATTTTCATAATTTTATTTTCATTTTTTTTTGCTATGTTGATTAATATAATTCTGGGTTCTTCGTCTCCTAATTTTCTAAGTTAGTAGATTCACATCTTTTAAGATTGTGGTGTTTACCTTGCACTCAAAAATTTGTGTATTTAAAAATGTTAGTTCTACTGAGAAAGTTTAGATGTATACAGGTTGTACCTCTCTTATCCAGCATTCTGTGGTCCGGCAACACCCATGGACTGGCACGTTTGAATCTACCTCCTTACAGACAACTGGCGCTGTCAAGGTTGAATCTGCTGCAATCTGGGCTGGGAGTTTGTACTAATGGGGGCAGATTCAACCTTGACAGTGCCAGCGATTGGGACCAGGGTTTGAGTCCCACACTGTCTGTAAGGAATTTGTACTAACATTCCAATTGCTGGCGCTGTAAAGGCGTTGTGCTAGCCACTACGCTGACCGTGCCGCCTCACAGTATTATTTCCTGTTTAAACTTTGTCCTATCTTTGATGTTTACATAGGGGGGTTCCCTTAGGGTTCAATTTCTTCTTTCCAGCATTTTCTGTGCTCCGGCAATGGCCATGTCCCAATGTCGTCAGATTAAAGAGTTACAATCTGTATTCACTTGCCTTCTGCATTATTATAATACAATATAAACCTGATGATCTGAAATGGTCATGACCGGGACTATTTCGGATAAACAATATTTTCGGATAACTGGTCATTTTTTAAAAACAGCCTAGTAGCAACAGCAAATCACTTGTAACAGTGTTTAAACAACAAACAACAAGGGAAGGCTTTTTAAGTGTGCAATAACGTTTAATTTTCACCAAAAAAGCAACCTGAACAAAATAAGATTTTTTAAATTAAATTTTTTCAACCTGTCACATCAGTTTCGGATAACTGAGGATTCCTAATTGTTTCAGATATCCTCATTTATCCAAAATTTTTCGGAATCAAAATGACATAATTTCAGCTTTGAAGTTTTTCAGTTAAATGAGGATTTTGGATTTTTCCGAAATCCTCAATTACCCCAAAAAATTTTGGAGTCAAACAGACGCCATTCCAGGTCCAAAAAATTTGGATACTGAGGTTTTGAATAATCTGATTTTGGATAATTGGAGTTGTACTATAGATCATTTTCATTCAAGATATTTAAAATAATGACCAATCATCAAGGCCATAATTAAACACCACTTGGCATAGTTAGACTACAATATATTGCGTTTTGGGGAAAAAGAAACTGTGTATTCAGAAAGGGACTCGTGCTTGACATTCCTGTAAAGGTCTTTGAGGCATTATGAGCATGGTAGCTATCGGAAATGTGATGAATACTGTATATGTAGAATTAAGGAAGCTTTTGGTGGAGGATGAAAGCAAAATTACTTTAATAGAAAAGAATGTAACATAAAATATCAATTTTTCAGATTGCTTGGAAATCTATGATAGCCCACTGGGATTCTGTTCTCGTGCCAAATTTAGTATAGGTACTACTGATTGAGTGACATGTTTGCAAATAATAAGCAGGGGATAGACTCTTTGGAAGTGTGAGGGAAATTGGGAAAGCATATTGATTAGATGGAAAAATGAGTTAAAACTACCAAACCAGAATTCAATATCATAACTTCTTAGAGGATTTTTTTAATAATATGAAATCTAATAGTTATGCTTGTGTTGAAATAAGCTTTGTGCTGTGGGATTTGACATATACCACTTCACAAGGCATCCCCTCATTTTGAAGCCATAACACTATTCTTGTTTATATCTTGGGTTTGTAAAATATAAAACCCAAGAGGTTATGGCCAATATATAATGCTCTAGCAACTTCTTGGTAAAGTATTAGTCTTCACATTATGGGGGGTTTGGGGGTGGGGGAAAGCATTGAGAAACCTCAAAGCAGGTTTATTAGAATGGTGTCTGTTGCCAGGAAACAAATATAAGAAAAGAAGGATTATTTTCCTTCAGGGCATTATAAAAATAATTAAAGATTAGTAGATACTTGCTGACTATTTCCAATGATCTTTTCAGGGTTGAAAGGTTTTCAAAATTAGAACTTTTGGCTTGCACGGAGCATGAGCAGTGACAGGTTTTGCCATTTTTGCCTTTCCATGTGAACTTCTGAATCCTTTTCCTGTGATTATTAACTCCCAGAGAAGGCCATTCAATGATAAGAATTTAATTACTTTTGGATAAAATGGATTGGACTAGATGCTGTGACCCAGATGGATTTAAATAGGTATTGAGATAGGTAGTCGAGCCCACATGAATAAATATTTAGTAAAATAACATGATGGAAAACTTTGGATGCTGCAATAATATTCCACTCTAGCATTACTGATTCAATCCTTGATGAACTCTGGTGTGAAATAAACTGACTTGCTTTGTTTGACAGATGATTCTTCAGCATGGTGAATTGTCTCCAGAAGGCTTGCAGGGAGCTCATCAATTCTCTTAAAGGTTTTGGTTTTAGTTCTGCTGGGTGTCTTCTAGGCTAGCCCAGAGTGGTAAAGAGGGGGAGGAGGGAAGTATAGGGATTTGCTGTTTTAATCATCATTGATCTATGGAACAAGCTGTATTACTTGTTACCAGTTATTAGCTGACTCGCCCCCCCCCCCCATCTTCATTCCCCTGTCTCCTTTCCTCTAGTTCTCTCTCTCTCTCCTCCCCCTTTTTCCATCTGTCTCCTTTTACAGATCAATTCTCACCTCTCCTCTTATCATAACCATATAACCATTTACGGAGCGGAAACAGGCCATCTTGGCCTTTCGAGTCCGCACCGGTTCACTGATTTTGTGCGTCCCGTTCTTCTTCTTAATATCCAATAACACCTTTTGTTTGTTGGTGTCCAGACTCCACACCCTCTCATTCTTCCACCTTTCTCTCTCAGTGAGACACCTGTCTGCTTTTTGCTTATACCTTAAAGAAGGGCTCAGGCCCAATATGTTGGTAATTACCTCCCATGGACGCTGCGAGGTCGGCTGAGTTGCTCCTGCATTTACTGAGTGTTTTTACTACAATCAAAGCGTCTGCAAACTTCTGTGTTTCACTCCATTAGGTGAAGAAAAGCGTGGCCTGAGAAGGAAGGGGATAGGGTCAGTTAGAATATATTGGTCAAAGGTCCAGTTTGGAGTGAGCTTCATCTGATAATCCCAGGGATTTGATCAGAGAAGATACACCCTCAAACCTGGTAGATGCTAATTTGCTTTAGTGGAAAATTGATAAACAATTTTGAGAAAATCCTTGCTTCCTCCTTGTGTCATTCTCTTCTACCATATTTATAAACATCTTTCTTTAAAGACTTATTCATTGAATAACCCTGGACTGACTGGATTGAGATGTAGCACAGGCAATACACAATGCAGCACCTCACTAACGAACCCTTAGGGGTTGTTTACTGCATCTGGGGCTCCTGATGCGGCCTCTTTCTCAGGAAGGCTGGGTGCAGATTGGGAGATTGCTTCTTTGAGCATCTTTGCTCTGTCCACTGCAAAAGCAAGGTCCCCGCAGTGGCCAGCCATATCCCACTGGCACGTCTTTCCATGGCTTCTTGGACTAGCAGATTTAGACCACACGTAAATTAGAGGAATAACGCCTTGTATTCAATTTTGGCAGTCTCCAAGCAGGTGACATCAAAACTGACCTCCGATTTCCAGTAATCCACTTCCCCTGTTCTGTCATCTCTCTGACCCCTTTCCCATGCCTTTGTTTGTCCAGCTCTTCACTCCTTCCCTTCCTTTCTCCTTCCCTTCCTTTTTCCTATCCTAGAGCATCTTAGCCCTTCCCCCAGCTCCACTATCAACTTTCAACTTTTTTCCCCCCTCCCCTGCCTATATCTACCTATCATCTACTAGTTTGTGTTCCTCCCCCTTCCCTGTCCTGCCCTCTTACTCGGGTGTTTACCCAATTTTTTGACGTGCCTGAAGAAGGGCTGAGGCCTCAAATGCCTATTGCTTCCCATGGATGTTGCTATGGAAAATAAACCACATGAACTATTTGTACTAGGCATTATCCATTCATTAATCCATTACTATGTAACAATTTACACACACTGTTACAAAAGTAATAATCCATAATGCATTTGCTACACAAGGCCACAGTAATGAATAGAAGGTGGTGAGAGACGATGAATCACGTGGTGAGAATACAGGGTAAGGAGGATGGGTAAAAGTTAATGGTGGCGGAATAGCGTGGAGTATGCCGTCTGAAGCATGATTAGATAAGGGAATGAGAAACAATAGTGGCAAACCAAGGATTGGTATGCTTCTAAGATAGGGACATGATTGAACAAGCAAGGTTAGAATTGAACATAAAAAGAGGATGCATTATGTGATCAGTGGGCAGTCAAATGACTGGTTCTTTTGATCGCTTCAGCTTTTGTTTGCAAATAAAGGCTTTAAACTTTTCTGAAGAATTCTCCACGTTGCCTGACTCATTTTTGGACATCAAAAAAACCGTATGATTGCATGAACTGCTGAGTTCCAGAGCACTTTTTTCCAACATTCTTTTACTGACATATTTAAAAAAAAAAATCCTCCTAGCTTTTCCATTGTTAAACACAATCTGTTGCAGGAACTCATTAGGTCAAGCAGCATCAATGGGAGAAAAAGAAAGGTCGGTTTTGAGCTGATTCCCCTGATTGAGACTACCCATCTCCACAAAGGGTTTTGGCTTGAAACGCAAATCACTCTTTTTCTCTCCCTGATGCTGCTTGACTTGGCTGAGTTTCTCCGGTGTTTCACTTCTGATTCCAGCATCTGCCGTCTCCTGCACTTTTCTCTTGGTTGGGACTCTATTGAAGGTATTGCATTAGCATAAAATAAACATTTACTGACATGTTTTTTTGTTGTTCTTCAAAAAAAATTGTGAATGATTTGACTATTTGAGAAAAGATTAAAGGCAATATTTAATCCTATATTCCTTTAAATATCTTTGGAATTTATTTGCCATTTAACTTGATACATGTCAAAATAAATAATTAATATTTTCTGCTGCCATGTTTGGGTGTCAGCATTACTGCTTGTAGTTCAATTGTAATTATCCACTATGCAATTAAAACAGCAGATGCCTTTGACATTTTAAACTCTGGACAGGAGGGAAATGCAGCAACTGCTGTGATTCCCTTTTGATAATGTCATTTACAAACAATAATTACTACATGGCGGATAAGTGTTTTGAAGACTTAATTATTTAAGGTGTCCAAACACATGCTGTTTCTTGTAAGGGAGGAAAGATTTTTCATTAATAATTAACTTGAAGTAAATTAAATTGAAGGAGGCCATAATCCTAATAGAAACGGCATGTCATTTTCTCCATAATGTAGAATTTGTAATCAGGCAAAGGTGTGGTCCTGAAAGTGTCGACCATTTATGCTGTGAGGCAATGTCTCTTGAAACAGGTCCTTCTCATGATTTATTAGGTGCAATGTTACACTGAGGGGCATGTCAAAGACCACATTATTTTAAAGAAGAACAATGTGCTCCCTGCTGCCATGGTTAATATTTGCTCCTCAACCAATATCAACAAACAAGTTGTCTGATTATTTTCAGATTGTTGAACCCTGGAATTGGCAGATATGTTTTCTACTTTAAAATATTCTTTTGGACCCTGTGAAAAGTGCCGTGTTAAAAAGGAGTTCTTTCTTGCTTTAACTGTCCCAGGGACGTTTTACTTCTGACCCATTGTTTACTCCATCCAGAACAGAACATCCTGCAGGGTGTCAGTGCAGGAGATCATCTAGTAGAGAACACTAGCACAAAAATGAGGACACATTTCAATTATAGATGCTGAATACCAAAAAGAAAAACTCTGTTCCTTTAAAACTAATTAAAATGACATGTAAACTGATTCAAGCTGGATTGTGTCGAGGTTGTTGTGGTAGGACTGGTTAGTTCCACTTCATTGGTATTCTACTGCAGCAAATAACATGATTTCTTTTTGTAGGATGTCATGTTCATTTGGATTATTAATTTTATAGTAATTGGAGTGTTTATGGTAATATGTATAATTTGCATATTTACTAAATATCTCAGAATAAATCTACAGTTAATTAGAATGGCAATAATTCAAGGGTTATTGCTCAAGTTATAATTTTATTTCCTAAAGAAACTTAAATTAACATTTTAAAATACTTGTTCTGCTTTAGATGGAAATTAGTAATGAACATCTACAAAGAGAACTACTGAAGAGAAAACAAGAATTAGCACACTGATTTTAAAAAGGTGAGCTGAGTGAAAATTAAGTAACAAAAGTACAAAAAATTGAAGCATGCAATTATCAGAGCTTTTAAAAAGCCGACAAACTGAGCTTCATTAATGCAAAAACTAAAGCAACATGTTTGAAAAGATTTTGACTTCGATGGTCCTCACTGAAAAAACATTTATTAAGTACTTTATAAATGAATGAATGTATCAAGATAATTGAGTGGGTTCAGGGATTATTTGATTAAGGTTTGTAGAATTTCGATAAGAATTAAAAAAAAATCACCTAAAGGATATTGGACAAGGGACAAAACTTCAATCAGAACAGTGCTTTACAGAAAAGTAGAGATACTTTTCCACCCATGTGTAGGTTTCTCCCCAACACAATAAATGAATTGATGTTGTTGATAATTTTGAATTGGGGATTAATAAATCTTTAATATGATGTTAAGTGAATCAGTGGATCAGCAAAAATCTCACTGAATGACAGGACAGGGTGAAAGGTCTGGATAATATTCCCTGAAACAGAAGGCGAGGTAAAACTGATCTGATTCCAAGCCATTGAGGAGAAGCTGGTAATATTTGTGGGGTTTCTTCAGTATATTAGGTTTAAGGAGACTTCCCTAAATGAAGAGGGAAAGTCTAATAGAGAAGTGATTTTTAGCTCTGGAGTGGGATTGTATAAAAGATCTCCCACCAAGAGGGGAACACAGGGAATAAATAATAGATAGAGCTGGACAAATGTAGAGATAGGGAATTGTATGATAGTCTCAAAAATTTATTTCATAAGTTTAAATTTTCTGGGGGGCTTGGCAAGATGGCATAGAATCTAGACGTGCAATCTCGACCTCTCTGGCCAGACTTTTAAATACCCGTTTTTTAACCCTTTGTTTTCGAGTTTAAACTTTTAAAATTTTAGTTTAAGGTATTAAGGAATTATTATGGCCACTAATGGTAAAAAGACTAAACCTCAAGTTCAAAAGAAGTTACATTTTCAAAGTGCTGAAGATTTGGGGCCTAGACGACTTGATACAGCCCCAGGCTCAATTTCTTCATTGCCTAAATCCCAAAGATTGCCTGTGGGGGCTGAAAAAAAACCTGTTGCTCACCAAATGAAGGATGGCGCTGGAATTACCCGTCCTCCAGAAGAAGGTGCGTGTTCCCAAGAAGTGGACCCCGATTTGCAAAGCCTTTTGATTTCAACGGAGAGAGCACGCAGGAAGACTATTCCATTGTTGGAAATGCATCAGGTAGCATTTCAATCTGAAGAAATAGTTTTTCTTCGCGAATTGAAGTTTAAATTTTATTAATTTCAGGACAGAAACCCATTGATTCTACTGAAATCATGATGGTTATTGAATTTTGGAATTAAAAGGGAGTTGGAGGTTGAGAGGCCAGAACATTCATTTAGATTCCTTGAATGGTGTTGGACTCTGGCTTTAACTTACTCTTAATTTAGTCTATGTGCAGTCTGAGTCCAGCGCGTTCTTTGAATGAAGTGATAGGAGAAGGTATTCGGTTCAACAGTCAATTTATTACACAGCACAAGAATAAAACTTAACAGAGCTCTGGGTCAGTCTGTTAGTTCATAGGTCACCTGCCAGTGAGCTACTCCCCGAGACTGACCCCTATTGTCCAATTGGCACAGTTTATATAGGTCAATCTTATCACACAGAACAAAAGTTGTTTTCCCTGCTAGATCTTTTTGCATAAGGGTTATCACAAGTCATCTCCTGTTTTGCAGATTTCTGGGGTGTAGCATTCCCATGTTAATCCTCCAGGCCAGACTATCCTGTTGTTTAGATCTGAAATTAATTCATCCCCAGATATTTCTAATCACCATTCGGTCCCTGTCTGGCCAATTTCTGCTGTTCTCTTTAACACCTCCTCGTGCCTTAATCTTCCTCCTAGACTGGTTTTCCATTCCCTTTGATTCTTGCGGGCCATTCTTTGTTCTGATCTGGCCTGTGTCTCCTGTGCTACTTCCCACCTCCTTCAGTTGAGCATACCTCCTAAATCGTTTTATGCATATCCTCTCCCTGTATCTTGGGAGCGGCCAATTTCTGTTCAGCCAACTTTGCTCCATGCTGTGACAGCCACTTAGCCACATTCCTCTTTCCCTGACTCATGCAGTACAAATAAACTTATTAATTAATCATTTATTTCATAATGTTTTAACCCCTAGATTCCAACATGGAGAGGGGTGATGGCTGGAAATAGAAACTGGGAGGATTGGGAATGGTTATTTAATAAACTGTGCGGATGTGCAGAATGCTCCATGAATCCTCCACGCTAAATTTTGGAGTGAGAAAATACAAAAAATATATTTAAATTTCAACAAACAGCATGGCAATAGGCCTTTTCAGCCGGCAAGCCCATGCTGCCCAATTACACCCAATTAACCTACACCCCGTACATTTAGAAGGGTGAGAGTAAATCGGAGGAAATCCACGGAGACACGGAGAACACACAAACTCCTTACAGATACTGCTGGATTCGAACCCCCGTTGCTAGCGCTGGAACCGTATTGCGCTAACTGCTACATTAACCGTGCCGCCCCCACTTATATTGCTGCTCCCAGCCTAAGTCTTCAGTATACCTATGAAATAGTGAAACGGCTGAACCAAGAGTGATACCTGCTTGAACTTGATGGATAATATCAGTGACGTATCTGGTGCTACCCAGCTTGTGCTTCAGTTCAAGAAAGGGAAGATGGAATGATCAGAGCAGTAAATAATGACCAATTTTAAAATACACTTAATACATGGATAGGAATAGTTTGGAAGAGTATGGACCAAATACTGACAATTGGGACTAGCCCAGATTGCATCTTGGTCAACAGGGGCAAGTTAGACTCCATGTAGAAACAAAATCTATATGATGGAAGTGCATAGGTTCCAGGTTTTGATGGGTATGGGCTAGAGTGCATTGAGATGTTCAATAGATGCTCAGTCCTTGAGCCAAGATACAATGACTTGATGCACAGAAAAGGGTTCAAAATAAGTCAAAGTTTCTGTACTGTAAATATGAAGTAAGCAGATTTACATTTTGGCAAATTATGAGATTGGAAATTAATTTCTTGTTACTAGACTTGAGTTCTGGTCAGCTGGAGTTACATATTCCAGCTTCACAATTATTCCTCTTGAATACTGAGCTTGTATTAATTTCTGTTTGAACAACTTCACACAAATATAAATGTTCAAAACACTTAGAAATACAACATAATTTGTCATTTTGGATGCAGGCATGGCCTCAGTACTGCAAGTAATGAATCTTCCCTCTACGAGAACTTTGCAACTACATTTACCACGACCACATTACACAATGTGGGAAATTAAGTGAGCTGACCTCTTTCCATCCTCATATAAACCCCACGAACTGAGCCTTCACAACTTGAGCCAAAGCCTTTTCTCTCTGGATCACCCTTCAGACTCTTCATCAGATCAGGATTTTCAAAACAAAAAAAAACACTAAAGGTTTCAATTATTTGATTATCTGTTTAAAATGCAGAGTGCCTTTAATTTCAGAATTAATAATCTTAGATTATATTTAAAAAAACATTTTAAATCAAAGGAACTTTATAAATAAAGGCCTTGCATTAGGCAACATTGAGAATACGATAAACCCAGTAGTTATAGAACACCTTTGATGTCTTCACACTGACTTAACATTGGAACAAATTTCATCTGAAATATTGGTTCTGATGTTATAGAGATAAATGCAAATACCAATTTGTAAACCAAGTTCTATAAAGAACTAAGATAAATGATCAATTAATAATGGCAACAGTTGAGGCTCTCTCGGTAGAATTCCAAAACTGTTCAGAAAGATGAAACATAAAATCTCATCTGAAAGATGCCATCTCCAGTATCCTGGATCTGTTCAGCTTGCGTAGCTGTGTAATAGAGAGGAATCCACATCCATAACAGAGCTCCTCACAATGATTCATGCCTTTCAAGAGGAGAACAATGAAGGTTATGGAAAATATAATTGAGTCTGCCTACAGAGAGCAATAAAAATTTCCTTTCTTTGACAGTGCTTTCATCAAAAGTGCTTTGTGAATTACTACCAAATGTGAATGCAGCCTCAGGGGGGATAAAAATTTGATAGCCCCAGAAATCAGTTCAAGGGATTGTGATATGTGATTAACTTGTTCCCGTTGATTGACAACAAGCCATCTTGTCTCGATATTTGACTGCTTTCAGTGTGCAGCCAGGGTTGTTGACTGGATGCATCAGTGTGAAGGGCGATACAAAATTATGACTGGTTAGATCCAGCTAAAATTTGCCATGCTAATTAATGCTAGAATGCATATGTTAAAGAAGAGGTAGCTGAAGTGAGTGTCAGCGATGATTTTTGGATAAATCTGACTTGGGAAACTGTGGGTGGTGAGTCTGTGGAACTCGTTGCCACAGGTGACCATAGAAACGAAGTTGTTGGTCATATTTAAGGCAGAGATTGACAGATTTTTGATTAGTCAGGACATCAAGGGTTACGGGGAGAAAGCCAGTGGGGCTGAGTTGAAGGATGGATCAGCTCATGGTTAGAATAGCAGAGCAGGCTCGATTGACCAATGAGCCTTCTTCTGCTCCTATATCTTGTGATGAAAGATGATGCTCCTTTTTAACTGTATTTTTTCTCCAGTTCCTGCACTTTGCCCAAGTAACATTTACCTTGCACTTTTTGACAGTGTAACAGAATACTCTGCTCCTTCGCTCATTATTGCACTACTTGCTGTACTTATGTATGGGTTGACATGGCTGGATAGCATGCTTTTCACTGGATCTTGGTGCACATGACAATAAACAATTCAGTGTTTTAAATACTTAATCCTTATGAGTCTCTTGATTTGATTCAAGATTCCTTTATGTTCATGTAATAGTACATAATATGTACTATTACACAACATTTCAGTCTGCTCTACATAAAAGAGTCACATTTATCGTTGCCCGGTGCCCCTTACAGTAAGAGAGAAAGAGAAGCCAAAGCCACCATCTTGGTCACATAGCCCCAGGGTTGCAGGATTTAAAAATAAAACACTGTTGGCTCATTCGACAGGCCATTTAAAGCCTGCACAGAGCAGTGAGCATGAGAAGCAGGTACTTGAACCCCTTGGAGTAGTGCTGTGTCTCCGCTCCCTGGTTTTCCAGGTCTGCATCAGTGGCAGCGCTGCTGTGACAGCAGCTCTGGCAGCTCAAATTGTGGCTTCTAACTTTTTGCTCTATTCAATTTGTTGTCATATTCACTTCACTGACCTAAAGTATTGCTAGTATTTTTTGTAAAGGTTGTTTTATTCTTGCATGTAATTTATGTGTGTCCCTATAATGGACCATATCTCTATGTTAGAATATAAACATAAGAAATAGGATCAGGAGTAGGCCATCCGGCCCATCAAGCTTGCTCTGCCATTCAATGAGATCATGTCTGATCTAATCATTGAATCAACTCCACCGACCTGCCTTTTCCCCATATCCCTTAATTCCTTTTTTATGTAAAAACCTATCTGAATAAACCTTAAATATGTTTAATGAAGTAGCCTCAACTGCTTCCCTGGGTAGAGTATGCCACAGATTCACTACTCCCTGGGAAAAACAGTTTCTCCTCATTTCTGTCTTAAATCTACTCCACTGAATCTTGAGTTCTGGTCTCACCTACCAGTGAAAACAATTTTACTACCTCTATCTTATCTCTCCCTTTCATAATTTTATATGTTTCTATACAATCTCCTCTCATTCATCTGAATTCGAGTGAGTATAATCCTAGACAATGTAGTCTCTCGTAGGCCAACCTGCTCATCTCTGGGATTATCTGGGTGAAATTCCTCTGGACTGCCTCCAAGGCCAGTATATCCTTCCTCAAGAATGGAGACCAGAACTGCACACAGTTCTCCAGTTGTGGCCTCACCAGTACTTTGTACAGTTGCAGCGTGACCGGATTGAATTCACTTCCTCAAGCGATGAAGGCCAACATTCCATTTGCCTTCTTAATAACCTGTTGCACCTGCAACCCAACTTATTGCCATTCATGCACAAGCACTCCCAAGTCCTTCTGCACTACAGCATGCTGTAGTTTTTCATTATCAATGATCTTTGTTCAATCTAGTTCTCAATTGCTTCCATCTGCTTTTCAGTTCCTAAAGAGAGTAGCTGTGAAACTGTCAGATTTAATGGGTTAGGAGTCTCCTTTGCACACAAACAATGTCAATGAAATTGAAATGATGATATTTGTGAGAAAACAAATGTTATTCTGACTGCAGATGTTCAGTTCAATCTCCAACTCTCCTTGTTATAGAATCTCAATCATGAGAATTTGATTTGCCAGAACAGCTCCCATTTGATGCTAATCAGATTTTGACATGCTCTAATCCTTTATCACTATCAGAATTCTTTGTACTCTGTCAAAGGACACTGAAATCAAATATTGCATTTTAAATGAAAAAAAACTATAGTATAATTCAATGTTCCTTCAAAGGTCTTAAAATTAATTTTGGTTAGCAAAATGTCAAGCTCATTCCATGTCAGCTTGTCAGGAATCTTTCACGAAGCATGACAATTATAGTCCCGAACAGCTTGCGATTTGTAATTATAATTGTGTGGAGAAAGGTCTGTCTAATCTTCAGAAGCACAGAATCTGAACTATGAGAATGTCAAATATTGCATTGGATGTCATTTTGGCTGCCATTTGAGATGAAGGATTGTGCTGAATTAAATCAGCTTCAGATATCGAGTAAAGAATAGGGCAGCAACAATACTAAACCATTGCATTTGAACAAATAGGTTAAATCAGAATACAGTTTCAAATGATACATGAATTGGATTGCATAGGATAGAATGGACAAGGAATCTACATCAGTTAGAAGTTATTATGGACAGCAGAATGAATAACTTGTGATAACTGAATGCCATTTTGTCATCATATACTCCAAACTTTTTTTTGTACCTTAACTGCTAACTCATTCCTGAAATCAGCTATTAGAGATATTCCCTGAATGAATATTCACTAAACAATGGATCTATAAGGCAAGATGGCTAATTCTTTGACTGGAATGCTTCTGTGGGAAGGCTCCACTTCAATAACTCCCATATTTGTGCTTTTATTATCCTTGATAAGTAAAGGTTATCTTGACTTTCCTTCTTACTCTCCTCAACATTTGAATTTGTCTTCATGTATAAACACAGTTTATGATATGTTTAAATTAATGTGAATGTGATAGTACAGATTCTATCACCAATGTGTCTATGTACAGATGGTAATGGAGGATGACTGTGATTGGCTGAGAGTGTAGCCACACCTACTGGCAGGTCTTAAAGGATTGCTCCTAGCCAGACCAGGTCATTCTGGACTGGTCGACCTACTTGTGATACGCTCCAGTCTTTTAGTTAATAAAAGCCTTGGTTTGGATCAACAATTCTTTGGTTCTTTCGATGCGCTCTACAGTGATTACTTTCATATTTTTGATATTATGAATCTTAAATTTGCCTCTTTTCCAATAAAAAAAAGCCCATGATCATTTGCATTTTATTTTCCTCGCAGGACAAATTTGCCCATTCTCAGTTGATTTGGCTGTGCATGAGAAAGTGTGTACACTCTCGAATGATGAAAGAAAGAGAAAAGAGCTTAATTGTTTCCCATGTACCTACAAAAGATCAATGTTCTTTCAACCAGAGCTCTGAACTTCCATTGCAAACAGTGGTATAGAAAGGTGAGTCAATAATGTGCAGAAAGATGCCAGGGAGCAATAAACTACTGTTATTTTCTGCCTTGCAGTTCTTCTTCCATAAGTTCTGCTTTTGACAATAATGGAACTATATAAGGAGAAAATAATTGCACTTCAGGCCCTTCAGCAGCTCTGAATGTCACAGCTGTTTGAATTCACCATAAATGTATCTACCTAATTTTGTTACAAATGTGTTTTTAACTGTTATATGTCTATATCCTCTGATTTCAGCAAGTACTTGTGCATGGTGTATCATTCTTGCCAAAAATGCAATATCCAGGTCAATTTATTAATGTTTTGCGTTGGAAGCGGGCAAGGTGGGGGTGGGGGGGGGGGGGAGAGGAAGACTCCCATACTCCAGTGATCTTTTCTTTCTTTTTAAAATATTTTTATTGAGTTGAATAGAAAAAAAACCCTTTATATGTGGTCTTCTAACTAAGGACTTAAATCAAATTGTATCATATACATGTCACATGAAAACTGTAAATTCGAAGTATAACCTGAATTATTAACTTATACCATTCAAAACATTGAATTCTATGATTATATTGAGTTAACAGTTCACCCATTCTTCATAATGTAGCCAAAATCAATGTTGAATAGAAAATAGATAAGATACAAGATATAAGATTCCCTTATATATAAAGAAAGGATATATTTCTCAGGTATTTTCATCTTATTCTATGATATGATCAATGTTAATGATCCACTAGTTTCCTAGTTTATCTTTACTAATAAAAAGAAAAAAATAGGAAAGAAAAAGAAACCTTAATAATCCAAACCCCCCCTCCCTCTAAATAAACAACCACATTGTTAAAGTAATATTAAGACTGGAGGCTCCTGTGGGGCTAGCAATTGTCCAGACCGGTTGATGCCACTCCTGCTGGACGCATCTTCCACTGATTTTGATATACTTCTGATCTGAGATCACGTCAACACTAAGAATGAAATCACCACTATCAAACTGTTTTCATTTTAGCAACCAGATAAGCACGATGTTTTGGAAAGTTGATAAAGAAAATACAAATTAAATGGAAAAATCAAGGAATAGTAATTCAAGCACAAATTCAAGTTTATTATTTTTATCCAATTGCATAAATACAACTGAAGAAAACAGCATTCTTCAGTCCTCAGTGTTTAAACATGAGGATACGAAAGTTGAGGAGTTGTGGATGGAGTTGAAGGTTGTCCAAGGTTATAAGAGGATAGAGACAGGATGCAAAGTTGGGCAGAAAAGTGGCAAATGGAGTTCAATCTGGACAAGTGTGAGGTGATGTAGGCTGAGTACAGGGTTAATGGTCGGTGTGGATGAACAGAGACCTTGGGGTCTGTGGTGGTACACCACCGGCCTACTGCAGGGGGCAACCTTTGTACCTGCAGGAGTGTAAGGGGACAGGATAACACCTGGCCGGCTGTTAATCAGTCGGCCTGAATGGATCAAGCCCCACCTGGTCGGGTGTCAATCACCCTCCGGGATATAAGCCTGTACCGGCCTCCTGAGGCCTCACCCAGATTTGCTGCAGCCACAGCCAGCCTGGCTCTGTGGAAGTCTTTGTGGATTAAAGCCTGTTGTACAGTCTTTACCTTGTTTGTGTCTGATTCTGTCTAACAGTGCACCACAGGGTCCAAATCCAAACAAATCCAAAGGTCGCTGCACAGGTTGACAGGAGAGTTAAGAAGGCTGATGTGATGCTGAGGGATTGAGTTCGGGTGTAGAGAGGTCATGTTGCAACTCTACAAATCTCTGATAAGACCACACTTAGAGTATTGTGTTCAGTTCTGGTCACCTCATTATAGGAAGGATATGGAAGGTATGGAGAGGGTGCAGAGGAGATTTACCAGGATGTTGCCTGCATTGGGAAACAAGTCTTATGAGGCAAGGTTAGCAGAGCTAGGCTTTTCTCTTTGAAGTGTGGAAGGATGAGAGGAGACTTAGAGGTTTACAAGATTATGAGAGGCATAGGAAGGATGGACAGCCAGTACCTTTACCCAGGGCAAGAGTAGCCAACACCAGAGGACACGTATACAAAGTGAAGGGAGGGAGGTTTATGGTAGACATAAGGGGTATATACATGTTCGGCACAACATCAAGGGCTGAAGGGCCTGTACTGTGCTGTAGTGTTCTATGTTCTACATATATACAAATAGCACACAAATTTATATATTGAAAACCAAGAATAGTAAGAATTAAATTGAATAAGCTGGGGAAAAAAAACTGATTTGGTAAAGATGTAAATTATATGAAATGTTACACTATTTTAATTAAAATTGTTAAAGATGCAAGTTATAAAATAAGTTTTGGTGGTTTAATTTAAAATCTTTTTTAAAAAATTGATGAAAAGATGATTATTTTTGCCTAGGATTATAAAATCATTTTGAGTCGTTAACTAGGGCATTTATTTCTCAGTATTCATTATTGTCCAAACAATGAATAAAATGAGAATTATTGATACATTTCTCAGGACTACAAGTTGTTTTTGTGCCAATAAATGTAATTTAATGTAATTGATAATCAATATTTTTAGCTTTCAAATAATTAAAAAAGACAATTGACACAGTTTTAGATTCTTGGAAGTGAGCAGCAGAGAATGAGGGTAACGCTGCGGCATAACTCTTTCTCCCTGATTTGCACAACCTTTAACATTCCTGCATGACAAAAATGTAACAGTCTTGGTTGAAAATGTTTAACTGATTCATCATTGGGGAAAAGATTCATTGACCTTTTATGAAGAAGGACTACCTTGCTAAAGGCTTGGGTCTAATTTGAAGGCAAGGTCTTCTTGTTCTGGACTCTCATACTAGATGAAATTTGTTCTCTCCATTTTTCCTTTCACTCCTAACACATTAGGCCCTTTTTTATGCTGAAACCCCATATTAAAGCCAGCTCAAGTAAAATAAAAAGGTCATTTTATGTTTTACGGTGATGCCCTATAATGTGGATTCTGCGTTGCCTTTATGGAGAGTAAAATCGGGAGCTGGCTTCCAGAGCTGAGGGAGGCCAGGTGAATGGTGCAGTCAAACATACGTGCCGGGAAGTGAAAGTGCCAAATTCGCAGATGGGTCCAACATTGTGTGTTTTTACTCTATTGGACCTGCTGAACTTCTGCAGGATTATGTGGTTTCACTATATATATATCTATATAAATCTATCTATTTATTAATTTATATATTTTTCTTCTTTGGCTTGGCTTCGCGGACGAAGATTTATGGAGGGGGTAAATGTCCACGTCAGCTGCAGGCTCGTTTGTGGCTGACGAGTCCGATGCGGGACAGGCAGACGCGGTTGCAGGGGAAAATTGGTTGGTTGGGTGTTGGGTTTTTCCTCCTTTGTCTTTTGTCAGTGAGGTGGGCTCTGCGGTCTTCTTCAAAGGAGGTTGCTGCCCGCCGAACTGTGAGGTGCCAAGATGCGGGGTTTGAGGTGATATCAGCCCACTGGCGGAGGTCAATGTGGCAGGCACCAAGAGATTTCTTTAGGCAGTCCTTGTACCTCTTCTTTGGTGCACCTCTGTCACAGTGGCCAGTGGAGAGCTCGCCATATAACACGATCTCGGGAAGGCGATGGTCCTCCATTCTGGAGACGTGACCTACCCAGCGCAGTTGGATCTTCAGCAGCTTGGATTCGATGCTGTCGGCCTCTGCCATCTCGAGTACTTCGACGTTAGGGATGAAGTCGCTCCAATGGATGTTGAGGATGGAGCGGAGACAACCCTGGTGGAAGCGTTCTAGGTGATGCCGGTAGAGGACCCATGATTCAGAGCCGAACAGGAGTGTGGGTATGACAACGGCTCTGTATACGCTAATCTTTGTGAGGTTTTTCAGTTGGTTGTTTTTCCAGACTCTTTTGTGTAGTCTTCGAAAGGCGCTATTTGCCTTGGCAGGTCACGGGCTGACAGCGTCATCGTGACATGATCAGCGCTCCCCTTTGCAGCCACTTTAAGCAGCATTCCTTTCATGGAGGAAGTGGAGAGACTACACTTTTTAAGTACCCCCCCTTTAAGTGTATCCATCCCCCAGGCAGATGGAAGCTGGAGTGTATTTCACAGTCCATCCGCCTTTGGACCTTTTATGGAGGCAAGTGCAGTGATGTAAAGATGGAGAATCTCTGTCTTTATATTCGCCTTTTTTCTTTATGAAGGGGTCCTTACATTGGTAATTACTAGACCCAACTTTCTATGGAGAGTTTAATGGGAGTCTTGAGTAGCCACAAAAAGCACTGTGAGTGCTAGTAAAGAACACGGAAATATGGCAGATGAGTAGTGATGATTTATGTTTCAGGTATGTCTTGTCTCCTGGCATTTGACTGGCTAATTTGTGAATTGATAAGTCATTTACCTCCTCTTTCCCCCTCCCCCCACTTTAATCTGTCTGACTTCTCTACCAGTCAGCAGGAGATACTTAAGTATACTGTATAGCATTACATTTATCGGAATTAGCACTTATTTTAGGTTTTTTAAAAATTGTGTCCCTTGGTGCAATAATTTTAACAATGACACTATGTATGCACAGTACTTACTATTAATTCTCTAAACAGTGTGATTTCCGGCTCATGCTCTGCCCTATCGACTTGATTGCTAGATTACAGGATGTATACTGCCTGAGTCAAATAACGAAGGAAGCTGTCCACATCAACAAACTCTGTAAATAAAGAATGGCACACATTGGACTCCAACACAAGTTGTGATTTCGAAATCAAAATTGCCACAAGTCCTGCTATTAGGAATGTGTTAATGCTTTCGTCCAGCCATTCTCAATGGCGGGGGGGGGGGGGGAGGGGTTGGGTCCCTGCACATTTAAGGGGAACACGGACTGAAAGAATAAATATTTTTGTTTTCTATGCTGTTAGTAGGAAAACAAGTACGGAAGAAACCAACTAAAATTGACTGCTTCACAAGGAAGGGGATCCATATCTTTGTGCAGAGTCCTAAGGGGGGGGGGGGGCACAGCCACAATAAAACCTTGGGATTGGCTGAGCTCAACTTATTTTGCATTATGGCAGACATAAGTTGAAGTATATCATGAATAATTACATTTTTATTTATTAATGCATGCCAAAAAAAGGAATCCTGAACCTTGTTTTATCATTGAGTGTGAACATTTATTTGTTCAATCTCAATAAACATGCTCATTGTAAGTCAAAGTCATACTGTGTTAAATATGGTATCTGCACCTTACTCTGGATAGTTAGCATGGTATTATCGTATATGCATGTGTGATAGTTGGCACCGTGTAAAAGTTGATCATGTAAAAGTTTGACCCATCTGGTCTTCTGATGCCCCGACCGCAGACGCCGCGGCCACAGGCTCTCGACTCTCGATGTCCCCTGGCCAGAGGTCCCAACACCATGACTGCCAACTCTCCCCCAGGACCAGGCCCGGCCGCCCACCAAACCGGTCTCCCGACACCCCGACTGCGGACCCTCATCCCAGCCACCCACCTACCTGTGCTCCCAAAGCATTGTAAGTGGATTTACCACTGGGTTCTGGCCAGTCGCCTGCTCATTCGAGCTCCGATGACCCGAGCTCCACAGATACTTTCTCTGGCCAAAAGTAACATATGTGTAATAGTCAATCCCGTAAATTTTACCCTAAAAAATCAATCCACAAAATTTGACTGTTACACCTGCACATTTGGTACCAATGCACTCCACTACTGGAGTCCACAAAGCACTGGATCTTGCTGAGATTCTCCACAGTGGGTTCTCAGCTCCTGTACATTGGTACTTAAGATATGGTAGTCTGGACCTTACTCTGGATAGTTAGTGTGGTATTATTGTTTTATGGGGATTATGGGCTGGTGGAAGGGAAGGCAAGATGATTAGTTATTTTTTTATTGAAGGTGATTTATTTAATGATTTAATATTTTTATTTGAGTTTATTTATATTTAATCATTTTAAATTAATTTAATGCATTTGAGAATGTTTAATCTTATTTTCAATAGTTTTTAAATGGTTCTGAAAGTCAAATCCATTCAGAAACCATTTAAAAACCAGTATGCAAAGCTGGGGAAATACATTGCTGTTGTTCAAGATTTTGGAGCTGTCTTTGTTACCAGGGGTTCTAGTTTATTAACATAATTTCTTCATGTCATTTGAAGCCATTTCAGGACTTTGTTGCTGGACTTCCAGATGCTTTGGCTTGGGCCAGCAAAGTATGCATCCAGATTAGGTGAGGTAAGAGCAAAACACTAAAGTCTGTAGACACTGTTACTGAGGTAAAAAGACATTGCTGGAGAAACTCAGCCAGACAAACAGTGTACTTTATATAGCAAAGATAAGAAACATAACCAACGTTCCAAGCTTGTGCCCGTTATCAAAGTATGAGCAAAATGTAGGCAGATGCCCAAACCAAATGGTGGGGGGAGGGGGTGGGGTCAGGGGAAGGTGCACTATCCCAAAGGCAGGAGGTGGGTAAGGGAGGGAGGCAACACCAACAAACAGGGAGAGGTGGGATTGCTCTGTGAATGGAGAGGAAAGGGGTTGGAGTTGAGAGCTGCAGGAAAGAAGACAGAGGATGGGGAAGAGAGGGAGAGAACACAAAGGTCTGCGGACACTGTGATTGAAGTGCTGGAGGTCAATTCGCTGAGCACCTTCATTCTGTCTGCATCAATGACAGGAGCCTCCCAGTGGCCAACAATTTCAATTCTACAGCCCACTCCCCATGATTTCATGTACTGTGAAACCAAGACCACCCAAAAGTTGGAAGAGCAACACCTAATATTCCATCTGGGCTCTCTCCAACAAGATGGCATTGACTTCTTCGGCTTACTGTCAGCCTGTTCCCTCTCTACCCTGTCTCTGTCTTCTTCCCTCCAGCTCTCCACCCTTCTCCATTCACAGAGCCATCCCCCCTCACCCTGTTTGCTGGTGTGCCTTCCCTCCCTGTGGGACTGTGCACCTCCCCTTGCCCCTCCTCCCCACCATTTTGATCGGTCACCTGCCCACATTTTGCTCATACCTTGATGAAGGCCTCAAGCCCAAAACGTTGGTTTTATATCTTCATCTTTGCTGCTTAACCTGTTGAGTTTCTCCAGCATTGTGTTCTCACTCAGTGAGATCAAAGAATGATGCTTATGAATGTTGAGCTGGTGCCTGTGAAAATGGAATCACGTTGCTGAGTTGTTCTGTTCATATTTCATTATTTGCTTATGGGACTGTGTTTAATATTGCCTGTCTTGTTCGGAACATTATTTAATGTTAAAGCTGATGATATAACCAAGAAAAGATTAAATTATAATGATAGATTTTTCTGCAAATAATATAAAATAAAATCTTTACATGAGCAACCACAAATATAAGTATTTAAAAAGCGATACACAATTGAGAGCTATCTGATAACGCTGAATAATGTTGCCCTCTGCTTCATTTTGGAACTGATAAGATATTCCAAATTTTGCAAAAACAGAAGAATTGTTTGAGGACCTCCACTGGGAGGTCCCTCTCATTGATGCCGACAGAGCAAAGGTGCTCAGCGAAGCAATTTCCAGCATGATGCTTCTACTTCAATCAAGTGTCCGCTCTACATTAGATGAAATAACGTGAGTCTAACACTTGAGGCACAATCGAGGCATCTGTGGGAGGAAAAGAATGGTCGACGTTTTTTTTTGGCCTGAATCCCTTCATCAAGGGTTGAGAAGCTGGTGTAAAGAAGCTGGTGTAGGTGGAGTAGACGTGCCTGGTGGTGGGGTCTAGTTGCAGTTGGCAGAGATGACGGAGGATAATGTGCTGAACGCAGAGGCTGGTGGAGTGAAAAGTGACGAGCAGAGAAACCCTTGTCCCTCTTCTGTTTGAAGGGTGGGGAGTGGGTTAAGAGTGGAGCTTCAAGAAATGGAGGGTATGCAGGAGAAGGATCTGCTCACAAGAGTAGAAAGGAAGCCATGATCCCTGATAAAGGAAGCGATTTCAGCTGCCCTGGAATGGAAGCCCTCAGATGCACTGAAGGAAGAGAAACTGGGAGAAAGGGATTGCATGCTTACAGGGGACTGGGTGGGAGGAGGTGTAGTCGAGATATATAGCTTGTTTTGTGAGATGGAGACAGAGAGATCTCGAAAAGGAGAGAATAGTCCATGCCTACCTTTCTTCACTTCTAACCATCTTCTACAGGGATCATTCCCTTGTTTACTCATCCCTCCCCACCAACCTGACTCCTGATACTTTCCATTGCAATGCAGTGTAACGTGTTCTTACACCTCTTCCCTCACTACCTTCCTGGGCCACAAAAAAAACCCTTCCACATGAGGCAAAGATTCACATGCTCCTCCTTCAACCTCCCTGACTGCATTTGGTGCTGCTGATGTGGCCTCCTTTACATCGCAGACCTGGGGAGCGTTTTGCAGCGCATCTACACTTTGTCTACAATGGCCACCTGAGATGTGGAGAACAAGTTCAGAGGGTCTAAAAAGTGATGAGTCTGAGCACAGTTTAACCACAAACAAGGATCTTTATTTACACATGGGGGAAATCGCAACAGCAATCACACTCACACACACACAGACAGAAAAACTACACGTGTTTCATGTGCATCAGACGCAGTTAAATAACTAACACTGGCTACTCCCGACAGATTGCTTTGAATCACGGTTCTCTCAGCTAAACGCGAGGACAAAACAAAGAGTACCCACCGTCCTTTGCTAATGTCAGCAAAACCAAGGAAATGATTGTGGACTTCAGGGGGGAAGCCAGGGGAACATGACCCAGTCCTCATCGAGGGCTCAGTAGTGGAGAGAGTCAAGAACTTCAAATTCCTGGGTGTCATTATCTCCAAAGATCTGACCTGCACCATCCACGTTGATGCAATCACAAAGAAGGCTCGCCAGTGGCTATACTTTGCGAGGTGTCTTGAGGAGATTCGATAAGACTCTCGAAAACTTCTACAGGTATACTGTGGAGAGCATTCTGCCTGGTTGCATTACTGCCTAGTATGGAGGCGCCTACTCTCGGACAAGAATAAAATCCAGGGGTTGCTAACTCAGCCTGCAACATCACAGGCACCAGACTTCACTCCATCGAGGACATCTACATAGGTGGTATCTTAAGAAGGCAACCCCTATCCTCAAAGACCCAGGCCATGACCTCTTCACTCTGCTACCATCAGAAGAAAGGTACAGGAGCCTAAAATCGAGCACTCAACGGCTCAAGGACAGCTTCATCCCTGCTGCCATCAGATGCCTCCATAATCAATGAACCAAAGACACTGGCTTACTTTTTGTGCTCTATTATTTAAATTTTTTTATAGTAATGTTGTAAGATGGTTATAATATGTATGTTTGTACAATGACGCTGCTGGATAACACCGATTTCATAACTTGTTCATGACAATAAATTCTGATTCTAACTAGTAGCACAGCATCCCGATTAACTACAGAATGTAATTACACTGATATAATGAATAAGGCACAATAATCCTTTATAGGTTTGCACCACAATAGAACCTCCCACTCTCTGTCCCGGCACACACCTAACAATTGAATCTCCAGTATCGCCCATGGCTCACAACCTGGTCTGGAGCTAGGGTTCTTTTCTGGGGGAAAGAGAGAGAGCTGCTCCAGGTGGTGGTCTTTATTCTGCAATCGGCTGGAGGGGCCAGCTCTGGTATACCCAAATAAGGCAAGGTGTGCTCTCACCTATGGATGAGCTCGACCTTGATTTGAAGGGGAGGTGACTTCCGCCAAAGAGGTCATGTGACTCTTCACACTACACCACCCTGAGTTCCCAGTTGCAACTGGGATTTCAACTCCCCTTCCTGTTCCCACTCTGACCTGCCCTGGGCCTTCACTGCCCGAGTGAGGCCCAGTGTGAAATAGAGCAGCCATTCTATACCTTTTTTTACTATGGCCCCCTTAGGAATCTGCTCAAAGTTTTCGGGCACACTTCGCTGTGAAGCAGTCAAGTTTAGTTGGTTTCTTCCAGATGTCTCTTCAACCCAACCACATTAAAAATATTTTATGGTTTCAGTCCATGGCCCCCCTTTAAATATGCTGTGCCCCCGGAAGTGGGGGGCATGTGGCCCACATCGATAATGGTTGAACTTGAGGAACAACATCTCATGTTCCTCCTGGCTATGTGTGGCCAAATGATATGATCTTAGAATTTTCTGATTTCAAATAATGAGTCCCCTCTCTCTTTTTCTTATTTTTTTCCCTTTCCTTCCCCTTCTTTTTGTCCTCACTCCCACCCAGCCCCCATCCATTCTCATCCCCCTCCTCTTTGATTCCCTACTCCTCCACTTCTATCTCCCCACTGGTTTCTTTCACTCTCCCCCCTCCCGACACTATGAATCTATCTGGTCCCTCTTTATACCATCATTCTCATCTTCCCTTCTTATCATATTCAAGCACTGACATCCTTTGTCTTCTAATCCCCCACTCCACTTGAGATTACTCCTCTCTCTCCACTTGACCATTTTGTATTCTTTCCCTCTCTCTCTCTTTGTCTGGCATCTGGCATTCTACCACCTCTGTCCGTCTTGCTTCTCCTCTCCTGGTCCACCAATTCCACACAGCCCCCTGTCTTTGCACCAGCTCTCTTCTCCACATCCTCTATTTTGAGTGAAGGGTTTTGGCATGAAGCGTCGACCAATCTTTTTCTCTCACTCATGAGCCGAGGCTGAATGAGAACTGCATACATGTGCAGGAAGTCCCAGCCACTGGGATATGGTCAGATTGGTCATGAATGATGCAGCTGGTGGCAGTGACGGGCAGAGGGAGCGGGGGATGCAAACCACATACCATTGCCATTCTACCTCTTGAACTCACTGCTCTCTATCAATTGCTGCCCACCCCTCTCCACTGAACATGCCTGTTGTAGGGCTGATAGGCAGGTCAAAGTAACAAGAAAACCACAGTCGACCATGTTTGCCAAATGAATCCTGACTTTCTATCTTTCAGAAGGCAGAATGTACACAGCACATAGGTCAGTGGGCAACTGAAGCACATAATGTAGGGGAGCATGAAAATGAGTCAGGCATGGAAGGGAGAAGGAGATGTGGACTGGAAGGTATGCTGTCTGTACAAGAAATATTTTCAGCTAGGGTGGCTGCGCTGAAAAGAAAATTATAGTCATTCAAATGGAGCTAAACTCCCAAATAGATTTATGCTCAGTTTCAATTTTCTGGTCATTGACTGGAATGGGAAAACCTGGAAATGGACCATAAACCTCCTTTGAGCTTTGCAAATATACCTCCAAAAAAAATTCACTGTATTTCATTTCCTGTGGAATTGTTAATCTCTAGTGTAGAAATCTCTTCTTATTTGTGCTCTCAAAGGGTTGAGATATCAACTTCGATTTTTGCAGCCGACGGTGAAGCAACATGCTCACCAGTTTTCACAGTATCATCTGTCCCCACTCATCCTCCACTATGGGGTTAAGATAAACGGAACAAACAGTGAGGATCTTCAATCAAATCTTCAAAGAATCCTCATTAAAACAACCAGCAAACATAATATGGATTATTTAAATCAGGTAGAAAATTATAAAATTAAGTGAGAAGGGTAAAATAGAATTCGTTCGTTTATTTATCATCTGATTGTACAAGAACAAACACACAGAGACATAACACCCATACAGAACAATGATACATAAGCACTGATGAACTGCTCATATACACTCACTGTGACTCATCTATTTATTTACTTCCGTGTAAAGGGGGTCCATGCAGGGTGGTAGGGGTCCTCACTGATTTTCTGAGCCCTCTTTAGACAATGATCCTGGTAAATCACGTTGACGGGGGGTGGGGGTGGGATGGGGACTCCTGTGATCCTCTCTGGTCCTGTGGATTGACCTCTGATATGATGCTCTACAGCAGTGGTTCCCAACCTTTTTCTTTCCACTCACATCCCACTTTAAGTAATCCCTATGCCATCAGTGCTCTGTGATTAGTAAGGGATTGCTTAAGGTGGGATGTGGGTGGAAAGGAAAGGTTAGGAATTACTGCTCTAGACTCTTGTTACTGAAATATTTGGCTGGAGAAAAATTGTCATTGGTCCATTTCCTTTGGAGTTCTGAAACCGTGCACATAACGAGTCAATGAGGTATGATTACAAGAATGGTTTTCAACCTTTTTCTTTCCACCCACATCCTACTTTACGAAATCCCTTACTAATCACAGAGCACCTATGGCATAAGGAATACTTAAAGTGGTATGTGAGTGGGAAGAAAAAGGTTGGGGACCACTGCTCTACAGCAACCATACTGCACTATGATGCCGCCGGCCAGGACACACTCGCTGTACGAAGTTGACAGGTTTCCCAATTCAGTCTCCTCTGGAAGTCACTGTTGCGCCTTCCTGACAAGTGAGGAGATGTTGTATGTTCACGATAGGTCATGACTTCAGTGGACTTTAGATGCCAATTTCAGCAGAGATCGGTTTTCCCCTGGGAAGCCCAGTTCTCTGAGTAAATAAGAAGAGTTGCTTATCAGACAATGGAAATGTTGGTGGCTACTGCAATCTCTCTGGAAACATACGTTGGACGTTGCACAACAGTACTAAAAATTCTCATGCTACTTGACGCTGATGACTTCTCCCCACAAAATAGAACAAAGCAGGGTCATTTGTCCAGGTTGTGCATCCTTCTATTGGCATGAAGGTTCATCTCAACCTCCTTAATCATCCTGCATTTGTTAATGGTGCCTTCATTTGTCAGCAGTGTGTAGCAAATGGCTTCAGCTGGTTAAACAGTTCTAATTAAGATGTAAAGATAGAATGATGAGCTGAAGTGAAATGAAAATTACTGAACAATTTTGGTTTGAACATTAAAGATAATGACAATTCTGACTTCAACTCAAGGCAGTTTGTGTAAAATAAATATCATGGAATGAAGGTGAGCCAGGCTAGAATTTTATTTACGTTGCCTCAGGATGTCCTGCTACATTCAGGTATACTGTCCACTCTCAAAAGCTGCTAGCATTTCCATTATGTTACCTGCTCACCTTAACATCCTTCCCCCCCCCCCCCATCACCACTCTATGTTGGTGGGGGAGGGGGGGGATCTCTGATTATTGCTAAACACAGAAGTCAAAGGTGAATGATATATCAATTTTATTCAAGAGATTGAATTTTGGACTAAAACTAAATTTCTAAAGCATATTAAATAAACATTCCCATTCAACTCTATCAAATACCTTCTCAGCATCAAGCGAGATAACACATTCTGGAGTTTTAGATGAAGGAGAATAAACAATGTCCATGAACCTGCTAATATTGAAATGCGAATAATGATTCTTGATAAATCTGGTCTGATCTTTAGAAATGATATGGGGAAGGACAGTTTCCAATTCAGTTGCCAATATTTTAGAAAAAAAATTAGAGTCCACATTCAATAAAGAAATAGATCTCGATGATGCACATTCAGTGGGGTTTTTGTCTTTTTTTGGGGTTTAAAGAGATAAATGCTTCATAAAAAGCTTGTGTTAATTTACCTACAAATAGGGAATAACCAAAAAGAAAGGAGATTGGAAAAAGATTTGAAAAAGTCTACTGGGTACCCATCTGGCCCTGTTGCTTTACCAGAGTTCATTGAAAAGATTGCTTTCTTTATTTCTTCCTCTGTGATGGGTTCATCTAATACTGTGCTTTCATTAAATGGCACTTTCGGAATATTCAATTTCCTTAAAAGTTCATGCATAATAGTGGACCCAACCTTATTTAATGCAGGCAATAGAAGAGTGCGCCAAGAGAAGCACTAGACAAACAAATGAATATTAAAAGTTCTGACGTAATGAATTAACTGCTTGGTTTTTATTACCAAAATTATGATTGAACTATACCAATGATAACAATCTTAAGAAAATGGGAGAGAAACTTGGAAACGCCACACATTTGTTTTCAGATGCTGATGGGATTTCTGATCTCTGAGTAGAGTAAAAGTCCTAAAATCCTGACTGCTCAGGGATTGAGTCAGTCCGGATTATTGGATTTTTCAGATTCTTGGGCAGTATTTTTAAAATTCAATGAGAATAACAGGTACATTTTGATAGTTTATTAATGAAGCATTTTTTCATAAAAATACAAAGTACAAAAAAGCAAATAAATATCTTTTTCTTACATTTCCGTGACTTCTGCATGGTCGCTTGCTTGCCGCTGTACATCTCTGGCACATCTGCGCACATACACGCGCTCACACACACAAAAAAGTTGAGAGTTTTTGAGAAGGCCAGATACTCAGAAGGTCCAGATTTCTGGCATCCAGACTTTTGGACTTTTGCTGTAGATAGATAGCAGAGTGTGTGCATGTACTGTATGTGATCAGAGATGGCCTGTGGATTGAGGACTAATATCTGGAACAACCCAAAACCTCCTGCTCCTCACCTGTGCACACAGGAAATAGGTGCACCTGGACTCCCAAGGCCATAATTTTTATTGTTTTGACATTTTAAAAAAACTTCAATAAATACAAATAGTCGCATTGCTCACAAGAGTAAATATAGCATAAAATCCCTGGCAGTCCTATTATTAATGGAGGTTGGCACTGTGTATCTGGTGTCTGGATCTTATCAAGCAAGCACAGCTGTGGAAGGATAGAGTGATGGGATTTGCATAGAAATGGACTGAAATAGAATGACATTCCAAAGACAATGCTTTCACATTACACTGACATCAATGAACTGAGCAAACCTATATTTAATTTAGAATACAGCATGGTAACAGGTTCTTTTGGTCCACGTGCCTATGCCATCTAATTGCACCCAACTGACCTACAACCTCAGTATGTTTTGAATGGTGGGAGGAAACTAAAGTACTCCGAGGATATGGGGAGAACATACAAACTCCTTACAGAAAGCGCCGGATTTGAACCCTAGTTGCTGGCCCTGTAACAGCGTTGAGTTAACCGCTACACCAACCGTGAGGCCCAGGACTTTGCAACCATGATTAACATCTATCCTCTTCCATTAAAGACATTCAAATATTCACTGATCTGGATTATACATTATTATACGCCTGTAGACAACTGAAATATTTATAGTTAACACTGGACAATGAATATTTTGCTTTCTGAACACTTTTGGGTGTATATTACGGATTTTAGGCTGCTGATCACGAAAATTACCTAAAACTTTCCTATCGTATACCGTTTTTTAGATATAACCTACTTTTGTGATTTCCTATCTTATTTTAAGTCTACTTCAAGCATATTAAACCATGAATGGCAACATGTCATTGAAAATACATTTTCTGCAGTCACACTTGGAGTTCTTCCCTGCTGATCATGGTGCCATAATGATGAACATGGTGAAAGGATTTATCAGGATATTGCAACCATGGTATAGTGGCATCAGGGCAAGCGATATCCATCAATGCTGGCCGACTATTGTTGGACACTGACATGAGAGGCATCAGATGCTGAGTACAAATGAAAATCAGCAGCAAAACATTTTTAGGTCGGTTGAACTAATGCAATGTGCCAGCGTCAATATGCCATTAAACAGGCTAAATTCAATAAAAGTTAATTAAATGTTTCTCCAACTTAACTGAAACGGAAATTATCTTTGTGTTCAACTTGAAGTTGTTTATCATAATCCCCAATTATTTTTCAGGAAACCAGCCTTTTGGAAAAAAATTGTTGTCCTGTGTTATTGACTATCTTGTAAAAAGCTCAGGTGATGGGCTGGAATTTTAATTAATCGCATCATGTTGTTGCTCAGTCACTTGGTCAGAATTGCAAGCAGATATCCTCTCTTCAATACCTTTGTCTTTCTCAATAGAAGCTGAGCTTTTGAGACTAACCTATTGTTTTGAAGAACCATTTTTGCACTGGTTGAATTCATTTCTATTCTGAGATACTGGAGATATTGGGTAAGTTGGAAAACTTAGCAGGAAGTGAGGAGTGCATGAGGCAAGATGGCAATGCAGGAGATCCCTAACGTGGACACATGCTTGTTTAATTATAACAGCAGGTTTTAGCAAACTCAATCTCTGACCTACTTTTACCTGTCAATCTTCTGATCTGACCAAATTAGATGTTGCCTGCGAACGTAAGGCTAAGATTCCACACACACACTTTTCCCATTGAATTCCAACATTTATCCCTTATGGATGTATGGGAAATGGAATTCCAAGAGGGAAATTCATTACTTCCTTCAATCAATTTAATATTTAGATGTTACATTGTATCTTTTTCTTTCCAAATAATATACCTTATTTATAACGTATGCAACAAATGCAATTGGGAGATACTTTTCTTTATTTTCAACATGCCATCAATTTAATTCTTTCTCCTATTATGTGTCACCACCATTAATGTCTCCCCCTTAAACATAGGTTTCAGTCCCTCAGTGTCCAGTGATGTTAGCACACTAGATATGTCCTTCCCCATGGATTCCCTGTAGTTGTTACATTGAGTTTCTGTGTGTCCCTCAACATGTATTCCTGGAAGGTATCAGTCAGTAGCAATCACTTATGGACATCTCACTGCACTGGAGGACCATGTTTTGGGCAGAGAAAAGGTGCAGCTTTCACCCATTTGATGATCTTCCTCTAACACTGAAGACCATTTTCCCCTGAGAGCAGAGCTTGACAAGATACACTGCATCTCTCTCCATATCTTTTTGGCCATCAGAAAGTCCATGAGGAAATGGTCAGTTACCTTATCTAGACCATAATATTTTCAATAAATGCAATCAGATCATATCTTTCTCTACATTCATTGTACCATCAATTAAATATATTGCATCAATTCAACCAGCCTAGTTTTGAAATGGCATGAACATTACCTTTAACCATCAGCTTTAAAATCTGTGCTTTCCCAAATTTCTGTTTCTGACACCAATACCCCACAGTGCTGATATTTATTAAATTTGGGATTTAGAGAAAAAAGGGAAATTAAGGAGAACTAGTCCCAGTTTGCATATATTCACATTTAGCAGACCTTACTGGGGAGAAACTAACAGAAAAATGCTTAAGAGCTTGGGTTCAAAGATAGATACTCTCCTTTTGCTATTCTTCAAATTATATCCATAAGATATAGGAGCAGATATAGGCTATTCAGCCCATCAAATCTGCCCTTTCATTCAATGCAGGGCTCGGATGCCAGTTGCGAGAGTGATCATTGTCTTGTAATGAAGTCCATGGGATGCCATAGGTGCTCTGTTTAATAAGGGATTACTTAAGGTGGTATATGAGTGGGGAAATAAAAGATTGTGAACCACTGTCCTGCACCATGATGTGACCGTGAGCTTGAATCACAGTTCTGACCTGGTCAACTTTATAGGTCACTGTGTTCATTATACATTAAAAGATTAAAAAAAACCCAATATAATGTTGAGTCAGGGAAATGAATAGAACACTTTTTTTTTAAATTAAAAGACTGGTGTAAGAATGTGACCCTGGCTTCATAAAGTAAAGAGTGGGGGGCAACAGAGGACAATATGAGGGGATATATTTCAAATCAGCCACTAATACATGAATAGTGAAAGAGGTTAAAAAAGTTAGAAAGGTGGCTTTCAAGTAGAATGAAGAATGGAACCAAACTGAAGAAATCAAAAGCCATGTGCATATGCTGTATTAGTTCCAAGCCAGCAATAATGAACTCCTCCAAAACCCTCCGAACAACTTCCATGGATGAAGCTGCTTAGGTGCATTTAATGCAATGAAATAGACAATTCTGACATCACCGAGATTAATCCTGTACTTATTGTTCTCCCTAAGGTAGAAAACAGATGCTCCCTTGGTAGAAACAAAGGGCAGGATCGGGAAAGGTCACCAAGAACATTTTACTCTGAAATTACTAATGCTTGTTTTGTGCTGTTATGAAAAATGTTGTCTGCAAGAGAAGTTAATAATGAGCATCCGTTGTTTTGGAAATCTATGTGCTTGGTGAAAGCAGGAAATGTTTTTTTTAAACTGTAATTGGAGTCACTATGTGCTCTAGTGTGCAATTTGAACTCAACAGGAGGGAGAGAAAATTATCAGGCATTCATCAGCTGTGCTCAAAAACTCTTGTGATTTAATACAAGCTTGAAAAATGCAATTAGATTGAGGCAACTACTAAAGGCTGAGGCCAAGTGACTGTTCCATTATGTATATTAAATATCCCTGTGGAGGAAAGCTCATGTGCGGTTGTTCTGTGCAAGGTGAGGAATAAGAATACTTGCGATACAAGTTTTGAAGCTGTGTTCTTGGATTGGTGACACCATACAGAGTAGCTCATTCAGGCAAGGTCTCAAAAGTTTGTAGTATTCTGAGAACCATATTCCAATGTTACCAAAGGACATGATGGAGAGCGAGAGGTGAATTTACCCACCAAGGTGATATAGGTGTACATAAGAAATTAGTTATAAATTCTGAGCTAAAAAACACAATGCTGGAAAAACTCAGCAGGTCAAACAGTGTATTTTATATAGCAAAGATAAAGATACATAACCAATGTTTTGGGCTTGAGCCCTTCCTCAAGGTATGAATGAGCAAAATGTGGGCAGATGCCTGAACAAAATAGTGGTGGGGGGGGGAGGGGTAGGGGGAAGAGCACGGGCTCACAAACAGGAGGTAATAGGGAGAGAAGACACACCGGCAAACGGGCGGAGTGATTGATCTGCTAACCTTTCTGCTTGTATTAAAAAAAATCTGGTCTTTAGTCTACAATGACATCCATGTAATTGGTGGAAATGACCTTAATCTCCAAAGTTTAGACCTTGAAGTTCAGCAGATGACTCACCTGAATATTTCAGCTCAAAGGCATGGCTACAGGAATTCCTCATGGAAGTCCCTCTCACTAATTATCTTTAGTTGCCTCTTTAATGACCTTCCTTGCAGGTTACAACAGCTAAAACAGCAGGTATGGGTTTACACGGTGCATTAGTCTAAGAGGTGAAGGAGGTGCTTTCAAACGAGAGCTCCCTGGATGCCAAAAATATTATCCAGTTGGAGCTAAACCAGGTCTTGGAAGCAGAGTGACATGTGCAGACACTATTGTTTAAAAGATTTAGTGTTACAGGTTGGAGGTGACTTTCCTGACGATAGAAATGTAAATGAAACAGAAAAAAGTCTAGTTGAAGTTAATTTATCATCCCATTGTACCAATAAAACCCAATGTGACAGCATTTTACGGTCTATGGTGCAAAATACTGTAAACACACAAAAACATAACACACATACAGACAAACAATACATATACACAGTATATATATATACTGTGTGTATATATATATATGTATATAAATATATTGCTAATAAGTAGTAGAGTCTCAGAGTTGTTTTAGCTGTTCAACCATCATTCAGCATTCTCTCTTCTTTGGGAAGAAGCTGTTTCTCAGTCTGGCGGTTTTGGCTCTGATAATCCTGTCTCCTGTATCTCTCTCCCGACGGGAGTAGCTAGAAGATGCTGTGGATGGAGTGGTAGGGGCCTTCCCTAATATTGCGAGCCCTCTCTAAATAATGATCCCAGTAAATGACATTATTGGTGGGTGGAGGGGGGGTGTTGGGGGGGGAGGGGGAGAGGGAGATCCCAGTGATCATCTCTGCTGCTTTTATGGTCCAGTGCAGTGGTCTCAGCCTTCTAAGGAAGCATAGTCGCTAAATTTCTTGGAATTAACTTAACTAGTGACCTGTCATGGACACACACCTCCTCACTTGTCAGGAAGGGGCAACAGCAACTGCACTTCCTGAGAAGACTGAAGCAGGCAAGGCTACCGACCACCATTATGTCAACCTTCTATAGGAGCTCTATCAAGAGCATCCTGTCTGGATCGGAGGTCAAACCACAGGACCAAAATAGTGACAGATTGGATCACTGGAGTCTCCTCCTCCTTCCCCCCTGCCCCCCCCCCCCCACCACCATGGATGTGATCTACTGGGATCATTGTCTGAAAAGAGTGCCCCTTTCACCCTGCATGCAGCATCTTTCAGCTGCTTATGTTGGTGAAGAGATGCAGGAATATCAGAGCCAGCACCACCAGGCTGAGGAACAGCTTCTTCCCACGGGCAGTGAGAACGGTTAAGGACCAAAGGAACTGTTCACACTAACCATCCGAGATTCTCATTTGTACAAAACAATATTCATTCATTTATTTTTATAGATAAAATACCAGTTTCTCCAGTGTTGTGATTTTACTTCAATCAGGGCACCTGATCAGGGCATCAGACTTTTGTGTTTTACAACATGAATGTACGATACGGCATTGGGAATCTTCCTTATCAGGAACAGAAATATCTGCCATCGGCTCTTAGTGTTTTTAACAGTACAGTTAACAATTTATTTCAATTCTAGTACTGTCTTTGCTATTTTCTCCATGAAAGAAAGAGAAAGTTAATGTATTCAGTGCCCGGCACATGTGATTGTTGTAGAAACTGGCTGTACCAGGAGTTTGCACACCTTACAAAGGATCGGTATTAACAGGGGATTTTTAAAATATCATTATAAGACATCAGTAATACATTGCCAGTGGCATGTTGTTCTCCACTGCAGACTGCTATAAAGAGATTAATCTTATTCTCTTGTCTAAATCACCATGAATGAGTGAAAGTGAATTCTTACCACTTTTGATAAATGATATATTCCTTTTGTTGTTTGACCAGTTGTGCTTGGAACTGACTCACTGCCTCTAAATGGTGATTTCAGGAAGCCCACAAAGTGGAACTGGGGACCCTACAAAGGGCCACAGGACTGTGAGACTCCAGTAAGCCTGCCCCATTCAGTAGAGGCTCTGGTCTGCTCATTTCTACGGCTCGTGCTTTCAGCCTGCACTTACATGTTGCTGTTGGGCTGGACTCTTCAACAGCATCATGAATTGGGTTATGTGGCATTCTACCACATAAAATCTCTAAAGTAAAGCCTTTCAGTCAGTCCCTTGGAAAGCAGTGGGAGGAAATGACATTCCAGTAAATTTACAATGCACTCGTTCCAAGCCCAGACTATCCTTCCTGAGCTTTGGTGCCAAACTTGTCGTCTACTCTCCACATATGATGACCTGCAGCATTACTTTTACTGACCTCTATTTTCATACTTTGGTCATCCATGTTCATGCCAAAGCCTCCACTGCCACCTGGAAATCTGTCCTTTCTTGGTCAAAAGTGGACAACTCTTTTCCTGACGAATGAAATCTACTTTACCAGGAGGAATGAACCTCATGGAGTAACAGGAGATAGCGAAGAACCATTTAACACCATCTGTTTAGCTTTCTGCCCTCTCACACAGTCCAGGTGACGTTCTACTCTCGTTTTCCCTCAAGTCTAAGGGTTAATAGGGCAGAAGAAATCTATGGGAGAAATATCCGTGGGATTCTGCTTTATTGCTGTAACTGTTTTTCTAAAGTTACAGGGAAGAAGAAATTCCAAGGAATTTCACCCTAGTGATGGAGACCCCTGTAATCTGGAATTCAAGCAACCGGTAGCCTCAAGCAACTGGCAAAATAAAAGGTAAAAAATGCACAAGTTTAAAATTGGCGCACCTCACCGTTAGCTCGCCAATCATGTGAAACCCAATCTCAAGCAATCAGAAAATTCACTTATCCGGCATCTACCAATCACCTTACTTGGCTGCTGAGCATCTTTCAGCTAAAATGTGTGAAGAAATACTTCATTTCTTCAGTACATTTTAGAAGAATATGGAAATTGTCTTGTATTTGTTCACCATTATTCATTGTAAAGAGCATGATTCTATATTCCAAAGGCCTCAGCTTTCACTTTCGAATATGCTGCCTTTTGGAATAGGGAACAAGGGATCTGAAGTAACTTGAGGACAATTGTGATAAGTCTGTCAAATCCTGCTGTTGACATGACAACAATCTGGTGCCAAGACAGTTATGTGGAATGAAGGGGAGAAAATGGAATGACTTAATTGAAATTTAAAATCACTTTCAGCTTTTTCATACTGCCTCCTAGCGAGGACTGAAACAGGCAAGGCAACCGGCTACCATTATGCCAACCTTTCACAGGAGCTCTATTGAGAATGCCCTGGCCGGCTGCATCATAGTGTGGTACGGTTGCTGCAGGGATATGGTTCAGTGTTCAATCCACAGGACCATATGAGTTCGGAGAGAATCCCTCAAGTCCCCCCTCCCCCCCCATTGAAGCGATCCACTGGGATAATTTTCTGAAGGGAGTGCGCAAAATCATTGAAGACCCCCTTCTCCTCCTGTCGAGAAAGAGAAACAGGAGTATCAGAGCCAGCGCCAGGAAGTTGAAAAACAGCTTCTTCCCTCAGGCAGTGAGAATGCTGAATGGCCAAAGGAACCGCTCACACTAACCATCTAAGTCTCTTATATTTACAAAACACTATTGATTTATTTATGTGTATATATTAATACTTCTCCTGAATATGAATTGTTTGACTGTATGTGTGTTATGTCTGGTTGTGTGCCTGCATGTTTTGCACCGAGGACCAGAGATGGCTGTTTGTTGGGTTGTAGTTGTGCAATCAGATGACAATAAACTTGACTTGATATACCAGGGCATTGCCTGGATTGGAGCATTGCAGTTGCTATAAGGGGGAGACAGGAAAAACTTGGTTTTATCCTCTGGAGCAATGGAGGCCCAGGAGCCCTGCAATAGAGGTATATTCAATTATGAGGGGAATAGGTAGGGTAGAGAGAGGAAAATCTTGTTCCCCCAAGGTGTGGAAAGACAAATGGGCATAGATTTAAGCTGAGATGTTGGAGTTAGACGATCTGAACGAATTGGACCTTATGGAGGGAAATGATGATTGTTCTGTGAGAGGCTATTTAAGAGTTAAATAGTTTCCCCAGATAATGTTAGCAAACAGTGCGTTCATTAATTTCAATGGCGAGGAATGATTGAGAGAGACAACTTATCTTTTAAACTAACTGAATTTACTTAAAAGTTTTAAATTGTTTTGTATATTTTTATAATTTGATTGCTTCATTGCTTTTAATACCTTTTTCAATGTATCTTAATGCAAGACATCTAGGGGTTATCAATGTTTTTCAAGCTGAGGATTGATAGGATTGGCCGATTGTAGCCATTATATTAGAATGTAAAAGACAGGTAAATATGTCAACTGTTCAGCTTCTTGAGTTGCCTCCACCATTCATGCAACATTCTTTATCCTCACTTTCCTGAACTTTCCCTACACTCATTATTTGTCTCATCTTTAAATGCCTTCCCCCACACCTCAACCTAACCCCATTTCTCTGTGACAATGAGTTACAAGGACTCACTCCTCTGAGAGAGCGAGACTCAGACTGGGTCTCCTTATTCTGGCACTATGCCCTCTGATTATGAACCCTCCATCGCATTTATTTTCTCTGCTCCTCTAAGATGGAGCTGATGGAGCTGCCACGATATGGACCCAGGAGAGCTGGGAGTGGAGACACAGTGCTCTTTTGTGGGTCCGTACTGCCTGGTTGTGATGCCAACAGGCCTGTACGAGCTTTAAACAAACCATTCAAGGGGCTGGCAGTGCTTATTTAGCATCTTTGGAACCACGGATGCCCGTTTCCAAGATGGCTGCACTCAAGGGGTTGCGGGCTCGGGGGTGGGTGGTGGTCAACAGACTGGCTCGGGCCACCAGAAGTGGGGCAACATCCAAAGATCGTCCTGCACCCACCTCCCCCCACCCCTACATTATGAGAAGGAGAAACCTGGGAGATGACTCTACAGGGAAGGGGACCACAGCAAGAGGACCAGCGATGGGCTCAGCGGCTGAAGAACCTGCACAGGCTGCTGGAGACTAGAAAATGGTGGTCAAGGGATTCAGACTGCTGGAAGTCTTGTGGAAACCAGGTATTGGGACCGGGATTCAAGAGGATGGTGATGGGAACAAGAGCTCCTGAAAGGGTCTTGGGCGCTGAAAGTTTCATGATTGTGTCGGACATTTGGATCTGGGTGCTCGGGTTTGCTGATGAATCGGACAAGAGTCTGTGTGACTACGGGAGCACTGGAGATGAATCCATTGACACTCAGTGTCTCTGAAGGGACTCTCTTTGGGGGCCACCAGGCCACGCAGGTGGTGCATCTTTGTATGTCTTTACAGCAGTGAAAGGCAGACACATTTTGAGTTACTAACAATAAAAGGCATCCTGAATTTTGAAGGTTGTTTCTCATTCTTCTCAACAATATCGTGTACAATCCGCTCAATATTTCCTCTCTACCCGTGAGCTTCCTCTGAACTTCCTCTCATGTGATGAGGTCTTCCCTTAAGCAGCAGAACAAAATTGCCCAGATATGGTCCCACTAGAACCTTGCACAGTTGCAGTTAGACTTCCTGACTTGAAACCCTATTGAAATAAGAGGCAACATTCCATTAGCTTTTCCTTTTACCTACTGCACTTGTGTTTTGACTTTACTGTGGTTCATGCACAGGGACTGCTTAAACATCAGTCTAAAGTATATAAAGTGAAATATATTTGCTGACCTTTGGTAATCTCAATTCTTTTCAAAGTTTGGGCGATTGATTTGTTATCAGCTCAAGGTCATTGGTATTTACCCATTGTTTTGCACAAGGGTAAACTGCTTTTTATTGTCAATCTATGTTCTACTTCACTTGCAATCATACCATAGTATTGATTTTTTTTCACTCCATGTGGCCGTTGTTCATTTCACCCTATTGTCTTGGCATCAGAGATTCAGAATTCTCTGAATTTATCAGTAAAGACAAGAGTACGATGGAGCATCACTGCAATTAACTCTGGATACCAAAGGTCACAACGGAAAGGTCACAAATCCATTTAGCGAATAGACTGATGATTGGATGCTTTTATCCCTTTTCCCATTTGAAAGCAGGGTCTCTGGTCGAACAAGTGATCAAGCATAAGTGTGAATTCTCTGTTTATAGATCCGATCAAATCAGGGTGCAGGATCAATGGGTCAGGTGGCCAACTCCTGCTCCTATTTCTTATGACCTTATCGTATGCATCTGTTTCTAATTTAGTTTTGTTACGTGAGATTGAATTGAATTGTTTACTATCACATGTACCTTGGTTTAAATCTTGATTTTAAATGCTATCTGAGGCAAGTCAACCCTTACTTGAGTAGAGCGAAACACCGAAGGCTGCAGATGCCGTGATTGTAGTCAAGAGTAATATATCTTTAACTCCTATGGTCGCTGCGAGAGCAGCTGAGTTCCTCCAGCATTTCTGAGTTTGGACTGTACTTGAGTAGAACCAGATAGTACAAATTAAAGCAAAAGCACAGTGTTACAATTCAAACAGAGCATGGGCAACATTATCTTTACTAAATGAGATGTCTGTTTAATAGGTTGGAAGTGGACACTTCTTGAGTAGATTTACTTTGTCTTCAAGTAGAACTGCCTAGAAATTGCTAATGGTTTTGAAATTAGGTAACTTTTCAGTTTGCTTTGATCATTTTTCTGATTGGTTTGAGTTTGCGAAACTCAGGTGGGGAAGTCCAGGGTGGGGTGGGAAGGGAAGGGACAGAAACTTAAAGCTAGAAACAGCCAGTCCTGGGTGATGTTAGAAAATACATAAAGATAGTGAAAAATCTGAAAATTGCTTCCAAAAATCCTGTTGAAATGATGTCGTTACAAATGTTAAAGCTATGATAGAAGGGAAGGGGTATAAAGGAATCCAAATTGCAATGTTTAATGGTTTATACTGTAAAATATTATTAAAAATATTTCAAAAAGAAAGAATCCTGTGCCATTCTTTCCACATTTAACCTTCATATATCGGGGATTAAGTTCAGGAGTCGAGAGGTCACGTTGCAACTCTCTACAAATCTCCGGTGAGACCACACTCAATATTGTGTCAGTTCATTGTCGGAAGGATGTGGAAACTATGGAGAGGATTTACTAGGATGTTGCTTGGATTGGAAACTAAGTCTTATGAAACAAGGTTAGCAGAGCTGGGACTTTCTCTCTGAAGTGAAGAAGAGATTATTATTATTAAGAGGTGACTTAATAGAGATTAACAAGATTCTGAGAGGCATAGATAAGATAGACACCCTGTTTCCCAGGGTGGGAATAGCAAACACCAGAGGACATCTGTACAAAGTGAAGGGAGGAACATTTAGGAGAGGCATCAGGGGTAGGTCTTTTACATAGAGAGTTGTGGGTGCCTGGAATTCCTTGCCCTGGATAGTGGTGGAGGCTGAAGCATTAGGGGCATTTAAGAGACTCTTGGACAAGCACAAATTGTGAAGTGGGAAGGGTTTAGTTTTTTTTGGTAGGAACATATAGGTTGGAACAACATCGGGGTAAGGAGGTCCTTTATTTTGTTGTAGTGTTCTATGATCGATGATAACCTCTTTAATTCTTCAGAAACTTGCATGAATTCACGTCAGAGGGAGAAACAGTGGTATCAGTCTGGTTCTCACAGAAAAGATACAGATATTAGTGCCAGCAGGTCTATCTCACAGTTAGGATGTTGCTTTATTTTTTTCCTGTGCACTCAGGATTATTTGCTTGCCAACCTGCTCCCAGCAGCTGTCTCTTTTCCCTTCCCTCAAAGCTTTCAACTCCACCTTTTGTCAGAGCCTTCAATTTTTTCATCCTTGGTTTGCAATGTGTGGCCTTTTGTTTGAAGCTCAAGGGCTGTTTTGGTCCAATTCAAAAGGAGATTTGGTAACAAGATGCTCAATTTCAAATAGATTTTTGTGCATTCCACCCAACACTAAATTCCCTTCTTACCAACGTTGAGAAGATGGAGGCTGCTCATTGCAGTCTTAATCCCTTGGGTGAGATTTAAAAAAATAAGGCTTTCAGCAAGTTCACTTTATTCGTACCATTTTAAAATAAAAGCCATTGCAACTATGCAATGAGATCTTACACTCTGTCCTCCAGGCTGCCTGAGATTAATGCTACTGTAATTATAATCCACAAATTGATAAGGATAGATGAAACAATTTTACCTTATCCATCGGGGAGAGAATTCTTTTTCCTTCGAAATAAAGTGACTGGAGGTGAAATTGTTGCTGCTTTGTTTTAAATATTGTTCAGATAAATATATCGACAGTGGACTTGATAAGTGGAACAGCAATGCATGAAAAGATTGTTTCATTGAGGTGGGGAATTCTGTGCCTCTTGGTCTGAGGGATTTGAGAGAGTTATAGCAACAAATCATTATTCTCCTGTTGACTTTGATCTTAAATAGTAGAGAAACATTGAAGATATTTCTCCTTTAATTACCTGTGCCTTTTGGAACAAAATCTGACCATACTGCTGCTGTTGTCAGGTTCAGAACTGCAGTCAGTGATAGTTATTACAATTCCACTATTCTAAGGAAGTTGAAATGTATGTAATGAAGCAAAAAAATGGAACCATTTGAGAGAATGGCTACATTTACTCTGCCCTTTCAACTTGGGCCTCAATCAACTAAAATCAATCCACTCTTTAAGTTCCTTTCAGTACCACTGAAATAGATAACATAGTAATTGATTATCCAGTCATTTTTCCTTTGTTGTTCGTGTGAACCTCTATTGCAAATTATGTCCTATGTTACATAAATGATTTACTCTGGCATATAAATTTTGCTAAATCCTCCTACTCTTTCCCCCCCCCCATCCCCATTTTCAACATTCTAGTAAAATTTGGGAAGACAAAGCAAAATAAAAAATAATTTGCTGGAGGAGCTCAGCAGGTCCAGCAGCGCAGGTGGGGTAACTATTGACGGTTTGGTTCGAAACCCTTCATCGAGACTGAGGTGTCGATGGATGGCAGCCAGAATAAGGAGGATAGGGTTGGATGGGGTGAGACAAGTTGCCTGTGGGAGATGTGTGAAACTGGGAGGGGTGAAGGATGATGGGCAGGTGGCATCGGAGGGGAAAGTGAGGGGTGGAGTTGGGAGACTGGAGAAGGTGACAGAGAGTGAGATAACCAAAAGGTGGAAGGAACAGGTAGGGCGAAGGTGACGAGTCCTAGAATCTCCTGGAGCTCTTGGCCCCAGCGTCCTTTGCTCTTTTTCCATACAGCTGTATAAACCCACATTCACCTACTTAGCAAACCAAACATGAAGTTCTGAGAAGCAAGACTGAATCAATAACAGAGTAGCCACACTTAAAAATGTTGATCTCAATTGTAATTACTGTTATCAGAATTAAGAATTAGCAATCATGGTTCGTTCCATAAATAAATTAGGAGCTTTTATCTTCCATTTCAGCCAACTAAAATAAACCGCAGTGTATCTGCAAAATGTTATCAGTAAAATAGGCTTTATCAGAACCATCTTTCTTGTACAGCAACATAAATAGCTCACCACTAACCATCAAAACGGATCAGGTTTCACACTTGCATGCTCAAAACTCAATAGTCACTTTAGAAGCCTTTAACTCAGCCATTTTTTTCAAATATCTGCAGCCTGTCTCCCCCAGGGCTTGGTGCATCTTGGCAGGCACAAGAGATTCAAGCATTTGTCCTTGCTCTTGGGAGGATCAGTATATTATTGATTGAAAGATGTTAGCACACAATCCAAAAATGTCAAGATCACTTTTCACTGAGTCGTCCATCGTTGCTGCCTAGTAATGCTGAACGGGCATAAATAATCAGGGGCCAGACATTATGAACTGAGTTTATCAAGTGACCAAAATATCAGAACTGTTCAGACCCCATCCTCAACTTTTTTTTTTGACCATGGCTCCCTTAGGAATCTGCTCAATGTTTATGGGCCCCCTTCCCTGTGAAGCTGTCAAGCTTACTTATTTTCTTCTATATTTCTCACATATGGACTACACAAAAATAAAACCAAACAAATGTTTTATGATTTCAGTCTGTAGACCCTTCTTAAGCGTGTTGCCACCCCTGTTGAGAATGGCTGCTGTACAGGATTAATTAAAAGTGCTTCGGCATCAACATCGCACTCTGACCAATTCAGGCTTCCATGATGTATTTTGACTGAGAATCATGAGACTGAGAGAGAAATTCAACATGGTTTTAGACCGAAAATTTCTGTGTGATTTCTTCAGGATATGCACATTAAAAGCCTGAAACTTAATAGGACCTTCTTGAAAAAAGACAATGTAATTTTTTTTATTTTGCTATGTGCTAAATCTGTAATGTGGCAACTTATTTGGGTTCAAATGCATTTCTGAAATGTTCATTGCATATACAGTATGTTATTAAGTACCACTTTATCAAAAAGGATACATTTCTATCCTGGGAGCGTGACGTAATGAAATATGATTTGTTGTAAATTGCAAATGCTAGAAATTGTACACAATATTTCCATTTCCATTCCATTTGGATTCAGCAGGAAAGACGAGGATAACTATTTCTTATCCCCCCCAAATCCAGCTACAAATATTGTGGGGCTCTGTTAGCCAGAATCAGGCACACACAAGGTAAAGACTGTACAACAGGCTTTAATCCACAAAGACTTCCACAGAGCCAGGCTGGCTCTAGCTGCAGTAACTCTGAGTGAGCTTCGGGAGCCGGTGCAGGCTTATATCCCGGAGGGTGATTGACACCCGACCAGGTGGGGCTTGATCCCTTCAGGCCGATTGATTGACAGCCGGCCAGATACAGAGGTTTCCCACTGCAGTAGGCCAGTGATACACTCCTGCAGGTACAGGTGTTGCCCCCTGCAGTAGGCCGGTGGTGTACCACCACAAATATAAAAGCAAACAAGAAAAAAAAAGGGAATTTAAAAAGATGAGGGTGTTGGTAATGAATTTGAATAATTTGAGAGTTTCTATCAACTCAAGATAGAGATGTGAAATCATTGTATAATTCAAGCCCCCAGTATCCGGCTACAGGGATTCTGTGACAGATTTGTGAATTTTCTGGTTGCCTGAGACTCACTTTTACAATGCCTAACTAAAACACCCATATTAAGAATAAAGATTACAGTTTTGGAAAAGGACATTCAAGAAATGGGCTTTGAGGATAAACATTGTCAATGAATTACTAAGAAGCTCAAATATAATACAATATATACATATAAATGGGGGAAAAAAACAAGATCTAAACAGAAATACTATGAACTAGGGGAAAGAGCTCACAAGGCCCTCTCCTGGCAGTTGAAAACAGAACAAGTCTCCAGATCAATAAATATGATTGAGCTAGACTTGGACAGGATCTCTTATGAACTGAAGGATATAAATGAAGCTTTCAAGCAATTTATGTAATTCTTAATCGGTGGGGTATTTGAATAAAATTGAGAGTTTCCTGTCATGATTGGATGTCCCAAATTTGAATTTAGAAGAAAGGGAGGCGTTAAATGCTCCCTTTACCCAAATTGAGATAGGGGAAACGTTGGCCTCCTTGTAAATTAATAAATCCCCAGGAGAGGATGAATTTCCACCAGAATTTTATAAAGAATTTAAAGATTTATTAATACCTCTGTTTATCGAGTTATTAGATCAGGTAGTGGTGAACAAACTCTCCCAGAGTCCTTTTCAACAGCAGTTATTATGGTGATACCTAAAAAAAGATAGGGATCCATTGAAACTGTTGTCTTATAGGCCTATAACACTTTTGAATATGGACAAGACACTTGGGCTGGAAAGGCAATAAACTCATGAAACACATGATTGCAAATAATAACCGAAGACTGTGCTGTCAATGCCAAGGCAATCACAAAGCATTTATTTGTCCATTCCTGCTTCATTTAATGCATCATGTTGAAGATACAGAGGCTGGTCTATCACCAGCAGTGGCTGCTCAGAGGGCAAGTGTTCAAGCACAACAAGATAGAGGTGTCTTTGAAAAGAAAGAGGCCAAGTTATACAGCCCATAGACATAAAAAGCAGAGTATCATCTCGGGGGGAACTGGAAAATGTAAGCCAGGGTTGTAATCCTGCTATAGGAGACATTCCAATTCAGGTAGAACTGAGAATTTCAAGGTGACAGGCTTTTTAAATCTAATGTGATGGGCCCAGAGAAACCCCCAGAGGACCCCAAACCCAGCAGCAATAGAAATTCACCAAGACAAATGGTTACGTAAGCAAAAGTTACTTTTAATTTTCTTTAAACAAAAAAGGATCAAACTTTAACATTATTATTAACTTAACCTCCTTCTAATTCTAAGTTCACATGTACGCAATGTATGTGTATGTTCAGAAAAGTTCTTTGATTCACAGTTCAATCTCACTTCTCACTCCTTCAAGTTCACCAGTATCAGGCAATTCTTATACTGTGCACAGAATTTAACATTTATGAATCTTCACCAGGCTTGAAAGGTAAATGGTTATCGCTCAGGAAGGTTCTTGTTGGTTTTCAGAGAGAGATTTGTTGCTCATTGGACACCCACAACTGATTCCTTCTGATCAGCCTCTTCAATGTCTTGCTGAACCATCTTGCCCCATCAGGGTTTTCCAGATGATAACCTCTTTCTTTCAGGTTTCTGTTTCCATTATCTCAGGCAAAACATTATACAGCCAGCCATCTCCTCTTATATGGACCACAAGGGCAGGCTGAACTATGAACTCACAAACCATTTTCAAAATAGGGTTTCAAGCAAGCTTCCAAAAGCTACTGCAGAAAACCAGCAGTCTCTCTCTCTCTAGAGAAAACCTGTTTGACTCTCTCTGTTTGCTACCCACATAAACTTCCTAAAACAGCATACTCCACCAAAACAGCTTGCTGACTCCCAAAATCAATTCACGTGAGATCTTATCAGTTTCCTGAGATGGGCCCTTTGCTCCTCGTTGTGAAAATCTCCAGCACAGGAGTCTATTGTCTTTGCAGACATAGGCACCACCTTATGCATGACTCTTGCATTTTAAAATGAGATTGGTTTTGAAACATTTGTATCTGTTTGTGACCTATCTAAAACCCCACAATCTATCTTCCAAAAACATATCTATACATAATATATAATCTGTCACACTACTGGTGATTGGGAGACTAGCATGTCCTTCAGATAGAGAACCAGCCAGGGCCTTACACCAACAATGCCACAGAGACTGGCCAGCATGTGCTGCATCAAACATGTGGCTCTCTTTGATGAAAAGTATTTGGCTGCTGCTTCTGGGAACAAATAATGAGCATCCATTCAGTCTTTCTCAGATAAGGGACAAATACAAATTCATTAAAAAATAAGCTAGACATTAACTTTTGTGCCACATCTTTTCTCTTGATTTTCTAAAGCTAATAACATAAAAATGATATAGAAGACCAATGAATAAAGAAATTTGTTATTTAGATTCTTCAATATATAATTTTTATCCTACAGCTGATGTCAAATCGCGAAGATCGCTTTACCAGTTGATCTCTGACACATATCTCCTCACTTGCCAGGAAGGCACAACAGTGTCTGCATTTCCTGAGAAGACTGAACTGGCTACCATTATGTCAACTTTCTACAGGACCTCCATCGAGAGTGTTCTGGCCATTTGTAGCACAGTGTGGTACGGTTGCTGGAGAGAAATGGATTGGGGAGTCAATCCACAGGACCATAAGAGTGGGAGAGAGGATCACCGGAATCTCCCTCCCTCCCATCGATATGATCTATTGGAATCGTGGTCTGAAGAGGGCGCACAAAATCATTGAAGACCCCTTCCACCCTGCACACATCTTTCAGCTGCTGCTATCGGGAAAGAGATCCAGGAGGATCAGAGCCAGCACCTCCAGGCTGAGAAAAGGCTTCTTCTCACAGGTAATGAAAATGCAGAACGGTCAAAAGACCTGCTCGCACTAAGACTCTCATTTTCATGAAACAATATTTGCTTATTTATTTGTATATGTGAATACTTGTCCTGCATATGTATTGTTTGTCTGTATGCGCATGATGTCTGGTTGTGAGACTATGTGTTTTGCACCGATGACCAGACAACACTGTTTCGTTGGGTGGTACTTGTGCAATCAGATGACAATAAGTTCGACCTGGCTTGACTATCCAGATATGAATCACAAACCTGTTGAGTTTTAGGTACTCAAATGCATTGTACTATCAATATTCCCAGAGCTAAGTACATTATCTGGCTAGCTGAAACCATATCCAGAATAGCTTTTTTGCAACAGATGCCCCTGACATATACTGGCAGCATTTGACTATAACACGGAGGTGAACCTTTCATTTCCCGTCTGTTCTGTCAGGAGTCCTGCTGAGGTCTCTTCCAACAGTTCAAAGTGCAGCAAGTGCCAGCAGCAGTGATTCACCAGATGAAATCAACCTGCAAACCTTGAATCATACAATGCTGACACAATAAGGAAAGTGGTTTGTCAATCTCTGCAGCAGTTCGGCAGGTTTACATTACAATTCCAGCAGAATACAAATTATGAATTAGAATTGAAATATGTGCTTTTGAAATGTGATGTTCATACTGAGTAACTGCAATAAAAGCTTAATTAGCCTTGCAAATGGGATATGTTGAGCTACAACACTTCCTCTGAACGAACTCTTCATATACTTGACTTAATAGCAGTAAGTATAGCTTTTCATAATATTCATTTTAAAAATAAGAATTAATGTGGAGCGCAAGGCATTTTTTATCTTTGTTTTTAATTTTAAAGAACTATACCATGTACAATGTTATGAAAGAGTACAAATTACTCAATAATTTCAGAAAGAGCAAAATATACAATTTGAATAAAAACAGCTAAAACAACAGCTGAGATCCAGAGTGGTGCCACAAATTATATTACTACGATTAGATTTTCAAACCCAATTACCTGAAAATTACTTTCAAATTGCTTTTCTTTCCTTCCTTGAAATAAGTATTCAAAATGAAAGAGTCGTATGATCCCTGTTGCCTGAAACATTAGATTGCGCACATCGAAACAAACATAACAATGTTGAGGAACAGGACAAAATGATCTTTTTCAAGATTGCACCTTGATGTCTCTGTGTTCTGGTCGATTGTTGGACAGTCCTCTCTTTACACATAGAACATTGCAGCATGGTACAGGCCCTTCGGCCCATGAAGTTGTGCCAACCCATATCTACCTACCTCAAAAAAAAGACATGAAACCCTCCCGACCTCGTAAACCTCTATTTTTCTTTCATCCACGTGCTTGTCTAAGAGTCACTTAAATGCCTCGATTGTTCTAGCCTCTACCACTATCCCTGGCAATGCATTCCAGGCACACTGTATTTAAAAAAAACTTACCCCTGATGTCTTCCCTAAACCTTCCTCCCTTCCCTTTGTACAGATGTGATGTGGTGTTTTCTACTCTCACCTTGAGCAAAAGGTGCTGGCTCTCTAACTTATCTATGCCTCTCATAATCTTCTAGATCTCTAGTTGTCCACGGCAATTGGGAGTAGGTGCTTCTTCTGATCTTTTTCTCCTGCTGTTATGTAAAGTTTTATCCCATAAACAAATACAAAATATATACAGTAAACTGTTCTGAAGACAGCCCTTTAATAGTCTGAGTACGCCTGGGATTGTCTGATCTCAGAAGCTAAGTAGGCACAGGACTGGTCAGAACTTGGAGGGGAGGCCACCGAGGAACATTAGGTGCTGTAGGTTTCTGTGAGGGCACTGGTCAGAGTGGTGACTCTGTCTGCCTTACAGTAGATAAAAGTTTAAAAAAATTATGTATGTTACATTCTAAATGTAGTAATACATGACAATAATTGAACCTTTACCTTTTACCTTTTATCTTTAAAGTACATTGACTGCTTGCATTACTCTCTGCTTTGGTATTTGAGTGTCCAGGAATGCAAGAAGTAATGGCAAATGGCAAACATAGCCCAGCCTATCACAGGTACCATCCTCCCATCCATGGAAGACATCTAGGTGAGACACTGCCTCATGAAGACAGCCAACGTCGGAAAGGATCCCCTTCAACCACTTCGCCACCTCTTCTCCCTGCTGCTCTCAGGAAGATGTAAAAGCCTGAATTCCAGTACCTCTAGGTTCAAGAGCAGTTATCAGCATCTTGAACCTCATGGTACTACCCTAACCATAGTCACAAATAGTTCAAGACCTACAAGAAGATGTGTTCACACTATTGAAACCTCATCTCTTTTTCTTGCATTAACTGCAAATGTAAATATTCCCCTTCATATACTTTTATATTTATTTTCTCTTTTTATGTCTTGGCATATTACTTCACTTGGTGAATTGAATGCACCTGTTTGCCTGCAGCAAGTAAGAATTTTGATGCAACTGTGCTTTGCTTTTATGAATATGACAATAAATGCTCACTAATTTAATTGTCATGTTTCAAATCCTATCTGGGATTCAACTCCAATTTATTCACAGCAGCTATTTAAAAAGTGCTGGTTGCGGAATTTGAAGGCACAGTGGTGCTGCTTCTCAAACTGCTACTTCACAAATCTAGCAGCCCAAGGCCAATCCTACCTTTCAGTGCTGTCTGCGTGGAGTCTGCAAGTTTTCCCTGTGACTCTGTGGGATTTCTTGCGTGTGCTTGTTTCCTCCCCTGCTCAAAAATGTTAGGATTCCCTGCAGTTAATTGCTTCCAGTTGGTAGGTGAATGACAGCATCAGGAGAAGTCATGAGAATGCGAGGAGGATTAATGGGAATACCAAAGGATTAGTGCAAACAGGTGCTTGATTTAGAGGTGCGAAGAGCCTATTTCTTTGTGATTCTATGCAGGACATGCACACTCTCCATAGTGTGTTAAAGAGTATTGTAGTGATCTGGCCTTACACAGTGGTGAATCTTTTTATATGCTGCTTGTATAATAGTACATTGGGAGCCTTTCAGGAATGTGTGGGGACTGAACAGTCAACCTCTTGTAATATGAGGTTTAAAAGAAGTCATGGACTTTGCAGTGTAAGAATAGAGGTGACTCATTCAATAACATGATTCGAGAGATAGAAATTACTGATTAAAAAGGATAAACAATGATTACAAAGTTCTGAGCAAATCCTTCAAAAGCGAAGGCCATTGGAAGAAGAACTACCATTCTATCTGGATTGAAGTAATTTTTGTACATTAGCTTTTATATAAACAAATCCTTTCACTGTGGATAACCTTCATGAAGTCATGCAGAGCCTTGGTTTAGGGAAAAAAAAGCTGGGTTGATCTCAAAGGAAAGAAAATTTCTTTCACCATTTGTTGGATTAGGAATTGCTTACAGCAAAACCTGATGAGCTCGTCTTCAGGTTATCTATAGATGAGTTCAGTCGACCTAAAATGTTGTTTATTTCTCTTTCCACAAATGTAACCTGATCTCCTGACTATATTCTGCATTTTTTCTTGTTATCTTACATTGCCGGTGTAACAGAGTTAAAAATGAACTATATTAATTCTTATTCCCAACTTGTATTTTTCAAATTTTATTTATCATTTAATGATTTTGTATCTGGGAATTTTACCTTAATGAGTTATTTTTATTTACTGTCATTTTATTAATGCTTCCTGTGACAATGACTTTGCTGTGCAACACCTCTTCTGTACCTCCTAAGCTTCCATGGCCCCTTACCTCCTGCCCCTTACAGTGCCATTTTGCATTGCTGAGGGTAAGCTGTAAGGAAATTGCACCGTTTCTAGGAAAATGAACTGTCCATGTTGTCAATCTTAATGTCTATTTTTCATTGTTAATATTATTATGTTGTACAGCTGGTTTTGTACTGTTTCAACCACTAATGTAAGTTTTGTGGATGTTTTTGGCTCCACTGTATTACGGTAGGTCATGTGACCAATATAGTGTCGCAGAGATTCTGTCATTTTTCAGTCTTAGGCACAGAGGTGAAAGAAGAAAAACCAGAAGGCAATTGATGTGACATATTGTCTTCTGCAGGAATGTATTTTTCTTTGTTATATGTTATAATTTTCATTATAATTTAATCACTTAGGCCCATGCAGTTTTTTAAAACTTGCCCACCGGGTGTCACTGTTTTCACTTTTGTTTATAGCTTTTCATGGTTTGAGAAGATTTGTTGTTGTAACTTAGTTGAAGTGTTTTCCTGTCAATCTTAATAGCTCTCGGCTAATATCGTGTACACCGAGTTGAGTACATATTGAAATGTTAAAATAAAGTATCTGCTTGGATTTTGAGAAAAAAAATCTGACAGTGCCACTTTGTACTGCTGAGGGAAGCAAATAAATGTTAAAAAATAATTCCTTTATCTATGCCCTATCCAAGCCTGTTACACCAACACCTACAGATTTTTACAATTTTCATCTATAAATGTTGTTGCAACCTTATGAATTGAATAATAACTTTGACGTAGCCTGAATTCTGCTTTTGGCCTGCTGTCTGAAAGCCATTCCTAAGCACATTGTAGGGGTCATTCATTCTGTATTAATACTGGGCCATGAAAACATTAAATCCCCAACATGTTTGAATTCACCAGTTGACCTTGCCCAGCATCCATGAAAAACATCATGTCCCGAGTAATAGGAGCAGGATTAGGGACACCTGCCTGTTGTGCCTTCTCTGCCATTCAATCACATCACGGCTGTTCGAACTGTGGGCTTCACTTATCTACCTGTTAATTCTCCTAGTCTTCAAAAATATCTATCTGTGTCTTAAAAACATGGGTGATGCTTGGGTCAGAGAATTCCACATAGTCACTACTCTGTGGGAGAAAGAGTTCCTCTTTATATTTCTCTTAAATCTACTCTCCTTTAATCCTGAGGCTGTCCCCTAGTTGTAAAATGACCTGTTTTTGTTTTAATCTGCATCAAACTCTGTCACTTTATTTCCCATTCCCTCCTCTCTCCACCCCCACAATAATGTCTGTAAACTGTTGCTACCTAATGTTTCATTAGCTGTGATGGTAATTTTTTTTCCCCCTGTCAATTTTATCTTTATTAAAATATGCCACAGCTTAAAAAAGCCATTTTATTCAAATTTAATATCTTCAAAAGGAAAGAGAATAATTCTTCCTTAATACAAATAAATTTCCACTTGCACCAATATAAATACAGTAATATTCGGTCCTATACACTACCTACTGTTTGTGACGAATTCCATCAACGTGTTGATGCCTGATGAATTTCACTTTACTCATTCCCCACAGAACACGCTTAATAAAGTATCTGTTCTTTAATTGAATCATGATCGATGAAGTTATGGATTTATGGAACAGCCTGGAATTTATTTGCAATCTCTCTTCAGTCTTGGAGACATTTCAATCTTTTTGACCTGTTAGCAGAATTAAAATTGAAATCTCTCTTCTGTGTTATTCTTTGAATCAAGTCAAACCATCTGAGAATTGACTGTCAAGAAGGTGGTTGCCAGAATTTTAATGAATCAGTCAACAAAGAGAATGTTAAATGGTTCTTCAGATTCTAGTTCCATAAAAATGCTTTATCATCTCACTTTGAGATTCTTTAACCTAAACCCTGGGACATTGCTCTGTCCTAAGCTCCTCAAAATGAATCTGCTTACCTAGAGACAGGGACAGCTGTGGTGGCAATGGCTGGCTCCGTGTTGATATGTGGATCATTTACACATCCTGGATTTTGGGCAACTCACCTGAAACTTCATAATGATCTGATACATATGGATTTACAAGCATTCATCTTAGCTCATTTTAACATCTGGATAAATTAAAAATATTCTATATATTGGGATGAATTCTGTTTATTTTTTTGAATGGATGCGATTTCAGATATTAGAAAACTGAAGATATTTTGGAGAAGGATAAGTCCTGCACAAAAGCTATTTCACCACCGGAGAAAAGCTTTTTAAATCTGAAATATCACCTGCCTAATACTGCCTTAACCTCTACAGCTGACTCTTTTTGGCTTTGGATCTCCAGTAAGTGCAGGACTACGCTGCTTATGTGCATTAAATGGGTCTAGAGTGAATGTGCTAATCTTTTTAGTTTCAGTGAGTAGTTGAAATCAAGTGTGTCGTGAACTGATATCAAATGGATTAGTCTCTAATGCCTGCTCATTGGAATCTCCTGATGTGTAAGAGGAGTCCTTGCAGAGGAAGATGATTCCACTCTTTCACCTTCAATGCAGCCTGACTTGATTTTTGTAATTTGGGCAGTTAGTGCAGCGGTTCATGCAACGCTGTTCCAGCGCCAGCACTGCCTGTAAAGGAGTTTGTACAATCTCCCCATATCTGCTCCAGTTTCCTCCCACCTTTCAAAACGTACCGGGGTTGTAGGTCAATTAGGCGTAATCTGACAGCAGGGGCTGGAGGGCCGAAAGGGCCTGTTACCGTTCTGTATGTCTGCATTTAAAATTTGAAGAGGAGCTGTTAGAAATTTGTTCAAGTTTGCAGATGCGCAGTACTGTAGTGGCTGTATGTTGTGCACTAGTTCTGAAATTTAGTTCCATTTAAAGTTTAAAAAAAATCAGATTTATCTGAAGTGAGCTACTCTGTGCAGCCACTGTTGAGCTTTCAATGACCAAGATGGATTCCTTCCTGAATTACTCCAGTGCATCACTGAATCAGTGCTAGGGCTCTACATAGTTTAAAACTGTTACGATGCCCTATATCTAAATAATTTTTTAAAAATTAAAATTAAATGAACTCAGATGTAAATAGCCCCAGGCACATACTATACAGGTAGTCCAGGGCAGTGTATGGTCTTCAATCAAACCACCTTGGTTTTGATTTATTACCCTCTTCTTTTCAACCTGCCCATCCTTCCCCCAAATGCCTTATTTGTTCCAGGCTGTGAACTTTTATGCAAACCACAGGATACTCTTCTGTTTGAGGGTGGTGTGATTAGTGTAGTGGTTAGCGCAACGCTGTTACAGTGCTGGTGACCGGAGTTTGAATCCGGCGTAAAGAGTTTGCATGCTCTCCCCATTTCTCCAGGTGCTCCAGTTTCCTCCCACCCTTCCAAAAACATATGGGGTTTGTATGTTATTTGATGTATTCGGGCTGCGTGGGCTTGTGGTCAGAAGGGGCAGTTACTGAGCTGCAAGTCTAAAAAAAATGATATTTTTTGAGAAATTACATTCACATAACAATTTATTTAAATGGATAGTGCCATCAGATTCCCATCCTTCTCATTATTACTCTTCTTCCTTGTGAAGTTGGAGAAATACATCTATCAGTGCTAAATATGAACAAGAATGTTGGCTAACAGTTATACGTACCTTTGCACATTCAGTCCCATTAAAAGATTTGCAATGGATGTGGTTCGATTAGCTTAATTAGAATATTTAAACATATTTTATCAAAATTCTTCCACCGAATGAGCCAGTATTAAATGCAATGGGAAACCTTTAAAAAAAGTTTGGACTTCCCTGCGTGCAAGATGCTGACGATTTAATCATGAGTGCACAGCAATTTCTGCAATATTCAGCTCGCACCAGGGGCTCGTTAAATCATACTTGCAATTTACAGTAATGAATTTACTGGCTTAATCTGCAGGAACATTATAACTAAAATCTTCTAAGTTGCTTGAAAATGATGCACTTGAATGCTCAACATATATTCAGTGACGATACCCATCTTATCATAACTGCATCCAATTTACACTGAAAGAACCTTCTGACACTAAAGCCTATTTGCCCCATAAAAAAGGTATTGGGTCAATTAGCTGTTCCATATACCATTGTGCAGAGACGTGCTTATAAAAAATCTACTTTTTAGGTAAATGGAACTTTAATAACTTTTCCCCCACAGTATTTGCCACTTTAAAATGATATGGTAATATATTCCAGACAAATGTCCTTATAATGGGTATTATAAAAATTGTCTCTTGCTTGGTGCAAATTTGAATTCAAAGTGGACGTAACATTAGTTGGTTCCCAATGCATTGATGATAAATCCTCTGTAATTTTATCAGTTATCTTCAGATGTTCTTGTGAAATGCTGCATTAAAGAAATGGTAGATTGATTCAGCCTCAGATTGAAAACCTAAATAATTGACTATGAATTTTAAAAGGAAGTATTAATAAAATGAGCTTTGAAGGTTTAGCTCATGTATTTTATTGGAACACTCCTGTAATGTGCTGATTGAAGACGAAAAGACCTTTAATCAAAGCTGAAAAATCCACCTTGGGTCTAAACACTTTCAGAAATCTTTTGCAAATATTTGATACATTTCTAAAAGGCTCTGTGCAATAAAGGTTTCTAGTCACTATCTATGTGTTTGATTCAACGTGTCCAAGCTTTTTATTAACTGTTTTGAATAAAATATTGCAGATGGTAAAAAGATTGGGGTCAGGCCCTACTGCATCAACCATTCACAGTGGTCACCAAGGAAACGGACAAACAACCTCAGGCAGCACATCTTGCAGAGGCCTCCGAACATGCCCTAGAAGCCGTCAGCCTAAGGCAAGGATATCTCAGTATTTTCCATGCTTTTACCTTTATAATTTTCCCTTGACTCCAGATACTTTGCAAAGCCTTTATTATGCTGGTGACTTTAATGGAAACAGCCCAGTAGGAATTTGACCTGAGATGTAAAAGTCTGTGCAATCTGGCAAAATGTTGCTGCTTTATTCCACCTGAGAGTAAAAAGGGTCATCACGTAGAAGAATCATGTTCTGTGGCTTTGGTATTACAGGAGCTGCACTGTGAATTGTTAGTCAACGTTGGTGACCAGGAGACATTCCTCAATGATACAGTAGAAGCCCAGTAGTATACAAACGACACTTATAGGGACTGGTAGATACTGGAGAAGTTAATTTTTCAGTTGCTTGAGGTTGCGTATTGCATGATTGGTGAACTAACCACTAAGGGTGTGTTGGGGGGGGGGGGGGTGGAGGGCACAAATTGTAAACTTTTGTATTTTTTACCTATTTATTTTCCACAATGTTTTGCTGGTTACTTGAGGTTGGCAATTGCTTGAAATCTGGATAATTGGGATTTTACTGTTTACACAGTGTTCAGAATCAGAACCAGAATTTATTGTCACGAAGAAATCATGAAATTTGGGGTTTTGCGCTATTTAGACTCTTTCAAAATGGAAGTGGCCAACTTACTGAGCGAGAGGGACATTTCTAGGCATAGAAATTTCACAATATCCTTGCAGATTTCTGAAAGGTGCTGAAGGTAACATTTTGAGAGTGAGAGAGAGCTCAAATTAACAAGCTGTTGGCGGAACTCAGTGGGTCAGGCATAGTCGATATTTCGGGAGATGCCCAGTGATTTTCTTAAAGTGATAATCCCACCAACGGTTCCCTTTCTCAGTCAACATGAACAACATGAACTGTCACCACCCTGTACATTGTATGGTTGCCAAATGATGTCTGCTCTTGACTGGTCAATCATCTATCTGTACCTTCTCCGCTAATACCATTTGTTCTAATCATTGATTGGTGTGTTTGGAGGTGAAATTGTATTGGAGGTAGTGGAAAAGGCAAATTAGTTGATGAATGTGAGGCATGAAAAAATGAAAGGCAATGATGGATTGGCAACCATCACAAGTGAGAGAGGAAGGAGTGTGAGATAAGGGGAGGGGGTATCATGGAAATCGCAGTAAAGGGTCATAAATGCCACAGCAGAATAGGAACCTCAGATAAGAAGGAAAAAAATAATCGTGTAATTTTCTCTGGTGTGCAAACTTGTGGAAAGGATTCTGAAGGATAGGATCTATGAGAATTTGGAGAAGTACAGTCTACTCAAAGAGAGTCAGCATAGTTCTATGAAGGGAAGGTTGTGCCTCATGAGTCTAATTGAGTTTTTTGAGGAGGTAACAAAATAAATTGACGAGGGTAGGGTGGTAGATGTGGTCTATATGGATTTTAGCAAGGCATTTGACAAGGATCCCCATGAGAAACTCACCCAGAAAGTCATGTGGTATGGGATCAGTGGAACTTTGGCTGTGTGGATAAAAAAATTGGCTTGTAGGAAGAAAGCAGAGAATAGGAGTGGAAGGCAAGTATTCTGCCTGGAGATCAGTGACTAGTGGAGTGCCTCAAGGATCTGTTTTTGTGATTTTTATAAATGACCTGGATGAAGAGGTGGAAGGATGGGTCAGTAAGTTTGCAGATGGCATAAAGTTTGGAGGAGTTGTGGATGGAGATGAAGGCTGTCAAAGGTTACATGAGGATATAGAGAGGAATGTAGAGTTGGGCAGGAAAGTGGCAGATGGATTTCAATCTGGATAAGTGTGAGGTGATGCATTTTGGAAGGACAAACCAGAAGGCTAAGTACAGGGTTAATGGTCGGTGACTTAAGAATGTTGATGAACAGAGGGACCTTGGGGTTCAATCCATACATCCCTCAAGGTCACCACACAGGGTTGATAGGATAATTAAGAAGGCCTATGGGATAGTGGGATTCATTAATAATAGATCGAATTCAGGAGTAGAGAGGTCATGTGGCAACTCTACAAATTTCTGGTAAGACCACACTTAGAGTATTGTGTTCATTTCTGGTCACTTCATTAAAGGAAGGATGTGGAAGCTATGGAGAGTGTGCAGAGGAGATTCTCCAGAATGTTGCCTGGATTGGGAAACAAGTCTTATGAGGCAAGGTTAGCAGAGCCAGGTCTTTTCTCTTTAAGTGATGAGAGGAGATATAATAGAGGTCTACAAGAGGTCTATATAGATAATGTGGGCAGCCAGCACCTATTTCCCAGGGCAGGATCAGCAAACACCAGAGGACATATGTACAAAGTTAAGGGAAGGAAGTTTACGGGAGATATCAGGGGTTTGTTTCTTTACCCAGAGAGTTGTGGGGGCTTGGAATGCCTTGCTGGGGGTGATGGTGGAGGCTGAAACATTTAAGAGACTCTTAGACAGACACATGGATGAAAGAAAAATAGAGGATTACAGGCTAGCGATGGTTTAGTACTTTTTTTAAAGGAAGGAACATCAAGGGCCGAAAGGCCTGTACTGAGCTGTTTTGCTCTCTGTTCTACAACACCCTCAGTATTTCACCAGCCTATTTCCTCATTTCTTATTTCTCTGAATCTTCCTCTTGTTCATGATTTATTAAATCTTTGTTTCCTTGACGTAATACTGCTGCTTCTCAGCCCTTGACGGAGATGATCTGTGACTCTGTACATGTAGAAGGTACTGCATATATTTTCCGTCTTTTCTGGTTAGATCAATACAGTAGAAGGCCAAAAATCCAGTTGCCAGAAATCTCGACCACCCAAGAATCTGGACCTCGAAGATTCTCAATCTTTTTAAAATTAGCGGGTTTTTGAGTGCACAGAGATGCACGGCGGCAATTTTATATTTCTTTAGAACTGCCTGTTTCGATCAATGAAGCACGCTGTATTTGAATTTTAAAAGTACTGCCAGAGAATCCGGGAAATCCAAAAATCCAGATGACCCAATCCCTGAGCAGTCCAGATTTTTGGACTTCTACTGTATACATTCTTGGATTCTAATTATTTTACTCAATAAATTTTTAAGCAAGGTATGTATTGCTAATTATTCTCCTAACAGAAGCCTATACGATAACTCTGTGATTCTAACACTTGCTGCTTTGGTTTTCCAATAATAATTACTTTTAATTCTAATTAGTCCCTTGCTCAAGTAAGTAATCTATTCCCTGTTTCAAATGTTCACATTAAAAATGAGGGTTAATCCCAAATTATAGTGCTTTTTGCATCTTGACATTATTTTGGTAATTCTGCATAAACATTGAAGCAGGGAGTGTGTGTGTGGAACAGTTGTGGTGGTGTGCATATTTATTTTCAGGGAGGAAAGGTAAAAGCGAATAATAGGCTTAGAGGGTGACTTTGGCATTGGGCAAGTGCTCAACTAAGTTATCGCAAACTGTCAGAAAATTTGATGCTGACTTCTCCCAAAGAAATCAAAGCAAAGCATTGTATTTTTTTTACCCCAGATAGAGAGGAGTTTCAGTGGATTAAATTGTGCTTTGCGTAGTTACAAAATTAAGATTCAGCCTTTATATTTCTGATTATTGTTAAAGAATGCTGACGTAGCATCAGTTCTTTCTGTGTCTTATGTTATATACAATCAGACACTGAAACATTTTTTCATGCAATGTAAACATTACAAGCAAGGCCAACATTTATTGTCTCTCAAAGTATTTGTTTTAACATTTATATTTTGTGATGGGGATGGTCCTGGCCAAAAGGTCAGAATTATTGCTAATAACTGTTTGCTCGGAAGGTGTTGGGTCACCCTTTTAAACAGCAGCACTCCATCTGGTGAAGGACCTCTCACGATGGTATCAAGGTTCATGGTTCCTTTTATGGCCACATTGTAGAAGTAGCTACAATGACTGAAACACACCACAGGTCAGTACAGGTTTCAGTTGAACTGCTTTATTTGAATCTTTGCGCTCGCCTTTTATCCCTGCGCTGGCGGTGACATCACCACGCTGCCTAGAGGCGCGCGTCGTGGCTTAAGCCACGAGGTGCTGTTGAACCCCCGACGGCGGTTGCTCCTCTAGCGTTGTGTTACACGCGGATCCGGTTCGCCAGTGATCGATATGCGCTGCCACAGCGTAATAATACATAAAATGTAATACAGTTCAAGTTCAAGTCTACTATCATCTGATTGCACAAGTACCAGAGTGTTCTCTGGTCCTCAGTGCAAAACATGTAGGCACACAACCAGACATATCACACATATAGACAAGCAATACATGCACAGTCCAAATATAAATATATAAAAGTGCAGAAATAAATATTGTTCAGTAAAGATTAGAGTCTCGGATGGTGACTGTGAGCAGTTCCTTTGGTCATTCAGCCTTTTCACTGCCTGTGGGTAGAAGCTGTTCCTCAGCCTGGTGGTGCTGGCTCTAATACTCCTGTATCTCTCTCCCAACGGGAGTAGTTGAAAGACGCTGTGTGCGTGATACGTGATGCACTTCAACTTTTGACTGCCATAGGCAAATAAAGAGTCTCAGTGAGCATTGCCCAGCACCCCTAACGATAAGAGAAAGAGAAATGGAAGAGATTCCCTTCAGAAACATTGAGTGTCCGTGGATTCGCCTCCAACACTCCTGTACCCTTTGCAGCTGTGCAGGCTCTTGTTCAATCTATTGGCAACCTGAGTTCCAGGCGCAAAACCTCTGATACGATCAGGACGCCATCAGCATTTGAAGCCCTTCGGGAGCCCTTCTTGACCTCAGCACCCTCTCAAATCCCGGTTCCAATGCCTGGCACCCCTGAACGAGTTCCCCATTAGCCTACAACCTGTGTGGGTCCTTTGACTGCAAGTCGCAAGCAGCCCGCAACCCATGCCAGTTCTTCGACCATGTCGCCCATCACCTACAGTTTGTACAGGCCCTTCAGCCACTGAGCCCCTCAGTGGTCCATTGCCAATGTCCCGTTCCCTGTAGGGTCATCTCCCATGCGTCTTCTCCATGGGGGTGGGGGTTGTGTTCTCCCAGTTTCTGGGGCTCTGCCCAGGATTATATAAAGCACACATGTCAAATTCTGGCCCGCGGGCCAAATTTGGCCCGCGATATAATTATTTTTGGCCCACAAGATCATTTCAAAAATGTATTAGAGGTGGCCCGCCCTGCAGCGAGAGCCGATGCTGTTTTTTGGTAATGTCACCCCCACCATCCTCCCCCTTCATTGCACATCCTTCCCCATTGTAACACGAGAAATTGTAACACGAGAAGTCTGTCGATGTCATCAGCCGGCAAGCTAGTTGGAAGGCTCCCCGCACAACCAGTCACTTCTCCCACCTGTTGAGCGGTGCAGCGGATGGGCGAGTACCTGTGATTTCCTGTCGGCACGTCGGGCATGGCAGGCTGCGCACGGCCCCCGGGCAGCGCGAGCCCCGCGCGACTGGCACCGGATGGCCCTTCCACAGCGCGAGCGCACTTCTCCCGGTCACCACGGCCTTCAGCGCTTGCACCCGCGCGGACCCCAGGGACAGCTGGTTCAGCCCTGCACGTGAAGAGAGAGATGGTGGCTGTCCGCAAAGGCTGATCGGCAGTGCGCTGGGCCTGAGTGGGTGGGTAAGCAGGGGTGGGCAGAGGGTGTAGGTGAGGAATAATGGGCAGGGGAAGTTATGGTGGTGTGAGGGGCAGTTAGAGGGAGGGATGAGTAGAAGGAGGGGTGGATAGGGAAGAGGTAAAAGGGGAGGGGCAGGGCGAGTAGGGGAGGGGTGATTAGAGGGTGAGAGACGGGTAGAGGGAGGAACAGGTTGAGGGGAGAGGCAGTAGAGGGGCGTGTATAGGATGGGGTGGGTAGAGGCAGAGCAAGTGGAGTGAGGGGTGAGTAGAGGTTGGGTAAAGGACTGGTCAGGTAGAGGGATGGTGGGTCGAGGGCGAATAGAGGCCTAGAGCCTGAGGAGTGAGCAGGAAATGCTGAGTCCTGATGCAGGCCAAAATGGACACAGCCTGTGAATGCTGACTACATCTCCACAGGGACCAAATAAGTTTCCCTCAGGTCAAGCAAAGGGTGAACTTGAGGTACCTACTCCTGACCTGTAACATTATCCTCCTAAAGTTACATCCTAAAGTTTAACATTACACATGTTGAAAGAAGAGAAAACATGCAGATGTTGTTGAAAATTTTCAATCAATATTTAGTTCGGCCCTCGACTTAGTCCAAGGTTTTAATTTTGGCCCTCCGTGAATTTGAGTTTGACACCCCTGCTATAAAGCAACATGTGTGATTCGTTCTCTTAGTTACTCTGAGCCCCATCCTGGCTGTGATTTGTGGGCATCACTAGAAGTCCAATAGTGAGGGATGTGCATGAGGGGTGGGGGGGTTCAATGGTGGCGCGCAACTGGGGGGCTATCATGGTTCACCTGGTTTGTCTTGTACCATCAAATCTGCAGCTCGATGGCTGTGTGCTGGGCCTGTACATTGGGAGTGGCAGGGACTGTTTTTACTCACTCTCAGTCATCTTTTGGTTGTCTTGATGTCTTATAGAGAAGAAAGTCTGTTGTCCTGATCAGGATTAATTTAAATGAGACTGAAATAATCCTGCAAAAAATTCAATTTTGGGGTAAAGGGGATGAGCAATCAATTCTGGCCTTGCAAGAGACAGCCAAATGAAAAAAAAATCAACCTTAACATTTCGTGTTACAACTGTGAAATTGTGCTCACAAGCCCTTTTCTCGAATGCTCTTTAGAATCAAAATGCACAACACAATTATCTTCAGTGATAGAAGTCGCTTCCAGTGAACCTAATATTTTTTTGGAAGGCTTCCAATTAAAATTCAGTAGAATAATGAAAGCAGTGAGATTTAATGTGCATGTATACGCATAAATAAATGAGCCAGAATTGCAGAATGAGGTGTGCTGATTTGTGAGTCTAATGCTGTACATTCGTTATGCAGGGCGCTGTGAATTATTAGAAAGCCTCATCAATGTCAGGTCATGCAAATATTTATTGAAAGCATTAAATAATAAATTGAACAGTCTGCACATTTGTAAATCTGTCATGTTTGGTTTCAGTTGAAAGCATTGATGTGCTAGATTGTGGTACATCCTCCCTCTATGAGGGGGGGGGGGGGTGGTGGTGGTGGGGGTAACATAAACTATAAAACATCAACAAAGGTCACAATCATCCTTTTGTTCAGTTCTACACAAGCTCTAAGGACCATTGTCTGGAATACAAATAAAATAATTGTATGTAAATTTGCTAAGGAGCATCCTTTCTCACAATAACACTTGAAACAGAATTTATTTCATTCCTTCAAGTTGTACTTATAGTTATGGAGGTAAAAATGACAAAATACATTTAACTGTTAATCCTGTCAGTGACCTATGGAGTTAATACATGCTGTGTTTCTCAATCGGGCGCTTTGTGCAGGTCTGTCAGGTAACCAATTTCAAAGTGGCCTTTCTCCCCTGTGAGAACTGATCTGAGGCATCACTCACAGACTGTAGGACCTGTCAGTGGTGGGACTTAAACCCACACACACAGCACTGTCAATAATCTTAATCTGTGCCTTGATCTCCTCCGCTTCTCCTCCGTCACCTAAAACAGAACATCGTTGTAAAAAGTGCACAGTTCAAAAGCTTAAAACCAAAATCTACTTTGTGGAATTGTAATAGATAATGAATGAATCAGATTGACTTCAGTGGAATTAAAAAAAATGTGAGCTGATATTGCTCCCAATCAGGCCCTCACACCTCAACATTTGATGATGTGTGGAGATGAGGTGAGCTGTGAGTCGATGCATTTGTGATTTGCCACTTGCCTTCTTACTAGGAGAACACAGAACATCAGGCCAACTTACTAATTTGTGGACTGGTAATGTGGCTGACTCTCTTGTCACTGGGCGTTATCCTCGTTCAATTTCTACTCCAAAGAGAGAGTTTCCAGCGTGTGACTAGAAACTGCAAGTGGAGAGGACAAGAGATTTGTGAATTCCCAAGGGATGTGCCATTCCACCAACTAAAATTGTGTTCCCCACTTGTTAAAACCAGACCCCAGTATTAATCACTACTGTGGTTAATGTTGGGTCATCGCATGCTAAACTAGTTATTGCTGCAAACAAGCACACTTTACCCAATGTGAAGATTTTCAATTGTAAGAACACTTCCATTGCAAATCAAAAACTGAAATTCAAAGTTTAAGATTCAGATTTATTGTCAGAGTACATGCATGACATCACATACAACCCTGAGATTCTTGTACCTTTGAGCGAGGCAGAATTACCCCTAATTGGTAGGGCAAAAAACTGTACTCAACGTGTAAACAAATAAAGAAATGTAAACAAACTGACTGCATTATGGAGAGAAAAAAATCAAAAAAGTGTAAAAATAAGAGTACTTTATTGAGTTTGTTGTTGAGGAGTCTGATGGTGGAGGGGTAATAGCTGTTTCCTGAACTTGGTGGTGCGAGGCTTGTTGCACCTTTGCCTCTTTCTCGATGGTAGCAGCAGGAAAACTTTAAATCAAAATAGAAATTGCTAGAAATATGCAATGGGTCAAGCATCCATTCTAATTTTCCTACCACAGGCCTATGGCAGATGCCACCTCACTGGCTCTACACAAATACCTGGAACACCTGAACAGCAAAGACACAGACATCAGGTTGCTTTTTATTGAATTCAGTTCGGCATTTAACACCATCATTCACTCAAAACTGATCAACAAGCTCCAAGACAGTGGGCCTCAATACCCCACTGTGTAATTGGATCCTGAATTTCCTCACCTCAAGACCACAATCAGTGAGCATCGGTAAGAACGTCTCTTTTACAATCTCCATCAGTACTGGAGCACCACAGAGCTACATTCCTAGCCCCCTGGGTCTACTCACTTTATACCTATGACTGTGGTTCAGTATGACAATAGAACCATTTACAAATTTTCTGATGATACCACTGTAAAATGGGGTAATGAGTCAGAATGATGTACTATCAATGATCTCATATTCAACGACACCAAATCCAAGGAGGTGATTGTGTTTTCATTTTAACTGCTGAGTATTTATAGCACTTCCATTATGGAGGCTTGTTTAACCTCCAAACCTACTGTATCTGAAAGTATGCATGAAGACTATGCCATTCTGAAATGTTATTAAAGAGTTATGAGTGAACAAAGATGTTTTGGGTTAGGACCCTTTATTATTATTCAGATATGTTATTTTCTGGGCCAATATGTTTCTCAATGTGGCCTCTTATACAGCACAAATAGAAGCTACCAAAAATTTTAATGGCACAGTTGAAGGCCTGTCTCACAGGTCGAATTTTTTCTTGCATGTTATTCTCAAGACTCTGAGTCTAGCTGTGTGGAATTGGTTGTGGAGCTCAGGTCATTGAGTTGGCAGTAGAATCCCCATTATCCAGCACCAACGGATGTCGGATATGTGATTGAGACTCACTCTTCCAATCCCTAAATAATACATCTGCATTAAGAAAACGCCATTTAAAAGACAAAAACAGCGAAAAATGGAAAGTAATTTGAAAAAAAAATCAGTATTGTAGCCTTTATTTATGTAAATTCACGTAACTTACAAAATTTAAATTTGAACCCCTGCCACTGGTGCTGTAACAGTGTTGCGCTAGCCGCTACGCGGTGTTGCCATTGTAATGAACCTCCGTCAATTTTTTAATTTACATTTTTTTTTAACCTACCGTTTGTGCCGGCTTATAGGGCAAAACTTAAAAATGACACCTCAAAATCCCGGTCGTCTTGTACGCTGGGTCTAAAATCCGAATCTTTCCAGCAAAGTCTCAACACCACTGCCATCTTCCCCCTCCACCTCCATATCCTATCCTCATCATGCCGGCTCTGACTCAAGTATCACGGTCAGACCCTAGGCGCATTCCACTACCTTTCTCGCACTGACAACCTGACTCACCTCCACACAAGTGTCCTGGTCGGTGCTTCAGCTCACCTTCCTCAAGTTTGAAAACAAACTCATCTCCACACAAGTGTCCTGGTCAGGCGCTTTCCACGTGGTGACAACCTGGCTCACCTCCATGCGAGTGGTGACAGCGAAAAGAATGCACGCCCATTGAGGGGCATTGATAGTTCAGTGGGGATAACCTGCTCGTGCCCAACAAAGTCTCAGTGCTCCCCAATGGGGTCCATCTGCCCAGTCTTATTTAATTGGATTTTATTTATTTATTTCCCCTAATTTTTTTTGCTGGTTGTTTGAGTTTCCAGTTGTTTGAATTCTGGATAATGGGGATTCAACTCTACTTAAGAGAGAGATTGATGGTTCCTGATTAACCAGGGCATCAAAGGTTATGGGGAGAAGGCTGGGCAGTGGGGCTGAGTGGGAAAATGGATCAGCTCATGATTAAGTGGCGGGGCAGACTTGATGGGCTGAATGGCCTATTTCTACCCCTATGTTAAGGTCAAATGGTAATGGCCTCCTAGGTTTGCTGAGGTGAATTGCAGGAACACATATTTGTTGTCTTGTCTCGGGCAGCCACTATTAATGATCCAAGTGCTGTGCTCTTGCTCTCACTGGCAAGGTAGACAGTTGCCAGTTATGGGCAAAGTGGTCTGGTTCTAGGTCATGCTCAATGGTTGGTGCAGTGGTTAGTGCAACGCCTTTACAGCGCCAACTTTCGGGACCAGACCAGGGTTCAAATCCCGCGCTGTCGATAAGGAGTTTGTACATTCTCCCCGTGCCTGTGTGGGTTTCCCCTGGGGGCTCCCACTCACTCACATACCAACTTAAGCAACCCCTTACCAATCACAGAGGACTTATGGCATAAAGATTGCTTAATGTGGAAAGTGAGTTTAGGGATCAGTTTGAAGACCACTGATTCAGAGCATTTAAAGAAAGACAGGATAACTGAAACGTGTGAAAGAATAAAGATTGCTCATGCTTTTTAATTAATATGGAATAGAAGAGCAACTGCCTTCGAGGTATTTTGAGTTTGATGAAAAGATGGGACATTATTGGGTTATTAAAATAATAGTTCTTTTCAACAGTGATGTTTAAATTCAGAAGCAGGTTTATTTCATTGGCAAGTTGTAGGAGTTCAACAGAATGTAGATTTTTCCCCCATTTCCATCCTGTAATGCACAGGAATAATTAAACTTTCACAGATGCCAATTGTGATGACAATTATAAGGTAAACAAACTAAATTCTCTGTTCCATTCCAGATATCACTGTAGATTCTATCAGTATGATTGATCGTGTTGGACATGCATACAACGCCCTCACTGTAATTGAGCTGGCATGAGAAAGATCCCTCATTTCTTTTCTGATAAATGTTTCCTTGTGAAAATCCAGTCAAAAGAAGTTTGCAGTTCTCTAACTGATATGTGGGTAGAGGAACCTTCTTGTGGGCAGATTGAGAAAATGTTCCAAACACTTTTTTCGAAATTTATTTATAGTATCTCCATACATTCATTTCAAATTGACTTAGTATAATATTACATAATAGATACTAAATAATTTTCAAATTTTCACCCGCCCCACCTCCCCTAACCCCTTAGGAAACCACCTTGTGGTGGTTAATTCCCAAAAACCCAAATGGGTGTGGTATAAACCACAAGTGGCATATGACTTTCGGGAGAGAAGTACCACTCCCTCCCTCCCCCCCCCGGCAGACAAAATACACGTATAAACCGAAAAATCATAATTTCTTATATCCATAAAACCCCGGTCCATCAATTTAACCAATCTTATTCATAAACTCTTTTTTTTGAAAATCCAAACTTGATGTTAAATTTTGCACACTTTCCACCCTCCCAACACTGAGTTAAACATTGTTTACAATCAATAAAAGCTTTTTTAAAATTTTTTTTTTTTCAAGTCTTCCTGAATTTCATCCACTGAATTAAAACACCTCTGAACATCCCAGTTCAACACCGAATCTTCCATTCTTCTCAGTCTCAAGTTGAATTTGTAGCTTACTTTCAAAAAAAGTTTTTTTCAAATCTTTTAAAATTTTCTTGAACATAATTCCTTCGGTCTTGATCTTCTAAAGCATCAATGTTATTCATAAGTTCTTTCTTCTGTGTTTCCCAATTTAATACCAAATTTTCCACTTTGTCAATCTTCTCAATGTTAAGTTGAAATTATTGTTTATTTTCAAGAAAAAGTTATTCAAAATTTTTAACTCTTCTTGGACATTGCTCCTTCGACTTTAATTTTAAAAATCATCAATCTTGTTCATAGTTTCTTTCTACTGAATTTCCAGATTTAATAATAAAGTTTCCGTTTTTTCCAATTTTCTCAATATTAAACTGATCTTGTTGTTTAGTTTAAAAAAAACCTTTTCAAAACTATTAAAATCTGTTTGCAATGTATGCATACTCACAGATAATAAATTCACTCTTCCAATATTCCATCCAAAAAAAAATCACTGATAAACCTTATTGCAGGTCAAGGAGTTCCATATATATGTTTATCTTCAGAAAATATTTCAAATATTTCAAATCAACATTCGTCGCCATCTTTCAAAAAGGAGTCCGAAATCAACTTTAATAAGTTCTGTTCTTGAGAAAATTCCAGCACCAACTCCGGCTCTGTCTGGGCAAATAGGTCAAATTTCTTCCAAAGTCAAAGAATATAATTTTGTTCTGTATTTATAGATAATAAATTCATCCTTCCGATATTCCATCCAAAAAAAATCACTGATAAACCTTATTGCAGGTCAAGGAGTTCCATATATATGTTTATCTTCAGAAAATATTTCAAATATTTCAAATCAACATTCGTCGCCATCTTTCAAAAAGGAGTCCGAAATCAACTTTAATAAGTTCTGTTCTTGAGAAAATTCCAGCACCAACTCTGGCTCTGTCTGGGCAAATAGGTCAAATTTCTTCCAAAGTCAAAGAATATAATTTTGTTCTGTATTTATAGATAATAAATTCATCCTTCCGATATTCCATCCAAAAAAAAATCACTAATAAACTTTAATGTTATCTGGATTTTTAAAACTCACAGGCAACCAATGCCATTTACTGCAATTTATCTTCATAAAACATTTCAAATCAATATTCATCACCATCTTTCAGAGGGGTGTCCAAGGCCAGCTTATCCGACAGTCCAATTAATGAGCTCCGTTCTTAAGAAAATTCCAGCCTTGACTCCGTGGTTCTGTCTGGGCAAGTAGGCCCAGTTTCTTCCAAAGTCGGAGAGTGTAGTTTTGTTCTGTATTTGAACTCTATTTTCCTTAATATTTGTTGCCATTTTAAACTAAAAACAATTGATAAACAAAACAAAGACTTTTAACAGAAAAGAAATATTCTTAAAACGGATATTTATATAACTGCCTGGGGGAGACCGGGAATGCATGTCCGCTCCCTACGCCATCTTGCCACGTCCCCTAAAATGTTCCAAACACATTGAATTTCTCTGTCACACTTTTAAACTTATTTGGAGATAATAGGACGTGGAACAACACCAAGATAAATTAAATTTAAAGCCCCAATGCATTGGGCTAACTCACTGCACTGACTCACACGGGAGTTGATATTCAGGTCTTGGTGCGTGTGCATGTGTGTGTGCATGCATGCATGTGAATGCATGTAGGTGCATGTCCATGTGTGTGGGTGGGGGGGTAGAGATGTTATGGGGGTATGGATATGGAGGATAGGGTTGATGCTACCTCGGTTCCATCAGAATAATGACATAATCTGATCAACTGTTCCCATTAAGGATTACAGAGATCATTTAGGTGTGTACAACTGCTAACAATTCAATAATCTGTCTATATTAAACTTGTATTGGCAGTGCTACAGGATAGTGGCACATTTTACCAATGCTCGTGAGCCTTAAGGTGATTAAAGCCTATTAATCACAACTCTCAGTCTAATGTGGTTGGTTGATAGCGCTACATGTATGCGATGTGATGGATGTACTATGACAATAAATCTGAAATCCTCTCCAATATTTTTCCAAGCCTTTCAAGGGGAATTTGGGATGTGCAATAAATGTAGTCTTGTATCAACTTCCATGTGGCATAAGTAAATAAACCAGAAGATTGTGGAGGCTGTTCCATTAGGAAATTGTGAGTATTGATGCAGCAAACAGTTTATTATAAAGTGCGCTGCTGGGCATTCTCTTCCATTTTGCAGAGGAATTCAAACCTGAACTTGCTGAAGCTCAAACTTTACTCTCATTTGTGTGATTGCAGCTGAAAATGTTTTACATTAGATAGTGGGGCTTGAAAGGAAATATCAGCCTTCAGCAATTCCAGGCAATTTAGCTCCAAACTTCAGATGCAAGCGTTCTTTTAAAAGCCCTGTCTGCAGTGATTGAGCTGTGAACAGGTTATCTGTTTTGGAAGCTTCACCAGATGTTATCTGGGCAACACCTGAAGCTGCCCTTATCTGAGATGGCCAGCGGACTCATCTGAAGCCCAAATGAATACAGTTTAAAAAAAAATCAGAAACGATGCTAAATTTTAACATGTTAAGAAATAATAATGAAAATATATGCTGTGAAAATATGTAATCTTAAAACCTATCTCAGTGCTGAATAATAATTAGCTAGGACTTCATAACTGTGACATGTATTTGACTAAATGAATTTTTTTAATGAATCATGCATTTTAATACATTAATCTTTCAGTAAAATGTCATTTGATAAATATTTCTGCAGTTCTAAGTTCATGGACCAGAATACTGATGTTGGTGACATTTAGAATTTGTGAATAATCTATTAAATAAAAATGACTATTTTTGATACACAATGTGGCATTTAAAATCCTATTTGCATAACCAATAGCTTCGATCAAACTGAGAAAAAGATGTTGAATTTATTGATGAGTAGGGTTCCATAGTAAATGCTTGCATGGAAAATAGAAAGGAAAATGGTGCTCCTGCAGAGTTTCATTATGTGGAACCATGTAGCACTAGTTGTGAAATGAAAGAATTGTCACAGCACTGAAGGAGGTGTCTTGATCCATTGTGTCTATGAAAAAGTTACCACAGCGGGAAGTGACAGCTCAAGGAGACAGTTTACACCACTAAAGTCTCCCCTCTGCTGGAAGGACTGAGGTGGGGACTTCAGAGGCCCAGCCCACAGGAAGGAATCTGCTTTTCTCTACTTCAGGTGATATATCACAGGCCAACCAGATCCCAGCCCCGCAGATAAAGCAACAGATGAGCCTTCATCCTGCATGGCACCATCTTGCAGAGGACCAGTACTCTCGGCTTGACCTAATGGCATCTCCTTCAGAGATGCTGCAGTTCAATCCTAACAATAAGAAGAATGTTTAAATGTCAGAGTACATACATGACATCATGTACAACCCCGAGATTCTTTTCCGAGTGGGCGAGACAGAATTATCACTTATTGGTGGTGCAAGACATCTGTACTCAAGAGGATACCCACACATATAAACACATATAGAAATATTAACAGACTGACTGCGCATTGCAGCAAAACTAAGAGTCCTTAAATGAATCTCTGCTTGAGTTGAGGAGTCTGATGGTGGATGGGGCAGCAGGTGTTCCTGAACCTGCTGGTGCAAGTCTTGTGGCACCTGTACCTCTTTCCTGATGGTATCAGCAAGAACAGAGCATGTGCTCTCTGATAGCAATGTTCTTGATGGTGGGGAGGGTTTTGCCTGTAATGTCCTGGGCTGTGTCCACTACCTTTTGTAATGCTTTCTGCTCAGGGGTGCTGGTATCCCCATACCAGACTGTGATGCAGCTGGTCAGCACACTTTCCACCACACCTCTGTAGAAATTTGCCAGGGTTTTCAATGTCATGTCAAACCTCCACAAACTCCTGAGGAAGTAGAGGGGCTGGCGTGCTTTCTTCGCAATGCCATTAGAGTGTTGTGTCCAGGAAAGATTCTCTAAGATAGTGACTCCCAAGAACTTAAATTTGCTCACCCCCTCCACCTCTGATCCCCCAATGATCACTGGATCGATCGTACACCTCTGGTTTTCCCTTCCTGAAGATAACAATCAGCTCCTTGGTTTTGGTAGCACTGAGTCTGAGATTGTTGTTGATGTACCGGTCAGCCATTTAGAACTTCAGGTTGGAGAGACAAATGTCCACCACGCTGCAGAGTTTCAGCACTCCTTTCTCTTTTGAAGTCATTTTCAAGCAGATCAATTGGAATGATGATCCACAAACATTATTTAACACGAGTGGCATATTCATCACCAGAGATAACAGCTTGTTCACTTACCAGTTCATCAAATGCTATCTATAATTGTTGTCAATAAGTTAATTTAGTCAGGGTAACCCTCAGCAGTCCATACACAGCAGGCTCTCATTCTCAAGGTTGGCCATCTCAGATACTAACAATTGGACCTCCATAGAGGAGTAGAAACCCATGAGGTTGTTGAGTTGGCAATTCACACCTGGTTATAACCATTTAACATTGACGATAGGGAAACAGGTCATCTTGGCTCCTCTAGTCCGCACCGATTTAAGTGACCTCCTCTAATTCCACTTACATCCTCCCTGCCCATAACCCCTCACATCCATGCACTTATCCAACCTTTTCTTAAATGACAAAAATTGACCCTGCTGCAACCTCCTCTTCTGGAAGGTCATTCCACTCAGTGAAGAAGCTCCATCTCATGTTACTTCTAAACTTTATCCGCCAACCCTTAACTCATGACCCCTCGTTCCAATCTCACCTACCCTCAAGGGGAAGAGCCTATTCACATCTATTCTATCAATCCCCCTCATAATTTTAAATACCTCTATCACATCCCCCCCACTCAACCTTCTACGCTCCAATGAATAAAGACCCAGTCTACTCAATCTTTCTTTGTATTCTAGATACTGAATCACAGGCAACATTTTAGTAAATCTTCTCTACACCCTCTCTACCTTATTGATATCCATCCTATAAGGTGGGGATCAGAACTTCCAAATTTGGACTCACCAACACATTGAATAGCCTCAACAACACCTCCCAGCTCCTATATTCTATGCTGTAATTTATAAAGGCCAGCATTCCAAAAGTCTTCTTTACCACTCTATCCACATGAGATTCTACTTTCAAAGAACGATGAACTGTTATTCCAAGATCTCTCTGTTGCTCTGCATTCCTCAATGCCGCCCCCCTTCACTGCCTACGTCCTGTTTTGATCATTCCACCCATAATGAAGCACTTTGCACTTATTGGCATTAAACTCCATCTGCCACCCTTCAGCCCACTCTTCTAAGCCGTCCAAATCCTTCCGCAGTCTCTGAAAACCATCTTCACTATCCACAACTGATATTTCAGACATGCTGACAGAGGAGATGGTGGAGGCAGTTATAACCATAACAAATAAAGAGGCACATGGACTGGCATTTGAATAGTCAAGGCCTAAAAGATTATTATCTAATGGAAGCAAATGGAATAGGTCAGCTGGATGTGTTGTGAAGGACTTGATTCAGTTCTGTAACATTCTGACTCTATAACAAGCAACCAAGGAGGCATTGCGGCCCAAACAAACCTTGCACATAGAGCACCATGAGGAATGAAACGGAGAGCACTATTTTGTTTGACATCACATGTATCACATTTGGCACTTTGGCCTGCCAGCTCTTTATTCATTTTCTGAATGATATTTGTGTAGAAGTTGGCTGCACGATTAAGGAAAAGGTGAAAGAGATAATATTAATCTTCAGGGGTTTTCTGTCCCTTAGTTCTAATCTCCCCCACCAATGGAAACATTTTACTTACCTCTATTGTTATGAACCTTGCGTAACGAGCCGCAATAGACAATGAACCAGACAGTGTTTAATTTTAAAACACTAATTTTATTTCTTACTCTTAAACTGTATTCTTAACTTTTAAACTATCCTTAACACTAAATCTATCCCCAACTATACGTAGGTGTACTACTTTGTGTGTGTGTGTGTGTGTGTGTGTGTGTGTGTGTGTGAGAGAGAGATAAAGTTACTTCAAAGTTCAGTCTTTCAGATTTAGTGTCGAAGTGTAGACCTTTGAAATTTGATGCCCAGAATTAATATTGAACTGATGGGAAGACTGGAGTTGTGGCTGCTACAGATTCATGAATTCTTCTTACATTGGCTTTGAAGAAATTTCCATCCACACAAGTTGTGGTCATAACACTCCCGTTCCTTTTGTAGGCAAGACTCAAACTGGGCGGCCTCTACAAAACTTCCAAGACCCTGGCACCAGTCTCTCTAAGTGACCTCCACTTTTAGTCATAATCAAAATGAAACACTTTGCTTCCCAAAAGACCCTCCTGGCACAGGTCAATCCACCGAAAAGGCCCAGTCATTCACAGCACTTGCTTTACTCTGTATTCCACAGAATGGCTGGCCCCAAGAGCTGCTTCTAAAAGCTGTTTTCTCTTCAGTCGTCAGAATTACAGTTCCAAATGTAGCAAATCTGGAGCAGACTGTGACAAACCTTCCCTCATTTCTTCCAACGTATCGAATTGTCACTGGGCTGTGACTTGTGTTGTGATGGTGCTTGTGTGAAATGTTAAATGTTAACTGTGACCATTCAGTTCCTCCTGCCTATACTATCCCTTACAGTGATAATCCCATTTTACTAAAATGAGAGCTCATAATACTATCTTATCTATGCCTTTCATAATTTTATATGTTTCCATAAAATTCCCTCTCGTTCTTCTAAATTCCAGTGAGTTTAGTACCAGGCAACTCAATCTCTCCTCAAAGGTTAACCTCCTCATCTCTGGAATCAACCTGGTGATCCTCCTCTGCACCGACTCAAAATCCAGTGCATCTTTCCTCAAGTTAGGAGACCAGAACTGCACGCTGTACTCCAGATGTGGTCTCACCATTACCTTGTACGGTTGCAGGATAACCTCTCTGCTCTTAAATTCAATCCCTCGAGCAATGAAGGCCAACATTCCATTTGCCTTCTTCATAGCCTGCTGCACCTGCAAACCAACCTTTTGCAATTCAAGCCCTTCTGTACAGCAGCATGTTGCAATCACTTGCCATTTAAATAATAACCTGATCTTCCATTTTTCCACCCATATTTACCAACATTGTACTCCATCTGCCAGACCCTTGCCCACTCACTTAACCTATCTATATCTCTCTCTGTATCCTCTGCACACTTTGCTTTTCCACTCAATTTAGTGTCATCAGCAAACTTAGATACACTACTCTCTGTCCCCTCTTCCAGAATTGCGGGTGCAGCACTGACCCCTGCAGTACCCCGCTCACCATTGATTGCCAACCAGAACAAAATCCCTGTCTCCCAACTCTCTGTTTTCTATTGGTTTAACTAATCCTCTATCCATGCTAATACATTATCTCCAACTCTATGCATCCTAGTCTGATGTATGTCTTTAATGTGGCACTTTATCAAATGCCTTCTGGAAATTCAAATAAACAACGTCCATCTGCTCCCCTCTATGTACCTCGCTCATTATCTCCCCAAAATACACCAGGAACTTTGTCAAACAGGACCCGCCTTTGCTGAACCCTTGCTGTGTCTGCCTGATGAATCCATTTCACTCCAGATGCCTCGCTATTTTTTTCTCTAATTATATTTTCAAGCATTTTCCCAACTACAGATGATATACTTACTGGCCTACAGTTCCCTTCCTTTTGCCTACAACCTTAATTGAATAGTGGCGTGACATTCACCATCTTCTAATTCTGCCCAGATCAGTACCCTAGGATGCATTCCATCATGACCAGAGGACTTAACTATCTTTAGACCCATAAATTCATGTGTTTGGCATAGTAGACATGTCCTCCACTGTGAAGACCAAGACAAAATAATCATTCAAAATCTCGACCATTTCCTCATTACCTCATATCAATTCCCCCTTCTCATCTTCCAAGGGACCAACCATCACTTTCTCCACCCTTTTCCACTTTATATAAATATAAAAACTTTAACTGTCCACTTTTATAGTTTGTGCTAATCTTTTTTCATAATCTATCTTTCCTCTCTTTATAGCTCACTTTATGGTTCTTTGTTGCTTTTTAAAGTTTTCCGTTCTTCTAGCTTCCCACTGCTCTTGGCGACTTTGTGCACACGAGCTTTTATTTTTCGCCTTCCTCTATTTCCTTAGTTATCCAAGGCTGGCTGCCCTTGCTTTTACCTGGAATGCACTTTTGTTGAGCAATGTGAAAAATCTCTTTGAAAGTCTTCTACCATTCCTCATCCGTGCCTTGATATAGCCTGTGTTCCCAGTCTACCCTGGCCAACTTCTCCCTCATCCCCTTGTAGGCATTATACACTGTTTTTAGACTGAACTATTGTACCCTCCATTTGTATGAGAAATTCAGTCATACTGTGATTGCTCTTTCTAGGAGCATCTGTAATTTTACCCTATTCAGATCAGATCCAAGATAAGGTTTCCTTGTATGCTCTGTAACATCCTATTCAAGAAAGCCTCGAGCAACCTGATTCACCTAGTCTATGTGCATGTCCCCCATGATAACTGCTGTTACATCCTTATATGCCTCCAATATATCTTGGTTTATTGCCTGTGTCTCTGTAATGTTATTATTGGATGGCTTATAGGCAACACCCACCAGTGATTTTTTTCCCTTTACTATTCCTAATCTCTACCAGATGAATTCAACATTTTGCTCCTTAGATTTTACATCATCTCTCGGATCTTATCCTTGACAAAGAGCACTACCCCACCAGCCTTATCTTCCTGTTTGTCCTTCCATACTTCCCGATATCCTTGAATATTGAATTCCCAATCCTCTCTACCCTGCAACCACATTTCTGTAATGGCCACTAAATCATATCCCTTTCTGCTGATTTGTGCCACTTCACTGGCTTTATTTTTAATGCTGTGGGCATTCAGATAAAGTGCCTTTACATTCATTGTGCTTTTAAAATCTGGAAATCTTTGCCTCTTTTGCACTTGATTTTTATACACTCTCCTCTAACTTTTCTCTTTGTTAACTTTTGCTTTTACGTTATCCATCCCTCTCCGTGAAATGAAATGTCAATGAAAATTCTGTTCGATTAACTCCTCAGCTGGCCTTTTTGTGCCCAATTATTTGTGCTGTCAATCCTTCTAGTTCCACCCCCCCCTCCTCCCATTTCATCCAGTTCTTCTTCAGGAGATGATCTCACTTTTTGTTTCTCTGTCTTCTTGAAATGCACTCCAAAGGGCATGACTGAGTAGCATAGAATGAATGACCCTACAGTGATTTAACTTAAATTAAATATTGGACGTACAGCACAGTAACAGGTTCTTTTGGCCCACAAGCTTGTGCTACCCAATTATACCCATTAACCTACAGCTCCTGGTATGTTTTGAACGATGGGATGAAACCGGAGTTCCTGGGGAAAATCCACTCAGACCCGGGGAGAATGTACAAACTCCTTACAGACAGCATGAGATTCGAACCCAGGCCCCTATTGCTGGTGCTACACTAACCATATGTGATGCTTTGATCACATTGTGGAAGATCTGGATCATCAAGATACGATGAATCTTTACACCAAAATGCCTGTGGAGTAGTCATTACATGGATATAATAGTAGCAAGATGATCAAGCCTGGTGAGAAAGTTGTCACCATCTCTTGTCTTTGGCTTGGCTTCGCGGACGAAGATTTATGGAGGGGGTAAAAGTCCACGTCAGCTGCAGGCTCGTTTGTGGCTGACAAGTCCGATGCGGGACAGGCAGACACGGTTGCAGCGGCTGCAGGGGAAAATTGGTGGGTTTGGGTTGGGTGTTGGGTTTTTCCTCCTTTGCCTTTTGTCAGTGAAGTGGAACATAGGAGTAAATCCCCCATTGCCTGAGGGGATATTCCTGTATGAATGGAAAAGTGGAAAAATTGACAAATGTCACAGGGCTCTGTAGTTATCATACACCAGCTGCATATTAATAGGGAGAAAATCTTTCCTTGGAACAGAAGTTTGTGATTTGTCTTCCAGAATGTTGGTAGCAACATGGCAGTCTATTATATCCCTGGGTACTTGGATAGACAGCACCATTTCCCCAGATTAAAGAATACTATAGTGACTGAGTGACAATACTTCAAGGCAAAACACACACCAGGATGGATGAAAGAAATAATTTCCTTTGATGCCATTTCAAGGTATTATCTGAACAGAAATGTATCTAATTCACTGGCACTGATGGATATGCTAAGATGCCAAGAGATGTGCCATCATGCATCAAATAACTGATCTATATGTAAAACCCTTGTTTCAAAATGCCTGATGCATGCCTGTCTAGGTCATTGTCAAACAATATGTTAGAACTATTTTGTACAATGTCCTGCTGTTGCAGAAAACTGGGAGATGCATCAAATATCCACCGTGTTAGTTGATCAAGAATAAGAAACGTGGTGGAAAAATGCCTTTGCCACAACATTTTACGTGACTAAAAAAAAAGTGTTATTTGGCTATTGCCAGAGCTGTTAATTTTTAAAATATGGACTTATTTTCGCTAGCACAATCCACAGATTATTTCCCCTAATATTCCGTTTTGGCGATTAGGAACGTCAGTTTTTCATTCATCAGCAAGCTGAATTAAAATTCCTCATCTGTTATATTAGGAATTGAAAATGCCTTTAGATCAGACACTCTTACCTTTTTTTGCCCACCCCAGGACTCTGCTCCAAGTTTATGGGCCGCCCTTCCCTATGAAGCAGTCGTTTTGGTCTCTTCCATACCTCTCTCCTACTGACTACAAAGAGAACATTAAAAAAAAAATCACGTTACATGAGGTGAAAAGAAAGAGATGTGCTGTGGCCCATGACTGCGGTGTTGGGGAAGGGTGGGGGGGGGCAGTAGGGCTCCCGTTGAGAATGGCTTTTAGATTTTCAGTTAAATACACAAACCATTCTGGGGCTACTTCTCAATGTACTGTGTCTGAAAATTACTTACTACTCCATAAATGAGGCTCAATGTCCAGGCTAGCTCAAAGGCTTTTGCTTTAACTAATGTGCCTCCTAAATCAATCCCTTGCACCAGGGTGTCTCCAACCATTTAGGAAGACAGGAGAAAGACAACGGAAGGCATCTGCTGAGATTAGGTGTATGCTAGAAACTGATGATTTGCAGAGTTTTATGATTGGAATTGGAAGTGGTGCGAAGGGGGAGTACTCAGATTCTCTGATGCAACGGTTCCCATTTGAGCTTGTAAACCAAACTAAGTAATTTGTTTTTGTCCCACCAATTATATTCTTTAATGTGATGAATAAACACTGTGGCAATCTCGACACTGAATGAAAATGAGAAGCGATCTCATTTTGGCTTTGGATGTATCACATTTTAAAATACAACTTCTATTATACTTTTGTTGCAAGTTATTCCATTGGGATTTTATGCTTTAGTTCATTGAACAAATTAATTAGATTGTTGGGATTGATGGAGTTTCAGAACAATTTGGTACACCAAAGGATATTCATTCAGTTCCCCTCTGGTGAAGTTCATCCTCTGTTAATTTATTTTAAAAGAAAATGAGAGCCTGTGAAAAAATTGGATTTTTCATCTTTGGAGGACTTTTTGAATGGAATAATTAATCTTATAAAATGCATAAATTATTTGAAAGAATGGCACAGAATCCCTGTCCATTGAAGTCACTGACAATGTCAAGAACAACATCATAAAGGACCCCATCACCTCCTCTCACCTCTTCCTTCAGGCAGAAGCCTGAAGTGCAGCGCCTTTTAGGTTCAAGAACAACTTTTTTTCCCAACAACCATCAGGATCTTGCACTCCCCTTACTGCCCCAACCCAAACAATAAACTACTATGGGACCACCAAGTTATCTGTCTGCACGATTAAAGCACCACTTCTTTTGCATTAACTGCAACTGCAAGTATTTCTTTATCAATCAATCCTTTTACACTTATCACTCTTTTCTCTGTTGTGTCACATTATGGTCATTTAACTTGCCCCATTCTAATTGGTGTATCTTGTGTAAGTGTTTGGCTGCAGCAAGTAAGAATTTCAGTGCATCTGTTTTTTTGTACATGACAACAAACGCCCATTGCCCTACTCTCATAGAAGAGAAAGAGCGCATTGACTGTGCTACTGACCTGGGCTTGTGATTAACGTGAGAGCTGACTTCAGAAGATCCAGCTGTTATGAAGCAGATTAAAGCAGGACTCAATAAAGCGTCCTGACCCAAAACATTGACTGACCATTTCTCCTCACAGATGCTGCTTTGATGCACTGAGTTTCTTTTGGTTCACTCAAGATTCCAGAATCTGTAGGTTTTGATTTTCTTTACATTTATGAATGGGTGATTTACTTTACTTTGGTTTCAGAGAAAGCACCTGGAATAATCTAGAATACTTGGTTTTGATAGCACCTCAGGATGTAAAAGGCAGTGCTGGTCATAGGAAGGGTTTCATGACATGGAAATCATGTGGAACACATGACTCCTTCATCTTATAGGAGTCACCTCCAGACAACAATGATTGACAATTGGTAAGAATATCTCCTCCTCGATCTCCATCAGTACCGGAGCACCACAGGGCTGCGTTCTTAGCCCTCCTGCTTTACCCACTCTGCACCTATGACTGTATGGCTTGGTATGATAACAACACCATCTACAAATCCCCTGATGATACCATGGTAGAGGGTTGTATAAAAAGTGATGATATGTCTTCAGACAGGCTAGAGATTTAAAACGTGGCTGAATGGTACATCAAAACAAACTCGGCCTCAACGTCACCAAAACCAAGGAGCTGATTGTTGACTTCAGGAAGGGAAAACCAGAGGTGTACGATCCAGTGATCATTGGGGGATCAGAGATGGAGAAGGTGAGCAAATTTAAGTTCTTGGGAGTCACTATCTTGGAGGATCTTTCCTGGAATCATTTAGAAAGCATATCAGCGCCTCTACTTCCTCAGGAGTTTGCGGAAGTTTGGTATGACATCGGAAACCCTGGCAAATTTCCACAGATATGTGGTGAAAAGTTTGCTGACTGGCTACATCACTGTCTGGTATGGAGATAGCAGTACCCCTACGTAAAGCCCTGCAAAAAGTAGAAGACACAGTCCAGGACATCATAGGCAAAGCCCTCCCCATCCACTGAGAACGTCTACAGGGAACGCTGCCACTGGAGAGCAATCATCAAAGTTCAACAGCACCCAGCACACGCTGCTTCGATCGGGAAAGAGGCATGGGTGCCACAAAGCTCGCACTACCAATTTCAGGAACAGCTGCTACCCCCCCTCCCCCCATCGTTAGGCTTCTTAACAATAAGTTAATTTATGGACTCTTTTGCACTTTATTGATTTTTTTCTCTTTGTATTGAACAGTCAGTTTGCTAACATTTCTTTATTTGTTTATGTTGTATATTGAGTACAGTTTTTTTTGCACTAACAGTAAGTGGTAATTCTGCATCACCCGCAGGAAAAAAGAATTAGGGTTAGGGTTGCATATACACTCTGACAATAAATCTGAAATCTGAATCTACACTGTCAGACATTTTCAGTGACAGACAACTGGAATAGATCTGTGGGATAAGGGCTACCTCCTGCTTACAAAGGTCAACTCTGTACCCACAGCAGCAGAGCACATGGACAATGGGATCCAAACTGGTACCAGAATCATCGTTGGAATTGCTAATCTCCCGAAGATAGGGTTTCGGGTCTGCACCAGTCCAGGGTGCCTTTCACTGCATGCGTGGACTTCATTGGATGACTGGAGCTGCTGTCAAACAGAGCTTATAGTTCATAAAGGTGAGTCTGGAGACCAGTAGGAGGGGAGGCTACCAGGGAGATACCCGTACTTAAATCACCCACAAGGCGTGGAGGAGGATTGAAGATCCTCTCCAAGAGAGCAACTTACTTTTTTGCAGGGAGCCTGCAAAACCCTTGTTGTCTGGGAAGGCCAAATGGAATGAGCGTTGAGGTAAAGTGATTCTTCAATAAACCCACCTCTTCCTTAAATGTTTTATTACCAGGTTTCTCCAGGCTCAATAGGTTTCTCATTAAACTATACGTTGGGGTATCCCATTGCACTAATTTGGAGTGGGCTTCTATTTTCACCATCAGTGAATTTGCTGTATGTGCTTGTTTTTATTTGCATTTAGTTATTTGTATTTGTATATACCACTGGTTGGATGCTAATTTGTATTTTATTGGCATCATATTTTATTTGGCCCAATGACAATAAAGTTGAATCTAATCTAATTTAATCTAACTGCTGCACCATTTTAGATTTCTGATTCATTCAGCTACACAGACATAAATCCATCTGTCTTAATCAGGCACGTTTTGACCACGAGCCCATGCCACCTAATTACACCCCGGTACATTTTTGAAGGGTGGGAGAAAACCCGGAGCATCCAGAGGAAACCCACGCAGACACGGGAATAATGTGCCAACTCCTTACTGACCGCGCGGGATTCGAATCCCAGCCCCGGCGTTGAGCTAACTGCTGTGCCAGCCGTGCCGCCATGCGTTTGAATTCACATTCCGGCTGTTGTGCGTTTCTTCAATCTCAGTGTAGACAGGAGCGATTTGAGCCAACGATGAAGTATGAACTATGCTTCTCCCCGTTGCAGCTGACATTCTGTAACCGAGATGGTAGCTGACATCCTGAAATTAAACTGATCAGCAAGAAAGGAAAGATTAACCCAGCCCCCACCCACACACTTTAATAAATGTGTGAAATAGACATATTCCCAAGTATAGTTAATTGCCTTGTCACTGATTCATTTTTAAATGTTTTGTATAAATATACAAATAAAAGAACAGAGAATGCTGGAAATGCTCACAAGTTCCACCATCATTCATAAAATACTTTACACAGTTAAAACCATCCCCAGATTTGGAATTTTCCCTGGCTAGATTCAAATAATCCTCGGCTCAGGGATGGGATCAAGCCAGGAGGTCGGCTTAAGTGTTTGAGTTCCCTTTTCATAGAAGGACGTGAACGTGGGAAACTGTGGTTAAAGTAGTTCCAAGGCAGGCCCTCAGAGAAGATCATGGCTTACCTTCTCCCAAAGCTCCACTTTTCCATCAAATTCCACAGTTGAGGTGATTATTCATTAATTGAGATAAGCTCCACACCACCTCTACGGGCTCGCTTTATGGTTGATTTCTGAGCATTAGGCTTCACCCCCTCTCTGTTAGCCGTATCGGAGATTCAGTATTGTGCAGAAGATGCTGATGGCTTGGCTACTTTTGCTTCCTTGGAGTAATGATGTATTATTAGTTAATTCAAAATGGAAATGACTATTTTTTTTTAAATTTAGGGGTGCAGCACGGTACTAGGATCTTCCGGCCCACAAACCCACTCCGTTCAAAGACACCAATTAACCTACAAACCTTGCATGTTTTTGGAGGGCGAAAGGAAACTACAGCATGTGTAAGTTATCCGTGCAGACGAGGGAGAATGCACAAACACCTTGTAGACAGCATTGGGTTCAAATCTGAGTCGCTGGCACTCTAATAAATGTGACACTGTAATAGCGTTAAGCTAACCACATTCCTAACTGTGACGCCTAAGATTTATTTTAAATTACGTTGTCATATAATGGTGATTAACTTGTATTTTTGATTTTCTTGCATTCCAGTTTATACAATCATTTGCTTTTCAAAGATTCCAATGGTCAAGTAATTTAGTGAAGAAAATCATTTATGATTTGTTTTAAAATTAAATGTGGCATAGTTTGATTAATTTTACAAAGGACAATACTTTGGATATTGTTTTGTGAAAAGAAGCTGAAAATCTAAATGCAATTGATAATTCAATGCGACATTTTTAGAGATTGCTTTCTCAACATACTGAAAGCCCTATAAGTGGACGTTGAATCTAATTTCAGCCCTGTACATTTGGAAGTTAAATATTGTCAGTTGTGTATTAATAGTAAAATATGGTTTTGGAACATGAGCCATTACTTCACAGTAAAAGTCCTAAAACCTGGACTGCTCAGGGATTGGGTCGGTCTGGATTTTTGGACTCTCCGGATTCTCGGGGAATACTTTTAAAATTTAAATTTAAAGAGAATAAAGAAGAGATAAACAGGTCAATTTTGATAGTTTGTTAGCAAAAATTTTTTCTCATATAAAAATACAAAAAAAAATTATTTGCTCATTTCCGTGACTTCCGTGCATCTGTGACATGCACACATGCAAAAAGCTGGCTAAATTTTAAAAATTGGAGCGTTTTCAAGAAGTCCAGATTCTTGGTCGGTCTGAATTTCTGGCATCCAGATGTTTGGACTTCTACTGCATTTCAAATTATGAATTAAAATTACTGTGCTAAAATTCCAAGTCATTTGATAATTTTGGGAACACTCATTTCTCTATATTTATGGATAAACTTTATTTGAAAACTCTTTGAATCTTGACCTTATTCCCATTCTCTCTTTTCCTTAGGTAATGCTTCACTGACCAGTACATATTAGAACTTTCTTTCAATTGGAACTATAATCTGGACTATTTATTGATCTGCAAAGGATCTGAAGTGGACTTCTGAAACTAAATTAATATTTGTTATCAATCCTGTAGCTGAATTTCTGCAAAATTTTGTAAAAGAAAGAGAAATGGAAAATTATGACAGTATTAGTCTTAATGTTATTATTTGTTCTCCCAGATTTCTCATGCTGCGTCCAAAATCCTGGAGCCCCACTTCTCATGCTGAGCCAATCGATCTTCTGCAGGGCACCCAAAGCTTCAGGCACACACTTGTTTTGTATAACAAAGCACATGCAATGTTGAAGAAATACAGTTTGGTTCATTTGGTGCTGACCACTGATAGGATTGGACTCTGGCCAAGGTAGGGATAAGCATTAGGTACGGTAATTAATTTTCAAGTAACCAGATAGCATGAAGTTGGTGAGCTGCCTGCATTACATTTAGCAGGTCATGAATAATTGTTCATTATGCCATCATGTACATTTTGAGGAGATATACAAGCTATCTTGCAGATCTTGCATTCATTCAGACACCCAACCAAAAGAGTTTTTGGCAATGATTCAAGCAGGCTGCAGAAACATCCAAGAAAATAGATTCAGCTCTGAACGAACTTCAACTTCTGAATCTTTCAATTCCACTTGCTGGAACTTGATCTAACATCCAGTGACTTCAAAGTTTTCCAACGAGAACGAATTACTTGCAGTCTCAGAATGAAAGCATTTCCATCAAATCAATGTATCAGATCCTTTCATTATTGCCGTGTCCCTTCTCGATTCATCTTTGTGTCTCCTTGATAAAATGATGTTAGCTGGTAAGCATCATGGCTTTGAAGTCCTTTCATTATCTTGAGCAGAGTTGTGGGAGATCTGGCTTTTTTGAAAATTTTGAGCTGTAAGTTATTTGTCAGATATTGAAATGTGTAATTTAACATTAAACTAATAAGATGGATGCACTGTATAAATACTACGAGGCAAGGTAATGTTCAGATCATTGACTTTTCCCACAAATGAACCTTTTATTTGAAAGATCAGTCAACTTCATGGTGTATTTACTCCTCAAATCTTTTACATAAGTTTAACAATTCACATTCAGAATGTTACTTTGTTTCATGATTCAGAAAGCATTTTATTCCTCTCCAAGGCATAATTTACCTTAGGTACAAAGCAACCTGGTTTGCTCAGCTGAGGGAATGAAACGTGAAAGTTTGCAGATGCTGTGATTGCTGGAGGAAGTCAGCAGGTCTCGCAGAGCCCATGGAAGGTAAATATTACTGGCATCTCGGGCCTGAGCCCTTGCTCAACTGTTCTGCTTCTCATGAAAGTTGGCACATCACTGAGTGGTCTTGGCCATGTATGGAATATGTGAAATGGTGCCTCAAAAGTTGCAGATGTAGCTTGAATGATCTATGTGTTTGTTAGTAGAACCAGACTAACATCCTTCCTCCTTTCTTGACAAGGCGCTGTCAACTAATTTGAAGTTGCTATCTTGCGTGGGTCTTGGATCCACAAAGTCCCATTCATGGCAGCATGTGGAGACTGTTAGTTCCTGGCACTAGATAGTTGGTGGCTGGAAGACATGGACATAATACATTTTCAAAAGGGCCAGGGGAAGGAAAAACTTTTACATGTGAAAAGATCAGGGGAGTGAGATTGACAGGAAATCTCTTTCAAAGAATGATCATCTTTATGTAGGGCACTGCAGTAGAAGGTATGGGTTGGACTTTGGCTTGGAGCAGATCCAAGCTCTTGAGACTAGCCATTATTAGCATAGAGTTCCTGACAGGCAATATAAAGGACGTGAGACTCAATGCATTATACATGCGCTTATTGATTTATTACTGTATGAGGAGATTTGGTATTTTTTAATAGTGCTCTTGTAGTTTTACTGATATTTTACTGATATATTTTACAAACATATTATTTGAACAAAGCACATCAGCACCTTTACTTCCTCGGGAGTTTGTGGAGGTTTGGCATGACGTCAGAAACCCTGGCGCGTCGTGCTGGGAGCGACCTTATCAAAATGGTGGCATTTCCGGTTCCGCCAGGATAAAAGATGGTGTACCGATGTGTGGTGGAAAATGCATCAACTGGCTACATCATGGTCTGGTACGGACCACATCCATACATACTATCAAATAAAAGTATACATAGAAAGAATACATGTGGCTATATATATATATCTTTATTTTCTTTTGGTTTGGCTTCGCGGACGAAGATTTATGGAGGGGGTAAAAGTCCACGCCAGCTGCAGGCTCGATTGTGGCTGACAAGTCCGATGCGGGACAGGCAGACACGGTTGCAGCGGTTGCAGGGGAAAATTGGTGGGTTGGGGTTGGGTGTTGGGTTTTTCCTCCTTTGTCTTTTGTCAGTGAGGTGGGCTCTGCGGTCTTCTTCAAAGGAGGTTGCTGCCCGCCGAACTGTGAGGCGCCAAGATGCACGGTTTGAGGCGATATCAGCCCACTGGCGGTGGTCAATGTGTCAGGCACCAAGAGATTTCTTTAGGCAGTCCTTGTACCTCTTCTTTGGTGCACCTCTGTCACGGTGGCCAGTGGAGAGCTCGCCATATAACACGATCTTGGGAAGGCGATGGTCCTCCATTCTGGAGACGTGACCCACCCAGCGCAGCTGGATCTTCAGCAGCGTGGACTCGATTTTTATATATATATATATATATATATATGTGTGTGTGTGTGTGTATGTATATATATATATGAAAAAAACCAAAAAAAACCCTCATCCCAACCACCCTCCCCACCCCCACCCACTAATCCTAAACTAATAAAAGAAAAAGAAAGAAAAACAAAAGAAGCAAAGAGAATGTTAGTAACAATTATTAATTCAATACATATACTAATGGAGTTAAGGGTTACCAGTGGGACGGGCCCACAAGAGTCTTACACCTTCAAACCAACATGTTGCAAGTATGGGCTCTGATGCATTTTCATCTTGCTGTTCTTTCTCTCGCAGTGGGGTCTTTGGTTGGTGAAGTTTCGTCGCGTGCAGGAGATGATAATGAAATGTGACCTTCACTGTTATTCTGGGGCATGCATAGCTTTCGTTGCATTCAGCTGATGAGGGGGCGAAGTGAAAAGTTAAAGACATGGACCCTAGACCAGTGGTTCTCAGCCTTTTTCTTTCCATTCACATACCATCTTAAGTAATTCCTTACTAACTATGGCCCTAGACCCTATGGCCCAGGATCCATCCCTTCAGATAGCAGTGACCATTGAAAATATCAAGGAAAGCAATCTCCTTCCTGATGAGAGAGTTGTGTTGGTTGCAGGAGGTATGTTAATCACCATTAGGAAATTGTTGTGTTGATCAAGAGCCAGTAGCACATTTAGGAAGTGGCAATCTTCTCATCAATATAAACCTTTTGATTATTAAGGGGAACTCTTATGGATACATGATGGAAGTCACTTTTTCCTGGCTCTGGTGGATCGCTTGCAATCTTAGCAAATCCAGGTTTTTGAGATGCCACCTGTGCCTCACTGAAATCAAGATGGATGAAGACATTGCTTTGTCAGTATGGCGCCAGTTTGACTTTCTTGATGCTGGTGCAAGCAGCAGAATTGTGGCTGGAATCTACCACATCTTGCTACAAGGATGTTGAGAGGGAACATGAATCCTCTGGAAGAGTATCGCATACTTCACTGATGAGAGCATTGGAAAACATTGTTCATCAGAGAGATCCAGGAAGGAGGTGATATTCTTAAAAACTCTATGGAAGATAAACTTCTTGTTGAAGAACATGTCTTTGACTCTTGCCCTGAGACTGCTAGCAGTATCATCACAGAGGCAGCTGTGAATCAACAGCTAATTGCTGGAACCAGCAGATCTTCCATTCTCATTTGCATGAACGAAATCTGTAATTAGTTAGGTATCAACACATAACGATTGATCTGTGCCTATGTGCTTGTTGTATCATGATTGCGAATTACTGAGAAAGTGTCCAAGATGGTGGGGAAAAAAAGGGAAGTGGGTCAGAACCTTATCCTTTTGCATGTAGAGTATACAGATACAGCCTCTCAAAATTTGCTTGACACATTTAAATTGCAAGGAGTTAAGAACTGAATTTAAGTTGAAAGATCATTTTGATTATCAAAACCAACTGTTTAAAGCCTACTTTCAAAGGCTGAGCTAATGCTTTCAGTTTTTGTAAATGCTTTAAATATAGAGAATGACTGCAGCAGTCCTGAGGGAAATGAATTGTTTCCTGACATTATAAAGCCATAAAAAGATCCATTGAGTTGTTTATGTCTCTAATATTACATGACAGTCTAAATCCTGAAGAGAGATTTATTATGAATGGAGTGAGAGTGTTGTTACTGCATTGGAATAAAATGATTAACACTGGAATGGTTGTTTACTTCGAGTTTTTGTATCTCATTCTGCTTTGCAGTTTCTTAACATTTCTTGCTGATCTAATTGAAGCAGGCATCTTGTCCCTGAATGTTAGTTAACTCTGCAGAAGACTGCATGACAAATGGCTGAGAATCAACTGAGACAGTAAATGCTGGGAAGAACAAGGTCGGAAATCATGTAATGTTGCTATATATAAAAAAAATCTATTGGATTTAACTGACAAAAGAACAAATGCAATGAAGACTGAGGATAATCCATAGGCAGTTAAATATGTAATTATTTCACAATTTACTTGGCGTTCTTCTAAGAGCCTAGACATAAGTCTGTTATCAAGGGAGCGACCTATTGAATTTTAGGAAGATATAAAGTTCCAGATTAACTGTGCTTGATGTTCACTGAACTGCTTCTGGTAGTTTATCACAATTGTGTAACAGTGGGCATTGAACCATAGAACCATTGGTGTCAGCTTGGTCTTTCCCCCAAAATAAGCGGTTTGTCTTCAAGAAATAATGAGGCAACTGATAGGAAAATGTGCCAAAATACAAGCGGTTTGTCTTCAGGAAATAATGAGGCCACTGATAGGAAAATGTGCCAATCACCCTGGGAACGATGTATATGGTGGACTATGGACATTTAACAACTTTGGACGAGAAATGTTTCTGTGCCAGAACATAGCCAGAGCTCAAGGCGAACTCGTGCAGTTGTCCCTTTCTGGGCTGCTATGAGACTTCTTACTATCATTCCACACATGTGGAATTTAAAACTCCTCACTATATAGTAGGAAGAGACTTGGAAAATGCTGAAAATGCTCAGCAGACCTGCAGACATCCAGGGAGATAGGAGGAGAATCAATCTTCATGGCTGATCGCATTTTATCAACTTTTAACATATAGTCCAATGGTTCTTGTCTGAAAGAGATGGGTGCTCTTGTTGCCAAGGGGAAGGTCCTTTTCAAAACTTCTATAACTAGAAAAAGTGAGAAGAAGAGGACAAAGGATAATGCCTCATTGAAGGTTAGTTTCTCCAAATTCACAGGGGTCAAAATATTGGAGGACCTCTCCAGGAGCCAGCACATCTAAGCCATTATGAAGAAGGCACACCAACACTTCCACTTTCTAAGAGATCTGAGGAGATTTGTTACGTCGTTGAATGCTCTAGTGAACTTCCACAGATGTACGATGGAAAGTATACCATCAGATTGCTTCATGGCCTGGTTTGGAAACTCAACTGCTTATGAATGCAGAGGACTGCGGAAAGTGGGAAACCTAGCCATCAAGGGCACTGACCTTCGATCCATTGAAGAAATCTATGTTAAGGCACTGCCCAACACCCAGGACACAACCTCTTCTCATTACTACCTTCAGGCAGAAGGTATAGAAGCATGAAGTACAGCACTTCTAGGTTCAGTTTTTATTCATCAGCTAGCAGGTTCTTGAACCTCCTCCTACTACCCTAGTCATAACCATAGAATAGTCTTGGACCACCAAAAGATCTGTTTGCACTATTGAAACATTACCTTTTCTTGCACTCATTGCATCTGTGATTATTTATTGATCTATCTATGCTCTTATATTCGTTATCCCTTTTTCTGTTTTGGAATATTCTGGTCATTTAATCTATGCTACTTAAAACGGAGCACTTTGTCTACCTGTTTGATTGCAGCGAGGCCACTATTGGCATGGATGGCATACAGCACCAGCAACTCAGTTTCGAATCTGGCACTGCCTATAAGGAGTTTGTATGCTCTCGCGGGTCTGCAGGAAACATTTGGGGTTGGTAGGTTAATTGGTGTAAATAGGCAACACAGGCCTGTGGGCTGGAAGGGCCTGTTACCGTGCTGTACCTCCAAATTTTAAAAAAAGTTTTAAAAAATTATTTTTTTTTAACAACTGTACATCGTGGAAATGGTAATAAGCTCTCATTTCCATTATGGAAATGGTCAGTAGGCAGAAAAGAGAGATTTTAATTTATAAAGCAGCTTTTACATTACTTTCCGAATGCTCAACTACATCTACAGCATGGGCATTGAAGAAGTTTATGAATACCATCACAGACGTGATGCAGGACAATACAATACAATACAAGACGTACTGCAGGTTAGTAATCACTACATCATAGAAGAAAATCATTCAAAGGAGCCTCCAACAGAGTAATCCCATCAATTCTCTTCCCCGCCTCTTAATTGCCCAATAGCTCTGCAAATTATTCTCATTCACATGCCCATCTATCCTCCCTTTTGATTCATCCAGCTATCCTCGGGTAATTTATAGCAGCCAAACAACCTAGATTTCTGGGATGTGTGGGCAAAGTGATATCCCACTGGAGAGCGTGCAGACTTCATACAGACGCCACTGGAGGTCAGGATCAGATCTGGATCCCTGGAGCTGTAAAGAATAGTGGAAGATTGTTCCACCAGTCATAAAATTGTTGCAAAAATATTAATAAGGGTTAAATATTTAGCAGGGTATTGGGATCATTCATTTGCTTTCTCTTTACTCTGGTGCCATGGGATCTACTCCACTAACTAGAGAGACATGACAATGCTTTGGTTTACAGGCTCCTGTGATTAAATGCCCAGAGTGGAATTTAAATCTACAATCTTTAACTGAGCGTTTTAACTGAGTCTGGCAATCATTGTCTCCATGGGGTTGAACTGCAACAATGCCACAGCTTTACACCTTTCAAGTTCTAGTGCTCAGCTGTTTTTCAACATTAAATTCTATTAACTCAAAGGTTCCATATAAAATAGAATCGTTTTTGCTCTTGTTGCTGTAAATCCTTGTCTAGAAATTCATCCCTAGTTGGCTATTTTATGCAAAGTTTCTGAGCGAGAGAACAGCTCCCTGTCACAGCAACATTGTTTTTTTTAATCCTAGCCAGCTCATTTTCTAAATATTCAATTTGAAATTTCCCTTTAACTCTCATTGACTTGCACAGACACAAGTTCCATTATCATTACCTGCAGAATAATTTCCCCAGCTATTCCTCGTGTCTCTGCCAATCACAAAAGTCCGCAGACACTCTGGTTGAAGTAAAAACGCAACCCTGGAGAAACTCAGCAGTAAAGGTGAAAATTCATAACCGGCACTTCGAGCTTGAGCCCTTCATCAAGGTATGAACAAAATGTTGGGAGGTGCCCAAACAAAATAGAAGGGGGATGGGAGAGGGGGAGGAGCACAGTCTCAAGGGCAAGATAAGGGAGGGAGGACACGCCAACAAACAGGGGGAGGGTGAATAGCTCTGTGAATGAAGGGGGAAAGGGGGTGGAGAGGTATAGGAAAGAGGCAGGGAGGGAGAACGGGAAGTGAGCTAGCAGAAACCAGAGAAGTTTATGTCAATGCTATCAGGTTGGAGCGTGCCCAGATGGAAAATTAAGTGTTGCTCCTATTTATGGGTGGTCTGGGTTTGGCAGCATATCACTATCACCTGACTTCGGTAAAAACTGTCAAGCTTTAAATCTCACACTCGAATTCCTACTTTTACCGGTTCTGTCTTCACCCTGTCGACAACTCCGACACTCTTGCTGGGATAAAATATTGTCTTCTCCAAGTATCTGAACATTTTTCACCCATATGTTTATTCTAATGGTCATCCATTGCCTCTCTTTAAGTCTGAGTGCTGCGGAATTTGATTGTAGCCAATTTTTTTTGTTCATTCTATACTACTATTGCTGGCTTAGGTGGCAAAGCAGCCTTTGCCTGCTGTCCCTATGTCCTTTGAGAAGGTAGTTATCCACCTTCTCTGGGTCAGCGTCAGAATGAATGTTAGAAGGGGCGCATTAGCGTGTTAGAGGGGGGCACAGTGGAATGCTCATAAACTTGCTCACGGCGGGGGGGGGGAGGGTTGGGGGTGCTGATGGTTGTTGGGAACGTTAACATCATCTGCCCTTCCGACGTAGGACACGAGGGTGCAGCTTTATTGCATCAAGCATCACTAGAGACTAGTGATGCCTGACGTACGCTGGTGTCGTGGGAGGCGGTTGGGGTAGGTCTGACGGCGAGCGATGGCCGCGACCGTCTGATGGTGCACAGCTCCTTGTGTGGGGAGAAATTTGGCCCCTTGGCACCGACCCTGCACCTTTTTGAACTACTGTGGTAGTTCCAGGCTTCAGACCCCATGATGATGAAAGAGGAGTCTTCAGGTCAGGATGAACCACTTGCAGGTAGTGGCATATCAATATCCTTTCTGGCTTTTCCATCGTAGATGATCAAGAGCTGGTGATGGTGCTTTGGTGAGAAGTTGCAGTGCACTTTGTAACTATCAGAGGTTGCTGGGGCAGGGTTGTTTTTCATATCAGGGGGCTGTGACCAGTGATGTTTCACAGGGAATACTGCTGCATCCCTTATTGTTTTAGTGATATGGATGTCAATGTAGTTGTGGCATGGTTAGTAAATTTGTGGATATCCTAAAAATAGTGGTACAGTATACAAAGTGGGCAATGAAAGGGCAGAAGGAATTTTTCTTTTATAATATTTTTATTAACATTGAAATTTCATATCCAAAAATACTAAGTACCTGTTAACAGTCAAAAAGATTCATTACACTTAAATCATATCATATCATCCAAGGTACCCCACATTTTAGTCAAACAGATTATATTATATTGATATTTTATTATAAAAAAAGGAAGATCTAAACCCACTACCATGAAAGAAGTTGTTTGGCCAAAAAAAGACAGAATTCCTATCAGAGTGGTAGATACGTCATTAGCCAACAGTTCTACCTTAAAAACAAATTAAAGATTATAAAAGTAATTCAAAAATGGTCCCCACAGTCTTTGAAAATTTGAATTCAAATCGGAAATTGAGCATCTAAATTCTCAATTCTCTAAATTTAAACATGACATGATGTCACGTAGCCAGTGAGCAAGATTAATTGGGGTAATGTCCCTCCATCTGAGCAACACTGCCCGCCTGGCCATAAGAGAAATAAAAGCTAATACACGTAGGTCAAATACCGTTAAAGTTATGTCAAAGCAGAAGGAATTTAACTCAGAATTTTGGGAATTTAAACCTGGTAGGACTTGCATAGTAAAGGACAGAGCTCTGGGGCACATGGTAGAACAAGGAAATAGAGGAGTACAAGTGGATTGTTCCCTGAAAGTCGTGAACCATGTATACAAGGTACCACATGACTGCCTTCATTGGATGGAGGTCTGAGTACAAGAGTTAGGACATTATGTTACAGGTGTACAGGAGATAGATGAGACTACACCAGGTATATTGCATGTAGTTCTGGTCGCCATACTATAGAAAGTGTGTGTTGAAGTTTGTGAAGATGCAGACAATATTTTCAAAGATGTTGCTGGGACTAGAGGGACTGATGAGACAGTGGATAGGCTGTGTACCTTGAAGCAGAGTGATTTATAAATCATGAGGGGGCATAGAAACAAATGGATGGTCACTGAATTTTTCCCAGGGGAGAGGTATCTAAAACTAGAGAATATTTTAAAGTAGACCTAAGAGGAAAGTTTTTTTTTAACCACACAGAGCATGGTAGCTATATGGAATGAACACCAGATGAAGTGATAGAATTCGTTACAATTACCAACATTTGTGGCAGATACAGACCACAAGCCATTTAACAGCGATAATCAAGAAAAATCTCAGTGAAATGTTGCCGAGAATCTAAAGACTGATGATAAAGCTGCAATGTTATGACTTTGAATGAATCTACACATCAGGACAACTTACTGTGTTGGTTGATGTATTATCTATGGCAACGACACAGATTGAAGCACATAATGAAAGTTCCACAGAGACAGATGTGAATCTCCAAATGAACCTGATCCCTGAATCTCTTCCAGTTTCTGACATGAAATCCAAGCAGATCAAAGCTGAAACAGAAAAGGACACAGTTCTACAGAATGTCACCAAGAATCTGAAAGAAGGATGGCCTAGAGGTGAATGTCAGCCATACTACAACATCAGAACTGAGCTGAGAGTTGCCAATAGGAAAGGCAGAGCAGATTTATCATTTCTCAATCACTGCAACGAGATGCTGAAAAGGGGGCACGAGGGGCACCTTGGAATGGAAGCATGGAAGAGGAGGGCCAGAACTGCTGTTTATTGGCCAGGGATAAATGCTAACATTGACGGATGGTTTCCAGCTGTGAGCAAAGCAGACAAAGGAACCATGGCAGAAAGTTGGGATTGATCTGTTCCACATGGATGGAAATAATTACTTGCTGATTATTGATTATCTCTTGAACTATCCGGAGATTGAGCTATTTCCTAATATGTCTGCTGCTTGTGTGATCAAATATATGAAATTGATCTTTGCAAGACATGGAATTCCTCAAATTGTCTACAGTAACAATGGACCATACTACAGTTGTAGAGAATTCCAGAATGTGTAAAAGAGCATGATTTGCAACGTGACATTGCCTTTGTATCCACAGTCAAATGGTAAAGCAGAGAAAGGAGTTGACATAGTTAAACAGTTGCTTTCAAGAAAGCACTAGATAGTGGCTCAGATCCATATCTAACTCTACTGAGTTACAAAGCTTTGCCACTTGAACATGGAATGTCACCTGCTGAGATTCTGATGGTATGTAGACTACACACCACACTTCCCTACTCTGCAGACCCAAACAAGAACAGAGATGTGGAAGATGTCGAACAAAAACAAAAACGTTTTCAATGAGAAAAAAAGCAAACTATGGCAAGTCAGCGAGAAGTTTAGGGCCTTCGGCACAATGTGATCCAGGGAGACTCCGAGATTCCAACACTTGGGACAAGAAGGCCACTGTTCTGGAGGAAGTAAATCCAAGATCCTTCACTGTCAGAACAGAGGATGGTCACATACTGAGGAGGAATCGAAAGAGCCTGCTGAAAACGCAAGAGACCCTGCAGGAACTGACAAATGTAGAAGATTCAGCCTGTACAGCAAAAGAAGAAACATCAGCAGTTCTAGACAGTAGTGGACCAGCATCACTGACACAAGCATCTGTGTTAAGAAGATCCACACACATTATCAGAGCACCTGACAGGCTGAATCTCTAAAAGAAAAAAAGAACTGCACACTTAAAAGGTTTTTGTGCTGCTGATGTTTGCGATGAACTTTAAATTGAAATGAATACTGTATTACTGTATTACTTTGTTAGATTAAACTTCTTAAGGAAAGGGGATGTAATGATCGAGTGCTAGAAATCCTCCTGACCACTATAAGGAGCCGGAGACTAGTTTGATGCAGCTTCAGTTGGATTCAAGATGGATGCCTCTACACTGACCTGAGTCAGTTATTTGTTTATAGTTGTTTTAAAAGAACCCAAGTTTCTTTATTACAATAAAAGAAACAGCACAATTCCTACCAATGGAAATCTGTTTGCTGCAAAAATTGCCACTGGACTTCCCACTGAATAATTTATCATTCACATATATATTTAATGTGCCAATTTGTCCTTTAGAAATTAGAACAGAGGACATAACATCACAAGAAAAGCCTTCAGCCCATAATGTTGTGCTGACCTAGATTTTTAAACCTACTGGTACTTAACAATCTAAACCTTTCCTTTCTCACACCCACATTCCTCTCTATTTTCCTTGCATCCATATGGCTGTCTTTAACATGTCCCTATTATACCAGCCTCCACCTCCGCCCCTGGCAATGCATTTCAGACACCGTGGCCCCGGATAAAGGTGCCAGCCATCCACCTTATCTATGGCCCTCCTAATCTTGTAGATCTCTATTAAGTCACCTCTCATCCTTCTTCACTCCAAAGAGAAAACCCCTATTTTTGTTAGCCTTGCTTCATAAGACACATTCTCCAATCCAGCCAACATGTAAATATTCTCTACACCCTCTCCAATACTCCAATGAGCACAATATTCCAACTGTGGTCTTCGTGAAGTTACATGGGAGGAAAGTGCAACTTTGCGTGATCCTCCTCACCCGACTTTCTCTCTGTGCTCCATCAGTTAATGGTGATAAAGTACAAATGCCATCAGATGGCATTTTGATTTATAACAGCTGCACCCAGTTTTGCTCTGCCCCTCTCTCTCCTTCAGGCCCTGATTGTGGAGGTGCCATCATTAATCACCCTTTTACAGATACACAGTGTGACCTTTAAACTTCGCAGCTCAAATTGATGCACCCCTTTCCACACCCTTATCTTGTCTCAGACCTAATGCTAGTGTTCTCCCTTCCCCCACCTCACCCACCCTCGCTTTCTGATTCTTCCACCTTTTCCCTTCATTTTTTTTTGTCTATTTTCAATATTATGATATGCTCCCTGTTGGAGTGCAATTATATTAATACAGTGAGGAAAGAGTTTATTACCTTCCCTTTCAGATGATAAGTTAGATTTCAAATAATGGGAGCTGAATTGTTCGAACAAAGCTGAAGAAACAATTCCAGTCATGAAGTCGAGCTAATGTTACCCGAAAACAACTCTCTGTTGATTGTGTTTTTACCCTATATCGATATGAAGGATTCTTCAATTCTTTTATGTTGGTTTAGGAAGTAATTTCCCATCAAAATTGTGCCACAAAATGTGATTTCAGTCATTTCTTATTGCAGTCAGAATAATTTATAGCCAACTAATTCTGCTTCATGCGGCAATTTATTGCTGCCATGTCTCACTGGCACTGACAGGTCTACCCTCTGCCTTTCTGCATTTCCTACATGTTTATGAGACAACAAATTCATTAAATTATTCATATTTTATCAGCTTCTGAATATCAGCAAAGTCTTTTCTTTGGCTTGGCTTCGCGGACGAAGATTTATGGAGGGGTAATGTCCACGTCAGCTGCAGGCTCGTTGGTGGCTGACAAGTCTGATGCGGGACAGGCAGGCACAGTTGCAGCGGTTGCAAGGGAAAATTGGTGGGTTGGGGTTGGGTGTTGGGTTTTTCCTCCTTTGTCTTTTGTCAGTGAGGTGGGCTACTAATAATAACCCTAATGTGCGCCTCGAATACAAATGTAATTAATTATCTATGGGGTGGGATTTTAGAAACAAATGTACATTTTTGCTCTTGTGCATCTTGTTAGAAAAAGTAAGCACGTTGACCAGCTGTGCGTTTCTTATTGAGATGCCTCTGTTAGGGAATGTTGTCAGCAACAGGAGAGTGCAAGAATGATTTTATAGAATGTTTTGGTGACTTTCAAGGTCGGATAAACATGCACTGGATGCAGAAAATTACACCTTTTGCAAACCATCTCCTACAGCTGGACAAGCAAATGTGACCTGTGATAATTCTTGCCTTACAAGGGTAGTATTTCTGAAATGACAGACAGGTCCCGTTAGTCTCCTATAGATGAGGCCTGAGGCATCGCACGGACTAGAATGGACCTTTCCGCCGTGATCTTTTACCATGTTGGGCCACTGAAGAATGCGGAAGAAGTGAATTGATGAGAGACAACTTCTGGTGCTTCTCAGAAGGAAGCGCTTGGGGAAGTGATGGGGAAGGTTTGGGGGAGGCGCTGCATATCATGAGTGAGAGGCAGGGTATTTGACTTGGTGGGTGCGGTATTTGGGTCGATCGTTTGAGTGGAGGTTGATGTAGATAGTCAGAGTGGTTCAGGTTGGGCAGCTGATTAAGGATCAGAGGGTTGGCGATGAGGGCAGTCAGGCGGTAAGACTGGACAGTGAAGAATTTTCTTCCTGAACACCTTTGGGTGCATTTTATGGATTTTGGGGTGCTGATCACTAAAACCACACATACTATATATAACATATTTTTGTGATTTCCTGCCACATTTTGAGACTACTTCAAACATTAAAAAAAAAGCCATTAAGTGCAACATGTCATTGAAAATACATTTTCTGCATTGGCACTTGGATTTCTTCCCTACTGATCTTGGGGCAGTCACTGACGAACCATGAAAAAGCGGTATCAGGACAACTGGAAATCATCAATGCGAGTCAACTATTTTTTGGCCAACATGAGAGGCATCAGATGCTGAGTACCAATGAAAATTGGTCAGTTGAACTAACACAATGAGTCAGCATCATTAGGTGATTAAACATGCTAAATTAAAAAAAAAGTTAATTTACTATTTCTCTGACTTCCTATGTGATACAGCAAATCTGAAATAATCTTTGTGTTCAGATTGAAGTTGTCTATCATAATCCTAATGTATTTTTTCAGGAAGCAAACCTTTTGAAAAATATTGCTAGCAAGTGTAATATGGGAGGAAGGGCTGAGACAGTGATGGGCAGAGAGAGGAAATGCAAGGATGATTGGAAATTATATCACCGACAATTTTAGATTTCTGGAAGAAGCCCAGGTAGGGTTCCCACTGAAATTGGCCTTTGCCCTCAAGTTGAGACCTGTATTAGTATTCCTGCAGTTGAGAAGGATTCGCAGGATTTTTTTTGGAAGGGACATTGAATCTTGCATCCTGTTGACACTGTGTGCGCATGTGGAGCTGCCTGTTTGAGTTCTTTGAATGTGGGTGTGTCACAAAGGTTTCTTCTTTGATCTGCAAATGATCCCCTCTGCGCATTTATTCATAGTTTTCAAGCTAGGTAGACACTGTTGTTTCTGCTAAATCTGGTACGACATTCACTTACATTTCCCTTCTCGGTTTTAAACGCCAGACAGAACAATGTTGCCCTCTGCCTGAACAGGCTCTGTACAATGAGTTTCTACCACCTGGATCTAATTAAAAATGGGTCTGAACCTCAAAGGTTCATTTGGTTTTAATGGCTATGTTCATCAGAGAGGCCATGGGGACAGTTGAAAAGGAAAACATTATTACACTGCTGGGCTGAGGCATGTTGATACTCCGGTTAACACCTTGAGGCAAAAGATGACTTCCTTTTGGCATCTGCTTGTGTATGGCTTTTATTTTCTGTTTCTCGGCCTGAAAGAAATAATGAATATCAAATTAAACCTATTGTTTACAAAACACTTTATTTTACTTATGTTATACAATATCCCTTGTGACTTATATATTGCTTCCTTATCTTTAACATATTGTTGCAATGGACTGCCCTGTACCGAGAGCTCTCAAGTAAGCAAGTTTTTCATGGGGTTCCTTTGCCTTCCTGATCTACTGAAGATCATTGACCATATATCACTGACAATACAGCAATGATGAGTTCACTATATTCAAAAGGAAATTGGATACGGTCCGATTGACTAAAGGGGTTTAGTGGAATGGAGAGAAAGCAGGAATAGGGAACTGAAGATTATGATCCGTTACGATCATATTAAATTATGGAGCAGGATCGAAGGGTTCATTGGCCTACTCCTGCTCTCATTTTCTCTGCTTCGACACATGTTTCTATGTCTATCCCCAACTACCTAGTGGTGAGTCCCATTCTTCACGGCTTGAGAGTCCTGGGATTTAGACACAACCACAAGGAAGGAACACCGATTTAGGTGAAAGTCAGGATAGTTTGTGACTTGAAGGGAGTCTGCTTCACGGATGAAGATTTACGGAGGGGTATGTCCACGTCTGCTGCAGGCTCGTTGGTGACTGACAAGTCCGATGCGGGACAGGCAGGCACGGTTGCAGCGGTTGCAAGTGTTAGGAATTAAAGTACCTTTAAAGAAATTGCTCGAGACAAAAATTGAGAACAAAGAACATTTATTACTACAACAATGCAAAGTTGGGTGCTTCCCCTTACCCTGGGAATACACACAGACACTGGGGCTCACCCAACTTTTATACAGTTGATTTCAGTGTAGGAATACCCTCCCCCTTACATTCTTCTGCCTCCTGCTGGAAAGGTTTGGCATTAGGCAATCCTGCCTGCCTACGTGCAATTTGAGTATACTTGGAGAACCAGGGGGGGTATCCTGTCGGTGTCCCTTCATGTCATTGTCCTTATTCACACCTTCCTGATTCTCAGGGCTACAGTCTCTTGATATGCAGAGTTGACTCATTCTATCTAGGGTTGGCTAATTTCATATGTATAAATCTGTGTATGGTTAGCTAATTAGAAATGTATGACTTGGTACTTCTGTCCAGGGCTAGGAGACCCTTATCTGATCCAGACTACCTCAACTTCCTACATTCTATTGTACCTTACCATTCCTTATCTTAGTCCTATGGTCTTGTCACAAAGACTAGAAGATTCTTATGTTAATCGTGCTGACTCTGCTTTCCTGCATCCTAAGCCCCAAGCTTATCCTGTTTGAACTGGTTACAGCCATTTTACTGATGAACTTTAGTTTCTTCCATGTTCATAATTTTAGGTCAATTTTCCCATCTCTCACAATCCTCACTTTTCTTTTAGATCAGTAATACTGATCTTTCACCATGATCAGTGTTACTGATCTTTGGTTACTAGTGTCAGTGTGACTGATCCCCCCCCCCCCTTCCTCACTTTTCTTTTAGATCAGTAACACTGATCTTTCAAGTGTAAGGTGTAGTTTTACCCAGCTGGTCAATAACCGAATTGTAATGTCTGTGTAAAGTCTTTAGGTAGGGGAGCACCATGAAGGTCAGGGGAGTGAGTCCAGCTGCTTATTAGGGTTTGGAGTATCAGGCTCCAGTTCTCAGTAAAGAGTCTAGTCCATCCCATACGTTGAAATATGGAAGCAGTGTCTTTGAAGCACACGACCTTTGTTAAGTGTTGTCCCGACGAAGTCTGTGAGAGGCGCTGCCTTCAGCAGCGAACGAGTAGCAGTCTATGAGAAGCGCTGCCTTCAGCAGCGAACGAGTCGCAGTCTATGAGAAGCGCTGCCTTCAGCAGCGAACGAGTCGCAGTCTATGAGAAGCGCTGCCTTCAGCAGCGAACGAGTCGCAGTCTATGAGAAGCGCTGCCTTCAGCAGCGAACGAGTCGCAGTAGTCAGGCGGTTCCGTTTGATTGTGGCTAGTATCTGATGTCCCCTTCAGCCCCGAACCCTAGGGCCACCGATCTCCGAAGGCTGTTTGGAGCCTGATATTAAAGTGTCAAGCAGCTCACGTTGTTGGAAACTGGTGCTCCCTTTCATGGGGTGATGAAAAGAGACCAAGCTGGGGGGGGGATTGTTTCTTGTGATTTAACTGTGTGTTGCAGCTTGTCTGCTAACATTCATTGAACTTGTGAGTTGCAGCCTGTCTGTGTACATTAGCATATGTGTCAACTCTCTCTCTCTCTGCTACATGTACAATCCAATGTCCTTTGTGAGGATTTTGACACCCTGCACTCTACTTCGCTCCTTTCCACGTTATATAAGCACCAGATGAGCAGCAGCTCCCTGAAAACAGGTGTTCCCCTTCAGGGATGATCAGAGAGAGAGAGCCAGGTGGGGGATTATGTGTCTCGTGGTTGTGTGAAGTGTCTGTTTGTTTTGCGGTTAGCTTGTTAGTTTCCCCCTTTGTGTGAAATGTACATTGTTTGTTTTGCGGTTAGTCTGTGTACACAGGTGCCTCACTGTGTGACTGCCTATCCCCACTGTGTTTCCCTGATCCGTATTCTAAATACCTTGCCTCTATGCCCTCTCTAGCCTGTAAAACAGTACAATCTGTAACCTCTGCTACCCCTTCTCCAGAAGTACTTAAAACATCGAGAGTACTCCACTAAAGCTGTTTAATTCCCCTGGTCCGTATTGGGATCCCTTATATCCCATTATGACTATACATTAAATCTATGCCCTGTCTACATTCTAAAGGAGCTGAATTGTAACCTCTGCTGCCCCTATTCCAGGGGGGCTTAAAACATTAACGAACAATATTCCAAAGAAATTAGTAAACAACAATGAAGAATACAAGTAAGCTCATTAAAATACAATAAGAACTTAATAAAACACAAAAAATGTAAAGCTCATTGAAAACTGCAATAAAATGCAAGAAGAACTGAATAAAACCACAATAAATGTAAAGCTCATTGAAAACAGCAATAAAATACACAAAACTGAATAAACCACGATAAATGTAAAGCTCATTGAAAACAGCAATAAAATACACAAAACTGAATAAACCACGAAAAATGTAAAGCTCATTGAAAACAGCAATAAAATACACAAAACTGAATAAACCACGATAAATGTAAAGCTCATTGAAAACAGCAATAAAATACACAAAACTGAATAAACCACGATAAATGTAAAGCTCATTGAAAACAGCAATAAAATACACAAAACTGAATAAACCACGATAAATGTAAAGCTCATTGAAAACAGCAATAAAATACACAAAACTGAATAAACCATTAAAAAAACGAATAAAATTGTAACATTATGGCACTTTGTCATTAATTCTTTGAATGTGGGTCCAGCCTTTCTCTCTTGTTCTTACTGCGGTGTCTGTAATTAAAAGTACACAGAAGGGACCATCCCAGGCAGGTTTTAGTTGATCCTCTTGCCATGCTTTTACATATAACCAATCACTAGATTTTAATAAAATGAATAACAATCTGACTTTCCTTTGTGTTAGTGTAAAAATTGTAAAATGAAACACAAACCATATTTGCATGGGTTTTGAATATGTTAGACCTTATTAAAATGCAGTTGGAGCTGCTTGTCTGTATGGGGCACAACCCTCCAATTTGTTAGAGTGAGTACATAACAGACATTGCAGCACAAGAGCCCCTGCAAGAGAACTTGAAACATATTCAACCTTTAGTTCTGCCTTAAGTAAAATGCCTTGTGCCACAGCTCACAGGAGCTGGCCTTATTTAAAACAGTCTGTAAAACAGGCACCAAAAAAAAGTTAAAAGATGTTCTTATGAGGATTGCACACACAATAATTTAAGTACAGGCTAGTTTCTATTATATTCCACTTAAAAGTTCTGCTGCATGAATCCTGGAGCTTGTGGAGTCATTATTGAATCAAGAAATATTGGTACCATGCCAATCTCATTCTAACATGCCAATTTCTCCAGTCCTTAAGTCAAGATGTACTGAATAGCATCTGGTACAAGATCTGTGAGTTCTTAATGATATTATTATTCTTATGCACCCAATTGTTCTGAACTATGCCACCAATTTAAATCATATTTCACCTATTGCAGTACTCACACAGCACCATAGACCAGTTCGCAGGTCTATTTCTCCATTAAGCTGAATCCAGTTGCGCAGGGTTTACCTCCGTGATTATTTACAATGTAACTTCCGCACTACCGGATTTAAATATAAACCTGATGAATGGGGGAAAGTTATCATGAATTAAATAACAGCGGCAATACAGAGAAATTGTGCTGAGGCATTAATTTCACTCCAGAGGAAAATGCACCAGAGAAATGAATGATTAAACTTATAGGAATCCCCATAGGAATCCCCAGAGGTATCTTTATTCTCCAGAGGTGGGTGATCTTTAAACTCACGGACCTTGACTGCTGAATGTGTAGAAGAAATGTATTAAATGTGTTGATAGGGCTCCATACCTCTAACTGCAAGACAAGAGCCTGAAGCCTCAATTTCAAGTGCCACAGTGTACTTAAAGGGACATGCACACTCCCCCTTCAACTGGCTGATCCAGCCACTTTACACATCAGATCCTTTCTTTATCTCACATACACTTAAAGTTAAGATGTATAGAACTCACCCTATTTGCGCAAACATTTCTCCCTGCAAATGTTATAACATCACTCAACTCTCAGGTACTCCCTGTGCAAAATCACATTTAAATACAATTTATTTCATAAATTGGAATTAACTGGTAGTTAAATTCGCTAATTCTACAGTATTGAAAAACGATCATTTATGACATTTAATTTTTAGCATGAATTTTAATCAATATTGGTCAGTGACTGAAGTGGGAAGTCGTGATTTATGAAATTATCTCTGGTCTCTACTCTCCCACTCCCTGCACTTCTCCCAACATTCAGGAGCTGGCACACAGTCCCTGCCTTTTCCATGTTACTCATCTACTATTACTTTAACTGCTTGCATCAAAATGTTAGCCTTTGCTTTCTGCTTATCCTCAGATGTCTGGACAAATGCTTTTTGTGTGATCTGTAGAAGCTGGGTTATTCCCTGCTCATGCCAATTTTCTGTCTTTTGTAATTTTCTCTTAATGTCTGGGGCTGAGTTGGTAACAAAACCTGTTAGTACCAATTGTTCCCCTGCTGGGGATTCTATGTCGAGACCCCCATATTGTATATATATTTGGTCCCAAAAATTGGTCTAACTGTTCGGCACATCCCTGGGGATCTTCTATCAGGGAGGTCAGTTCTTTCTTAAAGTTACACACTTCAGTACTGGTCAGGGGCACATTTACGAAACCGAGACCCTCTCTCATGGGAACTTCCCGCAGTGGTCTCATCCAATTGGTTTCTGGCTTATTAGGTCTGGGTTCCTGCTCCCTGGGAAATGAATCAAAGGGTTCTGCCCTTTCTTCCTGAAGAGTCTCACGCTGTTCTGAATTAAAGTTACCTCTCTCTCCTGCCAACAGAGGTGGTAATCGAGTGCTTTGTGAGCAAGTTATCATACCACTCCTGCTCTCTTCTCTCTTCTCTAGTGGTGGGGGAGGTGGGGAAGGTGCAGAAGGGTAGGTCATAGGAGGGGAAGGAAAGATAGGAGCCGGCATAGGAGGAACATAAGGTGGAGGGAGGGAATGTAACACATCCCAACCCTGTGGTTCAGGGACAAGAGGTTCCTCCTCTCTCTTATTCCTGAATTCTTTCTCATTCAAAACCAGCTGTTCAATGGATCCCTTGAGCCAGCAGGCTGCATATTCCCTGCTCTCAACATTGTCTGGCTGGTTTTGATAGAGCCATAAGTTCAAACTTCACACATCCATTCATCCTCGGATCCGAATTTTGGCCAGTACACGGAGCTCCCTTTAACCGGGTATCTCACCCATTCATTACAACAATACCTGACCGTCGTCAGTTTGTCTTTACCGCGGGTCTTTCCTGTGCCCCACTCAGATAACATCATCCCAAGCGGGCTGTACGTAGCTATCTGGTGGTCACGTCCTGTGTCAGGACTCTCATCTCTACTGCCCGCTAGTTTGTCTTTACCGCGGGTCTTTCCTGTGCCCCACTCAGATAACATCATCCCAAGCGGGCTGTACGTAGCTATCTGGTGGTCACGTCCTGTGTCAGGACTCTCATCTCTACTGCCCGCTATTCCCATACTTAGGAACAAGTAAAATACTCTTACCGAGTTCTGGCAGTACTGCTCTAGCGCGCGTCCTTCCGCCGTTTGTTCTCAATGCCTCTTCTCGGATATCACTCGCTTCTTCCACTGACCAGCCACCCGTCGCCCGTGAGTCCAGCTGAATCAGCCGGGGTGCACCTACTCTCGTCGTCGGGGTACTCTGTCAGTGGAGGGAGTGTGATCCCGGACGAGCCCCCATTTGTTAGGAATTAAAGTACCTTTAAAGAAATTGCTCGAGACAAAAATTGAGAACAAAGAACATTTATTACTACAACAATGCAAAGTTGGGTGCTTCCCCTTACCCTGGGAATACACACAGACACTGGGGCTCACCCAACTTTTATACAGTTGATTTCAGTGTAGGAATACCCTCCCCCTTACATTCTTCTGCCTCCTGCTGGAAAGGTTTGGCATTAGGCAATCCTGCCTGCCTACGTGCAATTTGAGTATACTTGGAGAACCAGGGGGGGTATCCTGTCGGTGTCCCTTCATGTCATTGTCCTTATTCACACCTTCCTGATTCTCAGGGCTACAGTCTCTTGATATGCAGAGTTGACTCATTCTATCTAGGGTTGGCTAATTTCATATGTATAAATCTGTGTATGGTTAGCTAATTAGAAATGTATGACTTGGTACTTCTGTCCAGGGCTAGGAGACCCTTATCTGATCCAGACTACCTCAACTTCCTACATTCTATTGTACCTTACCATTCCTTATCTTAGTCCTATGGTCTTGTCACAAAGACTAGAAGATTCTTATGTTAATCGTGCTGACTCTGCTTTCCTGCATCCTAAGCCCCAAGCTTATCCTGTTTGAACTGGTTACAGCCATTTTACTGATGAACTTTAGTTTCTTCCATGTTCATAATTTTAGGTCAATTTTCCCATCTCTCACACAAGGGAAAATTGGTTGGTTGGGGTTGGGTGTTGGGGTTTTCCTCCTTTGTCTTTTGTCAGTGAGGTGGGCTCTGCGGTCTTTTCCCTTGCAACCGCTGCAACCGTGCCTGCCTGTCCCGCATCAGACTTGTCAGTCACCAACGAGCCTGCAGCAGACGTGGACATACCCCTCCATAAATCTTCGTCCGCGAAGCCAAGCCAAAGAAAGAAAGAAACAGATGGTGGTGTTCCCATGCTCCCCCATCTTCTTAGGAGCTTTTTAGACTGCAGGCATGTAACGGCACAATCAAGGAATTTTGCCGCTACACAGGCAGTCGAAAAAGGAATGTGCAGGAATTTTGAGTCAATTCCTGCCCCATGATTTATCCTTCAGAACCCCTACAACTTTTTGGAGGAAGCTGGTAGCGTAAATCGTACTGGAAAAATTCGTTGATGGTTGTCCACTTTGCTGCACGTTCAACCAGGAAGGGAAGGTTGAGAATCACTGCTCTAGACCCAATTGTTACTGAAATATTTTGCTTGAGAAAAATTGTCATTGGCCCATTTCCTTTGGAGTTATGAAACCATGCACATAATGAGTCAATTAGGTACGATTAAAACAGTGGTTTTCAAACTTTTTCTTTCCACTCACATACAACATTAAGCAATCCCTCACTAATCACAGAGCACCTATGGCATAGGGAATACTTAACATTGTATGCGAGTGGAAAGAAAAAGGTTGAGAACCACTGCATTTTAAACTATCAGATCACAACATTGAGGAACTGCATTCTCAATGTGAGATCTAGAGATAAAAAATACCGAACAGAGAAAAGTTCATTGAATTGTGGATCTTTCGACAAGCCATGCAAAGCCCTTACATTTATTCCACATTTTCTTGCATTATTCATGACAGTTTTCTCCATTGATGTTGTCCTGAGTTTTAAAATTGTACTGTGCTCAATCTGAATTAAGTCTGATGCATTGTAGTCACAACCTCAGGTGACCCAGTTAAAGTAGCGGTTAGCGTAATGGTGTTCCAGTGCCAGCCCAGCAACTGGGGTTTGGATCTGATGTTGTCTGGAAGGAGTTTGTAGGTTCTCCCTGTGTCTGCATGGTTCTCATCCATGTGCTCTGGTTTCCTCTCACCCTTCAAAAGGTACCGTGATTTATTTAATTTTTTTTATTTTTCACACTATAAACCACATTGATCAAGATACATACATTTTCCTTTTCAAATATATACAGTGTCGTTTTCTCCCCCCCCTTCCCCTCCCACCCTCCCTACCTCCCCTCCCATTCATTTAAAGTTCAGAATCTAAGATACATTAAACCCTTCAAACAATGTTGTCACTCAATAAAAACAAATAAGAAATTCCACTGAGTCAGTTCTTTTCATTCTCTTCTCCTTCTGTCATTTTAGGTGGCAGATGTCCCCGGTAGGTTTTCTCTATTATGATTCATGTATGGCTCCCATATTTGTTCAAATATTGTAATATTATTTCTTAAATTATATGTTATTTTTTCTAATGGAATACATAAAATCTAGAGCTTGTAGTTCAGTCGGGTGGTTTGGGCTTGTGGACCGAAAGGGCCTGTAACTGTGCTGTATGTCCAACAAAATCCAACTCTATAGAAGGTACAAAGTTCAGGAACAGAACTAAATTCTACATCGCAGCAACATTCCCAAATCATCTATTCCACATTATGTGCCTGCACATTCAGTCAAAATGCCTAAACAATGGTGTAAAGGCCCCAGAGTTGAACCTTCATTTTGTGAAATGATATGGATTTTGAAATTGTCTATCATTCCAATGAAGTGGCATGACTCATTTTCTTAGCAGCTTCTAGTGATTGGAAATGAGTTGTATCAAGCTTTGACATTCCATTTTGATAAAGTGTTGGTACATTAATGTGTTTCACATTCTTATCAATGCGAACTTCAATATAATTTAGATTACTGCAATTACCATCTGTTTCTACAAAAAGCAGAATAATCGGCCCTGAGTCTAAGTGATGGCCCCTCTTTGTCTCTGTCATCTTTCAGAGGATCTCAAGGCTTTCCTGACCTTCCTGTAATGACAAAGAGGTTTCTTTCTTCTTAGACAGTAACCTTTTCAACGCCGATCACTTCTGTCATGAAATATTAATGGGAAGACAATGAATAATAAACACTTCCTAACCCAGCCTGCTTGTTTGAATTACACCAGTGAATCCTTGAAAGGTAGCTGTCATATTCTGTCAGTGGAGTAAAGGTAGACTTCACCACTGAAGCTCAGTTCATGTAACTGAGCTCAGGTGAGGATGTAAATTAAATTATTCGGCAAGCATGCCGAATAGAAATATATTTCTAGTTTGTTTTGTTAATGTTAGTGAGAAAGCTACACAAACAGGTTGAGGCTGGAGAATGATCAAGGAATGCTGTCATTTTGTACCAATGTTGGATACTGTTTTTCTTCTTAAGATGTTCAATAAGTCACTTATTTCAAGATGCCATCAAGGAGAAATTAATCAAGTACAGATGAAAATGTCCGAACATTTAACATGTAACTGTTAAGGCAGAAAAAGTGCTGCTTTTTTTTCATTTCATAAAAAGGTAAAGATATATAACACTGGCATTCACATTGATGTAGTTGTGGATGAAATTGACAGCAAAACACTTATAGGAAGGTGCATTAATGCCACATTTGTACAAGTTTGCACAATAACATGCCTCAGGATTAAGGACTGTTTTGAATTACAAAAAGCAGAAAACTTTCACTTGTTGCCCTAAGCACTGGTATAAAGAAGTAGAGATTGGTAGATAAAACAGCCAGTGGATGTTTTCTTTTCTTTGGCTTGGCTTCGCGGACGAAGATTTATGCAGTGGATGTGATTTATAGTTTAAGGCAGAGGTTTCCATCCAGTGGGCCACAGCATATTTCCAAGTGGACCATGGAGCCTTCCTAATCCACTGAGGTCAGGGTGAGGCTGATCTCAGGTATGCATTATGTACAACAGGACTAAAGATGTGGAAATCAGGGATTGGGGTCACAGTAAAGTGGCTTGATCTTTGATTTTGATTGGGAATTTTTTTTTAGACTTGTAATGATTTTTGTTCTTTAAAAAGTTAAACAAAATACTTTAAATTAGATAAAGTTGTGCTTTTTACAGAGCTGGCTTTGACTTGAAAATATTGCTCAGCCATTGCCACTAGTGGGCCATGGCATGTCAGGTCAGAAATCAGGTGGGCCTTAGAACCACTGTTTTAAGGCAATGTTTCAGACATGTCTGTCCAGGGTCTCATGCACTATCAGACTGAATCCACCTGCAAAGAGGGGCCATCACTTAGACTCAGGGCTGATTATTCTGCTTTTTGTAGAAACAGATGGCTAAAATATCAATTGATTTGATGACTGACTATTTTTCAACATCTCATATGTCCACTGGTCAATAGAGATAATCTGATTTTATGAGCTTCTAATTGTCCTCATGAGATTTGAGGAACCGTTTGTCCATTCTCAAACTTAGTGAGACGATCACTTGGTTCAACATGTGTTGGATGTTTGGATCAAAAGCCGGAGGAGCAACGGCATTGATGTTGTTCATTCTGTTCCCAAAAAATCACTGTGGAACTATTTCCATTGTAGTTTTTGAGGCTTCCAAGTTACTGGTTTAGACCCCCACCACCACTCGGCTATCAACAGGAAGGAGGTACGGGACCCAGCAGCACAAGGACAGCTTCTTCCCATCTTCTATTAGATTCCTGAATAGACAATAAACACAGACACTACCTCACTTTGTTCTATTTTCTTTTTATTTATTTTTGAAGTTTAATTTATAGCAATATTTGCACAGTTATGCTGCCACAGATCAATACATCTTCGTGATATGTTCATGACAATAAATTCTGATTGTTTAGTCTTTTTATATTGGAGAGTAACTGGGCTACTCAACAAAGTTTTCTTTTCCAGATTATGTCAGGACTGAATATGACTTCAGTTTGCTCTCTGCAGTCTTTGCTTGATGCGCTGAGTATTTTCAACCTTCAACAGTCTTATTTAGCTGCAAGACCTCACCTCAGCTGCTGCCACAGCCACGTCAGTTCAACCTCAACGGGCAGACAATCTGACATCATGCCCCCTGGAGTCTGATCTAAAATCTAACAGTTCTGGTCACACTTTGAAGCATTCAGGTCACAGTTGCATGTCCGCATACTAATATGTGACCCTCATTCCACAGACTAGTATACATATCTAAGTTAAACTTAGACAAACAGCACGGAAACAGGCCTTCTGGCCCATGAACTCGTGCTGCCCAATTACACTCAATTGACCTACAACTCCCCGTGCGTTTTAAACCGTGGGAGGAAACTGGAATACCCAGAGGAAACCCATACAGACACGGGGAGATCGTACAAACTCCTTATGGACAGTGTGGGATTCGAACCCCAGATCCGATCGCTGGCACTGTATCAGTGTTGCCCTATCTGCTTCGCCACCAAGCGTTGCACTAACTGTGCCACCCAACACCAACCGTGCCGCCCTACACTAACTGTGCCAAGTTAATCTGATGAAATTATTTTTGTTATTTTTAGAAAGCAAAGCAAGATGTTTAGATGGCACCAAATCAGTGGGAGCAGACTGATCATCATTTATATTTGCAGCAATTTTAACTGTATGTATTTTGTGAGCTCATGCAAAATTGGTTGAATGAAGTTAGCACAGCGGCTAGCGCCACGCTGTTACAGCGCCAGAGACCCAGGTTCGAATCTGACACTCCCTGGAAGGAGTTTGTACGTTCTCCTCGTGTTTGAGTGGGTTTCCACTGGGTGCTCCGATTTCCTCCCACCCTTCAAAAACATATGGAGGTTGTGGTGTATTTGGGCAGCACAGCCTCGTGGGCCAGAAGGGCCTGTCATTGTGCTGTAGGTATAAATTAAAATTAACTATTTATGCACCTGATGTGGTGAGGGAGAATCTGTTGTAGTTGTGTTTCAAATGACACGAGCGCAGGTGCCAAAATCAAGGTAGTTAATAGCATGTGGATTGAACATTTTCACCAGCAGATTTCCAGTTCTTCCACAACAAACATCCCATTTCCGTGGACGGAATAAAATGCGCGCTGCTGGAACCAACACTTTTATCAAAAATAAAGGAACAGAAGTGGCGATGAAGATGGTTGATTTGTACCTTTAAAGATTGTAGAATGGTCATCTTTTTGAAACTCTATTTATTTTCAAACCAATAAATAGACAGCGACCTCCGACGATCAATCAGGATTGATGACACAACCACTCACAAAATAGCTCGATTTCTGCAAAAAAAATGAGCTCATAAGTCCCCAATGGGTTCTTCCTAAAGTTCAGTTTTCATTACTTGCTTTTGTCTTCAGCTGATACGTTCAGTGCTCATCTTGAATTCCCGTGAGCTGTGCTTCCGATAGTGTCCAGTATCAATTGTACTCTGATAAACAATGCTGAGATGATAGATTTATGGTCTAAGTGAAATTGTGTTCTATAAACTGTGACTCATGAGTCACCTCAGCTTTATATATTACAGCCAGAGTTATATTTCTGCACAGTATCATTTTGTTGAGTGACATCTTGTGTGATATCAATCAAGGCTCTTGTTGCAAAATCAAAAGAAAAAGAGTCATATAAAATCAGGGTACACAAACTGTGCCATCATATATCTCCTTTAATGATGAATAGAAATAGTTCCACAGGCCAGTTTCAATCTCGATTGATTACATCTGAACGAGCCCTGAAAACTCTGGAGGGGATAACTCTATTAAGAAGCAGACAGCTTTCATAATAAGCAAAGCTGAACATTTACACCTTCGCAAATTTATCATCATATTACTGTGGCCTATGTAAACTTGGAGAGGTATTTTTGATTAAATGGCGGATCCATCTGAATATTAACAAAGCACTGTGGCTTTGCACAATATGTTTTACTCAGGAAATAATGTTTTTACTGATGCAAGTTTTCCAAGGAGAGTGTGACAGGAGCTGTGAGTGCGAAGGATGTTTTCTTATTCTGAGGCTTTGTACGTGCTGCACATTTGCACGTCCAAAACAACTTGAAGGAGCAGAAGGGCTCATTGTCATGCAAGGATGGTGGATGCTGGGTATACTAACCTCTGCAATTTTGAATTCCATTGACTGCGGTGGACACAATCGTTTGAGCTTTGTGGATCTCCCAGTGGCCACTCATTTCAATTTCCCAACCCATTCCCTTTCAGACATGTCTGTCCAGGGTCTCATGCACTATCAGACTGAATCCACCTGCAAAGTGGAGGAACAACATGATGGCATTAACATCGTCCTCTCCAGTTTTCGTTAAATGCCCCCCCATCTTATTCTTCCCCATTTTATTTCCCCAGCTCTGTCTCTCTCTTCCCTTTTCCCTCTGTCTCCTTTCACAGAGCCAAAATCAATTCTTACCTTTCCTCTTATCATATCCAATTACATTTTTAAAAATTTTAAATTTTGACCTACAGCATAGTAACAGGCCAAATTTAAACCCAATTAACCTACACCCTCGGATTGTTTCAAATGGTGGGAGGAAACCAGAGCCCCTGGAGTAAAACCCACACAGGCACACGTACAAATTCCTTACAGACAGCACGGGATCAAACCCTGGTCTCGATCGCTGGCGCTGTAAACGCGTTGAGCTCCCTGCTATGGCAACCATAGCACCTATGGCTTTTTGGTCTGGACTTCTCCCACTCCCATTCTTCCCCCTTTCTCTCTCCAGCTTTATTCAGAAGTCTTCCTGCTTTTTGCTTATACCTTGAAGAAGGGCGCAGGCCTGAAACATCGGTAATTCAGTATATCTTTACCTCCTAAGGATGTTGTGAGACTGACTGAGTTCCTCCTGCATTTCTGTGTGTTTTTACACAACCAGTCACCTGCTCACTCGTGCTTTGTGTGGTGACCAAAGAGAAATTTCTTTCCTTTGAATTTGGAAGCATTGGAGAGGGTGTAAGGGAGATTTACCAGGATGTGGCTTGGGATGGGTGTTTTAGACAAGAGGAGGCTGCTTCCTAGAGTGGAGGAGATTAAGAGGTGACAAAATTGAGGCATATAAAATCCTGAGAGAACTTGATGGGATAAAATGGAAGAAATACCCTCCATATTAGAAATAGGTAAAACAAGAGATATGAAAGATCTAGAGGGGGCCTGCAGGAGGAGTTTTTCAACTGGAGTATAGTGAGTATCTAGAATACCCCCCTGGTGGAAGCAGGGTTGCTGAACATATTCAAGAAGTGATGAGAGGAGTACTTAAATTTCCGGGCACAGAGGGCTCCGGGCAGAGTGTTTGGTGGAATTGATATAAGTAGGTGCTCACTGGTCAGTGTGCATGTAGCAGACCAACTGGCCTGTTTTCATTCTATATGATGCAGACTCTCACTGTGCCAAAGTTTCAGTGGAAAATAATGTAATTGATGTGCAAGTTGCATCTCGTCATGAATCAAAATGACCATTAACTAGGGTGTTTTGACATGAAGATAAAAACTGATGGTAGACCCTGGTTATTGGGCCTGGACAGATACAAATGCTAATGGGAAGGTCAACATTATCTGCGCAATTAATAAAGATATGACCATTTCCAATGTTCCCCATTTGGTTTCACATTGAAGCTGCATTTATAAGTAAAGTAATACCTCTCGTATCCGGCACCTAATAGAATTGGTAGATGTGGGGTAAGTGTAACTTCCGGTTGCTTGAGACTTACTCTTACGATGCCCTAACTAATACACCTGCATTAAGGATAAATAGTTCAAAAGACAAAAATACTATACTGTACTTACACTGAACAAACTCACTTGCATGATTATATAGACCTGAAAGCATTTTACTTTATATTCAGTCACATTCTTTGAAAATATTTAACCGTCGCAAAGCACGAACAAGGCATTCCTCTGGCTAAATATTTGCTCCCATCTTCACCAGAGATTTATGTGTTGCTTCAGGGAACATTTACCGTATATTTCAGCATATGGATGACTCCAAAAAAAATTCTAAAAACAGAGGTCATCTTATAGGCTAGATACAAAAACACAACCTTAAAATTCTACTCAAAATGCCACTCAACTGGTTTCATAACTATCTCAGGCCCCACCCCACCCCAAATTTTTAAGCTACTGGCATATTAGAAAGAAATTTTTATTGTAGAAAAGCATTTAAAATCCTTCAAAATCACTGAGGCAAAGAACTCGGAAAGCACATCCGGAGTCTCACTGTTTACACTGTCCTCATATGGATCCCAGTCTGAAAACTGATAACTTTATGATCAAGACCTTTTGGTAGTTTCTGAACAATTTTTAATTTTTGTCGTAATACTAGAATTCTCCTGTTCATGAAATGGCTGCACCAGCCGACTGTACCTTTAAAATCTCTACTGTGTTCTGGGTTGGACCTTGCCCACTTCAGTGCACATGCTCTGATTTTATTTCTTGTGACTATATTTAAATACCCATTCTGCAATGTGATTTTCCAACTCTGGCCAACGAGGGCTGGAGGAGTGCAGCCGGTCTCCATAGGATGTAAAAGATATATTACTGACAATTCGGACCTGAGCCCTTCTTCAAGGTATCTCCCATGGACGCTGCAAGACCGGCTGAGTACAATCACAGTGCCTGCAGACTTCTGTGTTTCCCTCTGATACATGAAGGATGCCCATTCGACAAAAGGATTAAATAAACTGTTCCTAACCTTGCAGCCAAGCCCAAGTCTGTGTGTTTGACCTGTAGACTTGGGTGGTCGGGAGAGGTTCAAGGAAATAAAATGAAATGGATTAAAAATAACCACTGAAGGCAAGCTAGAAAAGAAAAAAATACTTCTAAGCAGATCAGAGAATCCTGTATCCTGTCGTTTCCCGCTAAGCAATGGTCCATGCTTGCCCAGTTTCACAGGTGACAGCTGATGACTGACTTGCAACTGCACTCTCTCAAGTTTAGAAAAAAACCTCAAGGCTTACAATAACGATTTTTTTAATAGCCTAATGCTGATTGAAATATAATTCATAGTTTCACCTCTTCATCTGTAAATGTGTCAAAAATCATCTGCTGTTTCACTGGAGAAGGGGGTAATTTCCTTTCACTACTGCTGAGCGTTAACTGTCCCTGGAGGGGAGTCGATTCCCCCCCCCCCCCTCCAACTTCCCCACTTTGTGGATGAATATAACAGCACATTGCAAAAACTGATAGCACCTGTAATATTGCTTAGTCTTTCAAGCTGCGTGTTTTTAACGGTAATTGGAAGATAGAGGAATGCAAAAAATACATCTCAGTCTAAACTAAGCACTTAAGAAAATAACAATAGGAGCAGGAGTTGGTCATCGAGCCTGTTCTGCCATTCAACGAGATCATGGCTGATCTGATGATCGGCTCATCTCCACCTACCTGCCTTTTCCCCATATCTCTTAATTTCCCTACTATGTGAAAATTTATCCAACGTTGTCTTAAATATATTTACTGAGGTCGCCCGAGCTGAATAAGAATGGTTAAGTACATGTTCCCCCTTACGTACAAATTCTGCTTATAGATAGATTCGTTCATAACCTGGTTTTACAGTGTGAAAAAATAAGGATTGGACATATGATTGTTGAAGCTTATTTTTTAAAAAATTACGATGAATTTCAAAATATTTATTGTTGGAAATGATAATATGCGTCAAGGGCTGGTTAAAGAGTAGCTTTTTGTAAAAAAAAAGCAATGAAATCCCGATTATTCCAGTTGCAATGGTGCATAACATATATGGGGCTTTCTTTTCAGACATTAAGTTAGAACATCAAACACATCAGCACAGTACAGGCCCGTCAGTGCACGATGCTGTGGTGAACCATGCAAACTTATTCCACAACAATCTAACTTTTCCCTCCCTTGCACCTCTATTTTTCTTAAGAATTTTTTGAATGTCCCTATGGTGTCAGTCTCCTCCACCATGCTCACTGAATTACATTGTGCTGGTGAAAGCTGAGACAAGCTGTAGACGAGCTGATGGTAACGTTTGGAATTCTGTTTAATGACTCACACGCGGACTTCAGAAGCCTGCTGTCAGAATTCCTTTAATATATCAACAAAAGCTGAATGGTTTTTTGAGCCTTAAGACAATATTCCATTTTCTATTTGGCGGGAACCTGATGTCACAGACATTCATTATAGAATATGGACTTTTACCAGCCCTGTCAAATATTGAAGGATTAAAGCTCATTTCTTTTGTAAATCTCCTATGATTTCTCAGCAACTTGCAGTCAATGAATGAAATACAGTTCTTTTGTGTTCAACCATTTCATCCTCATGAAGAATAAATATCAGAAAACTAAATCAATGAAAATTGTGCAAATGTTAAAATGAAGAAGTATTTGAAACTAGTCATTGCTAACAATAGAGAGAAAGAGGAAGGTGACACACAGTCGGAGTAGACGTGACAGTAAAATTTGCACTGAATAATTTGGGGTGTGGGTGCTGTTACCCATTCTGTTCATGTCTAGTTTCTCCCTACTTATCCTATCTAATTTATGATTGCAGTTACTTTTACCAAATCTCCTCTCAATACTAAGAGAATAATCCCTGCTTCTCCTGTCTAACATTATGGCTGAAATTTCTCTTCCCTGGATCCTCTCTGGTAGATCTTTCCTACATTCTTTCTAGCATCTACTTTGCTCAACTGGAATTGGGTGCAATTTGTGATCTTAACCATTGTTTAACACAAGTTCAAGATAACCTATTTTGTATGTTCCAGGATTCAACAACCCTGTCACGTGAAAAGGTTTGTGCATTCCTACATCCAATTCCCCCTGTTCTTGCACTTGAGAACATGCAAACACTGCATAGACTTTGACAAGAGTCAGGATAGATCATAAGTCATTGGCATTCAGAGCCAAAACCTGCACCACTGGGCTGCTCACTTGTGTTGTCACTGTCAAGATGTGCTGCTTCTCAGTATTGAATTTCAGCTGTTCATTCCACCATCCCATCTGTACCTTTTGCAGTCTATCACAGATCTGGCAAAATGTCTCAGGAATTCTTCCTTTAAATTCTTTCCTCATTTTCTCCTCCCAAACTTTCCCGCAAATCCAACTCCTCGACAAGGTTTTCAGAGCCAACTCCTCCCCTCCCTTTCATTGAACCTGTTAAATTCTGTCTGCCCATTTGGATGTATCTATTTGTGAATAGTTTTGAGAAAAAATGCGATTTGGTCATAATTTTGTCATCTTAAAAATTACTGAATTGTAGCTTTGGTTCTTAAGAGGTGATGGATAACTTCTGCAGCTTCTGAAGGAAATTCTACTGTAAAACATTGGATGCAGGGGAATAACCTTCCTGAGAATCTATAGTTTTAAAATATGTTTGTGTACTGTATTTTACTTTAATATTTAGGTTTCAAGGCATTGATAATGTTTGAGGAACTGCCGAGGTTTTATTGTGAAGAGAAGCTTGAAGGAAAGGTTATTTTTTCTAAATTCTATACACTTCCGTGGATTCATTTTAAGAATTTCCAAATGTATTGAGGTGTCAAAACGAGATTGCTAATGCTCAGTTCTGATTGGACAAATTAAAAATGCGCACACTGTCTTTCTCTGGCAAGAATGGTGAATTGTTCAGACCCGCACAAATCTTCCATGAAAGGCTCCGAGAAAGGGGTTAGCACAACCGGAACGCAAAAGCGTGACCACTGAGCCACTTTCAAATCCTGCGCTGTCTGCAAGGAGTTTGTATGTGATGCACCATCAATAACTCCAAAAGACTGAAGTTGAATGCTTTGATAGGCTTTTAGTAGCTTTAGAACTACTAAATGTCATAAGCAAGGACCAGACTTGTATCATACTATATTAACAGAAGAAGCCATGACTACTGACCAATGGGATAAGTTGCACCATCTGTTATACCAGTAGGGTGGAGCCAATTTACAGTCATAACCAATAGCAAGCAGTCAGTATAACATCACTACAAGCACATCCATGCTGCTCAACTTGTTCTGCACTGGACAGGGGGCTGTGGAACATTCTTGAGCCTGTGGGAGGAGCTACAGGCACAGTTGGCCAATGGGCTTGCCCAAACAGACATGTACATACAGTGGTTTACCACATTACCCTCTCCCCGTGACCCACGTGAGTTTTCTCTGGGTGCTTCGTTTTCTTCCCACCCCTGTAAATGTATAGGGTTGGTAGGTTAATTGGGTGCAATTGGGCGACACAGGTTTCAAAGGCTGGAACTGGCTTGTAAATATATACTTAAAAAAGTGTGTAAAAATGTACCTGTGGAATCTCACCCACTGATCAGTGTGGATGGGTGTAGAGCGCGTCGAAAGAATCAAAGGCTTGTTGATCCAAACCAAGGCTTTTAATAACTAGAAGACTGGAGCGTATCACATGACGACCAGTCCAGAATGACCTGGTCTGGCTAGGAGCAATCCTTTAAGACCTGCCAGTAGGTGTGGCTACACTCTCAGCCAATCACAGTCATCCTACACTACAATCTGTACATAGACACATTGGTGATAGAATCTGTACTATCACAATGGGTACGGCTGTGTGGCCTGTTTCCATGCTGTACAATTATGTGATTAGAACTAATCGCAAGTATTATCTATGTTTTTTTTTTATGTAAGTTTTGGAATATTGTTTGACTGGATTGTTGAATTGCCTGCAGCAAAATTTCTGCATGAAAGGTCAGAAATCATCGTCTGATTTTACTCTCATTTCCTTACAGTTAGTTTTGCCTTGATTATTTCATAAATAGACATGCCAAATGTACAAATAGCACTTAAGTGGATGCAGGGGAGAATGATGCGATATTCCCAAAATGTTATTAGGGCTTGAGTTGCAAATTCGAGGTCGTTTATTTTGAGGTGGTTTTCAGGCATATTTTGAAAGCCTCTGAAGGAAGAACATTATTAAAATAATTAATATTTAAATTGCAACTTGCAGTTATTTAAACTCAGCCATTTTGTTGAAGATTTGTGAAACTGATTATTTTCAAAGACTGGGTTATTGGTGAACAAAATCTTTAAAAATGCTTAGAAGGATAAACATTGTATTGCTAAAACATGTTTTCTGCTTGCAAAATATCCCATAGCCAATGGACTCTTTGCCACATTTGAAAGTAGGAATGTAATTCTGCAAACCAAGAAGTCACAAAGGTGACGATAGAAGTTTTAAAAAAAATGTCAAAATAGACTTTATTCATAAAACATATACAGGGAATGGAATATAATCAGTCATGCTTCCTTTGCACTCAAAGTGCCATCTAATCAATGAATGATTGTGCAATCAAAGCAACACATTATATTTACAAAGCAACATTACATATGGTCTCTTGGAAGAGGTCAAGTGAAGGAAAGAAACAGATAACCTTCTCATCACTGTGCAATTGTTGGTCAAAACATGGAGGAAACTCTGCTCTTCTTTGATTTGTACCTTTACTGTGAGTGGAGAAAGGACAAAAGCAAAGTAAATGGTGGAAATATTCAGCAAATCAGTCAGTAATATTAGACTGCAACATCAAGACAGAATTTGCAGTACAACATTCTCTTATAACCACACTGTAGTTTTTAAACTTTTCATTTATATTTTGTGTAAAATGAAAATATAGACAATTGAGTTTTGTTCTTGCTTAGACATTAAGGTTGTGAAATTTAGAATAAAATTGTTAATATTCCCTACAAGATTAATTTTTCACACAAGATTTATATTTAAATTATTTAGCAGCTCATCTGATCCCTTTGCTCATATTTATTTATTTATTCAAAGATCTTATTGGATTCTTATTTTCTGTTCATAAAATATGAAATTTTGCATGAATATGAAGTACTACCGTGTGGAAATATTATTGTATTAAGCACACTTTTCCGCTTTACTATTGCTTAGATGTCATTTAATTTATGTGCGGAATTGAAGATGTGAAACCTAACCATCCGTATATGAACCAGCATCTGTCTGGTTTTCAATGTAGAAAGACAACAGGAGGTCCTTCAGTTTGTGAGGTTGTTTCAAAATTTTAGTCTATTAATTCAAAGCAGTCGAAAGATGAGGCTATTATCTTCATTACATGCTAATCCTGGCAGTGAACTGCACCATTAAAGTAATTTATTTCATCAAAAGGGCAAAGGAGTTTGTGAGTTTTGATCATTTTAAATATAGTGAGTTTTCAAAACTTGATGGGAGCTGCGGACAGCTTATGGCCAATTGCAGAGATTTACCTATGTTAACATAAAGTTCAAAACGTGGATCCAGAGGCGCAAAACACAAGCTTATTTGGGGCTACACTATTAACTGTACACCCTGTCATCAGGGATCCATGATGGGTTCCACAGCAGAGCATCAACTTCTTTCTCAGGTTCTCCAGTAATGGCATTCAGTACAAAGAAAGCAAGCCAAAACAACTTTTAAGATTATTTGTATTTTCAGTAACTGTTTACATCAAAGTATTTTCAGTAGTTTCAAATAATTTTCTTCAAAATATTTTTTAATGCTCTTCGTGTACATTTTTTTGAAATGCAAAGTTCTTCAGTCTTTTGAATGCCAGCGATATTCAAAACCTTGCCTTGAGTTAACAATCTTTGTGTTATACGGGAAGGGGCTTTTCATGCTCACCATCGTACCATAATCACATCACACGAGGTCTTGGCATCTCTCAGGAACAATCTGATTGTATTGGATGTTTTCTGCCAATGTGTTTAGCTTGTTGTTACCAACCAAGTGAACGTCGGGAGATCACAGGGTTGTGGAGGGATGAGGCAAAATCTCAGCCTATGTTTTAAATTATTTTTCAATTCTACCCCATTCTTTTCAGTCTTTGCCATGTAGATGGATGTCTCACTTTTGAGCCAGAGACATGGGCCGGCATGGTTCACGTTTCAAGATGTGTAAAGTGGTGATCCAGTAAGGACCCATGGAGGAATTATTTTCTTTTAGTGTTGGCCTTGAAGTACATCATGTAATTAAGCATAAAGATTTTTGATGCCACTGATTCATTCATGCTCCTCATGCTTTTAAAGTTAGTTTATTGTCAAATAAATATGCAGTGTTGGAGGATGCCTTGCAAGCAGACTAGTAGACATCTCATACTTTATACAAGTACAAAAGGGCAGAATTATAGAGAGGGATTAGTTGGTACAGAGCTAAGGTGACATAATGTTACTATTCCGGGGTTCATTCAGGAGTCTGATTATAGTCTTTGACTTTGGTTTGTGACTTGGTACTTCCTGAGGGTGAACGAGTACGAGATCAGTTCTGAACAGGAATTGTTGCTTCAGATAATTAGTTGGGATTCGCGACGGTGCCGATGACGAGTAGGGCTCCGGAGCTGACAGCTTCTTAATCGCATGAGGGTGCTTCCAGCTCCAGTTCGCTACTTGAACAGACAGGAGGCCATGTGGCTGCAGAGATTATGGGAGCACAGGAAGCGGCAGCATCTATAGACCCTCAGTCTCCGAAGGGACGCTCTCTTGCTTCTCCTTCTCGTTTTTATAGTGGCGCCCCACTAGTAACCCCTTTTTATGTGCTTTACATGTTAATAAAGGAAAATCAATTTTGTGCAGAGATAAAGGGACCTTGATCTTGTCCAAGATGGGATGGTTTTGAGTTGATGACTGGGTGATGGGATTGTCTTTCACTGTCACCTGCCTTAACCTTCAGAGAAAAGAAAGAAAGTTATATTTGTGAGATTGGCGACATGGAGACCATGTTAGGATTTCATGGTTTACAATATGGATAGTGTCCAAAGGCAAGCTGAGTAGGAAAGGATTATTTAGACATTGAGACATTGTCACATTAAAATCTTTCCTTTTTCTCCTTTCCTATGCAGAAGAGGGGAAATCCATAACCAGGAGGACATCATTCATACAATCCTGGCCAAAAGACAGCAGGGATGCTTGTGAGCTGTAGGGACTGGTCCATTCTCCTCTTGGTCATTCATTCCATTTCAAAAAATTTATAAACAAAATCATTTTCATCTGAATTTTTAGCATTGTTTTAAAAGATCAATCTGTTAACTCTTGTTTCCAAGATGATGTTTTATTACTAGGCCGGTATTTTGCCTCTTTCAAATGACTTTAGTTGTCAGGAAATGAAAGAGGTGATAGCGTTTACATCTCTATTAGCCAAGCGTTTAGTCTCGTTGCACTGGAAGTCTGAAAGGGGTCCCTCTATTACACAATGTGTTAAGGACATCAGTTTCTTTATTAAAATGGAGAAAATCAAAAGCACATTAACAGGGTCCACCAGATTTTTTTTCATAACCCTTCATGCTTTATTTCTTTGAATTATGAGCGCTTACAGGGTAAATGTCTTACTGTGCGATGTATACACGAGCATAATTGATAACACAAGTAGTCCTCAAATTACGACCTAAGTGAATTACGTCCACCCGCACATATGACTAAAATTTTAAAAAATACTGTATATATGCTGGGATTCTTCATTTTTTTGAAATCTATTTTGAAAAATTGCTTTCATACCTCGTTAAGACCTGCGAATCTGACTTACGACCAATCCGAGTTATCACCATTTGGTCCCAATTATGTTTGTAAATTGAGGACTACCTGTACATCAATGATACTGTCAGTGAAGGTCCCAAAGTGGTCAGGGAATGGAGGGTGGGGGATCTGGGAGCGTATGTGAATATCTATGTATATGTGCGTTGGTTTTTCTGTAAAAAACAGTGGCATAACATATCACGTGAACAAAGTTGTCTTGATGTTGAATAAGTATATTTTGGAAAAAAAAGGAAATCTTGCATGCACCTCACACATATCGGATCAAAATCATTCTTAAAGCAAACTGATTCAATGTTACTATCAAAATATTCAGCAATAATTTTGAAGTATTGCATTTAGTTTGGTTTAATTTTACATAGTGAATTTGTAAGAAGGCTGATCGTAATACTCGGTGCAAAGTTGGTACCACTCCGAGCCGAGCATCTAATAATTTGGAAGCCATTCATCTATAATGAGGGGATTGTTAAATATTAATCTTCACTAAAAATTGCTCTCTGTAAATATAAAATCAACAGCCCAACTAATGATGATTGGTTGAAATGTTCTTTAAAAGATTATTATTGCAGCACATTGATGAGCATCTGAGTTTGCAAACCCTTCCTACTGCTTTACTGGATGATTTATGAATTAATGACACGAAAAGACAATTTATTATTATTAACTCTGAACTAAATCAATGAAAAAAATTATTGGTACCCAGATGAGATACTAAAGAATTAATGAGACTTAATCATCTTCATTAATTATGTAATCTGCTAGTCCTAGTTCACTAAAGCAATGCTAAAATTATTTACTCCATAGTTAACACTTCTCACAGATCGTTTAAAAACTTGCACGAAAAAGGAAAATTCCACCTTCCTTGGAGAAGGTGTTGGAGGAAAAGGTTAAAATAATCTACGTTTCTCTTTTTTTAAAATTTTTAAAAATTTTTCACACTATGAACCATACTGACCAAAATACGCACAAACATTTCCCTCTTGAATATACACAGTGTCATTTTCTCCCCTTTTCCCCCCTCCCTTCCTTCCCTCCTTCAACCCCACTCCCCACCCACTCAACGTTCAACATATATGATACATTTAACCCATTAAACAATGTCATCACACAATGAAAATAAACAAGAAATTTGTGTCATCTACTTTTACATACTGGGTCAGTTCATTTCATCTTCTCTTTCTGTCATTTTAGCGGGTGGAGGTCCGCGGTAGGACTTCTCTGTTGTGTTCCATGTACGGTTCCCAAATTTGTTCGAATACTGTGATGTTATTTCTTAAATTATATGTTATTTTTTCCAATGGAATACATTTATTCATTTCTATGAACCATTGCTGTATTCTCAGGCTATGTTTTTCTTTTGATCATCAGATTTCAGATTTATTGTCAGAGGACATACATGACATCACCTACTACCCTGAGATTCCTTTCTCCTGCGGGCGGGCCAGAATTAGCATTAATTGGTCGAGCAAATAATAAACTGCACACAGTGTGATCATGTGAACAATCAAAAGAACTGTAAACAGATAACAAATATAAACAAACTGTGCAATGCAGGGAGAGCAAAGAAAATCAATGAATTGACTCCCTAATTAAGTTTGTCGTTGAGGAGCCTGATGGTGGAGGGGTAGCAGCTGTTCCCGGACCTGGTGGTGTGAATCCTGAGGCACCTAGACTTCTTTCCTGATGGCAGCAGTGGGAACAGAGTGTGCGCTGGATGGTGTGGGTTTTTGATGATTGCTGCTGCCCTCTGAAGGCACCGTTCCCTGTAGATGTCCTCAATAGTGGTGAGGGCTTTGCCTGTAATGGCTGTGTCCATTACCTTTTGGAGGGCCTTACTCTCAGGGGTAAGTGTGCAACTGGTCAGCACACTTTCCACCATACCTCTGTAGAAATTTGCCAGGGTTTCTGATGTCACACCAAACCTCCACAAACTCCTGAGGAAGAAGAGGTGCTGTTGTGTTTTCTACACGATGCCATTGTGTGTTAGGTCCAGGAAAGATCCTCCAAGATATTGACTCCCAAGAACCTAAATTTGCGCTCACCCTCTCCACCTCTGATCCCCCAATGATCACTGGATTGTATACCTCTGGCTTCCTTTTCCTGAAGTCAACAATCTGCTCCTTAGTTTTGGTGACAATGAGTGTGAAGTTATGGTTGGGTGCACCATTCAGTAAAGTTTTCAATCTCCCTCCTGTATGCTGATTCATCCCCTTCCTTTATACAACCCACTACCGTGGTATACCGAGCTACACAGTCGTAGGTGTAAAGTGAGTAGAGCAGGGGGCGAAGAACACAGCCCTGTGGTGCTCTGGTACTGATGGAGATTGTGGAGGAGAAGTTCTTACCAATAAATACATAAGTATTTTGCATTAACCTCTACTGTCTATGTATATATAAATCATTGCAGATAAAATTGATTAAATGCAGTGCTTTGTTAGATTTGAACTATATTTTAAATACTGCTCTGCAGTATATGTCCTTGCCCCTTGAACTATGAAAATATAAATTCCAGATCTTGTGCATAACAAAAAAAATGGAGGTTTTCAGGATAAAGGAGCCATTACTCTCTGATTATTGGTTCAGTGATGGAGTTGTGGCTATTTGTACAGGGTTACCACCACAGCAAAGAGCAATATATTAAATTAAAACTTTGCTGATTGATTTTATTTTGAGAAAGTTTCAGAACTTGTCGTGGTTCACTCATAATAAATGTTACCAGGTACCTCAATTAATGTTCCAAGTAGTGTGACAAAGAGTTCAATTGTTCAACCTGACATTGTTGGCAGGAGAAATCCAAGCACCGCAATTCTTTACTTGCCAACTTGTTAAGAAAAAATGCGTAATTAATAATTTATCTTCTAATTAAATGAAGAGGATCATGTCAGCTCAGCCAGCCAGAATGCTAGGATAGAGGTAGGGAGAAGGAAATACTAATGTAGGCACAATCTCTTCACCGCAGTGCCCGATACAGTCACTTAATTAATGCACTGAGTCTCCAGCAAGTTTTCTTTAAAACAAAGGAGAGTGAGGGTAATTTATTTGTGTATAAAATTGAGCATAAAGGAGAATTTTTTTTTAGAAGAGAGGATGTAAGGAAGTGTGCAAGTTAACCAGAAGAAAGAATAGAGTTGAAAAAGAACTATCTCATTCAACTAGTGGAGGAGTCTAGCATTCGCTGGCTGAAAGCATGGAGGAAGTAGAAATCCTCATCACATTGCAAAAGTACCTAGCCACATCCTTAGCAGGAATACCCATGACCTGCAGAGTGAAAGATCCAGTGTGGGAAAATGGGATGAACTGAAATTTGGATGGTTTGGCCCTTTATACAATCTATGGCCCTCCATGGCATAGACATTCTCAGCACATGTTGGTGATCTGGTCTTTGTATGTTGTCAAGTTAAGTCTGATTGCCCAAGTACAATCCGACGAAACAGCGTTTTCTGGTCCTTGATGTAAAACACACATATACATGCAAGACAAGTATTCATATATACAAATAAATATTGTTTCATGAGCATGAGGAGTCTCGGATAGTTAGTGTGAGCAGTTCCTTTGGTTGGTCAGCATTTGGGGAAAAAATAATGGTTTCTCAGCCTGGAGGTGCTGTCTCTGATCCTCCTGTATCTCTTTCCCAACAGGAGCAGCTGAAAAATGCTGTGTGTGGGGTAGAAGCAGTCCTCAATGATTTTGTGTGACCTCTTCAGATAATGATCCCAGTTGATCACGTGGTTGAGGGGAAGAGAGACTCCAGTGATCTTCTCTGCTGCTCTTATGGTCCAGTGGATTGACCTCTGATCCATTTCTCTGCAGCAACCATACCACACTGTGATGCAGCCGGCCAGGATGCTCTCGATACAACTCCTGTGGAAGGTTGACATGATGGTGGCCGGAAGCTTCAGTCTTCTCAGGCAGGAAGCGCATTTGCTGTTGTGCCTTCCTGACAAGTGAGGAGATGTTGACACCAGGATAGGTCACCAGTTTAGTGAACTCCAAGGAACTTGGTGCTCTCCACTACAGAATTCTTGATGTGTAGTGGAGCGTGGTGATTCTTGGTCCTCCTGAAGTCCACGACCATCTCCTTTGTCTTGTCCAAGTTGATACTCAGGTTGTTACTCTTGCACCATATCATTTCCACCTCTTTTCTGTATTGTGACTCATTGCTGTTACTGTTGTGTCATCTGCAAACTTGATGACACCTTGGAGCTGGATCTGGCAATGCATTTGTGGACCAATAGCATGAACCAGGAATGGACTGAGCACACAGCCCTGAGGTGCGCCAGTGGTCAATGTAACTGTGCTCAGATTTCTGCTACTGACACGGACGGACTGTGGTCATTCCATTAGGAAGTCCAGAATCCAGTTACAGAGTAGGGTGTGAGTCCCAATATGGGCAGGTTTGTATTGGTCATGTAGCTAAATTGACGTAGATACCTTTGACAATGCATTTGTGGACCAATAGCGGATGTTTTGTATAAATGGGTTACCCATCCAGATAGAAATGCAGGAATAAACCACATTTTCAGAGAGGATGCAATGTGAATATATTAAAACACTAACACAATCTGAGTACAACAAGCAATTAAATAACATGGGAGTCTATCATTAGTAACTTAGTATTTGATCATGGATTTGTGAAGAGAAATTAATCAATGTTCAATTGATTAAGTTATTTCAGAGGTCATTGGCTTAGTGCTTAGGGATGTTGTCTGTATAGATTTCCAAAATCAATTTGATACATCATAAATTATCTTAGGTAGTTTCATTTGGCCATTAAATGACACACCACTGAGCCCAATTATGGTTTTTCAGAATCTTATATATTTCAATAAAATCAACAGTGATTTCTTTATTGTTCAAACTTTCAAATTAAAAAAAAAGGCATACAGCACGGTAGCAGGCCATCTTGGCCCACGTCCTTGCTCCCAAACTTACACCCAATCCACCTACACCCCCGGTACGTCTTGAAGGAAACTAGATCCCCTGGGGGAAACCCACACAGAAATAGGGAGAACATACAAACTCCTTACAGACGGCGCGGGATTCGAAACTCAAACCTGTTTGCTGGCACTGTAAAGGCTAACCGCTACGCCAACTGCAGAGCCCACAAGGCATGGGGGTTGTTTTCATAAGACAACCCCCTTCCACATAGGAATCAACTTAGTGAACCATCTTTGGACAATCTCTCATACAAGTATAGCCTTCCTTATGTAAAGAGCCCCAAAATGTCTGCAGCATTCAGTTGTACTGTGTGCTTTGCTGGCTGCTTAGCTATTGGAAGGATGTAATTAAGTTGGAACAGGTGCAGTGAAGAATCACCAGATGTTACTGGGAATTTAGGGCTTGAATTATAGAGAAAGCCTGGGTAGGCTGTGTCTTTATTCAATAGAGCATTGGAGGCTGAGGTGTGTCCCTAAAGAGACATACAATATCATGAGGTGCTTGGATCAAGTGACTGTGTTGCACTATCAAGCAGAAAGCAGACACACAAACATAACGTCTGTTCTACAGGCTTTATTCAACATAAACTTCCACAGAGCTGGCTGTGAGAATGCTGTGCAAACTCTGAGACTGGCCTCGAGGGACTGGATCTAGCTTATATCCCGGAGGCAACTGGGTGGGGCTTGGTCCATTCAGGTCGGCTGATTTACAACTGGCCAGGTGTTGCCTTGTCCTCCAATACTCTTCTGTAGGTACACAGGTTTCCCCCTGCAGTTGGCTAGTGATGTATTACCACAGTGACTGTTTACAATCTTTGTGCAGGGTTGATGATTCTAGGATGAGGGGACATAAGTTTAAGGTGAGAGGGAAAATATAGAAAACTGCCATCCTTGATTAGAGGGAGGGGTTAGATTAGAGTTAGCTTTAGTTTTTTTCTTTATTTTATACATTATTTCAATAAAAGGGTATTACATGGTTGCAGGGATCAATTCAATTAAATGTTTTTTGAGGTATTCCAAGCAATTATTGATGTAGTTTTATCTACATTTTTCCCAATGGCTTTTTTTTGTGAATGAATTATGTAATTGTCAATTTTGTATTTATACTTGTATGTTAAACTCAATAAAAATATTTTAAAAAGAAAAGGAAAGACTGCCTTAAGGACAACCTTTTCACTCAAAGGATAGTCCACATCTGGAATAAGCTGCTAGTGGAAGTTATAAAAGCGGGTACGATTTTAGCATTCAAAATACAGCTGGAAAGATACATGTAGGAATCGTTTGGAAGATCATGGGCCAAATGCAGGGAAATGTAACTAGCCCAGATTGCCGTCTTGGCTAGCATGGACAAGTTGGGCTGAAGGGCCTGTTCCATGTTGTGTAGCTCTATGACTCTATTCCTGGTCTCACCAAAACCTTGTATTGTTTTAGCAGGACTTTCCTAGTTTTATACCCCATTCCCTTTACAATGAAGACCAACATTCCATTTGCTATTATATTTGTTACGCCTGCATGTTAACTCTCTGTGTTTTATGTTCAGGAACATCAAGTTCTTCTGCACAGCAGCATATTCAGTAGTATCTTTTCGTTTAATAATATTTTCTTTTACATTTCTTCTTTAATAAAATTCATAACCTCTCAAATTGTATGCCTGTAAAGGTATATCACAGAAATGCGAATTTGGTTTCTTGTCATTCATGAAATCTCTAGTCAGATTTTTGAACCATCAGCGATTTTGAACAGCAATGTTTTTCAAAAGGTTTGCTTCCTGAATGAAATGGAGATTATGATAGACAGTTTCAAGCTGATCACGTAGGAAGCTGGAGATACGTTGCTTTAACTTTTATGGAATTTAGCATATTTAATCCTAACCTCAACACTAACTCCGTTGAAGACAATAAATGCTATTATGTGCATTCACTATGCTCGATTTTCAGCCACAGTGTCTGCAGACTTGCGCGTTTTACTTCATTATGCTATTGCCTGAAGAACATAGGCATCCACGTGCATTCAATCAAAGCATCTGTTTTTGTGAGCTGCTTTTTAGCCTGTCTGCATCTATCCTGACTAAGCATGTCCACGCCTGCCTGGACTGACCAAAACAGCTTGCTTTATGGGCAATACACTAGTAGACTTAGTTGACAGGAAATCACAAAAATAGGTTATATCTAAAAAAAAGGTATGTGATAGGAAAAATTTGAGGTGATTTTTGTGCTCAGCAGCCCAAAATCCGTAAAATACACCCAAAAGTGTTCAGGAAGCAAAGTCCTCATTGTCCCAGTACAATCCAATAACCGGTTAGTTGTAAATATGGGTTGACAGGGAAGTTACAGTTCCATGATGACCATCTCTCACATCGAGTTGGTTCAAAAGAACTTGAGAAGTATTAAGAAGCCAGGCCTCTCAGGATCCGAACCCTCGGTGTCCCATTGACCTGCTTTGATATCATTACCTGAAAAAAAAACTTTTCTACCCTACTCTGGAAAATTCCATTTGCGCCTCAAGTTCCATTTGCGTCCATGGAGGTAAATCCAGGACTCTCTTTTGCTTCTCTTTTTCTCCTACTGTAAGGGGTACCAGGCCATACTAACAGTGACTCTTTGCCTGCCTTTTGGCAGGGAGAAGGCAATGTTGTGTCATACTACATGTTCTATGCTATTACTTAACAATAAAGGAATCTTGAGGTTCAGGCACCTTTTTGGGTGGGAGGGATCCAGAGATTCTCTTCCTTCCACGGAAATAAAAGATTCTTGATTTGATTCCTGAATGAACACACTCTAATTTTATTACATCATCTTGTTTTTGATTCACTCCTATGACGGAATACTTTCCCATTCAAATTCAAAAATTCAATTTTTGAAAACTTTGTGCAGATTAATCTTTGGTCAAGATAATACAAGTCAGATTTGTCTGGATCTTGCTCGCATGTTCAACTCCTAAACTCAGATATTGTTTAGTAACTATCCACAGAAGGTGCCTGGAATGACTGATAAAGCACAAATTGAGCATTGGTTTGTGAGTTTGAATGTTAGTCTGCAAAAAGACTCAAGCAGACGACCAGAGAAATTTAAACTTGATGGTGATACTTTCAGATTCCTGTGGCTCAAATCCACAGCGTTCTCCTCTTACAGAAACAACCCATTGTGACTAGAAGATGAAATATATGCATTTATTATAAAATATACTGGATGTCAAGGATTTGCTTTTGAGTCGGATACTGCCTTATTTTTTATTCATCTCACTTATAATGAGTCCTGTTATTTTCCGATGTAATCCTGTTCCAGCTGAGGTGAAAGGAAAAGGGAAGGAGGATCAGGAGACACCGTCAATCTTTTCTCACCGCATGAGTGCTTCAGCTGTCACCAGCTAAACATTGTGAAAGTAATTTATTGTTACTTTGCGATGAAGTAACTCTGGAGTGTGAACCTGCATTTCAATAATGCCTCATCAAGTCCTCTGGCAGTACCAAAGGAACTTTAAAACAGCAAGGTCTACATATAACATCTTCCTTCCTTCAAATGGTAACACTATTTTTACAGTTTAGCTGTGAAAATGTATTTCTATCAACTTTAAATAAATATAGTCCTTATTTACTACCACAAAGAAAAAGAGACTAAAATAAATATTGAACAAAATAGCTTCGAATGTGCACTTGCATTGAGATTTCAAACCGCATTTTCAAGAAGCTTTCAAGCTCAGGGTGATAATTATAATTTTTTCTAATAATAAGAACAGAAAATGATGGAAATGCTTAGCAGGTTCCTCTGTTTGAAATGATATGGGGAACTCAGATCAGGGTTCCGTTGAATGGCCATTTCACCCTTTGCAGGTTTTGCTTGACTTGCTATTTGTTGGTTTGCAATCTTTGCTGTATAACAGTGTAGCTAGCTGTTCAGTAGTTCAGAATCAGAATTTATGGTCATGAAAACGTGTCATGAAGTGTGTTGTTTTGCGGTATCGTTACAGGTGCATAAATTGCTATAAATTACATTTTACAAAATAAATAAATTAGAGCAATAGAAGGAAAAAGCGAGATGGTGTCTGTGGTTCATTGTCCATTCAGAATTCAGAAAGCTGCTTTTGTACTCTTGGGTGCTGGTCTTCAGGCTCCTGCACCTATCAGTGATTCCAAAGACTGAGAGGGAGACTATAGGCTTTAATACACTTTAGATTGTAGCTGGCCCGACTCCATGTGCTTGAATGAATGGATGGGGGGTGGGGGAGGGAGGACAACCTTTATGGCCAGATCACAAGGGGAGGAGCTACTGGGGAGTGAGTCATCATTGGGCGGGCCAGCCACTCATACATAGCAGTATATACATATCATCACACACCTCCTTCCTCATGATAGCATTGAGAAGAGGGCATTGCCTGCGTGGTGAGGGTCCTTGATGATAGAAACTGCTTTCTTGAGACAGCACCCTGTGTAGATGCCCTTAATAGAATGAAGACTAATGCCCAAGATGGGGCTGACTGAGTTCACAACTCTTTGCAGCATCTTCTCGTTCTGTGCATTGGCACCTCCATACCAGATGGTGATGCAACCAATCAAAATACTCTCCACGGTCCACCAGAATCTTTGGTGACTTACCGAATCATCTCAAACTCCACATGAAGTACAGCTGCTGGTGAGCCTTCCACATGGTTGCATCAACATGATTGCCCCAGAATATAGCTTCAAAAATGGTGACATCCAGGAATTTGAACTTCTTTACCCCCTGCACAGCTGACTCCGCCTCGAGAACTGGTTTGTGTTCTTCTGGTTTCTCCTTCCTGAAGTCCACAATCAATTCCTTGGTGTTGCTAACGCTGAGTGCAAGGTTTCTTGTTGCGATCAACGAGCTGATCTATTTCACTCCTGTACACTTCCTCATTGCCGTCTGTGATTCTGCCGATGACCAGGGTGTCATCAGCAAATATGCAGATGGCAGTTGTGCGGTTTATGGAAGCAGATGGTAAAATTATGCCTTGGCATCTAAAATTGTTTCAAAGGCTGATGATATGCTCGTCTTAATCTTTCGTCAAGGAAAGCACCTGGGATGTCTCAGGTTTTCTCATACTTGTGCTGGCACAGTGGGGCTACTGTCTCACAGGCCCAGTGGACTGGGTTCAGCCCTGATCTCTGGTGTTGACTGTGTTGAGTGTCCACACTCTCCCTGTGATTCTGTGTGTTTCCCACTGTGCCCTGGTTTCTTCCCATGTTGCAAAGCTGCGTTCGGTGAGTGATTAAATGGTTACTGCACACTACTCCTCGTGTGGGTGGACGGCAGGAAAATCAGGGTGAAAATGATGGTCATGTGTGAGAGAGAGAGACTGGGTTATGAGGAACTAAATGGAGCAATGGGGTTATTCTGAGAGCCAGGATAGACTTGATGGGCTGAATGGTCTTCTTCTATGTTTTAGGGAAAATATAAATGAATGCTTGATTCTTTTTGACCATATGTGTGGCTATAATGTGTAGTATAGTGTTGTCTAACATACTTTATAGTATTGTGTTAAAGGATAAAGGCACAGCCTGTTATTATCATAATTTGTATGATATTATTGCACGTTATGGATTCCATAACTTCCTACAATGAGACAAAATCTGTTCATCTGTATTATTTTTGTGCTGACTTTCTATTGACATTATGGGAAATATCTTCTTGAAATTGATGAATAAAATTCCATTTAAAATCGTGTAGATTGGCTGATATCTCTCTTGATGGTGCCATTCTTTACGTAATAAGGTGAGAATAAGTTGAAGAAGGATTCTTACATGCAACATGGTCAACGGCACTGTCCTGTTCCAGATCTTGAATTCCAAGGAAATTTTAGATAATATTCTTCACTTCATCTTCAGTCCACCATAACCCATTCTTAGCCAGAAATTCCTTGCTTACTGAAATAATCCCTTCTCGCACCATTCATCAAATTAAATCAGATTATTGTAGTAGCTCACAGCTCTCATTTTCTGTCTTACTGATTTCTACTGGCATGCAGTAAATCAACTTCACTTCATCAATACATTAACTCTTTATGGACTTGCATTGATATTTTGATGTTCGTGGAGTTCATAAGGAACTACTGACAATGGCCCAGATTTTGCTCTCAAAATAACGGCAAATCAACTGGTGCTCCCCATGGTTTATCACACAAGGAGTCGGATGCGGTTAAACTCCAATATTGAAATGCACCCTCTGAGATACTTACCTCTGTGAAAAAGCATTTCAATTCATGACTCAACCTGGAGTGGGCCTGGAACCCAGTCCGTGCTGTGCTAAATATGCAAAAATTTAATGTGCAAGGCCATTCTTAACTAACAACTGATGCCACGTAATGCTAAGGTAAAGCAAGGTGAAGTATGATTTTATTAAAAACGATGCGCGTGGGAGTATTAAAATCTGTTGAATGTGCCTCTTTCTTGAAATATCTTCAGGGAATATGGAAAGCCTAAAGTTCTTTGAAGATTTATTGCTTCACATAAATTATTCGACTCTCTTTTTTGGCATTTGGTACTTGGGAACTTAGGGTTGCGAATTCACCAAGTTATTTCATGAAAGACCCTCGATGACACCAACTCTAAAGTTCATTTAAAATCATCGACGATTGGCATGTATTTACTCACAGCTTGAAACGTATTTGCTGTTTCTGAATCATGATAATTTAAAAAAAAACTCTTACCTCCAAAGCTCTTCTATATTTTACCAAAAGATACTAGAATAACAGATAGAAACAGGAATAATCCGTCTGCCATTCAATAAGTACATGCTGATCTTTTACTACAACACTACTTTTCTGTGTTATCCCCATATGAGTTTCTACCATCAGGAAAGAGGTGTCGGTGCCACACCACCAGGTTCAGGAACAGCTGCTTCCCCTCCACCATTAGACTCCTCAACAACAAACTCAATCAGGGACGCATTCAAGGACTCTTTTGCACTTTATTGATTTTTTTCCTGCTCTGTTTTGCACAGTCAGTTCGTTTACATTCCTTCATGTATTTACCTGTGTATGTTTCGGACCGTTCATTTGCACGACCAATAAGTGTTAATTCTGCCTCCCCTGCAGGTAAAAGAATCTCACAATAAATCTGAAATCTTCCTGTGATATCCAAACAATTCTCCCTCCCAGTCTTGAACACATCCAATGACAAATTGTCTGCCACTCTTTTTCGTAGGTCATCAGAATCAGAATTTATTGTCATGGACCTCTTGTGAAATTCGTTGTCCCAAGGATTCACAACCCTCTGTGAAAAGAAATTTATTTTAAAAAATTCTGCATTGAATGCGTACTTTGTGTTTGCGCTCTGTCCTCAAAACAGGGGAAGTATAAAACATTCCATCACAAGCCCGGAGAATTTTGAGGTCACCTCTTCCAAGACACAGAGAATGTCGGCGCAGCCTGCTTAATCTCTGTTTATAAAACTAACTAACCCTTTTCCAGGAATCAATCAGACAAACCTTTACAGAGCACCTCTTTCACAAGGATGTCTTTATTCTTAGGTAGAGGGCACCAGACATACATAATATTCCTGGTGCAGTCTTAACCAGGACCTTTATAATTTCAATACGATGTCTTGCCACAAACACATATCTTTTATTTTCCTAATTGCTTTTAATGATTCCTGTTCAGACACTCTAATTACCAATAGTTTTTGAATATTCAGAAAGCTATGCCACATTTGTGGAGGGACGTAATATTTCAGATCCTTGATCCAAATTTGCAAATGGTTCTGAAACTTCCTGAAATGAAATATTTCGCTCTCTCCTCTCCTAAATATTGTCTTTGCAAAAATCTTGGGATGCAGTGCATGAGGTCTTGGAGATTTGTTGGCTTTTAAACTCATTATTTTCTCCAATACTATTTTAATAGTCCTGATTTCTTTCAACGTAACCAGTCGATGTCCAAATTCTCCATAATTTCCTGAAAGATTTTTGTATCCTTCATGAAGACAGGTGTGAATATTTCAAGGAGTTGCTAACCAATGCAAATTGCTAAATATAAAATTATTTTAGATTTTTATCTTCTTTTTTCCCTTCCATGATATCCTAAGAACTTGCTTCACTTTTTCAGATGTATGGCAGTGATGTTAATGTCTGAAGTGAAAACACAACGCTGGAGAAACTCAGCAGGTCAAACAGTGTACTCTTTATAGCAAAGGTCAAGATACATAACCAACATTTCGGGCTTGAGCCCGTCATCAAGATATGAACAAAATCAAAATCATTAATACTTTGATGACGGGCTCAAGCTTGAAATGTTGGTTATGTATTTTTATCTTTGCTCTATAAAGTACACCTGCTGAGTTTCTACAGGGTGATTTACTCATATAAATGGACAATATCCTGTTTATCATTTGGAGGTCTCTGAATGGATTTGATTTGAGAATTATAGATGTAAGCCCAAAGCAGCTTTCTTCTGTCACCTAGGTATATGTGAAACGATGCAAACATTGAACAGGTTTCAGAGAAGGAGTATGCCCACCTTACACACACACACACACACACACACACACACACACACACACACACACACACACACACACACACACACACACACACACACACACACACACACACACACACACACACAAAAAGACTTTGCCATTATGATTCATAATTCACCTAGACAAGCTGAGGAGACCGGATTATTCTGATTTAGACCAGTCAGGTGTTTCAACCCAAGTCTGCGCATGAAACAAACGTGCATGTTGTGCAGAATGGATTAGCTGTACAGGGGTGGTGGAGGTTAGTGGAATTATCAACAGCGCAAGGGATCACACACAGCATTACAAGCTACTGTGCAAGTTCTGGACAGTAATGCTGTCCGCATGAATATATTTCTGAATTTATCAGGAGCTGAGGTAACTATACATGTGTAATTGATCGGTTGATCTATGGGTACTTGAAATGTCTGCTGGTTATAAAATTTTCAGCTGGGAGGCTGTCCTTGGAGAACAAATATAATGACTTGCTTTGGTCCCAACAATAGCTGCTGCCTGAGACATAGGCAGCGGAGATCAATAACTTACTGGTATCAGCAATATTTCCCATAAGGATCTGAAAGAAACTTAATATTTGGAGTCTAATGCAGCACCAACCTTAACATGGACTTGTAGGTCATGATTTGGCTGTGCCAAGTTCCTCAGTCCATTTCATATTTGCTGCAGTCTCTGTCCATTCATTCTATGTGTTCTGGTAAATGCCATTCCCCTTGAGACTGTAAAGTAACCCTAAACATATTCTGTCTGGTTGATTGACATTTTCGCTCTGTATTTTTACAATGAATCCTATTATCACCATGGAAATTAGCACAAAATAATGGGTGCTTTCACTCCAGATAACTCCCAGTAGTTGAGGTCCATACCCTGATTGCTAATTTGAATGTTTCTTGGTTTATCAATAGCTCATGCCTGCCAATTTGCTCAGGAATGCCTCCTTATTAATGTGTATAAAAGTATTTGGCGAATCCATTTCCCCACCCTCCTATTTGTAAATAACATTAATTTACAAGGGAAAAAATATATGCATGCATTGCACCAGAACTTGCCCCTTTTAATCTCTCTAAAAATACCCAGTAAATACAAGAAGAACTCAGTCAGTCTCGCAGCATCCAAAACATTACTCACACTTTGGGTCTGAGCTCTTTTTCAAGGTATAAGCAAAAAGCAGCCAGGTGTCTCAATAAAGGCTGAGAGAGAAAGGTGGAGAATGGGAGTGGGGGGGGGGGGGGGAGTCAAGTCCAACAAACAAAGGGTGTTAATTGGATATGATAAGAGGGAAGGTGAGTAATTATTTTAGCTCTGTGAATGGAGCCAAAGGGAAAAGGGAAGAGAGAGAGAGAGAGAGGGAGAGAGAGAGATAGGGAGAACTAGGGAAAGGAAGATGGGGACGATGATGGGGTGGGGGGGGTGCGGCGTAGGTTTTTAGCGGAAACCAGAGAAGTCGATGTTCTTGCCATCCGGTTGGAGGGTGCCCAGACAGAAGATGAGGTGTTGTTCCTCCAATTTATGGGTGGTCTCAATCTGGCAATGAACAGAAATGTCAGCAAGGGAATGGGATGTGGAATTGAAATGGCTCTTTTTTGAGAGGCCTGTCTGTTTTTTTGCTTATATCTTGAAGAAGAGCTCAGGCCTGAAACATTGGTATTGTTTGGATGCTGTGATTGTGGCTGAGTTCCTCCCGTATTTACTACAATCACAGCATCTAGAGACTTACATGTTTCACTCCATTTGAATCTCTTTTTACTCACTTTAAACAATTGAAAGTTTTTTGGTATCATTTACCATGTGAGGAAAGAATAGATTTTTATCTTCACTCAACATATCAAAATCAGTGCGTTTCCTATCGGCCACCTGCTCTGACTTGGTGATGTTATGCCTTCAAGGCTCCTCTGCTTTTCAGATACTGAAGTTGAGAGCTTGCACATCAGATTCCTAACCCTGAATCAAAGCTGCACTCTCAAGAGGCCAGAGATTTGAATATTATAAACCTTGGTTGATCATCAAGCAAAGGAATGCTGAACTCCCCAAAGAATGGTGTCTTTGCGGGATTTTATCGGTCTGAAAAATGTCCACCTTCTCAGGATTGGCCATTCACACATGAACGACCAAAACTCCAAATCTCTATTTCCTTACACGAATTTAGACAGTGTACTGGAAGTGCACTTTACCGAATGCCTGCAGTTCACTTTGGAGTGCAGGCGTTCCGGGAAATTTTTAAAGGGTCTAGGAGGTAAAATGTCAGGATGGGAATGGCTTCTTCATTCCCATTCTGAGCCAATAACACAGCATGTGTTCCGAGAAAATGGGAATAACTTCCTGGAACACAGCAGCTGCGTAAAAAACATATTTGAATAGGATCCTAAAAGAAGGTTTCTATGGTTTTCGTAAGTGGACCTAAAATGTCCCCTAACACCATATAGAAGAGGAATTCAGGGGTCATGACTGGTGTAAATAGTTATCCTTCCATCACTTCATTTTAAAAGAGATAATCTTTTCATTATTGTATTGCCACATGGAATTTGGGAGAGCCTGTTTTCAACATGAAGATATTGATCACATTTTAAAAGTACTTTAATGGTATAAAATATTTTGGGACATCAAGAAGAACTGAACATAGGAACATAGGAAGTAGGAACATGAATAGGCCAAAAATGGCCCATCGAGCCTGCTCCGCCATTCAATAAGATCATGGCTGATCTAATTTATGACCTAACTCCACCTACCTGCCTTCTCCCCATATCCCCTAATTCCTCTATTATGTAAAAAATTATCTAACCGAATTTTAAATATGTTTAATGAAGCAGCCTCAACCACTTTCCTGAAAAGTGCTATAAGATTTTTGTTATATTTTAAAATCTATTTTCTTTTCCCTGTGGCCCGCACTAATGGATCCACCCTCTTCTGGTTCCAGACCCCCTGCTTCAATGCAATCAATTCTTTGCATTTTTTCATGATGACACAGTTTGATATGACAGGTGGAGAATTGCTGGAGGAACTCAGCAAGTCAGACAGTATGCATGGGTACAAATGGTCAGTCAATGTTTCGGGTCTCAACTCTTGCATCAAGATTAAGATAAAATTACATCTATAAAGGGAAAAGGAAGCTGGGGGAGGGGCCCAGAGAAGATATAGAACAGAAGGTAGAGGGGAAGGGAAGAAAAATTAGAGAGATAGAAAGAGAGAGAGAGGGAGATGAGTTGTATGTGTGTGTGTGATGTGTGAGTGAGAGTGTGTGTGAGAGAGATATGAGTGAATGAGTGAGAGAAAGAATGTGTGTGTGTGTGAGAGAGAGAGAGATGAGGTGGGCAGTATGTATGAGTAGGTAAAGAAGAAATTGAAACTGTTGAATTATGTGGGTGTGGGAGTTAACTAACATTTAAAAAAAAATCAATGTTCATGCTATTAGATTTAAGACTGCCCAGGAGGAATATGATGTGTTGTTCCTCAAGTTCATATTTGGCCTCACCTTGACCATGGATGAACTGAGGAAAAACATATTCATGTAGAAATAATTGGGGAAAGTTTAATGGTTGGCTACAGAAAGCTTGTTTAGGCCCATGAACAGACATAGGTGTTCGGCAAAGTGGTCACCCAATTTGTGTTTGGTCTCACAGATATACAGGAGACCACACTTGGTACTCCAAATGCAGTAGATTATAATGGACAATGTATATGTAAAGCTCTGTCTCAACTGGAAGGTCTATTTGGGGCCCTGGATGGAGGGGAGGAAGGAGATGAAGGGACTAGATTTGTACTTTCTGGGATTACAGCAGGGGGTGCTACAAACTGACCCTCCAAGTGAGGCAGAGCTTTCCATGCACACCATCCAAGCTAATCTTCTGCATCCAGTGTGGTCTCCTTTACATCAGTGAGACCAAATGTAGATTGGGAGATCACTTTGCCGAACATCTTTGTCGGCCTATTTCTCTTCCCAAGCTTGTCCCTACATCCAATTCCACGAATTCCATCTTTTCTTTACCTACATCTGCACTTACTTGATTTTCTCTTTTCCCCCTCCCTTTTTAATGGCTTCTCCCTCTACCTGTCTCTCTACCTGGAGGTGATAAGAGTATAGGACAGAAGGTATGGGAGGTGGAGAGGACATACGCGTGTAGCCTTGGGAAATCCCAATTATGATTGAAGATCACAACCAAACAATGAAAGTCTTCCCAGCATCTTTCCCTCTTTTGATTCAAAAGTGTTATTCCCGACCATTGGTGTAACCCAAAGGAAAATCAAAGTGTTAAAGCTTGTGTTCACCAATACAATTAAAAGAACAGCTTCTTTAATTTCAAGATACAGCACAGTAACAGGCCCTTCCAGCCCAAATACACCCATGTGACCAATCAATCTACCAACCCAGTATAGCTTTGGAATGCAGAAGAAAACTGGAGCATCCAGAGGAAACCCATGCAGTCACAGGAAGAATTCCTTACAGACAACACTGGATATTCTCTCACCTGCCGAAACAACAAATATTTTTGATGGGAGCTCTATTTCCAAGATATTGGATGTACTTTTCATTCCATTCCATCCCATCCTTAAATGCTAAAGCAACCCCTCATCTATTTGGAAATATTATAACCTGGATCAAACATTGGACCTCATTATCACATTATGTCTCCATACAAATTCAATGGATAAATTTGAGATAAATTCTCTGACCGAAAAGGCCATACAAACTTCAAATTCAATTTCTAAACTCGTATTCATCACATGCAAGTAGAAATCAATATTTAAAGCACATGGAGAATTTCTAAAAAAAAATGGGAATAACAGCTGTAAAAGTAATTGAGATCATGTTTTCAGTAAGCCTTTATCTGGAGAGTAGGGCAATGATGGTCCCATGAGAACCAAGCAGAATTAAATCACCTATTTACAGCTATCTCTGGTGCTCTAAAGTATCTTTTATACTTTACAAAGTGTGACATTGATTTCCAATCGCTGCTTCCCTCGTAATTTTAAGAGACCTCTTTTTAAAGGAATCAAAGGTATCCATTTTTAATATTTATTAATTATCCTCAAATATTTGTGTGTACTGGGTTTGCATATTTCTTTTTATAACTTGATGTTTTGTTACGTTATCTCCTGATACTTCATTGGAAGACACACATGATGAAAGAATGATTACAGCACTAAAACGGCTGTTGTTTTTACATTATTACAAAGAGAAATGGTGATCTCATCAGACGATATGTCACATGGCATGTTTATGGTCAATCATATAACTAGATGTATTACACACTATAAATATTGTAATCAAACTAAGATGTGTTACCTCCTCATCGCCGTGCTGAACAGCCAAAACAATCTATGCCTATTAACCATATTATAAACTTTATTTGATGACAATGACAGACTGGGAGATTGCTTCATTGAGCATCTCAGCTCTGTCCACTGCAATAGCGGGGATCTCCCATTGGCCACCCATTTCAATTCCCTGCCACATTCCCAAGCTGACATATCTGTCCATGGTCTCATGCATTTCCAGACTGAAACCACCCATACAAATGGAGGAGTAACACCTTATATTCCATTTGGACACCCTTCATTAACATTGAATCTCAGGTTTCCATTAGCTACCCCCACCCATGTCTCCTTCTGTCTCTCTCTCTTCCCCTTTCCCTCTGTCTCCTTTTCCTCAGCTCTGCATTCAAGGAACCAAACACCCCCTCCCCTTATCAATTCTCACTTTATCTGGCCTCTTCTCCATATCCAATTATCACCTTTTGTCTGTTGTCTGTACTCCTTCCTCTGCCATTTCTTTATGTCATTAATAGATCTTTACCTCCTTGGGACATGTCACGAACATGGCAGATAATGCCCAATATTTTTGATAGTGCCACAACAGAACAGCCCGCTTCCTGGGTCCTTTTTACCTCATTCACAGCTCTCACAAAACAGATGGCAATTGAAAGAAATGAACGTAATCTTAATGTTTTTTGGCATTGCTCAATTTGTAGCTGAAAACAACTGCTACAAGAATTGATCTCTCATGCACTGGAGGTTGCTGTGAAAGTGAAATTGGGTTTTGCTTGGTATTGGGCTGATTACATTAGTGTTTTAGAATATTGGTTTTCCATTATCTAGAACATAGAACAATACAGCACAGTACAGGCCCTTCAGCCCTCAATGTTGTTCTTATCCATATATTCCTTCCTAAAAAAAAGTTCTAAACCATCCCTACCCCGTAACCCTTGATTTTTTTTTCATCCATGTGTCTAAGAGTTTCTTAAATGCCCCCAGTGTTTCAGCCTCAACCACTTCTCCGGCAAGGCATTCCAGGCACCCACAACTGTCTGTCTCCCCTAAACATTCCTCTCTTAACTTTGGACACATATCCTTTGGCATTTGCCGATCCTGCCCTAGGAAACAGATGCTGGCTGTCCACCCTATCTATGCCTCTCATAATCTTGTAGACTTCTGTTGTCTCCTTTCATCCTTCTATGTTCCAAAGAGAAAAGTCACAGCTCTGCTAACCTTGCCTCATAAGACTCGTTTCCAAATCCAGGCAACATCCTGGTAAATCTCCTCTGCACCCTCTCTATGGCTTCCACATCCTTCCTAGAGTGAGGTGACCAGAACTGAACACAATACTTGAGAGGCCCTTTCAGGCCAGCTGTAATAATGGAAAGAAAAATATAAACTTACCTTTCATGGAGTAGCCCTAAAAGGCTGCTCTTGTGTCGCATTCATGTTGAGGAGTGCCTTGTAGCGTTCCCTGGAGCGATGGAGTTGGGGCAACTGGTGCTGTTGAGCTGCCAGTGCTAAATACACAGCAGAGCAATGGCCATCTTCCCTACCCATAATCCCCCACATAGCTGGAACCGCTCTGCATTTCCCAGAATGGTTCCAGCTGTGTGGGGGATTTGCTTTTATTTGCTACCAACTTTCATGGCATTATTTAAATCTTGGGCTTCTCATCATTCACTCCAAACAATCAGGTAAATTAAGAGATCACTTGCTGGTAAAAACATAATGCTGGATAAACTCAGCAGGTCTAACAGTGTACTTTATATAGCAAAAATAAAGATACATAATCAATGTTTCAGCCTTGAGCCCCTCATCAAGGTATGGATCAATGTTACCAGATGTTTGAACAAAAAGGTAGGGGGTGGGGGTGGGGGGTGGGAGAGGGGAAGAGCATGGTCCCAAAGGTAGGAGGTAATAGGTGGAGACAGGAGGAGGACATATCAGCAAGCAAGGGGAGGGGGGATGGTTCTGTGACTAGAAATTACTTGCAGGGATTGTTCTATTTTGAACAGTGAAATAGCCTGTCAATTACGTCTGATAGCGAGATATAAATGAACCCTCACGTCAAGAGATATTGAACAGTCCTTAGTTACCAATATATTTCTTTTTTTTGCTTGACATTCCATAAGAACTGAGTTACTCTGTAATAGCCTACAGAGGTGACTGATGAAGGATTATTCTTGGTAACTGGACATCACTGTCAGTCAGCCTGATCACAGTAGATACCATCCAATTATTTTGTTCTCAGAGATGTGTAGATATTTTAACTTCTGGGTAAAATTCCAAAGCCAAGGCAGAAATTTCATTTCATTATCTCACTCGGGTAAATCTGATAGTTGAAAGTTGCTTGGAGGTTTAGATGGACATGTCAACAGCCACTCTCCAAGTATTTTTGGTGTAGATTAAATGGAGTCAGGGCTATAACAGCTAATGTCAGTACATTAGTTCAGAGAAAGGATGTTTGACCGTCAAACTTTTCCTTTGGATTCAGATCAAAAATATAGTTTGTTTATTTTTCAGATTTTCAGTATTTAGAGTTTCTGGCTTTACATCTAAACTGGCATTATCTCTAACCAATAATAACACAACAATGAAGATTTTGCTTTCTGAACACTTCTGGGTGTATTTTATAGATTTTGGGCAGTTGATCACAAAAATTTCCCATCACATTCCATTTTTTTTAGATATAATGATTCCTTGTGATTTGCTGTCATATTTTAAGTTTGCTTCAAGCATATAAAACCCTGAAATGCAACATGTCATTGAATATTCATTTTCTGCATTCAGACTTGGACTTCTTCCCTGTTGATCTTGATGCAGCCAGTTACGAACATGGTGAAAGGTTTCACCAGGACATTGTGACCATGGAAAAGCGGTATCAGGGCAACTAGAATCCATCAATGCTGGCCGCCTATTGTTGGACCCTGACATGAGAGACATCAGATGCTGAGGTGAAATGAAAATTAGCAACAAAATATTTTTAGGTTAGTTGAACAAATGCAATGTGTCAGCATCATTATGCGATTAAACATGCTAAATTCAATAAAAGTTGATGTTTCTCCAACTTCCCGTGTGATACAGCAAATCTGAAATTATCTTTATGTTCAGCATGAAGTTGTCTATCATAATCCCCATTTTGAGAAACAATTGTTGTCCGATGTATCAGGGATTTTACTATCTAATACCAGTACGTAATAATACAATAATTTTTATCACTAACTGGCATATCCTCCTGGTGCAATCGAGATGAGAATGAAATTACCATAAAATTGTTAAAGGACCTTTATATTTTGTTATAAGAATAAATAATGTTAATTTTTAAAATTAACAATGATAATAATAAGGTGATAATGGATTTCCGAGAGGACACTGCTTTGTGAGTTGATTCATTATGCAGAAGAAAGCTCAACCAAGGCTGCTTCCTTGCTGATCCTCATGGTGGCAACCTGACACTTCCACGATAGCAAATTCACCTTAACGCTGCTGCTAAAAGAACAGTGGGTTTTATTTCTTCAGTTTAATGTATCCTTTCTGACACTTGACAATGTTTGCTTGAATTCCAGATACCAAAGATATATTTATATTTATCGTCTCTTTTAATGCAATGGTTTTTCTTTATAAGCACCTAATAAGCTGCAGCAAGTAAGAATTTGGGGCACATATACATTGTACAATGTATATGACAATAAGCTGTGGAGAGAGATACAGAGCCAGTGTTTTTCATCAGTTCTGAAGGAAGGTGATTGACTTGAAATTATAACTCTAATCCACAAGGTGAAGGTAGAATTGAGTGATATTATAAACCTCATAGTTGATCTTCACTCTTTATTGGCGAATCTCTCCTATAAATGGTGGGATAATAATGAAGCATGGTTGAGCGGATTTGCATGGTAGGACACACTTCCAGAGGAGTGCAGGAAATTGTTCATTTCCCAACATCCAGTTATCGAAAGCATTGGGGGAAGAAAAGGTAGGATGTTGGGTCTCTGGTGAATTTCCCTCACATCCATCCCACAGGCTGGTCATTCTGGGAATGGCCAAGAGGCAACATGCTTGATGGGTCCCCGGACATGATGTTAAAGATATTGTGGGGTTTTATGACCCCTCCCTATTTTCTAAGAGTAAGAATCTGAGCCATTATTTGAATTTAACTCAGTTTACTTGTTCAGTATATGGACAGCTGTTTCTTCTGGTACATGTAAAGAATCCATGCCCATATTTCATCTTGACAACAGCTCCAATGTTATTGAAATTAAATTGTGAAAATTATTACAAAAATAATATTCGATTTTAACTGTGACATTTAGGGCAGGAAAATGGATTTTATTTTCCCTCTTTCCATTCCCCCTTCCCGCACAAAAAGAAGTGAAATATTAATACCTGTATTTCCTTGTGTTGTTTTCTCTTTTAATTTTCTTTAATGCCTTTTGGATTCTGCTCGAGCCAGAAGCAGCATACTAAAACAGCAGCTTTAATAATACTGCCTTGTTAAATTTTTCATGTCCAGTTATGATATGAATATCTAGTGACAGAAATTCTGGCGGCATTATTAAATGTCCCATTTGCTTTCCTGTCACTGAACCAACTAAACTCTTCCAGACAGCAGAACAATGTAAGTGCCCTTCATTTGAACGTGTTTCTCAAAATTGTTCATTGCAGTGGATTACCACCTGCCCTTCAACCTGCTAATAAGAAAAAGAAAATAAAAGGAGACTTTGGTTTGGTGGAAATAACCAAAGGGATGCCTGCTGCCTCAACAACTATTTGGTATAAAGGGGTGACTGAGCAGAGATGTTTACTTATTTTTGTCACCTTCCATATCACTCGATCAAGGGTCCTGACCTGAAATGTGTATTGACCATTTCTACTCTTGGATGCAGCCTGATCCACTGAGTTCCTCCAGCTTCTCATTGTTTTTACATTGCAATCCCATGTATCTTGGCCGAGCTGACCAATAATCAATATCTAATCTTGTCAGACATTTGACCTGATAAGAGCTATAATCCAGAGGATTATCCAACAGGTCAGATAGGAAACTATCTGAACAAAGGATAATCCCTGTATTCACTCCTGGAGGGTCACCTGACAAGGCAGGTCAAAAGTCTGACCCCCCCCCCCCCCCCCACTACAGCCGGCTGCAGTATAAAGACCATCAGATGTAGCAGTTCTTCCTCTTTTTTTCCCCTGAGAATGAACCTGAGCTTCACTCCAGGTTGTGAGCCGTGGGCAATGCTGGAGAGTCAATGGTAAGATGTGTGCCAGAACAGGGTGGCAGGTGGGAGCTATAGTTGGTTCATGCCTATAGGACTGTTGGAATTTATCATTTATTGAAACTTTGTAACATATTTGCAATTGATTGTGGTGTCGTGCCTGCAGTTTACTCTTTTTACACTATCTGTGGGTATCTTGGACTGTAGTATCTCTTGGTCGTTTAGTTGTGTCCACTGCATTTAAATTGTGTGTGTGTGTGTGTGTGTGTGTGTGTGTGTGTGTGTGTGTGTGTGTGTGTGTGTGTGTGTGTGTGTGTGTGTGTGTGAGGGTGTTACAACTTCCCCAACGCGTTAATAAAAAACTCTTTCCTTGTAAGTAAGTTGTATTCTGACTCATTACTTGTCAGTAAAAACAAAATGCTGGAGAAACTCAGCTGGTCAAACAGTATCCTTTATGTAGCAAATGTAAAAATACATAACTGATGTTTCAGGCTTGAGCCCTTTGTGGTTCTACTTCAACCATAGTGTCTACATATTTTTGTGTTTTCCTTCTTTTCATTACTGGTAATTCTCAGACCCGCCGAACTTATTCCTTCACATCACAAATGCTGATTTGGAACTATGTTAACAACAAGGCATGAAAAGATCTTGCCACAATCTGCTTGAACACCAATATTTGCAAGCTTTGTAAGATACAGAGAAAATATGACTTAAACCTCCAATCTGGACCCAATCTGGCTCACTTTATCAACACGTAGCCAGAAATTTATTTTATTCAGGTGCTTCCCTGCTTCTTGGTCATACTTTGATGAAGAGTTCAGACCCAAAACATATGTATATATATTTGCCTCCTATGGACGATATGGGACCTGCTGAATTTCTCCAGCACTTTTGTGTATTTATCGTCTACATAAGGTCCATTTGTGAAATGTTGCCCATTAAATTCTATTTTTCTCCATCCCATAACAGCAGGATTTGCTATCAATCTGCATCTTTCTTTTTATTACAGTCACTTGGTTGTAACCTTCAACTTTAAATTGTTATGCTTCTCACAAGAGGAAAGATAGAACTGGATGTTTATCACTAAACATGATATATTTTATTTCTTTCTATTTCTTGTGTGCTCTTCAGTGGTGTATGCCTGGGAATTCATTCCCGATTAGTAGCATAAGACACATTATAGTGTGGTCACAGTGAGATGTACTTCCATTCCGGTCAGATCTTGGAAGCTGAGTGCATTTGTCGAAAGTTTTCCTGGCCATAACCGATCATATAATGTCATCTTAAGTTTGTTGGAAATCTGTTGGCCGATCAGAAACAGATTTTTGTGAATAATCGCATAATAGCAGTTAAGACTTGAGTGCTGACAGAACCCAATCAACCTATTGAAGAATTCAAAGCATTTGAGTTATTTTAACTGTTTTCAATATGAACATGAATAAAACTTGTCAGAGAGGACTTGAGTACTGATAGAATCCAATCAACCTCATGCACAACTTCACCCAAGTTCCATATAGCAAAGGTGAGGGGAGCGTTCCACAGAATAAAAATACATTGTGAGTCATTCGTCTGCCCTCCTTGTTTTAGTAGCTTATACAGCGCATCTGCCCAATATCACATTCCCGGGATTTCATAGAAAATGAGGAATTCTTGCTGTGTATTTGAATTACAAAGGGAAAATGTTATAGAGAGAGAGAGACCCTAGAACAGAGGATAATTTTATATGTAGCCCTCTGAGCTGACCGCAATATTCCATTGCCATGGTTAGGATGCCAACCCTGCTGAGGGAGCTTTCTTGAAGATTTCTATTGGTTTCACTCAGATGTAATCACAGATTGTGAATGATAAGTTCAACACTGCATAATCCATGGCTGTGGACAACAATTTTAACTTAATACACAATACATCCTGCAGGAGATGCCATAAGCATTCACAGGAATCACACCATGGAGAATTCAGAATCCGACATTCAATATATTGTATCGAGATTAATTTTTTAAATGTTTCTATATCCGCTTGCTCGAACAATGAAACAGGAAACCTGTTGTGCTATATTCATGGCGTGATGGGCTTTTCAATTAAAATCCTTATATTGGTGTGAGTTTCAACAGATAACAGAACAAACTGCATTAGTGCAAACAACAAATAGGTGATTTTAGAATGCAGGGAAATGCAGGGACTTGAGAAACTGAGATACAAAAGAGAAGAAATAGAGAGAGAGGAGAATTTGCCCCTGCTATATTGAAAGCAGTTCAAATAACTCAAATCCTTTGAATCCTTCAATTGGCTGATTGGGTTCTTTTAGCACTCAAGTCTTAACTGCTATTATGCGATTTTAAAAAGAGATCAAAATGATTTATGTCCCCAAGTTTATTATATTCTCTTTCAGAATGTTAAATGATTACTGAGAAAAGAACAGTTAGAAGTGGAAAACTTTAATGCAATTGGAATACATCTGGGCTTCCAAATGCATATTTTTCATATTAGATTTTATAATGCCTTTCTCTCAATGTCAAAGAATGGAAACTAAATATCTTTATATGACAAAAAAAGATTCTGTTAATTCTTTGTTCCTTGGACTCTAGTGCTGTATTAGGTTTCTTTAAAAAAAAAACACTCTTGTGATTCGATCAGGAAAAACAGGGATTTGAATTTGAAGTAAGAGTTGCTTAGAAATCTAGTACAGATACCATAGAATTTTACCACTCTAGAACAATATATTTGTTTGAAATTACTTTTCCCATTCTTTCAGTTCACTTATTTTAATTAAGTTGATTAAATATTCTGACTTCTTTGTGGAGGGAAGAACTATGATCTAAGAGACCCTGAACTTCTTCATTCTGATGGGGTGGGGATGTGCCAGACGGAATGGAGAATGTGAACTTAGATATGCAGCAATAATAACAGGCTCTTCCGGCCCACGAGCCATTGACCCACAAATACACCAATTAACCTAGAATTCCCGTACACTTCTGAAGGAAACCAGAGCACCCAGAGGAAGCCCGGGGAGAACGTACAAACTCCGATCGGACAGCACAGGATTTGGACCCTGGTCGCTAGCGTTGTAATAGTGTCGTGCTGACTTCTACACTAACCATGCTGCCCCAGCTAACCACTACACTAACCCTGTTGCAAGAACAGATTCTGGGGATGTGGGCAGTAGGTTACATAATGCACTGTTGATGAGAACTGAGGTGTTGAGTTACACTTTAAGTCACTGATGACACATCTAAAAGTGTGAATGATCAACAATGGTGGATATTGAGGATGAAATAATTTAATAATGACATATGAAAGTCTGCAGATGCTGAGGTTGTAGTAAAAACACAGAAATACCGGAGGATCTCAGCAGGTCTCGCAGCATCCATAGGAGGTAAAGACATAGAACTGACATTTCGGGCCTGAGCCCTTCTTCAAGATAAACATTGCTGCCCATTCACGGGCCAGATTTATTTTTAAAAGTTGGTTGTTCTAATCTGCACTTGCCTGATCTAAAATTTATTGATTTATTTGTGGTATTTTTAAGATTAAATGTGGAGAATCTGGAAATTATTTTGGGTGGGGGGGGGGGGATAATTATCCCTTGTTTCAAAATGAATCGTTATTCTGATTACAGTATTAGGGCTACTTAACAATGATTATAATTTGAATGTGCTTGCAGGTGACAACTAGAAACTTTTGGGTTTATCACCCAAATATGAATTAGAGGCAATTTTCATGGGCCAATAGAAGTGAGTTTATACGTACATCTAATGCAAGTATGGAACATAAACACCTCCATAAAGACCTAAAGTGAGGCTCCCCAGGATTCCCAGGGCTTTTCTGGAGATCTTGACTGAGGAATCAGTGAAGACAAAGGGCTGCCTTTTCCCTGCATCAGGGAAGGAGGCCACAGAAGCAGCTCGTGGCCAGGAACTCACTTCCAGGACATGGTTCCAAAGCTGAAATAAGTTTAATAGTGTACATCAGTATGGAAGAATAAGTTTAACACATATGCTCAACAAAGGATTAATGAATTAGGTGAGAAAATAGCTTGTAACATGGTGGGAATATAATTACCTTCTAACATGACCTTCCCTGTACTGTAGTGAGATAGTAACTTACACCACAAATAATGCAGTAATGTAAATACACCAAGAGTAAGGACACCCTGACATTCCCCAGCCATTTGCAGATACCTCAAGGAAACAAGTTCGGTAAAAACAAATATCGCCAGCTGTGTTCAACTCGTGTGAAGCTTGTAGAGTCTCATGCCATCCACTGCCGAAAGGTGTATAAAGGTGGGATGATCACTCTTGATGCTTAGGGTCAGTGTAGAAGAACAAGTTATTGAACTCCTTCTTTGTACCCTGCACTCCTGCTAGCATTATCAATGTTGTATAAAGAAAATGTTGTACGCCTCATTGATTCTGCTGTGTTTTGCTGTTTGTTTTATTACAGCGTGAGCTAACTTTTACTTTAGTGTTCAGGGTATGATCCCACCCCATCAAGATCGTATCATATGGGGCACAGATAAGGTGAATGGCCACAGTCTTTTTCCTTGGGTAGGGCAGTCTAAAACCAGAGGGCATGGATTTAAGGTGAGGGGGTAAGGAGACCCAAAAGCAAACTTCTACACACAGAGGGTTCTGGTGTGTAGATCGAGCTTTTGGAGGAAATGATGAAGGCAGGAGAAATTATTATACTTTAAAAATTCATCAACTACATGTATGGGAAAGGTATAGAGGGACGTGGGCCAAACACAGGTAAAAGGTATTAGCTCACTAGATATCTTGTCCAGCATAGATGAATTGGGCCTAAGGCATTGTCAACTCTTCTACTCTATGACCTCATTCTGAGGATGATTTTAGTCTGATAGTGCACAATGAGGAAATAGTCAATCAGATCCCAATATTCCAATTCCTGTTCCCTTACATCAGCTGAGTGGATGGTGACCAGATGGCCAATCAATGATTAGGTTTTCCACCAAGGCCACAGTTGCTTTCTGAGTGAGAAGCAAAATTTTTTTCTCAGCTGGTTGCTCTAAGTCTCGAGAGAAAGCTTTCTCCATCTGAGAGGCAATCAATTGACTTAATGCAGGCAGACAGAGACAGAATGCAAGAGTAGGCAGACAAATTGGATATTATCTTCAGCAATGAGAAGACAAAGCTTTATATGTGTCGAAATGTTTTTGGCCTGTGGAGATATTGAGGTAAAGGTTGGCATTTATACTGTGCGTAAACGGACATTCCTATCATCCACTGGAATAATAAATCAATATGTTCTGCAGAAATGCTGTTCAATCGTTTATTCACAACCTGAAGGAGGGAGATGTCTCCCCCCCCAAATTTTTCCTGGCTGACCTTGTTCTCTTCGTGAGCAACTGCTAATATCCTCTCTAACATGAAACTCTGATAGATCCCGTGTGATTTTAACTTGATGTTGGTGTGTTGTTTCCTAATCGCTTGTCATTTAAGTTCCATGAAGGAAAATAATTCAAATACAAAAGAGATGATAACATTTTAAAGCTTTTTATGAAAATTATTATCAAAACTCATTTATAATAATTTAGAGTAATTACTTAACATGCCACTTTGTATTCCAAACTTCCCTAACGAGAAACCTGTGGGAATTTCCACTACAACCATTTAGATAATGGAGTTTTTAATTAATGCATGCAACACATCGGGACCCTGAATGAAATACTCCTCTTTAAACACCAAGGTAGATAATGGTTTGCTCTTTAACGATCCACATTTGTAAAATGTTACTGTGAGAAATAATCTCACTCTTGTTACAGAGTTCTGTGTTGCATATTGGCCTATGTGTTGTGTGGTGCTGTGGAGTGGAAGGAGGCCCAGAGCATGAGTCATGATCTGGAGGACAGTTTAGAATGTTGGGATTTCAAAAAGGATGAACATTCTGAAGGCAGCCAGAAGGATCCTGACCAAGCCAGTGGTTCCTCTCTCTGCAAGCAACACAAAAAGACAACTTTGAATTTTGTGCTCTCTCTCTCTCTCAAAGATCTTTTGGCTTCACTTTACCAAACAAACTGAATTTTGTTTATGATCTTTGCTTCAGTTGAGATCGAAGTTTTATGAGCCTTGTGTGTTTTGTGTCTAAGTTTTTCTGTGGGCTGGATGGAAATATCTTAGACTTTAATAACATATGTTATATTTAGGCTGGGGAATTTATTAGTTTTACACTGTTATAGAAATTTGCATAGCAGCCAGTGGGCATTGTTATAAAAGGGGGAATTTTGAATTAAAGTTTGAAGGTGAATTTTTTGTTAATAAAGTAATTGTTCATCTTTACCCCTGTGTGATATTGTAACACTCTCCAAAACTGAGATTATTTAATGTGATCAAATGTAAAAAGTCATCATTATTTGACAAATTCAGGATTTCTGTCTAAACCAGTGGTTCTCAACTTTTTTTTCCCACTCTCAGTCCACCTTAAGTAATCCCTTTCTAACCACAGAACACTAAGGACTTCAGGAGGACCAGGGCCACATCAATAACTCTGTAGTGGAGAGAGTAGAGCGCACCAAGTTCCTTGGAGTCCACTTAACTAGGATACACATCTCCTCCCTTGTTAGACAGACGTCATAGTGACTGCACTTCCTGAGAAGACTGAGGCAGGTGAGGCTACCAGCCATCATCCTGTCAACTTTCTACAGGAGCTCTATTGAGAGCGTCCTGGCCAGCTGCATCACAGTGAGGTACAGTTGCTGTAGAACATTAGATCGGAGGTCAATCCACAGAACCGTAAGAGTGGCAGAGAGGATCACTGAGGTCTCCCTCCCCCCAACTCCCAACAATCTACTGGCATTGTCTGAAGGGGGCTCAGAAAATCATTAAAAAGCCCTACCACCTTGCACGCAGTATCTTCCAGCTACTCCTGATGGGAAAGAGGTACAGAGCCAGAACCATTAGGCTGAGAAACAGCTTCTTCCCCCAGGCAGTGAGGCTGATGATCAATGGATGAACTGCTCATACAATCTTTCAGAGGTACTACTATTTATTTAATAATATTTATTTACTTTTATTTTTGTACTGCATTTTTTTTACTGGCTATCCATTGCAAAGAATGATGGTGGTTCTTTTCAGTCAGTTTGTGGGGTTCAATATGAGGATACCCCACACCTCAGAAAGGAGCAGTGTGTGCGTGAATGGGTTTAGGTGAGGAGGGGGCTGCACAAGTCCACCCTCTCAACATTCCCTTCCAGATCCAACGGCTGGAGGTAAGTTCTGTTGCAGTGAATGGCCAGACCAAGCTTCAATGCAAGGGATACCCTTTCCCTGCTTCACATATTGCATATAAATTGCTTGTAAATATGTGTTTGCATACTTTTGCACCAAGGACAGAAGAACGCTGTTTCATCCAATTATACAATTGATAATAAACTTGAACTTGATCTAAATAACATAATCTTCTCTTTTATTTATACTGTTGTCATAGAGTGTAACAGCACAGAAATTGCCCATACTATCACCTATCTATACTCACTCATTTATCAGCATTTGGTTTGCATTCTGCTATGCCTGAGTAATTCCAGCACTCATCCAAAAGCTTCTTAAGAGTTGTGAAAGCACTGCACCCACCAATGTGCCCAGCAGGTTGCAACAATGCTCTGGGTGAAGCAATTCATCCTTGGTTATCTTCATTTTCAATTATGAATGCAGTAGATTTCAGGGTGTCTCAAATAATGGATTGTTTTCTTTGCTGGTGTCTTTTTTGCTGTGCTATCTGGATACTGAAATAATATTGATTTCAAATCATGTCATCATGGCATCAATAGCAAAATATCAGAGGGCATCTGGTTAAGGTGAGTGGAGGAATATTCAGAAGTAAGTTCTTTTACAAAGAGAGTACAATGGGGAATTTTAAAAGATAGGTCATGGATGGAAGAAGAATAGAGGGTCATTGGTGTGAGGCTCAAGGTTCCCTTTATTGTCACATAATAATGCATTAAAAATCTAATATATACAACTTTTGTCTGCCGTAAGATAAAGAAAGTCACCATGAGCCTGGTTCCTCTTACTGTACGAGAGAGAGAAAAGCAAAAGGGAGTCTCTTCAGAGTCAGTGATTGTCTGTGGATTTACCACCAATGGTCCCGCATCCTCTGCACCCACACAGACCCTGTTCGATCTAATGGTAACCTGAGCTCCAGATACAAACCTCCAAGGCCCTTTGCGAGCCCTTCTCTATCAGGTTGGCAATTGGTGGTAGGCGGGATGACGCAGGAGTCACTGTTGGGCCCGCAACTGTTCACGATATACTGTAACCATATAACCAGGTTATATGGGCCAGGTCGGCCCTTCAAGTCCGTACCGGTTCACTTGAACAACTCCACTAGCTCCTCTGCAAACTCCTGAGGAAGTAGAGGCTTTCTTCATAATGCCATTGGTGTGTTACATAAATGATCTGGAAGAGGGGACAGAGAGTAGTGTATCTAAGTTTGTTAATGACACTAAATTGAGTGGAAAAGCAAATTGTGCAGAGGATACAAAGAGCCTGCAGAGAGATATAGATAGGCAAAGGTCTGGCAGATGGAGTACATTTTGGTAAATGTGAATTATCCATTTTGGAAGGAAAAATGGAAGATCAGATTATGATTTAAATGGCAAGTGATTGCAGCACCCTGCTGTGCAGAAGGACTTGGGAGTGCTTTGCATGACTCGCAGAAAGTTGGTTTGCAGGTGTAGCAAATGAAATGTTGACCATTGCTTGAGGGATTGAATTTAGGAGCAGGGAGGTTATGCTGCAACCGTGCAAGATACTAGTGAGGCCACATCTGGAGTACTATGCGCAGTTCTGGTCTCCTTACTTGAGGAAGGATGTACTGGCTTTGGAGGTGGTCTACAGGAGGTTCAGTAGGTTGATTCCAGAGATGAGGGGGTTATCCTATGAGGAAAGCTTGAGTTGTCTGGGACTGTACTCACTGGAATTATGAAGAATGAGAGGGGATCTTACAGAAACATAAAATTATGAAAGGCATAGATATGATAGAGATAGGTAAGTTGTTTCCATTGGTGGGGGAGACCAGAACTAGGGAACAGAGCCTCAAGATTCAGGGTAGTAGACTTAGGACAGAGATGAGGAGGAACTGCTTTTCCCAGAGGGTGGTGAATCTAAGGAATTCACTACCCATTGAAGCAGAGGAGGCCACCTCACTAAATATATTGAAGACAAGGTTGGATAGATTTTTTACATAATAGGGGAATTAAAGGATATGGGGAAAAGGCAGCTAGGTGGAGATAAGTCTTTCATCAGATCAGCCATGATCTCATTCATCTCATGATCTCATTGAATGGTGGAGCAGGCTTGATGGGCCGGATGGCCTAATCCTGCTCCTATTTCTTCCTCAGAACCCTCTCGGATCCTGGCTCCGATATCTGGTTCCCATTAGCTAGTCTCCAGCAGCCCACAGCCCGTGCTCATCCCCGAATGCAAATTGACAACAGTTCGCAGCCTGCGTGGGTCCATCAACTGTTCAGCTCCTCCCAGGTCCGCTGCTGTAGTCACTGTTCCGTAGGTTCATCTCCTTCTCAAAGGGAGGCATTCTCCCCATTTCTGGTGACCTGCACTGATCCGTTGTTCCCTTGGAGTTTGCAACCCCTCATGGCCGCTGCCGAACACACGCGCTGCCATGTTGGGCACAGGCTTTGTGATGGCAGGATTTTACTTAAAAACACTGTCAGCTCCTTTAACAGGGCCATTTAAAGGCTTGTATGGAGCTGTTGGCATTAGAACCGGATGGTTGGACCCTTCGGAGCACTGGTGTGTCTCCGCTATCCCGGGTGTGTAACAATGGCAGCACAGCCATGCAGCAGCTCTGGCAACACTGCCTTTTTTGGGGGGAATAGATTGTTGTGGGCTGAAGGGCTGTGATGTTCTATAATTCCATATTCAGCAAGTCGATAATGTTGCCTTAAGCCCCCTTTTTTAGGCTGTTGAACTTAGACCTCATCAATTCCTGATTACTGTTTCAACTATTGAAGTTTTTTAAATCAAGGATTTAGTTTGCCAGCCTTTGCTTTACAGCCAGAATTACCTGCATTGAAAATCCACAGCCGAGAGTTCAAGTTGTACTTAACTCCACTGTTTATCGGTGGGTAATTTAATGCCAAACTTAGCTAAGGAAAGAAACATTTGAGGCACTGGAAACAAAGCAGCACTATTGCATTACATCAGTGTTTAAATTAGATCCAGAGAAGCGAAATGCTGGTGTTGATTAGTGCTTTTCATTTACAAGGCATACAGAACATGATGAGGTCGTCATTCTAAGTGTGGGATAAAGTTCTAGTGAGACTCAACGATTAAGCAAGAAAGGATTCCCTCCTCTTCGCAGAACGATCACAGCGGCCAGTGTCCATCCCCGCATTTTGCCTTGCTATTCAGAACTTATTTTGTGTGTGATTTTCTCAAGGCTCCATTAATCCGCAGAGCATCCTCACTCTGTCCACCACAATAGTGGCAACACATTTCAATTCTCTGACCCATTCCCTTGCTGACATCTCTGTCGATGGTCCTCATGCATTTCCTGACTGTGACCATTCACAAACTGGAGAAGCAATGCCTCATACTCCATCTGGGCACCCTCCAACCAGAGGGCATTAACCAGCTTCTCCGGTTTCCTTAACCCCCTCATCTCCCACTTTCCCTTTGTCCCCTTTCCTCCAGCTCTGCATTCAGAGAGCCACAACCCTCCCTGATCAATGCTCACCTTTCCTCTCGTCCTCCTACCCACGCCCACATTGCCTTTTGCCTGAGCACCTCCTCCTCCAGCCTTTGCATTTGGGTGGCTGCCTATCTTTTTGTTCAAAATGTCGGTAATATATTTTTACCTCCTATGGATGCTGTGAGACCGGCTGAGCTTCTCCAACATTGACTGAGTGTTTTTACTACAATCGCAACGTCTGCAGACTTCTGTGTTTCACTCGAGACGAGAAGATGAAGCCATAAAGAAAAGTTGAGAAGCAATCTCATTGAAATGTACATGATTTCAAGTGGGTTACAGCTGTAGGAAAAGCTGCTGAACTTAGAACAAAGATGAGGAGGAACTTATTCACCACCCTGATGGGAGGGAATGATTCTTCTCTGTCCTTGGTTCAGAGTCGCACTATCTCTTTTGGCGAGATGAGCGATTTTCCTTAAATGGAAGGATGCTGCCCCACCTACTCATGATCGGTGGTTGCGTGACATCATGTCTTGTTTAAACATGGAAAAGATTCGTTGTTCAATTAATAATTCAGCTATAAGATTTCAAGCATTATGGGGGGTCATTTACGACTCACTATCTTACTTTATAATTTCATTTCAATGTAGTTAAATTGTCTGACACGTATCTTTTCCATGTTTTTTAAAAATGTTTTTCTTTTAGTATTAGTCACATACAGCATCTGGCAGCGCTGTTAGGCAGGGATTTGAGTTTTTCTTTTCTTTTTATTATTTTCTTCTTTCTTTTTTCTCATTTTATTTCTTTGCTATTAATTTTTTTTATATATAGCACTTGGAATACGAATCATGGATACGATTTACAACTTATGTATGCTTTTGTTGCATTGAATGTTTTATTAATTTATTGAATTATACAATCAATAAAAATATTTTAAAAATAATCCAGTACCCAGAATACTGCCGTGTATATTTAAGAGGTCGATTTTTCAACTTTTAATTTTTGGTTAGGTTCAGGAGTGCTTTTCTTTTCCTTCATTCTTTCTGAGGTTTGGGCTCACGTGTTCCATTAGCATTTGCATCGGAACAGCACCAGCAAAACTGAAGTCTACACTAACTATACACCATCTCAGCCATTCTCAACCTTTTATTTTGGCTCAGACTCTGCTCAAAGTTTCTGGGCCTCTTCCTTGTGAAGCAGTCAATTTATGGTTTCTCTCCTACGGACTACATTAAAAAAAATGTTTATGTTTATGCGAGATGAAAAGAAAACAAAGCTTTTACTTAAGTGTGCTGTGGCCCCTGGGGAGCAGCTTCGTAGGGCTCCCTTTAAGACTGGCTACACAATCTCACTGCAGTTGCGACAAAACTTAAACTGAATGCCTCCTATTCGATTGCCACCTTGTCGACGGTCCTGAACATGTATTCTCTCCACCACTGGGTACAACGTGCACTCTCTATAAATGCACTGCAGTTACAAGCCAAGGCTGCTCCATCAACACCTCCAAATCTATTGACTTCCACGATTAAGCACGATGAACACGGCATACCCAAGGGAATCATTTAACCACCCCCACCACCACCATCTTAACTTGGAAGTATATAGCTGCACCTTCATTGTCCCTGGGCCCCCTGAAGTGCCAGTTGATGAAGGAGACAAAGACGATGTGGTCAAAGAATAATCATGGCTTTTATTAGCAGAAACTCATGGTACAATAATGAAAGACAATAGGTGCATGCACAGTTATACCCAAGGGGAGTGTCCTTAACAGTAGAGATAATGCACAGCCAATGTTAGTACAGCAAGGCTCACCACAGGGGGGAGACAGGCAGCTTGGCAGACATTCACCACACCCCCAAATCTTGGAACTTCTGATGCTCCAGCAGCACCTTCACTGGAAGCATGGCAATGGTTCAAGACTTTCACCACCAGGTTCAGTAACAGCTGCTCTCCCTCCACCATCAGAGTCCTCAACAACAAACTCGATTCACGTAAGTTACTTTTGCTCTTTATTGATTTTATTTGTCTCTCTTTATTGCGCAGTCAGTTTGTTTACATTTCTTTATTTGTTCAATGAGTACAGGTTTTTTGCACCAACAATGTGGCGATTCTGCCTCACGGGCAGCAAAAAGGATCTCAGGGTTGTATGTGATATCATGTATGGACTCTAACCATAAATCTGAAATCTAAAGATGGCTCTACTGGTTCTCAGTGACAGGCACTTAATCCTGGCCTCCACTGGAGATGGCACATTCTGAAAGATGAACTGAGAAATAAAAAGACAAATGTCAAGAGGTTGTTTCAGTTTCCTCAGGCAGCCGCCAACTCACCTTGTGTAAATCTGACTGCCAAAATAACATCACAAAGTAGGTGTCATTTGAAAAAATAAAATAACCCTTATCTCCAAAGTACCGTGCCTCCAAAAACAATTCTGGATCTTCGACATATGAGCAAAGTTCTCCATTCATTGTAAAGTTTTGATTATTTCTCAGAAGAATTTATCACATTGAGATCCCCTTGCCTTGGGTGACAGACCACAATAACTAGGATTCATTTATGTGGAGGCAGGATTTCGAGATTAGTTTCCATGGTAACAATGAAAATATTTTGCTGCACTTAGCTGGCATCAAATGAAAAAAAAAGCCTCAAAAATAAAGAAATAAATTCTTCAACATATTCATACTCAATATCTACCTCACTCTCTTGGGATCATTAGGAGCCTTATTAATAATATACAATTTGTATTTTCTTTTGAAGCTTGAATGCAAAATGGTTCTACAGAGGATGGACAGTGGAAAGCAATTGTTCCACTAGACCAGTGGTTCTCAACCTTTTTATTTCCACACATATATCAACTTAAGTAATCCCTTACTAACCACAGAGCACCTATATGGCACAGTTAGTGTAGCAGTTAGCACCACGCTGTTACAGCGCCCATGATTGGGACCAGGGCTTGAATCCCGTGCTGTCCTTAAGGAGTTTGCACGTTCTCCCTGTGTCTGCATGGGTTTCCTCTGTGTACTCCGGTTTCCTCCCACCCTTCAAAAGCATGTGGGGATTGTAGGTTAATTGGTGCATTTTGGGGGGGGCTCGTGGGCCAAAATGGCCTGCTATCTCATTCTATGTCTAAATTTTAAACTTAACCACTATTTAAGCAGTTTTAATGGCTTATTTTTGCCTCCATTTGTTTGGGTTGTTTGCTATAGGGGGAATCATGGTTAATCGTAAAGATATCCTTTTAATACATTGACACGAACTGATTGAATATGTTAGGAAGGCAGCACTCTTCCGCCCTTCCCCTTTCATTTTGTCTTTGCAAACTCGCACCATCCAAAACTCTGCTGCTGGAATCCCCCTTCGTGCTCCTCCACTTGTGTATGCTTCCTGGTATGAAATGGCACAATTTTAAAATCCCTGCCCCTGATTTTAAGTTCCCAAGTGGACTACCAAGTCCAGTGGTCACATCAGCAGCTGGGGGCTGAACAGGTCCAGAGATACCCAGTGCTGGAGAGGGAGACAGATATGTTCAAACCTAAGTTGAGGAAAGACCAGAAAGAGGCTTCTGTTGGATCTGCGCTACCCCTCTCATTATTCCCCTCGGTAGGTGGATTTGTTTTGTGAAACTTCACAAACTGAAAAAAATAATCCTGAGATCCAAAGTAAGACCATAGGACCCAAAGAAAGAGGGACAGTAATAGGCCACTCAGCCCATTGAGTCTGCCCTGCTATTCAATCAATGAGCTGATCCATTTCACACTCAGCCCCACTGCCTGGCTTTCTCCCCATAACTTTTGATTAAACAAAGAACCTATCCATCTCTGTCTTAAATACACACAATGTCTTAGCTTCTACAACTGCCTGTGGAAACAAATTCCACTGATTTATCACCCTCTGGTTGAAGAAATTCCTAGCAATTTCGGTTCTAAGTGGGTGACCTTCAATCGTGAAGTTGAGCCCTTTTGTATTATAGCAGTGGTTTTCAAACTTTTTCTTTCCACTCACATACCACCTTAAGTAATTGCTATGCCATAGGTTCTCTGTAATTAGTAAGGGATTATTTAAGGCGGTATGTGAGAGGGGAAAAAAAGTTGAGAATCACTGCTCTAAACCCAATTGTTAATGAAATATTTTACTTGAGAAAAATTGCCATTGGCCCTTTGGAGTTCAGAAAACAAGAACATAACGATTCAATTAGGTACGATTAAAACAGTGATTATCAAACTTTTTCTTTCCACTCACATACCACTTTAAGCAATCCCTTACTAATCACACGAGTACCTATGGCATAGGGATTACTTAAGGTGGAATGTGAGTGGAAAGAAAAAGGTTGAAAACCACTGTACAAGAGTAACGTCTCTCCCATTCGATCCTTGGCATAGAAGCAAAATTCATAATTCATTGTAAAGTTTTTACTCTCACAAGAATTGAGATCACTATGCCTTAGACGATGAACTGAAATAATTAGGATTGCTGATGTTCTGGCAACCCAGTGTTAGTGGGGAATGTGCTGAACTATTCATGGAAATCCAAGTTTGCCAACTTGTTCTGAGGGAGCAGTAGTGAGTACATTGCATTGACTCTAAATAATAGTAATATTTCTCAGGACTCTAGAGGATCACTTTGTATTGGCCTTTAATAAGTATGCACATTCTAAAATATATTTCTCTTCACCTCGTTATTATCAAGCTTCATTTGAAGAATTATTTCTATTCTTTTATTTCTTTCTCCAAACCCAACAAACCATCAATTTAAATAATTGAGAAGGAACATCGACTGATGCAAAGCTGAACCACTTGCCAATGCTGGGATTATTCATCCAGGAATAGGAGTGACTGATTGGAACTGAGCTCCTTGCTTGCACTTGATTCCACTCAAGTGACTGAGCTCAAATGTGAACAGTGGGATTGAATTTGCCAAATGCAATGATTTCAGATTTATTGTCAGAGTACATACATGACATCACATACAATCCTGAGATTCTTGTTCCTGCGGGTGAGGCAAAATTACCATTTATTAGCAGTGCAAATAAAAATGGACTCAACATACAAATGTAAACAAATAAAGAAATGTAAACAAACTGACTGTGCAATACAGAGAAAGAGTAAAACTATCAATAAAGTGCAACAGTAAGAATCCTTAAATAAGTCCCTGATTGAGTTTGCTGTTGAGGCGCCTGATGGTGGAGGGGGAGCAGCTGTTCCTGAAGCTAATGGTGCGAGACTTGTGCATTTATACCTCTTTTCTGATGGGCAGCAGCGAGAACAGAGGGTGCGCTGGGCAGAGTGGATTCCTGACAATTGCTGCTGCTCTCCGATGGCAGCATTCCCTGTAGATATTCTTAATGATGGGGAGGGTTTTGCCTGTGATAGCCTGGACTGTGTCCACTACCTTTTGCAAGGCTTCACGCTCAGGGGCACTGGTGTCCCCATACTAGACTGCAATATGTCTGGTTAGCACACTTCATAAGTGCATAGCAAGTAGTACAGGGTTCTACTCACTTCAGAATCACTTTGAAACATAGTTTTCAGAAATTGCAGAAAACAATTTAATCAGTAATAAACAATATATCAGATATTGCTCAAGTCAAGTCAAGATACATTTATTTGTATTTCATTCTATCCTTGCATCGTAAAGATGAGATAGCATTTCACCAGGACTACAGAGCATATTTACATAAATATAAGTTAGAATAGAAGTTAAATACATTGAAATATTAAAATATTAAGATGTACAGTAAAAGTCCACTGTACATTATCTACATATGTTCTGGGAATTCAGGAGCCTGATGGCTTGGGGAAAATAATTGTTGCCCAATCTGGACGTAACGACCTGATGGCAGAAGGGAGAACAGTTTTTGTGAGGGGTGTGTGGAGTCCTTCACAATGTTTATTGCCTCTCATCTGCATCATTTGTTGTAGATGTCCTTCATGGTAGGAAGAGAGTCCCCAATGATCTTTTCCACTGATTTCACGATCCTCTGCAGGGTGTTGCAGTCTGAGGAGGTACAGCTTCCAAACCAGGTGGTGATGCAGTTTCACAGGATGCTCGCAATACATCCTCTGTAGAATGTAGTGAGGATGGATGGAGGGTGGGAGATTAAATTTCCTCAGCCTTCGCAAGAAGTAGGGGCGCTGCTGGGCTTTCTTGGCTATGGAGCTAAGGTTAAGGGTCCAGATGAGATTCTCCACCAAGTGCACTCCAAGGGACTTGATACTCCTGATGACCTCAATGGTCAAGCCGTTAATGGTCAGTGGAGTGTGCTCCCCCCGGGCCCTCCTGAAGTCGACAACTGTCTCTTTTGTTTTATTAATGACAAAACATGGAAATGATCCAATCTGCCGCTTGCCCCCATAAATCTTTTGGGCAGCATGGTTAGCACAATGCTGTTACAGTGCCAGCAATTGGGACTGGGGTTCGAATCCCGTGCTGTCTGTAAGGAGTTTGTACATTCTCCCTATGTCTGCATGGGTTTCTTCCGGGTATTCTGGTTTCCTCCCACCCTTCAAAACATACTTGGGGTTGTAGTTTAATTGGGTGGAATTGGGCGGCACGAGCTCGTGAGCCGAATGGGCCTGTTGCTGTACTGTTTGTCTATATCTATGCCAACGTCTATGTCTAAATTTGAGAAAGTATGGATCGTGCCGGCTAAAATTAGTGACTTTCCAGCCCATTTCACAGGGCAGGTAAGAATCTGCTTTTAGTTATGGGTCAGTGATCTCATACAGACGTGACTGGGTAAAGGCAGAAGAATTCCTTCCTGAAAGTACATTAGTAAATCAAATGCTCTACTTCAGACAATCCTGTAGTTTCATGGTAACCATTATGAAACTAACTTTATTAAGTAATGAAATCTGGAGTTATAATCTTGATGTCGAGCAATTAATTAATTGCCGTGGCGTGATTCGTAGCATTAGGCCTCGAGGTAATTAAAATCAGTTCTGTACTCCTGTGGTTCAGTTCACTTTTGCTACAAACTGCTGGACCTTTTGGAAATTACTAATGGCAATATTTGAGTCAATGCATATGTGGCCCTCCTAATGTTTTCTTAAAAACCTCTAAGCTTAATCTTTAAGAATCTAGGACCTTCCTGATTTCATTAGCATATGTTTACTCCAGTGAAGGATTCGCGGGGCCTACTCATTGTTCTGCGGCTGGATGCTTCAGTGTTTGGCTGTTGGTGTATATTTGTACAACTGGCAGCTGAGAAGTCAAGCTTCAAACCCTTGCCTTTGCTCCGACTGGACTTGTTGCAGGCTGGCTTGAAAACCAAAAGAAATGGAAGTAGATGTCTACCGCTTCATGTGGAGTATTAGAATGCTGATGGTGAGAGAATTAAATGACCTTGATGTATTTGAAGGATCCTGAGTGACTCGCTGCGGGGAATATGGAAACTGCTTCCCAATACATTATTTGAAACAACACAGAGCTTCTGGTATCAGAGATGATAACCAACAGCAGACTGGTGTCTGGAGTAAGCCAAGTGTCAGCACGTGAATAGAAGATCAGCCGATTGCATTTTCCCATTTCACTTATTTATACTTGGAACAGTGCTATACATACATTGCACAGAATATCCAGAAGAAATGATATCAAGAGCATTTAAATAGACTTGTAGTATTGTGGTTTACACAGAATTTAGACTTGATTTACCAAGATCCATCAGTGTCTGATCTCTTTGTTAATAGGACCCTCAGTGGGAAGGTCCTTGATTATGGGTTATTTTTGGGTTCCCAACTGATGGCCAAACTATGGCCCCCAGGCCTACTGCGGCCAGTTGCCCATTTTTAAGTGGGCTGTTAGAGAGAAAAGAAAAATGGTGGCACTACCAGAGCTGGTGAGTGGGGAGCAGAGAGTGGGGAGGTCCAATCGTCCAGTCTGCCTGTCATTGGCTCTGTACTGGTTTTAAACAACCTGTTAAAGGAGCTGGCAGTGATTGAAAACTGATAGGCTTAATGAAAAGAGGAATAGAAGGGGGTGATCTGATATATGTAAATAAAATGACAGGAGCCAAGAAAAGGGACCATATCATCTCTATTCTGGCCTCCCTAAACAGGTTGCCAGTCCGGCTCAGGATAGATTTTCAAGTTCTCCAGTTTGTTTAGAAAGCCATCAATGGTCTAGCCCCCTCCTACATCATTGATCTCCTAATGCCCTACTCCACTTCAAGACCCCTCAGACCGGCCAATTTAGGGCATTTGGTTGTTCCGCACTCAAATCGCAAACTCAGGGGAGATCGCGCCTTCGTGATAGCAGCCCCCAAACTGTGGAACAACCTTCCTCCCTCTATCCAATCATCCCCTTCCTTTAACTCTTTTAAATCCAGGCAGAAGTTGTATATTTACTCACAAGTGGTTGTTGATTGTTACCATGTTGTATGTTCAATTCTAAACCTCAGGTACCTGTTTTATACTGCGCTTTAAATAGCTGTTTAAGTTAAGATGCAATTTATGATCTGTACAGCACTTTGGTCAATGTGAGTGGTTTTAATTGTGCTATATAAATAAACTAAACTAAACTAAACTAAGAGAAATAGATACACGCAGCCCGGTTGGGGTAGCGGTTAGCTCAATGCTGTTACAGCTCCAGTGATTAGGACAGGGATTTGAATCCTGGACTGTCTGTAAAGGAGTCAGTACATTCCCACTGTGTCTGTGTTTGTTTCCTCTGGGTGCCACAGTTCCCTTCCACCCTACTGAGGTGGGGTTGTAGGTCATTTGGGTGGGTGTAATTGGGCGGCACTGGCTTAACCATATAACCATTTACGGAGCGCAAACAGGCCATATTGGCCTTTCGAGTCCACACCGGTTCACTTCTATTTTTTTCTTTCTTCTTCTTTGTGGGCGGAAAATGGCCTGTTACTGTGCACTATGTCCACATTTAATATTGTTTGGCCCGTGACTCCTTATATTTTTCTGTATGCGGCCCACAACCAAAAAAGGTTTGGCCACTCCTGGGCTACAGGTATGACTGGGAAGTTCGAGAAAGGCTTGAAATCTGAACCTAAGGTCTTGTTTCAGTGACCAGGATGAACTTTCACTGTTCATCCTGAGACATCCTGAGACAGCTGGTAGATTGGAACAGCGCAGCACAATGGTGTGGAGAGCAGAACTGCCGTCACACTGATGCACCATCAATTACTTCAAAAGACTAGACGTTATATAAAAACTGATAGGCTTTTGTTAATAACAGAACGGAGGCATGTCCATGCTGGTCGACTGTCTTGGACTGAGGCGGGAGCTCAGTCACCCTTATTTAGTGGTCTGTGGGAGGAGCCACAGGCACAGTTATGAAGGGGCATGTCCAGACGAACTATAACAAGTACTAACACAGCTAAAACATATATACAGTGGTTTACCACACATACTACACCAGCAACCCATTGTCACAGCCACAGGGAGAACTTGGGAAGTCATATTGTGACAAGGCCTATCCAGTAGATGGCAGAGCGATAAGGAATGTTGGTGGACAGATGGACCTTGCGGTTCAAACTGTGCAGATAATGAGTCAATTAGGTACGATTAAAATAGTGGTTTTCAACCTTTTTCTTTCCACCTAAATATCACCTTACTAATCCCTATGGAATAGGGAATACTGAAGGTTAGTAGAAAGAAAGAAAAAAGTTAAGAACCACTGTTTTAATGGTACCTAATTGACTTGTTATGTGCACGGTTTCATAAATCCAAAGGGAATAGGCCAATAACAATTTTTCTCAAGCAAAATATTTCAGTAACAGTTGGGACTAGGGCAGTGATTCTCAACCTTTCCTTCCCACCCACATACCACCTTAAGCAATCGTTTACTAATCCCAGAGCACCGATGGCATAGAGATTACTTAAAGTGGTATGTGAGTGGAAAGAAAAAGGATGAGAACCATTGCTAACAGAACTGAACAGAGTGGAAAATCTGACATTAACATAACTCCGCAATGTTGTTAGATGTCTGAGCCACTGGGTATGATAAACGGTGTACATTCGTTTCATTATTGATAGAGACTCGGAGCACTTAACAAACTGAACAGATGGTGGACTCTTCAAGGATTGAAAGCTTGTCTTGATGGAGCAGTTTCACTGATGGAATTGAATATAGCTTGACTGAAATATCAATAAGGCAGAGAAGGATTCGCAGTGGTGGGTAATCAGCAAAATTTTTTAAAAAAAGCATTGTTGTTGAGATGGGCTGACATGGACTGACAAAGTGGGAGTAATAAAAACAAGAGAGGAAAGGTCAATTGCACCCTACAGATAACAACCCTCCAAAACCAGCAGCTCTTAAAAATAAAAGCACAAATGTCAAACAGCTTGAGGTTAAAACCGCCTTTTCCTACGTCCAGGCTCTAATAAGTCAGTGATGCATAGCTACTGAATCATGCGTACATAAAAAAAATACAAAATTGCCATCTCATGAAATGTGACATGGTGTCAAGACTTTGCTAATGCAACCTAACAGCAGCAGCTGGTCAAAATATCTGAAAGGCGAAGAAAATACATCATCCAGCATTGGTTCATTAAGTCATTGGATAGATGATGTATGTATGAGATGAAAAAAAATTGCGTGGAGCATTCACTTTGGTTTAAGTGGGTCAGGTTTACATTGCGCAAGGCACCGGCAATTGAGTCTTTTGCAGGGCGCTATTCTTGAATTCTCTCATTGATATTTTCAAAATATTCTGCCGTATTTGTAAGCGCATTTTGCTGGCCACAGTTGCCCACTAAAACCACTGTGTTTGCTTGTTCAATGAGGAAGTTGTGCAGAACTGAGTCCTGCAGCAGATGTTCCAGCGTAGTTACTCAGTGTAATATAATAAATAACTTCCTTTATTGGGCCCAACAGGCAGCAGAAAACACAGCGTTCACAGATGGTGAGTGATTAAACTGGCATTGGAGTGACATCTCCGCAGACACACTCAGCTGGACACATCCCAGGTCCTGCCGCAACAGGATCCAAACAGGCACGGACAATATAGCAGCAGGCTTACTTTCACGTGGAAGCGAACAAAGCTCGCAGGCTAATTAGTGTGCAGTAATTGCAGCATTTCTTCCAAGAGGCATGCTGTGAAACAAGTGATCTTTGCAGAGCCACCTGTTGCAAGAGTGACTTTGAAATTTCTCTCTGATCCATGTTACCACAGGGGTAGCCATCGGTGGCAGCAGGTAATCACCACGGCTTTGCTGCGTCTTTCATTTTGGACCTTCCCTCTCCTGTAAGCTGGGAGGATTTCACGTTGAAATTCAGCTGCAGCTGCGGGCAGTGAGAGCTGCCTCCACTAAGGAAGCAGACAGAAAAGTGAGTGGAAAAATTGGTCGGCACCTGTTCCTAAAATCTTCGGTATGGTGGCAAGAATTCCTTACAGCATTTTTAAAATAAATGCAGCTGCCAACAACGATTTATTCCTTTAAAATGGGCTTTTTGTATCAAATGGGACTGCTATGTAAACCATTTTGGAGTATTGCATACATTGAATCAAGAATTCTGAGCTGCTTTTATGTTATGAAAGACATGTAGGTTTAATAAAAGTGAACAAGGCCTGTCATTCCTTTGGAAAACAGCTTCAGCTGATAACATACTAATGGCTACGCTACGAACCCTTCACTCCCCCCAACACAGACCTTACAGACCTTTTTCTAGATGAGGCCGTCTGTATCATTTTGTGGTTGGAAGATTATCACTTTAAGGATTATTCCATGGTTCATCCCATCCCAGCCACACTCTCTTCACCCTCGTCCTGTCAGGAAGAAGATTCATGAGGTTGAGATCATGCCACACCATATTCAACCATAATTTCTTCTCAATTATCAGATTCTGAATAAAATTACGTTACCTTTCCTCTGTACTAACTGATCCTGCTCTGTAATTGGACACTTCTGCACCATGTTTTACTTGTTGCATTATGAATGGATGAGTAGCTTGATTGCTTGCAAAACTTTCACTGCACCTTGGTACATGTGATAATAAACCTGAACTTTTAAAAATAATTGAGACATACAGCACTGTAACAGACCAATTCAGCCCTAAGAGTCCATGCCGTCTAATTTACACCCCATTAACCTACATCTCCGGTACATTTTGAACAGTGGGAGGAAACCGGAGCCATGCAGACACGGGGAGAACATACAAACTCCTTACAGACAGGGTGGGATTCAAACCCAGGTCCGGTCCCGATTGCTGGCACTGTAAAGGAGTTGCGTTAACTGCTACGCCAACCATGTGTGAACTAAGGATTTACTGATACAAGTTTAAATGTGGCCTAATACTGACTCCACCAGTATCCTGATATTCAAACTGAGTGAGTGCCATATATACTCGTATAATAGTCGAACCCCCCCCCTCCTTTTTTGGCCCAAAAATCATGTGTTGACCCTTTTCAAAGGTGACTCCCCCTATTTTTGGCCTCAGTCACCCACCCATCTGAGCTCCCAATGCCCCGACCACCCACCCATCTGAGCTTCTGACACCCCAACCACAAACCCTTCTCTCAGCCGCCCACTCACCGGAGCTCCCAATGCCACCATCCAACCAGATCTCCTGATGCTCCAGCCACAGATTCTCTCCTAGAACCTGGCTGCCCACCCATCTGAGCTCCTGACACCCCAAATATGGAATTACCATCCGGTCTTGGCCAACCGATGCCTTGAATGACACTGGTAATTTTCATGGTCAAAATTACGACCTATGTAAAAGTTGATCCCCCCCAAATTTGACCCGAAAAACTTGTCCATGAAACTCTACTATTACACAAGTATATACAGCATGAAACAGATGTAAGTATATAAAATATGAAGGCAGAGGTCTTGGACCTGACAGATTTGGGGGTGGCCCTAATTCTGGTCTCACCACTGTGCCGTGGCTGAGGCCAGTCTGGCTAGGACTGTCCAACCTTACACTGGGGAAGATTCACTTCATTGGAATTAAGGGCACAGGGAAGGAGAAGATATGTTCTAGCATGTTTCTGTAAGTTTACTGCTCTAAACTATGGTTGTCTGTTGTTGTGTTTTCAACTTGTATTTAATTGACTTGATAATTTACATATTACAACAATTAACTTCACTTTTAAAACCATTTAATGAACACCTGGATGTTAAAAACAGTTGAAAGCACTGACAGATGATAAAGCTTCGCCCCTAGTTGCCTGCTTTTGGACCACTGTAACACACTGCCTGAGCTCCAGTCACTCCTGGTCAGGAATTCTTGGACTTTGGGAATTGAACAGGGAACAAGGGAGTGTCTCTGTGTTTACTCTAGGCGAATGCATATGGGCTAGAACTGCAGATGGAGATTCCAGGCCATGGACCCCCCTGTACACAGACAAGCAAGAGAGCAGTAGGTGAAATGTGATACCTCGATGGAAGGTGAAGGGAATGATGCAACTCTGAGAGAGGTAGCCTTCAAAGCCTCTTGGCGTGCATATCTACTAGAGGATTACTTCGTTTGTTGGGTTGTTATTTAAGAATTCTTAGAAATAAAGTCCTATTGTTGTACTGACAATAACCACACCAGCAGTGTGAGTATAAGACAGTTTTAATAAACTAATATGTCCACTAAGAGGTCTTGTCTCCGCAAGACGAACCTGGAAGGCTCGACTGTAGCTCTGGACTGCTTGATAGACAAGGTCACCAGGATGACCCCTGGTGGCCTAGTGGTGTAATTATGTACGGACAATAACCACACCAGCAGTGCGAGTATAAGACAGCTTTAATAAACTAATATGAACACTAAGGTCTTGTCTCTCTGCAAGACAAACCTGGAAGGCTAGACTGTAGCTCTGGACTGCTTGATAGACAAGGTCACCAGGATGATCCCTGGTGGCCTAGTGGTGTAATTACATCTCACCACAATTGTAAGAATGTATAGGAAGAATTTTGGTGTATCTGTATATGACAATGGTCTTGTTATTCCTTACCACCTCAGCCTCCACCACAGCTTGGTGACATACCAAATCTCTTCAAACTCCTCATAAAGTATCGCCATTGGTGAGCCTTCTTTGTGGTTGCATCAACATGGAGGCTCCAGGACAGATCACCAAGATGTTGACACCCAGGAATTTGAAGTCCTTGATCCTCTCCGCTGCTGACCCCTCGATGAGGACTGGTTCGTGTTCTCCTGATTTCCTCCTGAAATCTACAATTACCTCCTTGATTTTGCCAACGTTGAGTGCCATGTTGTTGTTGTGACACCACTCAACCAGCTGATCTATTCATCTTTGACGAAAGTGGATGACAGATACCCCTTTGTGTGCTTCAGTCCTTTTATGTTGTGAGCCAATTTCTCCTGAAGATAGACAGAGAGAGAGACTGGGCACTTCATGCAGCCCACGAATGACAAGGAAATAGATTTTGCCAGGATGCAAGATGTCCACCAGAGAGGAATCGAAGCAAGTCAGGAGAAGTTCAAAGGTTTGTAGCCAACAGCAAATAAGATCTCTCAACTTTGTTGTGAATGGACAAGAAAAAACAGAAAATGAACCACTTTTATATACAATTATTGGCATGTTTGGAACAAAAGTGAGAACATCCTAGTTAAATCTTGAAGAGTTCAGGGCTGAAATTTTGGCTATTGTGCCTCTTGTGGATGCTGTGGGACCTGCTGAGTTTGTCCAGCACTTTTATGAATTCACTCCAGTTGCAACAACTTACCCTTGTGGTTCACTTTAAGGCCATCACCTTTTTCTTAGCATCAGTAGTGCAGATAACATCAACCCTTGTGAGTCTTATCTCAGTCCAAATATTGTTTGTGTTTAACACAGTAAATCACAAGAATCAAACTCAATGGTAAGTCAGCAGGGAGATGAGGATTAAAAGGATCCAACTGGGACTTTGATCTGCTGCTGTTTGAACTACTTGCCTTAGTTTTTAGGGCCTTGATTGATCACATAGCATTCGTGTGCCTCACAGCGCCATGCACACCACAGCGCCATGCTGCATTCTCCGCAGAGGGATCAGCCCATAGCTCACATTAGCTTGGAGGCACTTCTCAGTCTTAGAATGAGAACTTACTGTCATGAACATGTGCAACAAAATTTGTTGATTTCAGAGATGCAAAATTGCTATAAATTATATTGAAAATAAAAGAATAAATAAGTGCAAACAAAAACTTGTGGTTCTTTGCCTATTCAGAAATCAGATGGAGGAGGGGAAGAAGTTGGTTCTTGTACTGTTATGCATTAGTTTACAGGCTCCTGTACCTCCTTCCTGATGGTGGTAGTGAGAAAAGATCATGGTCTGGGAGGTGAGGGTCCTTGATGATAGAAGCTGCTTTCTTAAGACACTGCCTTTTCTACATGTTCTTTAATGGAGTTAAATGCCTTTAATGGTGCTGACCAAGTTCATAACTCTCTAAGCCGGCGATCCAGAGGTGCTTGTGGAATTGGGAGAGGGGTGAGTCCGCACAGGTTGGAGGTTTGTCCCCGCCTTTGTTTTCCCCTCTCCTCAAAGTTGACCTTTTATGCCCCAGTACAATGGGTTATCTTCGAGAGCATTATTTAATGATGAGACCCACTTCTCCTCATTCTCAGGATAAGGAACCCAGCAGTTGCATTTCCGAGACAGCTACTCTCAGTGTTTAACTTTAACTTGGCAATCTGGGTCAAAACCATCCCAATGCCTTCAAAGAAAATTCTAGACCTTGCAGAAACCCTCTGACTGAGTGGAGCATCCTTTGTGCTCACCAGATAAGGGTGAGCTCCAATTTCTCGTCATGCAGATCAATGGCAAGAAACAGTTGATCTGTAGTGAAAACACAATGCTGGAGAAACTCAGCAGGTCTAACAGTGTACTTTATGTAGCAAAGATAAAGACACATAACCAACGTTTCAGGCTTGAGTCCTTCATCAAGGTATGAGCAAAATGTAGACAGGCACCAGAACAAAATAGTGGGGGTAGGGGTAAGGGGAGGAGCACAGGCCCACAGGCAGGAGGTGGATAAGGGAGGGAGGGCACAGCAGCAAATAAGGGGAAAGGGGAATGGCTCTGTGAATGATAAAGGAAGGGAGTGGAGAGCTGGAGGAAAGAAAACAGAGAGTTCTGGCTGTTATTGACCGAGGGTTAATTATTGTGATTGGGAGATGACTATGTATCCATTGCTGGGGTATTTCTGAAAAACTTTATTGGAGAGATATCTTAGTGAGTTTCTAATTGGAATGTATTGATTAAATAAAAGTGGAGACAGAGCTTAGTAATTAAAATCAAAGGAGCAAATAAATAAATAATCTGTTGTGGTTAATTAAACATATTAAAAAAGAGCAGGGGTATGTCACAAAGCCCTCCAAGCCTGCATGGGCAATCAGAGCTGGCTGACCTTGCACTTCTCCTCAGTATCCACATATCACCTGAGAGACAGTGCCTCTCATTCTCAGCCATGATCACATTCAGTGGCTGAGCATCCACTGCCCTCTGGGATGCAGAACTGCTCATAAGAAATGAGCATCCCCTCATCTCTAATGCCGGAGCACAGGTCGAGAGCCCACATCCCCAGTTCTGGATTCTCCAGTCTGAGGAAGCAACCTCTGTCCAGCTGAACCATTTCTAACCATTGCAATCAAATCACTATTACACTGGACAACAATTCTTTTCCAAAAAAACAAATTGGGGATTATGATAGACAACCAAGCTGAACACAAAAATAATTTCAGATTTACTGTATCACGTAGGAAGTTCGAGAAACATTAAATTCACTTTTATTGAATTTAGCATATTTTATGCTGATACTTTGTGTAGCTCAACTGACCTAAAAATGTTTTGCTGTTGATTTTCATCTGCACTCAGCATCTGATGCCACTTGTCCAACAATATTGTCCAACAATAGTCAGCTAGCATTTTTGGATTTCAATTGCCCTGATATCGGTTTTCCATGGACCCAATGTCCTGGCGTAACCTTTTACCACATTCATCACAGACTTCACCAAGATCAGTGATGAAGAAGTCCAAGAGCAAATGCAGAAAATGAATTTTCAATGACGTGGTTTTGCATACCTGAAGTAGACTTAAAAAATGACAGGAAATCATAAAATAGGTTATATCTAAAAAAGGGTACATGATGGGAAAATTTTAAAGTGATTTTTGTGATCAGCAGCTCAAGATCTATAAAATACACCCTTAAGTGTTCAGGAAGCAAAATCTTTGTTGTTCAGTGTTATTCTTCCAAACATACTGAAAGGATACACACATATTAGGGAAGTTAATTTAGGAAAAGAAACTTCAATTACTGGTGAAAGTACCACTGGAGAAATGTCTTACGGTACTGAGTTCTTACAATTCGGAGCACAAAGCCTGAAAGAACAACACTCTGCAAGGGCTTGACAGGGTGAGTGTGGGGTTCACGTGGTGAATGTTTAGAACATGAGGGCACCATTTTCAGACAGGGGGCTTGTCCATTCAAGGCAGTGATATTTCTTCATCTCAGGGGTAATGAATCTTTGAAATTATTAGGGTTGTGGAGGCTCAGCTGAGAAGGGGGTCAATAGTTCAAAAATTAAGGGATATTGGATTAATGCTGTATAGTCAAGTTTATTGTCATCTGATTGCACAAGTCCAACCCAACGAAACACCATTCTCTGGTCCTCGATGCAAAACATGCAGACACACAACCAGACATAATACATATACAAACAATACATATGCAGGACATGTATTCATATCTACAAATAAATAAATAAATAAATAGATATTATTTTGTGAATATGAGAGTTTTGGATAATGTGAACAGTTCTTTGGTCGTTTGGCATTCTCACTGCCTGTGGGATGAAGCTGCTCCTCAGCCTGGTGGTGCTGGCTCTGATACTCCAAGATCTCTTTCCCAACAGGAGTGGCTGAAAGTTGCTGTGCATGGGATAGAAGGGGTCCTCAATGATTTTGCGCGCCCTCTTTAGATCCGAAATTTTGACCGATGACCAGAAATGGAGAGACCGAGGTGATTCTCAAGTGACTGGGAAGGAATGTAGTAGCATGAAGAGCCAGTGGAACGGAGAACCACTCGGTGCTGGAGAGGACCAGAGAGGGTGAGGGTGAACGAGCAACAGGGATGGACTGAGCACTGGGGCGGCTCACTAGGGAATGCCCTGCAGTAATGGGGTGAAGCGGGGTGGACAAGGACTTTGTACAGGGTAAGGTGAGGACCTGCAAGTTGGCTGCATTTGGAATGGTACTCACCTACCACAAGTAATCCCTTACTAACCACAGAGTACCAAGGCGTCCTATTCCATCGGTGCTCTGTGGTTAGTAAGGGATTACTTAAGGTGGAATGTGAGTGTTAAAAAAAGGTTGAGAACCACTGGATTAAGCATAGATGGGAGCCAGAACCTGAAAGGGAGGCGACATGATGGACCCTGTAGGGTAAGAACAGGGACTTGAGGAAAGGTTCTTGGCTGGGGAATGCACATCAGCATTGGGCCATCCAGAGAAGCAGACTATGTCGGCAGTTTGGTGGGGGAACTGGACAACATTAGGTGATGCAGGGCAACGATCCAGTGCACATGGCCACAGTGAAGCAGGAACGGGATAACTCGGAGCTGAAGAGGAGGCGGTTGCGCAGTTCTCACGCGGACCTGTGATGAAAACGGTGACGAGGATGGACTGAGCGCCGGGGCAACAGGAACGGGCGGCCGGGTGATAGGGGGAGAGTCGGGTGGTTGGTGGTGCAACGCGATGACGTACAGCCATCAGGGAGAGTTGCGGTAAACCGGGCGGCAGCCCCAGCGGACCTGGTAGGAACATACAGTATAGCCCGACCCGAAAGGGGAGATGGCGACAGACCGTGTTGGGTGAACCTGTAACGGGGATGGATGGAGCGCAACAAAGGCGCAACAGAAAGGGACCATTCGGTGAAGCGGGGTGTGGAGGGACTGTGGTTCAGGGTGTCGATGCAGCACACCAGATCCACTGCCACATTTAGGCATAAGCTAAATGAGCACAGTCCGCAGGGGCCTCAAAAATGTATGGTAAAAATCACATTTAAGTATTGTTTCCAGGCTTAATCCATGATGGAGATTAAGCCAACCAAATGATAACGATGTAATCAGTAAATGCATTCATTTGAAAATAATTTGTATTGTACTTTTTTAACAAGGGGATTCCAGGCTTTATATAGTTCAGGGCCTCACCAAGTCGAAATCCGGCGCTGACCAGATCATGCGTGGTCGGACGACTCGACTGAGACACGGCAGCAGATGATGGGGAGTGGCGAGGGGGGAGAGGAACAGGGATGGACTGAGCAATGGGGATGCCCAGCAGTACTGGGTGAAACGGAGTGTGCCGGGCAATGGGAGGAGCAGCAAGGAGGTCGAGTCGGAGTATGGTTCAGCAGGTGGGCGCCAGGAGCTGGCAGGGAGGACGAACCGGACTGGGGAATGCGCGTCGGTCTTGGGCCGCCGGGCGAAGCAGGGTTTGATGGGTGGTGGACGGGGGCATGTCAGGTCCGGGGAGGGCGACGATCCAGGGCACAGGGCGGGCAGGGCTAGGGGGTGGGGGGGGGAGGCGGACCTGGAAGGGATCAGTCGCCTGGAGCGCACGCGGACCTGGAAGGAAATGGTCGCCTGGAGCGCGCGCGCGCGAACCGTGCAGGGTGACCAGGAGCGTGTCGGCGGGTGAAGGTGGGCGGGCCAGCGTGATGACGCGCAGTCAGACGTCCAGTCATGGCAAGGAGGCGGGCGCCAGCGAGGTGTCCCAGCGGACCTGGTTGGAACACGGCAATGGGCAACGCAGTCAATCCCCCAAAGAGCGCATGGACCGTGTAGTGTCAACCGGTAGCCGGATAAATGTAACCAGCGGTGAAGCAGGGAGCGTGGGGACTTTGGATCAGGTAATGTGAGGATGTGCACCGTGAGGAGGCGGATCTAAAGTTGAAAATAGTCGATGTATTTATTGGATGTGGATATAAATCTTGAAATTAATGGTTAATAGACAATCAAGGGAGTCTGTCACTTGCAAAGGGACAAGATAATTTAATCCATAATGAAATAGATTTCAGATTTATTTCCGAGTACATCACATACAGCCCCGAGATTCTTTTTTTTCCAGCGAACAAGGCAGAATTACCACTTATTGGTCGTGCAAAAAAAAACTACGCAATGGGAACAAATAAAGAAGTGTAAAGCAACTGCAATACAGAGAGAAAAAAAATCAATAAAGTGCAAAAGGGACCCTTAATTGAGTCCCTGATTGAGTTTGTCGTTGAGGAGTCTGATGATGGAGGAGTAGCAGTTGTTCCTAAACCTGGCGGTGTGAGTCTTGTGGCACCTCTACCTCTACCCTGATGGTGGTAGCGAGAACAGATGGAAGATGAATCCATGAATTGTGTATTTGGAGCTTTACCATATTAGTCTAGATGCAGTTTGGACCTTTGACAGATGCATGGATATGTGAGGTTTGGAAGGAAATGATCCCAGGTAATGGGACAAGCCCAAGCAGCATGGACAAGTTGGGCCAAATGAACTGTTTCCATGCTCTATGACTCTCAATGTGGTTTGGTAGTTTATTTGGTGGCTGTACATTACTGTTAATCATCAGTGTGTTGTTACAACTGGATCAGTGTTGTTCAGAATGCAAAGAGACAAAATGGGATTGATTGAGTGGCTGACGATCATCATAAACTCTGGGCTGAAGGGCTTCTCTCGACCCAGTATCACATCACTACAGAGGAACTAGTTGGCCATGTGAAAGAATGGCTGGAGGGAGCCAAATCAATGGGCTAATACAGGCACTATGGAAATGCAGGGAAAGAGAAATAAACTAAAGAACACAAAGTGATCGAAACGCAGTGTAGTTTCAAACAAATCTTTCCAGAGGTGCAGACCCTGTAAATCCAGTCTTGATTTTGTTAATATTTCTTGCATTGTGTTTGCATTTAATTGATTTTGTTAACATAACAATAAAGCCTTGTTATACCTGATTGGATTGCCAAATTGAATAATTGACTGAGTAATTTTGGGCCAGGAGTTGAAACTGCTCGGGATATTCTGTTCTTCATGTTATCTATTCATATAAATGCATTGAAAGTTTAGACTAGAAGATTAATATCTTAAACATAACCTACCTTTACATAGTCTACTGCTGAACATTTTAAAAAAAATCTGCCCTATAGGCCTTTGGAAATAATATTCCTTGTAAGGATCATGAGAACAGATGATATGTCAGTTGAGTAATTTGAACCATGAATCTACAGTTGCTTAAAGATGAACTTGTTTTAGAGAAAAAAAATGAGAAAACCGCTTGTGATAGACAAGTACAGCCCTGGGAATAAAAGATGCTTCAATTTCCATTCCTGGCAGACCTGGCCACTGTAATAAAAACAAACTGCTGAGGTCAGCATCAGATTGAAACCACAGTTCCCATTTTTCCAAACACATTCAAGCACTGGTAATGATATCTATTAGCAGGAGTGACACTGCTCATCTGCTGAGTAGAGAAATGAACCTTCCCACACCGCAAGACAAGCAAAGTGCGGATCGATAAATCATAAAATTAGTTGAGACATCATTTGTCTTCTATCTCGCAACTCTGTTCTTGCTCTGTTCCCCAAGGATAGTGATTCATTTATTGCATATTAACATTGGACAAACATGTCAGGTTGGAGGACAAGCAACTGTATGAGTACTTTACAACAGAGAACTTGAGGAACCAGATCACATTTCACATTTATTGTCAGAGTGCATACATGACATCACATACAACCCTAAGATTCTTTTTCCTGTGGGCGAGGCATCATTTCCACTTAATGGTGGGGGACAAAAAAAAAATTCAACATACACATGTAAACAATAAAAAATGTAAACAAACTAACTGTGAAATACAGAGAAAGAGAAAAAAAATTAATAAAGTGCAAAAGTAAGAGTCTTTAAATGAGTCCCTGATTGAGTTTGTTGATGGTGGAGGGGTAGCAGCTGTTTCTGAACCTTGGTAGTGTGAGTCTTGTGGCACCTCTTTACTGATGGTAGCAGCGAGAACAGAGCATGTGGTGGGTGGTGTGAATCCCTGATGACTACGGCTGCTCTCCAATGACAGCCTTCCCTGTGGATGTTTGCGATGGTGCAGAGAGATTTGCTTCACAGCACTACTCCAGAATTAAAGATTTCAACAACTTGGCAACAAACCACAAACTGTTCCAGAGAGAAATTGTTCAATGTGTTTTGTGCTGATGTGACTATTTTGCGGAAAAGTTAAGCTAATTTATGTCAAACAGAAGGGCGAACTTTGAAGTGGTCTGATTGCACTTGGGATATATGACATTAAAACTCTTAAGTGGATCTGAGAAGCTATTTGCAGAGCAAATTGATCTGTTCATTGGTGTAAATTGTAATTTCAGCCCCAGTAATCAGATTTATCATAATCCAATTCCTGTACCTGTAAAGGAAGATAAGGATTTTTATAAACCTGCATACTCCAACTAGTTTCAAGTCCTGACAACAATTTCTAATCTAAGAATGGAATGGCTCACATTTACTCTATGGTCAGTTGGACACCGCGAATATTGTTTCCCAAACTTTATTTCTTTCGTCAGAAAGTGGTGAATCTCTGGAATTTGCTGCCACGGGCGGCTGTGGAGGCCAACTCGATGGGTGTATTCAAGGCAGAGATTGATGGGCATCTGAAAAGTCAGGGTATGAAAGGTTATGAGTGAGAGAATGGATCAGTTCATGATGGAATGGTGGAGCTGACTCGATGGGCTGAATGGCCTATTTTCTCTTGTATTGTATGGTCTTGCGTAAAATGGAGGAGGAGACTGCTCAGATTCTGTTGAGGCACACCCTGGATGATTTCTCTAATCATTGCAGACAGCCATAAGTCTCCTGCATGGCTTAACTTCAGCTGTGGGCACTGATGCAATGGATTGTGGGTTAAAATCCCACTCTAGTCCTGATGAGATAAGTGAGATCATTGTAGTAAAACCACACCAAAATGCTGGAGAAACTCAGCTGGTCTGTTCAGCATCTATAGGAGACAGAGATATATTGGCAACGTTTTGGGTCTGTGCCCAAGGAATAAGCAGAATAATGCAGAAGCAGGAAATCTCAGAGAATTCAAACAATGGGGGAGGAATCCAGGCCAACAAAAGGTGTTAATTGGATATGATAAAGGATGAGGTAAGAATTCATCATGTTTGTGGGAAAAGTGACGGGAGAAGGGTGGGGGGTGTTTTGTAAGTGTTTCAGAATGTGGTTTCTCCTGTGAAGCAGCAACAAGTTGGCATATACTGGGCTCCAATAAAGTATAGAGTCATCACAGGTCAGGCCCTTCAACTCGCAGTGGTCTCCACCCTAATCCTAAATTAGAGTTTCCAGGTTCCGATCTACCTGCAGCCTGCAAATTCTGCCGCACACTTAAACATTAGAGGTAGTTCACTTGACCAATGATCAACATTTATCCTTGTTTTATTTGGAGATATATGGTCTTGAAGAGAGTCAATACAAAGGTCACAGGTTTGTGAAAGATCTTTCTTCTTTTACAAACTCATGACTCAACACCCCTCTCTGTAACTGGATTCTGGACTTCCTCATGGAAAGACACAGTTTGTAGCATAACGTTGAGCACCGTCACACTGAGCACTGGAGGATGTCAGGGCCGTGTGCTCAGCCCTCTTGTATTCACGTTACTGGCCCATGATTGCTTCACCAGCTCCAGCTCCAATAGTATCATCAACTTTGCAGATTACATAACAGTCGTCGGCCTCATCAGCAACAATGATGAGTTGCACTACAGAGAAGAGGTGGAAAATTTTGTGATACGGTGCGAGAGTAACAACGTGAGTTTTAACATGGACAAGATGATGTAGATGATTGTGGACTTCAGTAGGATGATGAATGGCCACCCTCCACTACACATCAACAACTCTGTAGTGGAGAAACTGGAGACCAAGTTCCTTGGAGTTCACTTAACTAGCAACCTATCGTGGACGTAAAACATCTCCTCACTTGTCAGGAAGGTGCCACAGTGACCGCACTTCCTGAGAAGCGGGCAAGGCTTCTGGTCACCATTATGTCAACCTTCTGTAGAAGCTCTATCGAGAGCATCCTGGCTGGCTGCATCCCATTGTAGTATGATTATTGCAGAGAAATGGATCAGAGGTCAATCCACTGGACCATAAGAGTAACAGAGAGGATCACTGGGGTCTCCCTCCCCCCATTGACGTGATCTACCAGGATCATTGACTGATGAGGGTGCGCAAAAGCATTGAGGATCTGTCTTGGGTAAACTTATACCTCTCATTTTGTTCATTTTAGATTGGTCACAGTGTTTTAGCTACCGAAAGAAAATAGACACACACACCGAGAGCAGTTCAGTTTATACAAATGTTTATTACTAATTCAAAAGCTGATTTCACACTACAATATGCAAGCCCTTCCCAACTATACTTATCAACGCTTGGACTGGTCCCAACTGCCGAAGCAAGGCAACAACTGCACACTTGTAGTAGGTTGTCAGGGTGCTGGTAGCAGCTTCTCCACCTCCCCCGACCGGGACGTTGCTCGGACTCTGGCTGTTCTTCCTTCTTGACAAGGGGTGTTCCCACCCCTCGGAGAGTCTAAACTTCAGCAGCAGGACCACAGACTTTTATACCCCAAAAACAATTAATCATGCACCCACTCCCTCTAACATTTGTCAGTCAAAATCAAAGCTGAGCATACTATTCTACAATTTAGAAGATTAATTATTATGGAGCAGGATGCTATGATATCCTGGTTTATCTCGTAGATACAAGGACTCATTAAAACTTCTTGAGCAAGACAGGTTGTGACCAATACGTCAATTTCAGAGTGTCGTATTTGACAACTGCTTTCCCTGGGCCTCACAGTGGAATTCCATTTCAAAGTGTATCTTCAGATAAGTCCCCATGGCTGAGTTTAATTACATCTGCTAGTTCTGAAAGTAAGGTGACCTGCATGTGGACCCAGTGTCGTCAGTTCCACATAAGCAAAAAGCATCTGAGTACATGGTTTTAATCCTCCATTACATTCCACCCCTTGGTCACAATCTGTCATTTGCGAGGCCTAACCAGTATTTGAGTACAGAGGGAGCGAAAAAAGAGAAATCAAAACAACAATTACAAAGATAAGCAATGACGCGAGCAACCAACGGAGGATATTGTGGCCCACTCCCCCAAATGTAGCAGTTAGCCATGAGAAAGGATTCCAACCAAGGCTCAAATTATCCTTGTTGGCCACAATACCCAGATACTGGAGCTCACGAACAGATTTTGAAACATGCTGAACAATAACATATTTATATAAGCTGCACTTGAGGCTGGTGACCGAGGACTTCCTTGGTGTAATGCATCGGACCGTGTTTCCCACTGGGAACTCCCTTGGAACGTCCTCGACATTACAAATCCAATTGCTGGCATCAAAGCAGCTGTTAAGCCAGATCACCAGGAGTGTAAAATGGAGAACCTGGAACAAAGAAGCCTGACACATGTCACTCACGATACCATAAGCGTTCAGTGTTTAAACAGACTAAATCATCCTGTCCCTCAATAGCTACCCACCGAGTGTTACCCTGGGCAGGTGTCACTATTTCCCCTTTTACAGGAGGGCCACTACCTGGTGGTGCCACCCATACCTTTTGTCCAACATTCTCTAGTTCGGGGATGGGGGGCAATGACTGTTTTTCCTCTGGAATAGGCTGTAATTCAGGAGCGTGAAGAAGTCGGTGGAAAGGTGTACCTCCTTTTAAAGGGCGATGATTCAAATTGTCGACTGCCTGCTGCAGCACATGGCACCATCCCTTCTGGGTCCCCAGTGATGTTAACAAATGAATTTGTTCCTTCAGTAAGCCGTTCATTTGTTCAACTAACCCGGCAGCCTGCGGGTAATAAGGAATATGGTGGACCCATAAAATACCGTTGTCATTTGCCCAATCACAGATTGCTTTCCCGGAGAAGTGCGAGCCATTATCAGAGTGAATCTCCTCTGGAACATCATAACGATAAATCAAATGGTTTTGTCCTTGGATAGTGCTAGCTTGGTCAGCCGTCTTGGTGGGAAAAGTAAAAACCAGGCCCGAAAAGGTGTCAACCATTACTAGGACGTAATATTTACCCATGCAGTCTAGCATGGGGCCTATGTAATCAATTTGCCAGACCGCAGCTGAGTGAGCACCCCGTTTTATTCGGCCATGCGGACCAGGTGGAACGGTATGGAACTTCACAAGCTGACATTCTGGGCATGTACATATGACCATGCGGACATCATCCTTATGGATGGATAAAGCATGTGTACGGGACCACATAGCTGATCCCTTCTCCCCCAAATGACCACTCTGTTCATGTGCCCATCGAGCCAGGGGGACGGTATCAGCACAGCTGATAGTGGCAAGCTGATCTGCTACTGCATTATGTTGAGCCATGTTAGTCGCCATATTGGTATGGGCATCAACGTGATAAACGGTTATCTCACGATGGTGGGAAGCATCCCACAACAGCTGCCACAACTCTTTGCCCCATACTGGGCGGTCATGTATCATCCAGTTGTTCTTTTGCAAATCAGGCATCCATACCACAAGTCCATTAGCCAAAGCCCAGGAATCAGTAAACAGGCGAAGAGGGTGATCATGGGGATCTAGTGGTAAAGTGACTGCCTTCAACTCAGCATACTGACTGGAGCCACCATCCCCCTCCTCCGATAACTGAGTTCCTGACCTAGGATGGTAAGCCACCTGTTCGTGTATGCGGCCCACCCCTTCAGGCCCTCTGGTCGCACGACTCTGAATATACCACTTCCATTTAACAATAGAAGACTGCTGAGCCCGCCGGATCTTTAGATTAGCATCATTAGCCAGGACCCAATTCATTATAGGAAGTGCAGGTCGCAATTGAACATCTGCATCACCTGTCATTCTTTCAGTCTCTAGCAGGGCCCAGTAACAGGCTAGTAACTGTTGTTCAAAAACAGAATAACGAGTGGCAGCCTCAGGCATGGTACGTGACCAGAATCCTAGTGGGACTCGGCGACCCTCTTGTTTCTGCCAGAGGCTCCAGGAGGCCACATCATCAATATAATGGTGAATTGAGAGGGAAGGCGATACTGGAAGGTGGGTGAAGGTATACTGGCGCCCCTTCCAGGTAAAGGCGAACTGATCCTGTGAGTCCTCAGCTATAAGAATACTGAAGAAGGCCTTAGCGAGATCAATGACAGCATACCATGTTCCTGAGTTCCCAGTAGCAATGTTTTCAATAAGAGTGACAATGTCCGGAACTGCTGAAGCAAGTGGTGGGGCATGTTTGTTCAAAAAACGATAATCAACTGTCATTCTCCAGGAGCCGTCCAGCTTCTGGACCGGCCAAACAGGGCTATTGAAGGGCGACGTTGCAGGCCTCACTACCCCTTCTTCTTTCAAAGCATCAATGGTGGCGGTAATCTCCTCCTGCCCTCCAGGGAGGCGATATTGCGGAATGCATACAGGTTTTGAGGGGGGTGGCACCACCACGGGATCCCACTTGGCCTGACCCACCACTAATCTTTTTGTAATAGTCCGAATTCCGAATGCAAACCCCCCTTGGCTAGTATTAAGGGCTGTACCGGCCAACATATTAATACCCAGAATACACTCGTCAGTGGCAGCTACCAACGCATGTAACCATATGGGGGAAGGGCCATCACCCACCGTGGCACGGACTTTTATTTCCTTTGCCAGGGTGATTGCCCCTCCCATTCCTTCTATTCGAAATGTGGGTCCGTTCCAGAGGTCGGGGTTACCAGGAATCACCGAGTGCTCTGCACCGGTGTCAACCAAAGCCAAGTATTGGCGATCATTACCCCCACCCCAGTGAATTGTTAATGGTATGTAGGGCCGCGGATCCCCGTGTGTGCGCCGTGTCTCGATGGAATAGACACGGGAATCCTGCCCACACCTTCAGGCTTCAGAAGGGTTCGGGGGTTTCCAGGACCACATGCTATTGTTATCCTTAAGAGCCTGTTTAACCCATTGTTGTACCTCATCACGGGTAACTGGGGCAGGAGAAGCTGACTCGATAGAAGCAGCAGTGGGAGCAGAAGGCACAGCTGGGCCGGGAGGACCCAGCATCTGGGGATGATGTTCCCCTGCCTTCCTCTTATAAAGGGCATACAAGACTGCAGTAGGTTTCCCATCAATATCACTTTTAGGTACACCTAACTTTAACAAAGTTAGAAAAAGCTCTTTTCTGGTCAGTCCATTATTAACAGCAGCCCCTCTCCTTTCATCCTGTCTGTCTGCTTTAACCTGGGTTGTACGTGAGTGGATTTTACCTCCCAACTCCAGTTCTTGGAGTCCAGATAGGGCGTGCACCGCCTCAGATACGAGGTGCCCAATTAGCGGACTAGTTACAGACAGGACCAGTCCCCGTATAGTAGGTTGGGCTGAACGAACCAATCGGGTATGCATTCCAGCTGTGAATAATTCTTCATCAGGGCTCCCCCCATGCATCCACAGCCTCAGGCGCCCCGCATACAAAGCAGAGGCCACGGCCTGTTGGCGAATCACTGCTATACCCTCCTCTGGTGTGCCCCAATGGTTCTGCAAATGCAGATCCCAATCTACTGGTGACGGATACACCCGTAACAGGGCTTCTCCTAGAGTAGCAAGTAAATAGTCTACATCTCTCCTTCTGCCACGTAATTCAGCAGTGACTCGAATATCAGTAGTTAATGATCCTAACCCCAACAATTCCTCAGGGGTCAGATATATGCTACCTCCCCCTTGCTCCCAAACCCGCAGAAGCCAGGCCGCCAAAGTTTCTCCTGTCTTTTGCCTAAAACGATCTCCAATGGCGGCCAGCTCTTTTATAGTAAAGTCACGTATTGTTGTTGACTGTTCCCGACCCCTGTTACCACTCTGGCACATGGGAGGCTGCTGAGACCATCCCGTTGAGGGGGGAGCCCACCTAGCATAAGCAGGGGTTTGGGAGCCTTCCCCTGGGTCCGCTTGGGAGATCGGAGCACCGGTCCCTTCAGTTTCTACACTTACATCATCCCCCCTCTCGCCTTCATCTGCTTGGACAGTCCGCTGCCTTACGGGGCGGGCTTGAACAGCGGAGGGAGAGGGGAGTATGCCAGGCACATGCCGGGGGGTATCTGCATTATTACCATTATCATCATACCAGATATTCCCGTCCCAATCATCAATTACATCAGGATCATTGCCATTCCTTATCATGGCACGAATACGGTGTGGATCAGGTTCTACCCCTTGCTTTTCCTTATTCGCACAGAGCTGTTGCTGGAGTTTAATATTACGGCAAATTGTTTGAACATGCTTATCCTCCCATTCTTTGGCTCGATCCTGACTGGTGCTAACAATTTCGCTCATCATCGAGCAGCGCTGTCGCAGAGTCTCTACTTCCTCCTCTAGTTGTTTTCTCTTATGTTCAGACTTTACCTGCTGCTGAACTAATTCAACTTCACGCTGAACGGAGTGGCGTAAGGCTGTGGCCAGCAGCCAAAAACCGTCTGTCAGCGTCCCCCGTTTTTTTGGAAATTTACTTTCTCGGAGGAGAGTGGCAACCCGCTCTCCCAGAGGCACACTTAAGGGTTCTAACCTTTCATCCCAACTGATGGGTGGTCCCAACAAAGACAGGGTATTAGCCAGCATGCCAAACCCATCATCTTTGGAAGTCCATCCCGGAATCAAAAACTGCTCAGGGCTCACCTCTTTCTTTCGGCGAAACATCTTGAGACCAACCCTGCTCGCAGCGCCAATTGTCTTGGGTAAACTTATACCTCTCATTTTGTTCATTTTAGATTGGTCACAGTGTTTTAGCTACCGAAAGAAAATAGACACACACACCGAGAGCAGTTCAGTTTATACAAATGTTTATTACTAATTCAAAAGCTGATTTCACACTACAATATGCAAGCCCTTCCCAACTATACTTATCAACGCTTGGACTGGTCCCAACTGCCGAAGCGAGGCAACAACTGCACACTTGTAGTAGGTTGTCAGGGCGCTGGTAGCAGCTTCTCCACCTCCCCCGACCGGGACGTTGCTCGGACTCTGGCTGTTCTTCCTTCTTGACAAGGGGTGTTCCCACCCCTCGGAGAGTCTAAACTTCAGCAGCAGGACCACAGACTTTTATACCCCAAAAACAATTAATCATGCACCCACTCCCTCTAACATTTGTCAGTCAAAATCAAAGCTGAGCATACTATTCTACAATTTAGAAGATTAATTATTATGGAGCAGGATGCTATGATATCCTGGTTTATCTCGTAGATACAAGGACTCATTAAAACTTCTTGAGCAAGACAGGTTGTGACCAATACGTCAATTTCAGAGTGTCGTATTTGACAACTGCTTTCCCTGGGCCTCACGGTGGAATTC